>NC_044551.1:79817816-81031295 GCF_007565055.1 Rhinopithecus roxellana
CACTGGCTCTTATGGAAATGGCGAAAATGCCTCTCTTCCTAGTATAATCAAACAAGTCCCTGAATCCAGGCTTGGACTACATGCTCTTCCTTCTATTTCTGTCTGTCTTCCACTCCCATCTTTTATTTTGCCTCAAACAATATCTTCAGAAAACATTCTTCTCACATGTCTATCCGATGCCCTCCATATAAATTATCTATACAAATGAACACCAGTTTACAGCTTACACCAAACCAGACTATCTCTAAGAAAGAATATACAAAATTATATTCTTGCTCATATTCCTTGATTGTTATAAAATGTCCTCAACGGGAAGAATCAGAAATACACCCTCAGTTGAGTAAAAGTTAAAATGTAGGTATAGCAGATACAAGAAATAATATTTTTCACATGTTTTGCACACACTAAACTTCCATTTCCATTTATACAAATCACTTAAATTGGAAGAATGGACCATCAGTTGACTATAGGGGGTCAAATGTAAAAATGTAATAGATGTATTGGCTCTTGGAAATAATCAATGAAAGAATTTTTTGATAAAAATAAATAGCAAAGTTTCTAATAGTGTATACAATAAATAAATCATTTTTATGATACTCTAAAGTATCCCTTCCATGTCACTCACTCCAGAATGTTCACTAATTCTGTATTCTTGAAGCAGAAGTAAAAAGCCGAGATGGGAGCCAGAATTTGTGATTGTTATCTACCATGTAACTTCAATATTTAATTTATAATATGAAGAACTCTAATTTTTCTATTATAAAAAGACATTTATAGAATTTCAGTCCTAAGTTTTCAGGAAAAAGAAATGATAGCTTTCAATATTTAATTGTTGCTATTTACAAATATCGCTCCCACTCATGAGCACTAGGAGGGAAAGTATTTCCATAAGAGATGTAAATTATCTGTAAATATCTTTATCCATAATGGCATAGCAGATCATGAGAGACTAGTAAATCATTTGTCAAGGCGCAAACAATGGTCATATTGAGGAAAAACTCTTCGATGTTCATACTTCATGCACATTTATTCCCACACTCTAGTGAGATCTTTTATTTGTTCTTCTGCTTGCATGTGTTGCAGGACTGCTGTTCACCATCTACTTCCTTGTCTGTGTATAATTTTGACATTGTTCTAATTGTACTGGAATTTACTGAACTATTAAATTTATGGTTTTGACTCATCTGTACAACTTGGGAAATTTTTTGAGGCAGAAGCCAATTCTCTGTGGATATGTTCCTTCTTCATTTTGTGTACTATTCTTAGTTTCTCTTAATCTTTTTCCTGCTGAACTGTATCTTCCCTGACTATTATACTATCTCAAAAGCAGAGGAGTATGTTTCAGATGTTTTTATGTAAGTAGAGAGACTAGCATTCTTATCCATTAAAATTATTTTTGTTTATAAACCAAAATTGTGTTTTCCTCCCTCTTTCCCTTTCTCCCTTCCTTCCTTTCTCCCTCTCACTCTCCCTTCTCCCCTTTTTTCTTATGTGTGTGTGTGTGTGTATGTGTGTCTTTCTTGTCTCTCTCTGTTTCTTTATTTTCAGTGTGGGAATTTGTTTTCTGATTGCATTGCAAATATGCACTTGCTCACTACATTAATTCTTTTGTATGCCTGTGATTAAATCCAACTCTACTGTTTATTTGTGATTTGCTGGCCTTTTCATTCATATATACACACACACACTCTCTCAATATGTTATATATATATATATATATATATATATACATACACACACACTCATTCATTCATATATATATATATAAAATCATGTATGGTCCTTTGAACTAGGTCTCAAAAACTACAGAAACATGATTATATGCATATATATAATATGTATTTTATATATCCAAGACATATGCTGTCCTTTTCATTCATATATATTATATATACATATTCATATATATACATTCATATACATGAATGTATATATGTACATATATAAAATCATGTATGGTCTTTTGGACTAGACTTTAAAAACTACAGATATCTGATTGCAGTCTCCCACTTAGCAGATGTTGATATGACATCTACAGCTATAGAATAAATGATATTTCATAAACCAGGTTATTAGTTGAGAGTTGGAACTTTCTTTCTTTGTTTTTCAGTTTTCTCCCTATCTAATCTTTACAAATATGTTCTTTTATTTGTTTTGAAGTCTCAACTTCAATTTACCAATTCAGGGTACAAACTATAAGAAAGTTTTATATAGCTGAAGTGTTTTTCATGTTACATAATTAGCATCTCCATCCCTTAATTTATTCTTAGAAATGATTGCTATGGTGTACCTATGTGTTTGGAAGAATTCAAGTTGCTTTGTATTATCCACCAAGCACTCCAGTACTTGCATTTTTACCAGCATGAGTCTTCTTTTGTCATGCTTGCCTTATATTGAGAATTTGGCATGGCTTCTTACTTGTTTTGACATTGGCAAACTTTTACATGTATTTATTTTAAGCTATAGTTTGCTCGTAGGCTTGAGACAAAAACCCTAAGCACCATATTTGATTTCTCTGTTTCTTTCATTCCACTCTTTATAATCCCTCAGAACTGTCTACTCAACCTTCAAAATACACTCCATGTCTGAAACTTACCTTTTACCTCCTCTAACTGCTCCCCAGTCCAATTCACTATCATATCACATTTGAATCACTACAGCAATTCAGTACAGGTCTCTCTGTTTTCATTCTTGTTCTCCTGTGCCTATTCTCAACCCAGCAACCAGACAGATCTTGATAAACCTTCATTCCTGTGCTACAACCTACAAAGGGCTTCTAACAACACCTATAATAAAACAGGAAGTCTTTATGAGGAGCGGAAGGCCCTATGCAATAGGGCTTTTAGCTACCACTATATCTTCAGCTTCCAGAATTTCCCTCTCACATGCTGCTCTGACTACACTAGCCATTTTGCTTATCCACAAACATGCCAAGTTCCTGCCTGCCTCAGAGCCTTTCCCGTAATGTCTCCTTGGTCTGAAATGCTCTGTCACCAGGTCCTCATGTGGCTCCTCTTTGTATCATTCAGGCCACTATGATCATACGTAAGTTCTATGTCTTACCCCACATCATTCTTTCATCCCTTTATCTTGCCTTATTTCTCTTGTAGTTTTTATCATTTCCTGAAAATATATTGTTTGCTTATTTCTGCATTATGTATTGTCTGTTTTCTTCTTTAGAATGTAAGTTTCATTGGGAAAAAGACTTTTTCTGTCCCTCTCTGTGTCTCAAGCACCCAACAGTAACTGATACATGGTATACAATGAACGGATATGAAATAAGTATCATGTGAAATAGGTGTTCTTATTATTCTTATTTTACAGCTATAGAATCCAAGGCTCAGAAAGGTAAAGCAACTTGTCTGATGTTAGTTTGCTACTAAGTGACACAGGCCAGGTTACAATCTGAGCACTCTGCAGTGTGGTTTGTTACTCAGAATGATAAATATATCCCCTTCCAGCCACTTAAGCATTCTGCAGGCTCTGGTCATTATGTGCAGTTTATTCCCATCTGTAATATTAAAAAATAAAGAACTTAATCCTAACTCCTATGGTAGCCCATTCACTGGACACTGTGCATGATAAACAGCCTTCTTTCTTGGTCTCAATATTGTACTGAACATTTTTCATATCCTTGTCACCAAAGAATTACAGACTGTGTTCTAGATGTGATTAACTCATTAATCTTCACAAAACCTACTAAGCAAGGTTAGTAAAATTAATTATTCTTATTTTATACCCAAAGAATGGTGACCCACAAAAATTATTAGGTGTGTTCAAGGTTATATGGTAAGTTTAGGCCAAGAACTCACAGAGTTATTTCCACATGTTTATTAGAGAAGCTTTTAGTCTATGAGATGGCATAACATTTAAACTAATAGCAGCAATTTTATTTACAAAAACACACTATGAGTTGTTATTAACAATCAAACATAAGATTAAGTCATACCCTCCCTTTGATTAATCCCATGAAAGAGATGTGGAGTGGGAGCTGATATTTTCTATAGCCTCTTCTAAATCTATGTTTCCCAGATTTACTCTGAGTATTTGAAACATGGGGCTAGTTGAATGGTGTTTTCATTTTTATTCCTGAATGTAATTTCAGTAAAATCCCAAAAGGATATTGATGTGAATTGCTATTAAAGTACAATGATATTGGTGAGGCAATTCAGTGCAGGATTTGCAATTACCCAGTCCCGGGTTGATATCCTAGCTCTATTATGCCTTACCTTTGTCCCTAGGTTAGTATTTAAATCTCTTAATCTGTTTCTTCATCTGGTAAGAGTGAATAGTAGTAATACTGATCAGAGAATACTTTGGAGTGTTCATGACATAGTACACTTTCAGGATCTGGCACTCAGCTTCCAGTAATAAATGGCACTTACTATTATATTTATATTATATTTTATTTATGTTATTATTAGAAGAAAGGAGCTGTGATTATTTCATATAAACAGAACAAAAATTAACATTTTACTGTGTGTGAATAATGTTTTGAAAAGCAACCACAGTGGGAAAATGTGTGCAGAAGTGTTCAGCTTCCTCATGAGCAAGCCTCTTTTAATCACTTTATAAATAAGCATCTATTTGCTTCCACTTGTATGTTTTGTATAGGACATGTATCTTTTAACGCAGCCGGCAGGACTTACTACTGGTAACAATATTCACCATTAACTTCAGGTAACCATGGTAATGTCAAGGTATTAAACCCATTTTTATTGATATTATTAAAAAAATTTAAGTGATTATTTTCATCTATTTGGAACGTCTGAGAATTTGCACTTTGGGTATCAGAGTTGGTCTTGAGAATAGTTTGGTTGCTGAACAGAAACTAGCTTAAAGCAGATTTAGGATAAGGATCTAAGAACATATAAAAAGTCTCAATTGCCGTAGATCATGTGAGATCTCCCTGGAACTGATGCATTATTAGGCAGCTATTCTCTCTCACATCTCATGGAATCTCATGCCTGCTCATGTGTTCATGACTATGCATATGTTTGTGTTTGTGGATTCCATTTGCCTCTGTGAACCCCGCTTCCTCAGAAAAAGATTCATTTTTTTTTTCAACTTTTATTTTAGGTTCAGTGGGTACATGTGCATGTTTGCTACCTGAGCATATTGCATAATGCTGAAGTTGTGTGATCCCACAACCCAGATACCGCGCATAGTACCCAATAGTTAGTTTACCAACCCTTGCTTCCCTCTCTCCCTCTCCCTTTTATTGGTCCTCCATTTCTATTTTTACCATCTTTATGTACATGAGTATCCAATGTTAAGCTCCCACTTATAAGTGAGAACAAGTGGTATTTGGTATTGGTATTGTTCTTCTGTTAACTTGCTAGAATAAGGGCCTCCAGCTGCATCCATGTTGCCGCAAAGGACACGATTTTGTTCTTTTTTATGGCTGCATAATATTCTATGATGTTTATTCCAATAGAAAAGATATAGAATCAATCTAGGTGCCCATCAACAGTGGATTGAATAAAGCACTTATTTTTTGCTTCCCCATTACTTTTCAAGTGACTCTGTGTTGCCAGGTCATCTAATCTGGCCTGACCTCACTATGATCTCTCAGTCTCAGTACCTAATCCCATTGAACTGATTCAGTACCTAGAGGTTACTTTCAAATTTCTTGGAGACTGCCATGGACTTCTGTGTCCCCCCAGAAATCCATATACTGAAGTCCTAATGCCCAATGTGATGGTATTAGGAGGTGGGGACTTTGGGAGTTAGACTTAGATGACATCAAGAGGGTGGCACCCCATACTGAGATAGTGCCCTTATAAGGAGATTGAGGGACTAGAGCTATTTCTCTCCATGTGAGGATACAGCAAGAACCAGAAGGAAGGCTTTCACCAAGGAACCAACTATACTGGCAACCTTATCTTGGGCTTTTAGCCTCCAAAACCATGAGAAATGACAGTTTGCTGTTTAAGCCACTCAGTCTATGCTATTCCATTATAGCAGCTCAAACTGAGGCAGATATATAATCTGATTGACCCAGAAATGCTCAGCTTCTGTCTGCTAGTGTAATTATCCACATCAGTAATGAGGTATCATCTCTAAAATGGTGTAGCACTGAGGAAATGATGAGCATCTCTACTAATGATATATAAGATAACTTCATAAATGAAATTGACTTGATGGTTTGGCTATTTTTCACCTATATTTTTACAGGACCATTGTTTACTTCTTTCATAAATATCTGGTTTCTCCAGTATCTGCAATTTGAAAAAAGATCATCTGATGAATTGATGTCAATCCTGCAACTATATACTGGCAAATTTTATGTGTCACATTCTGCACAGTCCTATGCAGAAACAAGGATTTTAAAAATACTGCTAGCTATCTAGGTTATGCAGTAGAAACTGGATGAAATGTAAATAAGTGATTTATAAGTCAGATATTTTTATGCAAATGGATCATTGATTTTGCTTAATCATTGAAAAAGCCTTGGATTGCTCAAATGACTGATGAAAAATAAAGTATCCCAAGATAAAATTATTTTGAATTGAGGATAGGCCCTGAGTCCAATGACTGGTGTCTTCATAACAGAAAGGAATAGGAAGTTTGCAACACTGAGTCACACAGGGGGAAATACCATATAAAGACCGAGGCAGAAATTGGAGTTCTATAGCCACAAACCAAGGAACACCATCAGATGCAAAGAAAGATTCCCTTTTAGAGTATTTGAAGCAAGTGTGGCCCTGACGACACCTTGAATTTGGACTTCAAGCCTCCAAAACATTTATTCATGTATCACCCAAGACACCTCTCTCACAGAACTGTGAGAGAATAAATTTCTTGTTAAGTCACCAATTTTGTGATAATTCGTTGTAGCCATTAGAATTATCCCACATTGTGGTCAGAAAACAATCAGCAAGATAAATACACCTAAAGTTATATAAAGTAATGTGTAATTTTAATTACACATATATGTATATGTGTAAAATGTTATATAAAGCTATGCACATGCAATACGTGATGATTGATTTAATAAATAAAAGTAACAACAAAATGATCCCCAAATATTTGGGCTATTGGCATTATGTATATCAGTATTTCATAAACCCAACTGTGCAGTTACTTTTGGAGCTTTTTAACAATACTAGTTCTTTGGGCTCCAGCCCAGAGCTATTAAATAAGATTTTCTAAGGATTGAGTTTAGACATATATATTTTAAATCTCCACAAGTAAAAAATAAAAAACCATGCCAAACCTACTATGACAATGTTCTGAAAATGCTGAGCAGCATTTATACATATCTTATAAAATGCATATTATTTTCCAGAAATAAAAGATTAATGAAAGCAGCTCATAACATTAAGTTTTCAAAGAAAACATTCAGAGAATGGGCGGTCTTTTAAAGACTTGGTTTATATTTTAAAAAATGCTTTCACTGGTACGTTTCTGAAGCAAGTTTATCAAAAACTTATAACTATTAGTTGTTAAATAACTGACTTGCAATTACAAATTACAGGTCAGGCTGTACTCTCCAAAAAAAAAGTCATATTTTGTTTAACACTTGCTAGATTCAAAATCATCCAGATTGCCTACTTCTATTTCTGTCTCAATTAGAAGTGTCATCCCCCAAGTAAAATTTCTTATCTTTTCAAATATCCATAGCCAAGTAGAAGGCAGACAAGCAAAAAGAAAAACAAAACAAAACAAAACAAAAAAAAAACCTCAATTTTAAAGATGGAAGAGAGATATGTAAAATTCTAACCCCTGTATGGTTAAAAGTAACTTTTCCAGATCATTTTAAAAAGTCTCCCGAAAGACGGGAGAATTGCTTGAGCCCAGGAAGAGGCAGTTTCAGTGAGTCAAGATCGTACCATTGCACTCCAGCCTGGGCAACAAATGCGAGACTCTGTCTCAAAAAAAAGAATAAAAGAAAAAAAAATCATTTATTTTTGTTGAATAAGACCACTAATTGTAAGAATACATAAAAAAAATAAAAAAAAAAAGAATAAAGCAAAGAATAATTGTGGACAGACAACTGAAGTCTGTTAACCTGGAGCACATAGCCAAATAGTTGTATACTAGATAGGGAGGATTTGGATATGAATTCTAAGATAATTCTACCAAAATTTATGATGTTTTCAAATTTTAATTAAGGAAATGAAATTTCAGCTCAAATATGTGGACATTGGAGTAGAATTACTAACATTCTTCAGGAATTTAATATGACTCGACTTATTTTTTGCTCTGATATATCCATATTTGCTCATGTAACACCTAAGACAATATGGATGAAAATGAAGAGTAACCTAAATTCTCAGTCTGTGAAGTATACTAGACTGATAATCAGCAAGATTAAATTGAGTGTTCTGAGCTGGATACTACTTAACTATACCCAAGTAATCTTTGCATCATGACTACTATATATAAAATAACAGAAAAACTATTATCAAACATTTTTATTTGCTAATAATTGCCATCAATTTATGTTAACTTTTATTTTCCTTTTGGTTTTCTATATCTTCTACAGCTTTCCATTTTACCAGGCTCACCCTAACTTGTTTTATGTTTAAGATCAGATAACGTTTTTCTTAAAACTCTAAGTATATGTTTCAAATTGAATGAAAATTCGTCAGAGAGCTAAATAAAATTAAACAATAGGACAAAATCAAATGCACTTTCCCCACCTCTCCTTCATCTTAAAGATACGTTTGTAAGGGCACTCTGATGCAATCAATTTCTCATTGAATCCAGTGATCTCTGGAACCATTAAAAGATAGTTAGATAAAAAATATCTAAAAGATAAACAAAAATAAATTAATAAATTACATAAAATAAAAAATTTAGATACTAGTAGATATCTAAAAGGCAGAAAACTAGAGAGGAAAGATGATGGCACTGATAAACGAAGGTGAAGTTAGTTAACATTTGCTGAAGTCACGGACAATTTTGGGGAAGGTAATAATTTTAAAGTATATTACCAAGGCTCCATTTGGACCTAGCATCTATTCTGTCTGTTAATATCACTGACACCATCACTATCACCCTTTTGTTGATAGTATAAAGATCTTCCGTTTTATGTTTAAGTAATGTTAATTCCATACCTGGATAATTGTAAGCACTATTTAATTCAATTGTATTTCAGTAGAAAAAAAATTGATTTTTAAAAAAATGCCTCCAGCTCACTGCCCTTAACTAATCAGAAAGGTTAGATTAACTAGTTACCAATAATTGAAGTACAAAATACACAGCTTTACAATTTGTGTAAGAGATATTGATGAGATGTTTTAAATTAATTTTCCTTTTCACCTCTGGAGCACCTATCATCCATCTCCTCCATCACATGACAACCTTAAACAACAAAAATATGACCCAAGGAAGAATAGGATGTGAAAACGCCAGACCGTGCCTCCTCCATAAATTCAGTAGAGAAAATAAATCTTGGAAAATACACTTGCAGGTAAATGTTAGATGTCATCAATACTAAATAATAGAATAAATATTTACTTATCTAATGAAAAAGTGTGAGTTTCATGGTTGAAATATTTTATTTTATTTTATTTTTTGAGACGGAGTCTCGCTCTGTTGCCCAGGCTGGAGTGCAGTGACTCGATCTCGGCTCACTGCAAGCTCCGCCTCCAGGGTTCACACCATTCTCCTGCCACAGTCTCCTGAGTAGCTGGGACTACGGGCACCCTCCACCATGCCTGGCTAATTTTTTGGATTTTTAGTAGAGACGGGGTTTCATCGTGTTAGCAGGATGGTCTCGATCTCCTGACCTCATGATCCACCCGCCTCAGCCTCCCAAAGTGATGGGATTACAGGCGTGAGCCACCGCGCTGGCCCCAAAAGATTTAATTTTATATATAATTTTACTTCAGGGTTTTTCAGAGGAATGCACCATATAGCAATGTCAACTTTGGGCAATTTATGCATAGAAAATAAATTTTCTGAGTGACCTTGGAAAATCTTTTACTTTTTTTAAAAGACATATCAGTCCAAAACAAAAACACGAAAATTCAAATATTACCATTTAAATAAATTACATATTTAATTATTTTATTTTATTTTATTTTTTGAGACGCAGTCTCACTCTGTCGCCCAGGGTGGAGTGCAGTGGTGCAATCTAGGATCACTGAAAGCTCCGCCTCCTGGGTTCATGCCATTCTCCTGCCTCAGCCTCCCAAGCAGCTGGGACTACAGGAGCCCGCCACTGTGCCCGGCTAATTTTGTTTTGTAATTTTGGTAGACACGGGGTTTCACCGTGTAAGCCAGGATGGTCTCGATCACCTGACCTCATGATCCACCCACCTCGGCCTCCCAAAGTGCTGGGATTACAGGCGTGAGCCACCGCGTCCGATCCCACATACTTACTTTTTCTAATTTTTCTCCCAATCTGGTGCATTTGTATTCATTCTCATACATAGTTGTAACATCATTCTTTGAAGAATGTTTGTAATTGATTACGTAGTCTTTACAATTCAACTAAGTTGGCATAACATTATTTATTTATATTTATATTTGGGCATTTACTCTTACGACAACTTTTTGGACAAGGTTGGCCTTAGCAATAATTGCCTTGCCAATAATTTTATATTCCAGGGAGAAACAATTGTAAGTTTAATGTATTCCTGTGAAAATAATAAAATCATGATTAGTAGAGAACAATGCATTGACATAATGGGATTCCTGAGCATATCTAACTATGGACACTGTTTTGTGCTATACTCTTTAAAAAGTTCTGAATTATCTTCTGTCTTAAATTACATATGTCTTGTTCTAACAGCAGAAATTGTCAACACTTAGCTAGATTTAAACAAGCACAATCTTTTATATAAACCAGACTGTATTTCAAACACTGAAAGGCATTTATGCCTAGAGAGTATTTGCAAAATCACATCAGGATTTAAGTCTTCAGTTACAATATTACAAAAGGTCATAGTATTGATCCTTTTATTTCATGAGGTTATTTTTCTCTGTCTGTATTTCTTTCATTCTTTCATTCAATCAGCATCTGCTGAGTTTCTAATGTGCATCAGGCACTGAGCTAAACCCACTGTGTGTGTGTGTATCACTCACTGTCCTCTGTTTCCTTCCTTCTATATAATGGTTTAAGTATGTGTGTTTCTGTTTCTCTGCTTCCAGCTTATCTCAGAATCTTCCATCCATTTTACACACTTTTCTATCCACCCATTTTCTATTTTCCTTCCTCCCTTTTTATTCATCTGACATTCTTTTTTATCTAGCCATTCCTTAATTCAAAGATGTGTTTGGTCTTTGTATTACTGAATAGTTTTGTAGTTTCCATTCTTAATTTTCAAGAATGATGTTGGATATTTCACCCAGTTCATTTTTTTAAGGTAAATTGAACATATACATTTATTTAATGCAATTAATCATATAATGGCAATCTAAAATAACTATTATATAAGATAAATATATCTAATAACAAGTAAATATTTACTGAATTTTTAATTAATTAATAACATAATCTTTAATGTGAATTTTATTATAAACCAAAAGTCTGTACAATATTGGACTACATAATTATACCATTTTATTTTTTGTTTAAATAATCTATTTTAAAAGATAGGCTTTACCAAAATATGTGTATATTATTTTGTATTCAAATGACATTTCAATATTTCTAATTGAGATTGTAAAATTTCTTTAAAGCAGGCTATTTCCTATCCTGCTTAGCGCAGAGATATACCCGTCCTCTTTTTTCCACATATAACAACACTTAATATTAGAAAGAAAATAGATAGTAGCACAAAGTAAATGCTATAAACATAACTTGGGGAACATAGAAGAGGTCTAGGTCTTCTCTAAAAAGAAGAGCATTTCACAGCTTAAAAGAAAGGAAGAGAGAAAAGCTGCAGATGATGGAAGCCAGAGGTTAGTAAGAAAAAAATAAATAAACAAGGTGCCGCCTCCAATCTGGTCCACTCTATCCACTGCCTTTGCCAGAGTCTCAGGATCTGAAACAGAATCCACAGCATCAGCTACCACTGACCATGCATTGATAGAGGCAAAGAGCCATTTCAGACTTGATTCAGGTGTCCTATGGTAAGAACTTCTCACTTTGCCGACTCTCCCTCAGCAGTGTCTCCTATCTCTGCCCAAAGCTTATCTCAGACCCATCCAAATTATTATGGACTAATTTTCAATAGCCCAAGATACTCATAATCCTCTTGAATGGAGGGTGGGGCCCTAGACACTGAGGAAGGTAGCAAGACTACGGAAGGGGAGCCTCCGTGTGCCTTAAGAGGACAGAACAAACTTAATTTCCCCAGAGCTAGGACAAAGATGAAGGAGAGGCACTCAGTATAGAGGTGTAAGTGGCATAAAAGACAGAAACAAGAAACCAGGTTCTCATTTCTACTTAAGGGACTTAAATCTAGTCCTCTGGATTTTTCCTTTCTCTTGTTGCTCTTTTCACTCCTCCTCCTTAGTTGGAAGCACACTGGCAGAGTAATCAAAATCAATGTTGTTTTTTTCCCCCAAGTATTTCAAGGTTTCTATGCAGGTGATCGATATAGAAAATACTGCAAACTTCAACTGTAGATTTCTCAAGGATAAATTTCTGACAAATGTCAATCAAGTGGTAGGGATTTGAATTCAGTACAACAAAAATTTCCAAGAGTGTTAGACAAAAATGGCATTTTGTAGCAATCAGCATCTCTCACTGAAAGAGCTCAAGTACTCACTAGAAGATAATTCCTATCTCATATTCAAACCCCCCTGGTGTGAAGATGAAAATGATTTCATGATTGGGCAACTGATTGTTTTGTTTTGTCTTGGGAAATAAAAAAGTGTGATACTTTCTGAGATCTAACACAGAACACCTGTTTCCTACCATGCAGAGACTGGTAAAAAGTGCCTTCTGTAAGAACTTGGTACTTTTATTTCATAATCTAAAATTTATATTGACAAATAAAATAATAAAGATTTTATATTTAATATTATTATTCTGCCAATCTTGAAAAATTTGAATCTTTATAAAGAAATAGGCATATAGGAACTGGAATATTTTTATTCCATAATTTTAATTTTTTACTCAAGAAATACAAAAAATATGTAATTACAGATATTAGCATATTTCTCTACCTAAATGCTCAGACACTTCTTTGCATCACACACAAATACATCCACACCAATACATACATAGTTATCTATTCATTTTTTTTTAAATTCCATTATACTACATGCCTAAAACTAGTCTAGGCACTGGGAATACTGTGAACAACCCAAACAAAATTCCTGATAACACAAATTTTATGTATTTTTAAGTAAATACCCATGAAGCTTTGTACATTATTCTATTAAACAAACAATAAACTTCAAGAATGACAATAAAGGTGTTTCCTCTGTTGATATAAATTTTCTTTAGATTGGTATATTTATAGCAATACTATAACAATTATAGTTGTGCTCATATTTAATGGTATACATAATCATGGTCCTAATGGGATTTAAGCATATATAGGAGGTAGCTTACTCAAAAGACTGAGATGAATATTTACTTTGTACATAAAAGTAATACCTAGTGTTCTCATTTGAGTCATTGACTATTTAAACTTCAAATTTTCTGTGACCCCATACATTTGCATACTCTTTAAGTTTCATTATAATGTATATGCCACACACACATGCATGCGTGTGCACACACACACACATGTACACACAGATTTCCTGATCTTATTTCTTACCAGTGTAGTTTGAATGTAGGAAGGCTCCTATTATTTCCTTTAATATATACCTCTTTAAAAATTTATTAGAGAGTTTTGGCAGCACCTACTAATCCTGAGCTCTGTTTCCCTGGTTGTTGAAATGTATCAAACCACAGATCACTGAGCTATGACTGGCTTTCTCTTTTTTAATTTTTATTTCAATATTTTTGGGGGTATGTGTGGTTTTTGGTTACATGGATACATCATTTTTGTTAACTTTTAAGTTCAGGGGTAAAAGTGCAAATTTGTTACCTAGGTAAATGTGTCATGGGGTTTGTTGTACAGATTATTTCATCACCCAGATATTAAGCCTGGTACCCATTAATTGTTATACCTGATCCTCTCCCTCCTCCCACTCTCCATCCTTCAAAAGGCCCCAGTGGGTGTTGTTCTCTTCTATGTGTCCATGTGTTCTCATCATTTAGCTCCCACTTTTAAGTGACAGCAAGAAGTATTTGGTTTTCTGTTTCCACATTACTTTGCTAAACATAATGGCCTCCAGCTCCATGCATGACCCTGCAAAGGGCATGATCTCATTATTTTTTATGGCAAAATAATATTCCATGGTGTATATGTACCACATTTTCTTTATCCAGTCTACTATTGATGGACATTCAAGTTGATTCATGTCCTTGCTATTGTGAGTAGTGCAGCAATGGAATATGCCTACATGTGTCTTTATAATAAATTATATTCCTCTGGGTATATATGCAGCAATGGGATTGCTGGGTCAAATGGTATTTCTGTCTTTAGGACTTTGAGGAATTGCCACACTGTCTTCCACAATGGTTCAACTAATTTACACTTCCACCAACAGTATAGAAGCATTCCTTTTCCTCCACAATTCACATTTGTTGAATAGAGAATCCTTTTCCCATTGCTTGTTTTTGTCAGCTTTGTTGATGATCAGGTAATTGTAGATGTGTTGTTTTGTTTCTGAGTTCTCTATTCTGTTGCATTGGTCTGTGTGTCTGTTCTAGTACTAGCACCATGCTGTTTTGGTAACTGTAGCCCTGTAATATAGTTTGAAGTCAGTTAGTGTGATGCCTACAGCTGTATTAATTTTGCTTAGGATTACCTTGGCTATTTGGGCTCTGTTTGGGTTCCACATGAATTTTAAAGTATTTTTTTCAGTTCTGTAAATAACATCAATGATAGTATAATGGGAATAGCATTGAAGCTATAAATTGCTTTGGGCAATATGGTCATTTTACCAATATTGATTATTCCTATCCATCAGCATGACATGTCTTTCCATTAGTTTGTGTTATCTCCAAATTTTTAGGTAGTGGTTTGTAGTTCTCTTTGTAGAGATTTTTTACCTCCCCAGTTGACTGTAATCCTAGGTATTTTATTCTTTCTGTGGCAATTATAAATGGGAGTTCGTTCATGACTTGGCTTTGGCTAGACTGTTGTTGGTGTATAGAAATGTTAGTGATTTTTGCACATTGATTTTGTAATCTGAGACTTCACTGAAGTTGTTTATCAGCTTAAGAAGCTTTTGGGCTAAGATGATGGAGTTTTCTAGATATAAGATTATATCATCTGCAAACAGGTATAGTTTGATTTCCTCTCTTTCTATGTGAATGACTTTTATTTCTTTATCTTGCTGGATTTTCCTGGCTAGGAATTCCAGTATTGTGTTGAAAAAAGGGGATGAGAGAGGGCATCCTTGTCTTTTGCTGGTTTTCAAGGGAAATATTTCCAGCTTTTGCCTATTCAGTATGATGCTGGTTGTGGGTTTGCCATAGGTGGGTCTTACTATTTTGAGGTATGTTCCTTCAATACCTAGTTTATTGAGAGCTTCTTTTAACATGAAGTAATGTTGAATTTTATTGAAAGCCTTTTCTGTGTCTCTCGACAGAATATGTGGTTTTTGTCTTTAGTCTGTTTATGTATGAATCACATTTATTGAGTTGTGCATGTTGAACCAACCTTGCATCCCAGGGATGAAGCCTACTTGATCATGGTGGATTAGTTTTTTGGTGTGCTTCTGAATTTGGTTTCTCAGTATTTTGTTAAGGATTTTTGCATGGATGTTCATCAAGGACATTGGTCTAAAGTTTTCTTTTTTGTTTGTGTCTCTGCCAGGTTTTGGTATTAGGATGATGCTGGCCTCATAAAATGAATTAGAGAGGTGTCCTTCCTTTTCAATTTTTAGAATAATTTCAGTAGGAATGGTACTAGCTCTTCTTTGTACATCTGGTAGAATTCAGCTGTGAATCTGTCTGGTCCTCGGCTTTTTTTTTTTTTGGTCAGTTGGTTATTTATTACGGCCTCAATTTCAGAACTTAATATTGGTCTATTAAGGGATTCAGTTTCTTCCTGATTTAGTCTTGGAGGGTGTATGTGTCTAGGAATTTATCTATTTCTTCTAGATTTTCTAGCTTATGGGCATAGAGTTGCTCATAATATTCTCTGGTGGTTATTTGTATTTCTGTAGGGTCACAGGTAATATCCTCCTTATCATTTCTGATTGTGTATATTTGAATATTCTCTTTTCTTTATTTCTCTAGCTTGTGTTCCATCTATTTTAATTTTTTTCAAAAAACCAGCTCCTGGATTTGTTGATCTTTTGAATGGTTTCTCGTGTCTCTACATCCTTCAGTTCAGCTCTGATTTTGGTTATTTCTTGTCTTCTGCTAACTTTGAATTTGTTTGCTTTTGGTTCTCTAGTTCTTTTAGTTGTGATGTTAGGTTGTTAGCTTGAGATCTTTCTAATTTTTTATTTGGGCATTTAGAGCTATACATTTCCTTCTTATCACTGCCTTAGCTGTGTCCCAGAAATTTTGGTATCTTGTGTCTTTCTTTTTATTAGTTTCAAAGAACTTCTTGATTTCTGCCTTAATTTCATTATATACCAAAAGTCATTCAGGAGCAGGTTTTTCAATTTCCATGTAATTGTATCATTTTGAGTGAATTTCTTAGTCTTGAGTTCTAATTTGATTGCTCTGTGTTCCGAGAGACTGTTTGTTTTTATTTCAGTTCTTTCGCATTTGCTGATAAGTGTTTTACTTCTGACTACATAATTGATTTTAGAGTAAATTCCATGTGGCTATAAGAAGAATATATATTCTGTTGTTTTGGGGTGGAGAGTTCTGTAGGTGTCTATCAGGTTCATTTGATCCAGTGCTGAGTTCAGGTCCTAAATATCTTTGTTAATTTTTTATCTCAATGGTCTAATATTGTCAGTGTGGTATTAAAGTCTCCCACTATTATTGTGTGGGAGTCTAAGTCTCTTTCAAGTATCTAAGAACTTGCTTTATGAATATGAGTGTTCCTGTGTTGGGTGCATGTATATTTAGGATAATGAGATATTGTTGAATTGAACACTTTACCATTACGTAATTCCTTTGTCTTTTTTTTTTTTTTTTAATCTTTGTTGGTTTAAAGTCTGTTTTTTTCAGAAATTAGGATTGAAACCCTTGTGTTTTTCTGCTTTCCATCTGCTCAGTAGATTTTCCTCCATTTCTTTATTTAGAGCCTATGTGTGTCACTGCATGTGAGATGGGTCTCTTGAAGACATATACCATTGTGTCTTGGTTCTTTATCCAGCTTCTCACTCTGTGTCTTTTAATTGGGACATTTAGCCCATTTACATTTAAGATTAGTATTGATATGTGTGGATATAATCCTGTCATTATGATGCGAGCTGGTCAGTTAGCAGACTTGTTTATATGATTGGTTTATACTGTCACTGGTCCGTGTGCTTCATTGTGTTTTTGTAGTGGTTGGTAATGGTCTTCCTTTTCATATTTAGTGGTTCCTTCTGGAGCTCTTGTAAGACAGGCCTGGTGGTAACAAATTCCCTCAGCATTTGCTTCTCTGAAAATGATCTTATTTCATCTTTGCTTATGAAGCTTAACTTGGTCAGATATGAAATTCTGGGTTGGAATTTGTTTTCTTTAAGAATGTTGACTATTGGTCCACAATCTTTTCTGGCTTGCAGGGTTTCTGTTCAGAGGTCCACTGTTAGTCTGATGGGCTTCTCTTTGTGGGTGACCTGACCTTTCTCTCTAGCTGCCTTTAACATTTCTTCTTTCATTTCAACTCTGGAGAATCTGAGGATTATGTGTCTTGGGCATGAGCTTCTTGTGAAATATCCACTGTGATTCTCTGCATTTCCTGAATTTGAATGTTGGCCTTTCTAGCTAGGCTGAGGAAGTTCTCATAAATGATATCTTGAAATATGTTTTCCAAATTTGTTCCATTCTCCCATCTCTTTCAGGTACATCAGTCATTCATAGATTCAGTTTATTTATGTAATCCCATATTTCTCAGAGGTTTTGTTCATTTGTTTTCAATATTTTGTCTCTATTCTTGTATGCCTGTCTTATTTCAGAAAGGCAGTCTTCAAGCTCTGAGAACCTTTCCTCTGCTTGATCTATTCTGCTATTAATATTTGTGATTACAATAAAAAATTCTCATAGTGTGTTTTTCAGCTCTATCAGTTTGACTTCATTCTTCTTTATACGGGCTATTTTGTCTGTCAGCTCCTGCAATGTTTTATCGTGATATTTAGTTTCTTTGCATTGGGTTACAATGGACCCCTTTAACTCAGTGACTCAGTGACATGAATTTCATTTCTGTCATTTCAACCATCTCAACCTCAGCCCAATTCTGAACCCTTGCTGGAGAGATGATGTGGTCATTTGGAGGAAAGGGGGCACTCTTGCTTTGAGTTTTCAGCATTCTTGTGCTGATTCTTTCTCATCTTTGTGGGCTTATCTACCTTCAAACTTTAAGGTTGCTGGCCTTTGGGTGGGGTTTTTTTTTTTTTTTTAACTGTCTGGCCACTTTTCCACAGGGCTTCTGTGTTTTGTGTGGGTCTGCTCTAGTCTCTAGTCACCTCAGATATTCCAGTACATGAAGGTATTGCCAGTGAAGGCTATGAAACAGCAAAAATGGCAGCCTGCCCTTTCCTTGGGGAGCTCCATCCCAGGGAGGTACAGACTTGTTACTGGCCTGAATACAGGCCCGTAGGAGGTGGCTGGAAACCCCAGCTGGGAGGTCTCACTCAGTCAGGAGGCACAGGACCGGGGTATCCACTTAAATAATCAGTCTGGCCATGTTTTTGTACAGCAGCTGTGTTGTGCTGGGGTACTGCTTTTGCTCCTGGTCAGCTTGGGCTCCCCAAAGCCTGGAGGCTGGAATGGCTGAGTCACCAAAGCAGCACAGATGGTGGTCCACCTCTCCCTCTGGGTGCTCTGTCACCGAAAGTTTTCAATTCTCTGTTGGCCAGAGAAAACTGGCAGCGTTGGCAGGAAGCCCGAGTTGGAAACTTTCACTCAGTAAGGAGGAATGAAATAGAGGACCCACGTAAAGAGACAGTCTAGTTATGCTTTCATAGAGCAGCTGTGCTGTGCTAGAGTACCGCTTCTGTCGTGGTTGGCTTGGGGTCTCTGAAGCCCACAGGCTGGAACATCTAAGCAGACTCCTTCCTCTAGGAACTCTGTCAGGAGAGAATTCAAATCTCTGATCAGCCTGAGAACACCAGTGGGGATGTCTGGAGGCCATGGTTGGGAGATTTTGCCTAGTAAGGAGGAACCAATCAAGAATGTGCTTACAGAAGCAGTCTGGCCACATTTTGGTAGAGCAGCTGTGCTGTGCTGGGGGGCCCTTCTGCCCCCACTTAGTCTGGACTCTCCAGAGGTCACAGACTGGAATGGCTGAGTCATCCAAATAGCAAAGATGGCAGCTTATCCCTCCCCCTGAGAACTCTTTCTCAGGGAGGCACAATACTGTTGCCAGTGGCTGGCTGGAATTCCAAGCCAGTGGGTCTTATCCTGTAAGGTGCCATGGAAGTGGGGCTTGCAGACCATTGCTGCTTGGCCCCTAAGAGTCAGTCTGTTTCCTAGGGGTATGTGAAAAGGTCCAACCTCCCATCTTGCCAAAGTTGCAGCTGCTTTTGCTGGGAAGCTCAGAGCCAGAGTATGTAAAGTTCCTGGAACTCTGCATATGCCTGAGTGGCTGCTCTGCCAAGACTCCACATAGCTTTGTATGTTAGACTGAACGCCCTGGTGGAGTGGGTTCATGAGGGGATCTCCTGACCTGAGGGGCTGCAAAGATCCATGGAAGAAGCCTGCTTTCCCAGGGATGCACATTCCCTCACCACTTCCCTGGGAGGGGGAGGTTCCCTTGGCTCTGTGTCCCTCCTAGGAGGGCTATCATTTTGACTTGCTTTTCTTCATTCTCTGTGGGTTGAGTTGTTTCCTTTAATAGTCCCAATGCAAGTACCTGGATATTTCAGTTGAAGGTGCTGTATTAACTCACTGCTTTCATTCCTCTCTGTGAGAGACATGCACCATAACTGCTTCTAGTTGGCCATCTTGGCCACTCCCAATAAATACTTGAATGGTGATTTCTGACAGTTTAGTCCACCTGTCACCCAAGAAGTGTACACTGTACCCAATGTACAGTCTTTTATCCCTCACCCTCCTCCCAACATTTCCCCTCAAGTCCCCAAAGTCCAGTATATTATTCTTATGCCTTTGTTTTCTCATAGCTTAGTTCCTACTTACACGTGAGTACATACAATACTTGTTTTTCCATTCTAAGTTACTTCATTTGGAATAATGGCCTCCAGTTCCATCCAAGTTGCTGCAAAAGTCATTATTGCATTCATTTTTATGACTGAGTAGTATTCCATGGTGACTACATAGCACATTTTCTTTATCCATTTGTTGGTTGATGGGCACTTAAGTGGGTTCCATATCTTTGCAGTTGCAAATTGTGCTGCTAAAAACATGTGTGTGCATGTGTCTTTTTCACATAATGACTTCTTTTCCTTTGGGTAAATATCTAATTGTGGGATTGTGGATTGAATGCTAGTTCTTTTAATTCTTTAAGGAATCTCCATACTGTTTTCTATAGCTGTTGTACTAATAATTTACATTCCCATCAGCACTGTAAAGTGTTCTCTTTTCACTAAATCCATGCCAACATCTATCATTTTTTGACTTTTTAAATTATAGCAATTCTTCCAGGAGTAAGGTGTATCTCATTATATCATTATGGCTTTAATTTTTTTTTTTTTTTTTTTGAAGGAGTCTTGCTCTGTCGCCCAGGCTGGAGTGCGGTGGCCGGATCTCAGCTCACTGCAAGCTCCGCCTCCCGGGTTCCCGCCATTCTCCTGCCTCAGCCTCCCAAGTAGCTGGGACTACAGGCAGCCGCCACCTCGCCCGGCTAGTTTTTTGTATTTTTTAGTAGAGACGGGGTTTCACTGTGTTCACCAGGATGGTCTCGATCTCCTGACCTTGTGATCTGCCTGTCTCGGCCTCCCAAAGTGCTGGGATTACAGGCTTGAGCCACCGCGCCCGGCCATGGCTTTAATTTGTATTTCCCTGATGATTAGTGATATTGAGAATGTTTTCACATGATTGTTGGTCATTTGTATATCTTCTTTTGAGATTTCTTCTATTCATGTCCTTTGCCTGCTTTTTCACGAGATTATTTGTTTTTTTATTTGCCGATTTAAGTTCCTTGTAGATTCTGGATATTAGTCCTTTGTCAGATGCATACTTTGCAAATATTTTCTCTCATTCTGTGGGTTTTGTGTTTACTATGCTGATTACTTCGTTTGCTGTGCATAAGCTTTTGAGTTTAATTGTTTTTGCATTGCTTTGGGGGTCTTAGTCATGAAATCCTTGCCAAGTCAATATCTAGAAAAGTTTTTCCAATGTTATTTTCTAGAATTTTTATGGCTTCAGGCCTTAGATTTAAGTCTTTGATCCATCTTTATTTGATTTTTGTATGGGTGAGAGATTACAATACAGTTTTCTTCCTCTACATGTGACTTGCTAATTTTCCCAACACCATTTATTGTATAGGACATCCTTTCTCCAATTTACATTTTTGTTTGCTTTGTCAAAGATCAGTTGACTGTAAACATTTGGCTTTATTTCTGGACTTTGTATTCTGTTCCATTGGTCTATGTGCCTACTTTTATGCTAGTGACATGCTGTTTGTGTAACTATAGCCTTGTAGTACAATTTGAAGTCGGGGAATGTGATGCCTTCAGATTTGTTCTTTTTACTTAGTATTGCTATGCAGACTCTTTGTTGGTTCCATATGAATTTTAGGATTGTTTTGCCTAGTTCTGTGAAGAATGCTGATGGTATTTTGATGAGAATTGCATTGAATCTGTGTGTTGCTTTAGGCAGTGTGGTCATTTTATACAATATTGATTCTCTCTATCAATGAGCATGGATATTTCCATTTGTTTGTGTCATTTGTGATTTCTTTTAGCAGTGTTTTGTAGTTTTCCTTGTAGAGATCTTTCACCTCCTTGATTAAGTATATTCCTCAGTATTTTATTTATTGATTGATTTTTGCAGCTGTTGTAAAGGGATTGAGTTCCTTATTTGATTTTCAGTTCTGTTGTTGTTCACATATAGCAGTGCTACTGATTTGCGTACATTGACTGTGTATGCTAAGACTTTATTGAATTTGTTTATCAGATCTAGGATCTTTTTGGATGCGTCTTTAGGTTACACAATCATATCATCTGCGAATAGTGACAGTTTGACTTCATCTTTTCCTGTTTGGATGCCCTTTCTTTCTTTCTTTTGTCTGATTTCTCTATCTAGGACTTCCAGCACTATGTTAAATAGAAGTGATGAAAGTGGACATCCCTGTCTTGTTCCAGTTCTCAGGGAGAACGCTTTCAACTTTTCCCCATTCAGTATGATGTTGGCTTTTAAATAATAAAAGTCATACATGGCTTTTATTACTTTGAGGTAAGCTCCTTCTATGCCTATTTTGTTTAGGGTTTTATCATAAAGGGATACTGGGGTTTATCAAATAATATTTTTATATCAATTGAGATAGTCATATGGTTTTTGTTTTTGATTCTATTTTTGTGATGTATCACGGGTATTGACTTGTGTGTGTTAAACCATCCCTGCATCCCTTGTACGAAACCCACTTGATCACAATGTATTTTCTTTTTGCTATGCTGTTGGATTCAGCAAGCTGGTGTTTTGAGAATTTTCACATCAATCTTCATCAGGAATATTGGTCTGTAGTTTTCTTTTTTTGTATGTCCTTTCCTGGTTTTGGTATTAGGTTGATACTGGCTTCATAGAATGATTTTAGGAAGGATTCTCTCTTTCTCTATCTTTTGAAATAGTTTCAGCAGAATTGGTACCAATTCTTCTTGGAATGTCAGATATAATTCAGCTGTGAATCCTTCTGGTCCTAGGCTTTTCCTTTCTAGGCATTTTTAAAATTACTGATTCAATATTACTACTTGTTATTGCTTTGCTCTGGGTTTCTATTTCTTCCTGATTTAATCTAGGGAGATTTGTGTATTTTCAGGAATTTAACCATTTTCTCTAGATTTTCTAGTTTGTGCATATAAAGGTGTTCATAGTAGCCTTGAATGATCTTTTGTGTTTCTGTGGTATTGGTTGTAATATCTCCAGTTTAGTTTCTAATTGAGCTTATTTAGATCTTCTCTCTTCTTTTCTTGGTTAATCTCACTAATGGTCTGTCAATTCTGTTTATCTTTTCAAAGAACCAGCTTTTTGTCTCATATGGCTGGCTTTCATTAGCTGGCATTGGCACTATGGGGAGTGGGGGTAAAAGACCTCTGGATCTCCAGCTGTGTGACATTAAGGGCAGAAGGATAGGAAAGACAGGAAAGATTAAGATTAAAAGATAGGAAAGAGAAAGGAAGAGAATTCGGACAGTTTAATGGTTCTAAATGGCTTTCTAATATTTTCCTTCTAAGAGCCAAAATGAATAATGCAAATTTATCTTCAAGGCTTTTCATTCACATGACTTTGAACACTAAAAGAAGTCTTCTTAGCTGAGAGCTGCTGCCACACCTGTTTGACAGGATCTGAAATTCCTTCAGTGCAGTTTTCATAGCTGCCAATGTCCACAAGGTCAGGTGGGAAATGCAAATAAGAGCAGTGGGGTTGGAGAAACAAAAGAGCAAGACCAGCATTTCACCAATAAAAACATATTATTGGAAGAAAGCAAAAAGAGGGCTTGAAACAGCTGTCTTAGGTGTATGGCCCCTTCCTACAAATTACTAGTTTTGGCTGATCACTTTTAGAATTAAAACAAAACAAAACAAAAAATACAGCTATGTAATATCACACTAATTACATTAAAGTATTTTAAATTACAGACATTTTACTAAGGAAAAAATTTATATAGTTTGTTGGCCAGGTGCGGTGGCTCAAGCCTGTAATTCCATTATTTTAGGAGGTCGAAGCAGGCAGATCAGTTGAGGTCAGGAGTTTGAGACCAGCCTGGACAATATAGTGAAACTCTGTCTGTACTAAAAATACAAAAATTAGCTGGGCACGGTGGTATGTTCCTGTAATCCCAACTACTCGGGAGACTGAGGCAGGGGAATTACTTGAACCAGTGAGGTGGAGGTTGCAGCAAACTGAAATCGCACGAACGCACTCTAACCTGGGCAACAGAGCAAGACTCTGTCTCAGAAAAATATATATATATATATATAGTTTGTATAAAATATCTTCATTTTTAAATATTGGTACCTAATTCAAATTACATTTAAACCATTATGTACCAATATCAAAGAACACAAAACTTAAATTAGATAAGAGGAGTAAGTTCAAGAGATCTATTGTACAACATAGTGACATTGTAGTTAATAACAACGTATTGTATTTTTGAAAAATGATAAGAGTAGATTTTAACCGTTCTCACTACAAAATTACTACATAAGGTAATGCATACATTAATTTACTTGATTTAGCCATTCCACAATGTATATATATTTCAAAACATCATGTTGTACACAATAAATATATAGAATGTTGTCAGTTAAAAAATATGTTAAACAATAAAAATACATAAATATAGAAAAAGATCAAGTAAGTTCAGTGAAAAACATATTGCTTACCAAATATGACGCATGTTCATATGGCAAGTTGCTGTTTTATGGTCCCTGCTTTAATAATAGTTCTTAAAAAGTTATTTTAGTCAGCATTAAGTAGCTAGAAAGTGCTAAGAGATTTAATAGAGGAGAATGAATGTGTTTCACTCTGAATATAAATGACTACCAATCATTTTCTGCTTGAGGACGTATATTTAAAGAATGAGAAGGGGATGGAGAGGACATTATTATATAGAAGAAAGGGTTACAGAGAACTATTGAAGACTACAATAACTAATCGGTAGCTTTCACAATTCTGCAGCCAGTTCTTCGACCCTTCCTCAACTCTGTGTGGGGCAAGGAGTAAGAGCTGGTCCAGAGTGAGGTTGCTTTTGTGTAGGGTGCACCCTAGCATCTTAACAGAAAGAGGTCTCACTGTATAATTACTTCATGGCATATTTTGTGTCTATAAATATTCTTGATACCAAAATATTTCACTCTGCTTTCCAACATCCAATTACATTTAAAAGAAGTTCCACCCAAAAATAACTGAAACTTGATCTTTGAGAGTTTATCTAGTCACAAGTATTTTTATATGCTCCACAGACAATTATGAATCTCACTAAAGTTGGAAAATTATTGCCCCATAACTTCACAAAATTAAACAATGTAAAGCTCACGGGGTATAATGCAGTTGTTCCTGCTATAAAGGACTCATGAAATGAGGAAGATAGAGGTGACTGGGAAAAACAAGGTGGGAAGGAGTCCCTGGGTGCGAAGCAGGACACAATGTGAAGGATCAAAGTACTTTCCCTTCTGCCACCTGCCTTCAGGTCTCCTATATGTATATATGGTCTTTTTCACAGAGTCCAAATTTCCAACCTTTATCATTCACACTGCATTCTTTTAGCCAACCTCCTTGATTTGACACTTCACCCTTATTTTCTCATGGTCTTTCTCACTGTAGTCAACTTCCTCTAATTAACCACCTCAATCATTCCCAATTCATCATTTTTCTAAAAAATTCAGAAACAAACGTCCCATTTTAATATTCCATACCTTGACCATAGTGGTGGCTATACAACTCTGTGTGTCTGTCAAAACTCATAGAACTATATATCTAAAAGGTAAATTTTACAATATGTTTAGTATACCTAAATATACTTGACTTTAAAAATAAAACATATTTTTTAATGTTCTGTTTTCAGTCCCAGTCACTTCTTTCAGACTGTACAAATAAAAGGGAGAAGAGAAGAAATATGAAAGAAGTGGGCACAAATTTGGGAAGGCTTATGGAAATAGCATACTATATGTGTGCTGTGGTATACCTTTACCAAGTTGAGTAGTTAATGTAGCTTTTATTTTAATCTCAAATTAGGACTGTTGGCAAAACCAGTAGAGTATGGCTAATAAAGCATAAATTAGGGAAAAAGTGGTAAGGATATCTTTTTACTATTTTACAGTTTGAGGTTCAAGTTTTTCCTGGATAGAAAGAAAAAAATAATCTTTTTATCATTGCCAACTTTTCCAGTGGATAAAAATTACTCTTTTTAAGTAGAGATCAACTGGAATATGCCTTTGACAGTAGACCTTCCCTTAAGATCTCATCAGTAGAGCTCTTAGATGGTCAAAGAATAATACAATTAGCAAAGTTTGATAAACATGCTTCCTCCTCAGAACTGTTTCATTAAGTGCTTTTCTCACTAGGATTATAATGAGAGCTGTGGAACTATAGTAACAGAGATTGGGGGTAATGATTCATCAGGTTATGGAGCTCTTACAGAAGCCCAATCCCATAAATTTTCTTTAGTACACTCTCTTGGCTGAGTTTTAATTATAATAGGTCATGTTAACTTGATCAATGTTTCTAAGTCCATGGAGATACAGAGCTAAGGTATCGCCTGGAAATATTAGTTTAAATCTCATTTGTGTCCACATACTCTTATGATAAATTGCTAATGAGATTCCTTTTTTTTTTTTTTTTTTTGAAACGGAGTCTCGCTCAGTCGCCCAGGCTGGAGTGCGGTGGCGCGATCTCGGCTCACTGCAAGCTCCGCCTCCCGGGTTCCCGCCATTCTCCTGCCTCAGCCTCCCGAGTAGCTGGGACTACAGGCGCCTGCCGCCACGCCCGGCTAATTTTTTGCATTTTTAGTAGAGACAGGGTTTCACCATGTTAGCCAGGATGGTCTCGATCTCCTGACCTCATGATCCACCCGCCTCGGCCTCCCAAAGTGCTAGGATTACAGGCGTGAGCCACCGCGCCCGGCCGAGATTTCTTAATATTATAATTATTTCTGTTGAACACTTAATAGATTTGTTTCAGTGCTTGCCACCTCTTTTCCCTCTGTGTAAGTTAATATTTTAAATCTATATTGTGCTTTTATTTCTCTTGTGCCCACATCTAATAGCAACCTTATTTATAGGTTTTCTGTCAACTGCCTTTATCTCCCAATAGCATGGCATCTATCAGAAGAGAGAATTGATAACACTCCCACTGACTCTCAATCAAGAATTTTCCCTGTTTGGTTTCTCTTCATAATTAGTAACTCCACTCATCTACGTTTCACAATTGCATTTCAGATGGTCTACCCAGCTAAATGGTGGCTTTGTAAACTGGAAAGTAGATAGTTTCTGATATCATGCGATTTTCAAATCCTGGAAAGACTCTTCTTTTACGAACTGGCTCCTTATTTTTGAAATTTCTTTCACTGGTCTCCTAACTTCACGGAACTTCAAGCTAATCATCTTTCAACTCTTGAATACTTTCCTGCCCTTCTGTGCTTTAAGATCCTCCAGAAACTATAACTTCAACATTTCAGATATTTGTTGAAAAAGTTTTTAAAATCAAATAACTTTAAGGAGATATACCATTCATTGATGCCTTAATGTGAATGAGTTTTACATTAGAAGGTAGAGTGGAATGAGAGGTAGAGAAATAGAAGATTATTTTACAGTTCAGAAAGGTTGATTTTCATCTAGGATATAAAGGCTCAGGTTAACCAGAAGTCTATTTATCTCACACTCAATCTTAACTTTAAGATTTCTATTTCTTTACTGAAAAAAGCATTTATACATAAACAACAGATAAAACCTGCAGACTAAAGGGAAGAAGGTCCTCATGTAAGAGGCCTGGTGTAAGAAAACGGCGAGAATATGTTAACCATACAGAAAGTTTTTGAGCTATGAAATAGTGTATGGCATAAAGATCCAGAAACAACAAACAGGATAGAATTCTTATTAAGACTGTGAATCCAGTGGGTTTCCTTTTCAGATAATTCAGATACTGTTTGAAATAAAGTTTTCAAAATTGTCCATAAAGGTTAACAAATTAGTTTTGATTTGAAATATCACAACCATTTTTTCTTGCTTTCTTGGGATTGAGGCTGAAAGAGTTTCATTGCATTTTTACTAGAAATGAGCTCTTTCAGTGTGCTCTTTTAAATGCTATTAAGAGCTACCTATGGTCTGAATAATCTATTTTTATGAGAAAAAAAATAATATATGGGTAAGTTACCAGATAATGGATTTTCAGATCTCCATTAACAGCCATCTGCCAAGATTTCATGTTACTACTTTAGTGTCTATGTTTAGGACACTGTTTAGTGAATCAGACTAAGAGGCAGCTCAGTTTCACAATCTAGGTCATGTGATCACAGCTGTGGAAGAGAGAAGTGGGCATCTGACCCATAGAGAGGTCCTTTGCCACCATTTCCCTGCTAATTACATTATACATAAACTGTCTCAATTGAAAAGCTCTGATGCAGGTTTTTTTGAAATATTTGTTTGTTTCCACCTGCTTTCATCGGAAGCGGCTAAATAGGAGTCCTCAAGCTGGAAATCTGAAAATTCTCTTTGATTTCCATCTATTTCTCATCTTTCACTTCCTAACAATTGCCAAGTCAATATAATTTCATCATTACTTTCTTCTCATATTTTATCACTACTGTGTTTAAGAAACTTCCCAGTATCAACAAAAAAAAGAAATACTTTTATGTATATATTCTTATAAATTATATATATGTTACTATCATTTCTACTACTTTTGGAGTCAGATAGGTCACTTCATCCCTCCACATATCCAGCACCCCAGACATGCTAGGAGACTGTCTGGTACCATTGTTGGTTCTTTCAAATCTTAATTCCTGCTTTTCCCTGGGCATGAAAATTCATCTCATCTTGTCTGGTTCTTGACGTCATACTCATGCTTCAAGATTCAAAACTTTTCATTAAACATTTCAATGAACAACTCTGTTTCACATTCCTACTTGAGCACATTAGGCTGCGTGCCAAGTACTGGGTGCTCACATGCGTGCTTCTCTGTCAAGTCATCTCCACACTTCTACATCAGAAATAAGAGTGACTCATAAGTGGAGTTGAACAATGAGAACACATGGACACAGGGAGGGGAACATTATACACTGGGGCCTGTCAGGGGGGTGGAGGGACTAGGGGAGGGATAGCAGTAGGAGAAATACATAATGTAGATGACAGGTTGATGGGTGCAGCAAACCACCATGGCACATGTAGACCTATGTAACAAACCTGCACATTCTGCACGTGTATCCCAGAACTTAAAGTATAATAATTAATAATAATAATAATAATAAAGAGTGACATTGTCTGCTCCCTTCCAGCTCTCATTTCACCTCGACTTGTGTTAGAGTTACCTGTTCAAATGCTTCTCTTCTTCACTGTATTGGAAGCTCTTAACAGAATATGTTTAAGAACTACTATGATCCTTTATGTATGAAGATTCTTTTGTTGAAATAATAAAGAAATTAATGAATAATGATTAGAATGTAGGCGAATGGACTTCTTGTTCCAAATACAGATTAGACACTCAAGTTTACTCCACCTACATCCCACCAAACACTGAATGATTGTGAAGTTATTAAATTAAGAATAAATTCGTTAAAACTCTGAGAATAGAAGGAAAAAGAAAATTGAACTAAGATTAAAGCACATTTCAGGAAAATGAAACATTCCCGTAGGAGAAAAGTGCAGCAGAGGAAGGAAGTTGTGTGTGTGTGTGTGTGTGTGTGTGTGTGTGTGTGTGTATTTTAATTTTATTTGGTTTTTGTTTGTTTGTTTCTCATGATGAAATTTGTGGTGTTGATAAATATAACAAGTCAGAATAGGAGACAGAGCACAAAATGAGATGGTTGATCAAAAACTGTAATTGCATAAGCTACACAAATCAGTGTCCTGAACAAGTGCAGTAGCCATATTTAGCCCCTGGGCTAACACAAGAAATATACTAACTAAGGAAATTGAGCAATTAATAAGGGTGAAGCTAGAACGTTCTAAGACTGGAGAGTTATCCCTGTTTAAGTTATCTATTACTGCATAATAAAATGTTCCAAAAGTTAGCAGTTTAGCTCATAAATATATGGGCCAGGATTGGGGGCACTGAGAGTTTTCCGCTGCACAAGGGTTATTCAGTCAGCTGCAGCTGGCTTGCAGCTAGGCTGGACTAGAAGGTCTGAGAAAGCTTCACTCACATTGCTTCCTCAGTGTGCCTCCATGTGGCAGCCCTCTCTATACATGGGAGGCTTGGGCTTCTCGATAGCATGATGGCCTTGAAACAGTGGCTCTTTTCACAAGGCCATTGGCTTCCAAGTGGTAAAGGCAGAGACCATAGATTTTTTAAGGCCCAGACTGGGAAGTTTTATACAGTCACTTCTGCCATATTCTGTTAGAAAAACAGATAACAAGGAAAGCCCAGATTCCAGTAGAGGGGAAATAGACTTCATAATTAATGAGGTCAAGGTAAAGTCACACTGCAAAATAGCCTATGGGATAACAAGTATTCTGGGGACCAATTTTGGAAACACACCTTCTGCCTTCAGTCCACAAAAATTTCCTCTCTCATGAAAAACACACTCGTCACTTTCCTCCCAAATTTCATCCTATTACATCAGACCTAGGCTTGAGGACAAGAATTTCTTTATGTAAATTGGGTCCAGGTGAGAATAAGTTTCTTCAGGTGTTATTCTTTGGGCACAGCATCTTATCTTCAGAGATGAATGTATAAAAAACTAAAAGACATTTTTCTTGACCCACACCCAATGTATATTGGGAAAATAGAGACAGAATAACTGCAACAGCCCCTGTCATTCAAAAAAGGAGGAAAACAGGAAACTACACAGTAGTCAGTCATCCACAGCAATTTTGAAATCCACCTAGCATATGTCGTCAACCCCTACTGCTCTGGAGAAAATAAATGTACACTGATTAAAGTCCAGCTCTGCTCTCCAGAAGTGAGTCTCCTGGCAGTGTAGCTATACCATGTTGCTGTACCATGTTGCAAAAGACATTGCCCATATTTGCAGCTGAGTGATTTTCTCAACTTTTTTTCCTATGTGTGAAAGTTTGGGGGCCCATAGGCCTCACTTCATTTTGAAATCTCTTGTCCATTTCAGTCCAAACTGGTACAGTTTCTATTAAAGATATGTGTCTTTCCTATACATTGAATCATAACCCCACTCCTTAGACAAAAGACATGCATGTGCCCCTCTGCTTCAGTTTGTGAATCAGGGTGTCATGGGACAAATCATTTCACATCCTTAGGTGCCCTTTATTCAAGCAGAGATCAAAGCAATATACCACTAATTTTTTTTTTTTTAATTTCTTCACAAAGCATCTTCCAGGAAGATCTTTGACTTAATATTGACCCTAAAGCCACATTTTACAGGCAGCATCTTGGATTTAATTTTGGCTCTGCATCCATTTCCTAATTTGGAGACTATGCCAGCTGGAGGAGCTGGGAATGAGACATAGTTTTATTTTCTAACCTGGCACATCCAAAGTTAAAAATAGTTCCTATAAATTCTGCTTGAATATGAAACAGCTCCTTTTTTGGTTGATTTCTCTCACTTTATAATGGACAATTAAAAGAGGTCAGTTAAAGTTTCCAACATTCTCCCTGGAAACTTCATTAGCCATATTCACTCAAAGGCTAGGCTTCTTGTGGGCTGCTCACAGCCACTATCTGAGTGCGGTAGGGATACTAAGGTAGGCCCCTCCATACAGTAACAAGTACATCTAAAATTAAAGAGTTGAAACTACAACCACTGTATTTTGTTTATGATTCTTTGGATTGGGATTTGGGGCAGAGCAGTGCTTCTGCTCCATGTATTTTGGTCTGGGATCAATCTCTCAGCTGGTAACTGGGCTGGGCAAAAAATCCTAAAAGGCTTTGTTTGTATGTTTGTCATCACCGTGCTTCTTCATGTAGATTTTCTTTCTTTATGTGGCTGAAGTGATTTTCTTCATGGTCATCTCAGGGTATTTAGACTTCTTTCATGGCATCTCATTTCCAAAAAAAAAAAAAGCCTTATTAGCAAATGATATGGAAAGAAATTGCTTGATCTAAACCTTAGTCTCCTATGTTACACATAGTCATTTTTGTTGCATTCTCGTGACCAAAGCAGGCAACATGCCCAGCACAGATTTCTCCAGAGCGGAAATAAACTCCACATTTGATGGAAGCATGTGTGGCAAACATAAAAGTGAATTGCTCAGCTCTTCAACAACAGGGAGAGTGATTGGTTGACATCTCCAGCTATTGCACTCTGACTGTACCACCATAGTACACTCAAAGACCACACTTCCTGCTCTCTCAGCCAATGACTGAGAGGGGCAGGAATGCAGAGGCAGGCTCACCTTACAAGATGCAGAAATTCTTTAACTTGCTACTTTGTCCTGAGAGCTTCCCAAGAGCCTGGCATAATATTTCTAGGAACTATGCTGCCATCTGAGATAACCTATTCTGCCTTCCTTCCTTCCCTGTCTTCACAGAGGTCAGGCTTGTTTCATGGTCAGAAAACTCTTTGCACCTTATCTTCCTTCTTATCATTCCTGTTCCTCTAATGGGTGTTTTCACCAATTAATGTTTTGCACTTGTAATCTTGGTATCTCCTTCTTAGGGTACCCAGACTAACCCAGCCTGAAAAGGTCACAACAGAGCATGTGGGATGAGACCCTGTTGTGGTTTGCACACTAAGAGAACCAAAGAGTTTACCTGAAACCTCACGGTCAACATTCCCTGCCAATACAGAGAGCGGACTATCAGAGAAGAAATCAATAACACCAGAAAAGACCCATTAATCTACCTAATTTTTCATTCATAAACATGAATAAACAGCCAAAACCCACCAGACACTTGAAGTAGATCAGCATCAGAAAGGCAAGGTCTATGATAAACAAGATAAAATACTGTTTTCCAGAAGAAGTGGAGATGAGAATTTTCATCAGAATTTTTCTTTCCTGTGTATTGTTTTTGAAAACAATTAAGGATATACTTCTATAAACTGAAAAATAAATGAAGAGAAGCAGGGATACATATTTTGGGGGAAAAAGGTCTAGATCCCTTAAGGTGGCCTAGAAGGCCTTCTGCAGGAAGGGCCTGGATTCACTTTCCAGTCCTCAACCTCAGGGCTGGTCTCCACACATCCTGGTGCATGACCCTCATTAAAAAAATTACAGTTTTCTCCAAGATCAGGGCTGTTCTGAGTCTCAATGTCCCAGCTCCTCTCTCACGGTACCTGTGCTCAGATACATATGTCTTGAAGTTGGAATTAGACAGTAAACACTACACTCACTCAACTCTGTTTCTTCTTCATCTTTTCCTCTCTTCTGGATATTGTAGAAATTTCCATACAAGCCAGAATTCAAGAGACCACAGTATTCATTTATATTATATAACATTTTGTCTGAGACTTTAAAAATTGAATGTCATGATAAATGTATTCTCATGAACTCAGACTGTGAAGATTCAGTCTCTTCATCAGTAATATTGGTTTTATTTTATGTGTAAAAAAGCAGATCAATGTGGCTTCACAGATATTCAGCACTTGGGTTATATTATCTTTTGTTTTTAACATTTTCTTATACTTCTTATCTCTATGGCATAAAAGTTGTCCTCCTGAATCAAGTTCCATCTACCATTTCCAGAATAGTTAATCTTTTTTCTGGTTCTTAGTAATACATTGGTTAGTTGATTTATATTCCTAATGTTGGAAGGGAAACAATGTAAGCTTTTTATTTCTTTGACTACAAAAGGAAGTTAACTAGAGAAATGGAAATGGACAAATTATTCTAAGTCAAAAATAGGACAATGGCTCATATTATTAGTATGGCTTTAAGTCCTGTCAAATGAAAGTCTTCTCTAGGTATGTATTGTAAAATGATGGACGTAACATGAGAAAGTTACGGAGTGATAAGCTGGACAGCTAGAAGTATTTGAGTATTATTACTTTCCCCTTAAAAACTGGAAAAGTACCAAGACAGGCCATTAAAACAGGCAGAGTGAGAAAGAAATAAACCATTGTCTTTATAGAAATGCACATATTACTTCTATGAATATTATTTTTAAAGTTGAAAGTAAAGAATATCAAAGAAAATGAGTAAAGACCAGCTGGACTTGGCAGAAGCCTAGGGATGTGCTTTTCTTCCATCTGAGATGAGGTTCCATTCTCCAGGAACGATGGCTGTCAGTCTTACCTTTCTGGCTCTTTGTGTCCATCTTTCATATGGAGTTGGGACTAGAAAATCACCCAGAATCCTTGCAGTCCACAGTTTAAGAACATTATGAAAACTCCAGTTGGGCTGGATCTTTTCCTTTCATTTATTTCAAAGCTATAGTTAGATTCATTTAGGTGCCATTCGAAAATGCAGTCTATTCAACCCATACATATGAAATCAGAAGAGTGCCTCTAGCAACCACACTGCGGTAGCCATACCGTCCACAACCTCAATTCAAATTCCAATGTTATGCTCAGACAAAAAGTGCTCTTCTTTTTTTGCACTTAAATATAAGAGCAAACCAGTAGAGTGGGAAAGAACATGTTTATAATCCTAAAAAAATCCTCTTATTGTTCTAATTAGCATATATACATAAACATGAATTTATCTCAATGTATGACACCTAATTTATGAGTAAAAATGCTATGAAAGTTCCAAATACTTATTCAAGTGAAATGTTTTACATATTGATACATTTTATTGTTTTTTAATTACTCATGTATAAGTGATTTGGAAAATGATTTGTAAAACATTCAGCATCTTAATGGAAATAAATACCGGAGTTTTGCCTACAGGGATGATTTTTATATTGACAGAGAAAGAGAGAAGAAGGAAAGGGGAGAGGAGGAGGAAGGATGTGAGAGGAGGCAAGGAAATGGAAGGGAAAACTGCAGTGCCTGAAGCAAGTCTGTCATGATTCTTATTCCCACATAATTTTAAAAAGCACTAACAGTTGTGCTTTGTTATTCAATAACATAATTACTTTACAATTACCTGTATTCTAATTTTACCTTGAAAGAGTGTGTAACTAAAAGAAACAAGGGTGGCATTGGTGAAAATAACACAAAAATATACATTTTAAAAATACTAGATACATTTGAAATCAAAGAAGTGAAAATGCTTAAGAAATCTGTTTATGCACCAAAATCTATGTGCATGAGAGCACATGTGAAAAATAAGGCTGTGATTCCAAGTTGTGGTTTAACATCCAGAATTTTATAAGGTTATTAAGTTGTACCACAGTATCTATTAATTACTGACCTTTGCCACAGAAACTTGGCATGAACTGTTCTCTTCAGGAAACAGATACAGCAAGAGACCCTCTGGTTTCTGTTAGATTTATGCAGAATATTGAGCTGATCAAGTCATGTTTATGGTAACTGTCCAAATAAAGACTACAGAAAAACATGATAAATTGGCCTTAAAGTGGAAAGTCTGAGTGATATTGATTAAGTGGCCTGAAAATTTAATTTCAATTAAACCATTCTTAATGAACTTCCTGGCGATTAGGCAGTTCTTTGCTTTGTTTACCCTATTAGTGTAAGAAAACTAGGAAAATGCCATAATGATGCAGGAAATACCAAACATACCATAATAGAAGACATGGACTCTGGATGAGATTTTTTATATGGTATCATTTTTCTGCTTTACATTTTTCAACAGTAAACTTGGCATCTGTCCAATACTTATGATGTTTTATGTATGTGCAAAATCATTCCATTCTCAAAAGCATCCGATGAGCCTGCCAGCATTATTATCCCTATCTTTTATATAAAAACACTGTGGTATGGAGAGGTAAACAACTTGTCACTAGTCACACAGCCTCCCAGTAGCTTTGTCCGAAATATCTTTCATAACACACAAGGCCCATTCTGATGTGGTCTCTGGTACATATATAATTTTTCTGGTACATATATGTGGCCTCTGATCTCCTCAAGAGCCAGGCTGCCCTTATTTTAAAACCTTGCCTGTCACCATGCTAAATGTCTTCAGTTCTTTGAACAAGTGATACCCTATTGGAGAATAATACATTATTTCTGCCTTCATCTTGCAATGATTATAATAATATTGAATAATTGTTCACTATGAAATAATACCAGATGGATTTGTCTTTCTATATAGCAACTTTCAATTAATAGATCAGTATTATTATGTGGTCCCCTCCTTACCATGCTGAGATATAATAGTATAAAATAAGTAGAACATATTTAGAAAAAATATAGAAATAGGAACATTTCCATTTTCTTGAGTGAGTTGCAAATAACTCTATCAATCCAAAGTGTGAAAGAAAGCATTAATTGATATTTATTTCTAGACATCAAAAGAAAGTTTAATGTACGGAAGAAGAATTAAAAGACTAACTAGATCTCTGGAAGCAAAATATATCCTAGCAATTCCCAGACATAGTTTATCATGAGTATCATGCATGACTTATAGAAATGTTAATAGAATAAACTGATTTCTGATTGCACCAGCAAGCCTACTTATAGAATCAGATACCTTTAAATGTTTTAATATCTATGGCTGATGTATGTCAACTTCCTAGAAACAATTTCAATTTAACAAGTATTTGTATGAAAGACCTCTATATTCTAGGATAATATGTCCAAAAAAGGGGGCCAGTACTCCAAGAAAGACAATATTCAAGAATAGCTGCACATAATAAGAAGTCATCACCAATATGCTACATCAATTATTTTGGCTTCACTGAGTCATCTTCCTCTAACTCCCGAAAATGAAGAGATATTGGCAGTGACTAGAATGACTCATAACCACAATAACAAATTTCACAAACATTCTCAAGAGCTTGAGCCACAATTCATAAGATAACAGCAATTAACATGTAAACCAAGAGTCCCTTATAACAGAGAAGCCAGATTGTAAAAAGAAGCTGAATTATACACATTCTACTGGTCAATACAAAAATGTTTACAAGTATCACTTTGGCTGTTTCATTAATCATTGCTTTAGTTTCAAGACGAGTCTTTCACTTTTCAATCTCGAATTAGGAAATCCTTTTATTCTCTTTTATTATTTTCTGAAATATCCTTTTAAAATGGTTTTCCTAGTGGTTCAAATTCTGATATTTTATATATTTCTTGGGTTTGCAGTCTTAAATATTTGAAGACATCACTCTACACTTGGTCTAAGAATTTTCCACCTAAGAAGGGACATATTTATTTCAACTTAAAATAATTCTTTGGAATTCAAAGACATAATTGAAATTATTTCACGTGGGAGGAAAGAAAACCTCTGTCTAATATATTAAATCCATATTCACGATATTTTCTTCAAAACATCTAAATTATTATGTATTTTAAAACATTTAAAATCAAAGAAATCTGTAGTGAATTAAATTTTTTTCCCATTTTTTTCTGGATCTAAGAAGTTTTTATTTGAAAAAATAACACTGCAATAAACCAAATCAAATGTGGGCATTTCTATACAATATCACACTTTTAATTTTTAAAATCAAATTTTTAATTTTAAAAATGTATACTTTTATACATACATAGCATTAAAATAATCAAAGTTATAAATGAAAAAATCTGTTCAGATTAAAAATGGGTAGGATAGAACCAATACACAACCTAGTAATAATATTAATTCCTACATATGGGCTTCTCTACATATAGTCCATTTCTCCTTCCAAATCCAAATCCTTCCAAGTCTATCAGGCATGTATCCTGGGAGGCTGATCGCCATAGATGACACAAATGGTTTTCTTTACCTCATGGCTTCCTCAATAGTAGGCACTGGCAGGAGGATAGTGGAGGGTAAATATGGTAATTTGAATGATGTCCCCTCAAAAATATCCATATTCAAATCCTCAGAATATATGAATGATACCTTACATGGCAAAGCAGACTTCGTAGCTATGATTAAGTTAATGGTTTTTGATATGGAGAAATGATTCTGCATTACCTAGTGGGCACAATCTAGTCATAAGTTTCCTTACAAGAGGGAGGTAGGAGGGTCAGAGTCAGAGAGAGAGTGAGAAAGAAGGTGTTGTGAGGATGGAAGCAGAAGTCACAGTCAGGGAGAGACATGAAGATGCTACACTTCTGGCTTTGGAGATAGAGAAAGGGAGCATAAGCCAAAGACTGCAGGTGGCCTCTAGAAGCTGGAAAAGGAAAGGAAGCAGATTAGCTCCTGGAGTCTCCAGAAGGAGCACAGCCCTGCAACACCTTGACTTTTAGCCCACCGAGACCATTGGGGGAGTTTTGACCATCAAGAACTGTAAAGTAATAAATGTATGTTGCTGTCAGCCACTAAGTTTGTGAATACTTATTACAGCAATACCAGGAAACTAATACATAGAGTAAACACAGGGTAGTCCTTCCCTCAGCCCCTTGTCTGCAGATTAACCATGAGCTGAACAAGTTCCTCTACTGAAGGCCAGCTCTGGTCAAGTGGCCCTCTCCATGCAGATAGCTTCTCTGGGATCTGCAATCGCTCTATCTCTCCATTTTTAGGCCTCAGGGCCACATGCACTTGTTAGTTTCTAATTAATCCCTTGTTAGTTTCATTAATCCCTACCCAAACCTATGTAAGTAAGCAAACTGTCTAATTACCTGAATTTCAGTGTGAGATGTTTCCTGCTGAGACTCTGAGATCCTGCAATATGCAACCAAGCCTTGAATAGAAACTTACTCAGAGTTAGTCCCGCCAAGTATTCCTCTATGTACTTTATTTATATGTGCATTATGTCACACTTTTCATGGGATTCCATATTCATCTGTTCAAATTCATTCATTTAACATGTATTTTTCATTGCCAACTATGTGCCAGCCTTCATGCTAGTTAATGGACACATAATGTTGAGCAAAAGTAGGCAAGAAATTGCCCTAATACAGCTTACAATTTTATAGAGGAAGGCAGACATTAATGAAAGAATCACAAAATAAATGTAATATTGTGTAAGTGCAATGAAAGAGAAGTGTTATAAGAACTTAGAAAGAATTTTCCTAGCCAGGAAGGCCAGGTAAGATTTATGTGAGGAGGTAACATGTAATTGAAAAGCTTAGGATAAAGAGGAGGAGGAGGAGGAGGAAGGGCCACATCAGGCAAGGTGAAAATATGTGCCAGATCCCTATAGCAGGAAGGAACATGGTGAGTATTAGGTCACGAAAAACAGACTGCAGTGGATGGGACAGACAGTGAGACAGATATATATGACTGGAAAATGTGAAGAGGCCAGACTATCAATGTTTATGTTAATGAGTTTTCTGGTAAGTGTATATGTAATGGGAGTGGGGCAGATGGGTAGCAGTTTGATATGTTTGATAAGGCCTGCTTCATGCTTTCAAAATATCATTCTGAAAGAAAAGTAGAAAACTCTTTGGAAGTAAATAGAGTGCATTCATTTATACATTCATTTAGTCGTCAACAAACATAATTGAGATTTTCTTAAGTAGTAAGCACTCTTGTAGTTATTGGTAATATAAGGAGGAACTGGGCTGTCAAGAGTCCAGCCTTATAAAGCTGAAATTCTAATGAAGGAGACAGATAATTTGACAAGTATGTATTGAGTAGACACTATATACCAGTGAGTGCTCTAGGTACTCAGGATAAATCAGTGATCAACGCAACAGAAAACCCTGCCCTCACTGAGTGAACATTCTAGTAACAATAAAAGAACACAGGTTATAATATGATGTAATATTAGAATTCATGTACAGAGAAGTGGTACAAAGGAAAAAAAGATAATATTATAAGGTGTACTTATAAGGGTGGACATAGAGGATGTGCTGGAGTAGAAAAGATAGCAGGCGATTACACCATCCAAAAAAAATAGGGAGTACCTGGAACAATAGTTTGAATGACATGAACATAGAGTGAAGTAGTTTGATTCAATAAACATTTGGAGGAATTTTTGCTGAGTTGGCAGCAGCTCTGGTATGAGAGTGAATAAATAGGAGGTTTTGAATATGACTGCTAGATGTTTGGGGTGATGCCATTCACAAAGATAGAGAATACTGTAAAAAGGCTAGGTTTGCATGAGAACATCATGTGTTTATTTTTATATGTGTTTAATTCGCACAACCTAGTTGTATACACAGATTTATTGTTTGGAAAATAGATCTGGTCCAGAGAGATGAATTTGTGAATGTTCTCATTTAAGTAGTAAATGAATCCAGAAGAATAAAGACCATCAGTGGAGAAGCTATACATTGAGATAGATTTTTATCTTGAGTAACTACACATTTAATTTTGAAATAAAGAAGGACAAATTTCCTAAGAAACCAGGAAGGTACAGTCACAGAAGAAGGAGAGAACAGTGTCATGAAATTCCTGAGAAGAGAGGGCTATAAATCTATCTGTCCTTCTGGGATAGTGGTTCATTGAAGATAAGTTTAGGTAATTCATTTTCATATCATTCCTCAGCTGCAGACACATGGCATAGGGGTATGCACATAGAAGATATTTTTTAAAAATTATTTAAATACATGTGTCAATATGTCTATTTACTCTAACCGATTGGTGCCTATACAGGAACGCTTTCATTCTGGTGGTACCAACCAGGCATGCATGTGGCAGGCTCTCTCTCACTTCCTCTCTGCATTTTTCTATTTATAGAGTGAAAAATAAAATAAATGTAAGCAACATTAAATATTTATAAAAATAAACATCCAGAAAGTCATTAAATGAAATAATCATTTTTGTTTTAAATAATTTGCTGCTTTCTAAGTCAGTAAATGCAATGAACTGAATATTTGTGACCCCTCCAAAATGTATATACATATACATTCTACCTCCCAATGTAATATATTAAGAGGTGAGGACTTTGGGAGGTAATTAGGACATGAGGGTGGAGCCCTCCTGGTACATCAATACTCTTATATAAGAGACCATAGAGAGAGTTTGCACTCTCTTTCTACCAGATAAAGATACAACAAGAAGTCAAAGTCTGTAACCAGAAAAGGACCTTTGCCAGAATTCAATTATGCTGACACTCTGATCTCGGGCTTATCAGCCTCCCTGCCTCCAGAACTATGAGAAATAAACTTCTGTTGTTTAAACCCACACTGACTAAAACAGCAATACACAGACACTTTAATAATAGTAAAGCAGCTTCCCCAATCACCATTCCAGAATTGGAAACAAGCTAAAATTTCAATAAAGGCAGACTGTCCTTTTGGTTATTAAACATATGCTTTAGAATTGCTCTAAATTCCAACCACATTAGATAAAGGCCTACCCTAGAATGCTAATGTCATAACTACATCTCTGAATACTCTTTAAATCGAAATACCTATTTACCCATCTATTTTCGTGAGTTGTTACAATAAAAAATAAATCTGTAATCTGGGCCTATGAATAACATACATTTTGTTCACATAGTTAAAAGGATGAAAAAGTAAACAAGGAAAGCAGCATTAATTCCTACGTACAGAGGACAGAAAGGAGTGAGAATTTGGGCAGTAAATCTCCATTTGAATGAATTATTTGCTTAATTTACCCAGAGATAAATCAGTTAGATAGCTTTTTCAAAGAGCAGGAAAAAAAATTAGGTATAAGAGTCCTTTCAAGTGCATCTTCAGCCAATTCCTGGATGTTTTCATGAGATATTCTGCAACCTACTTTCTTGTTTTAATTTTATTTTGTTGCTCAGAATCTCAGATCAGATTTAATCAAGATTTTTATGTCTTATTTATGGAAAGAAAGGGTGAGCCAATTTTTATAAACATTTCATCAATAGCCAGCCTAAGTTACCCTAAGGACTGAGAAATATGAGATTTTTTGTGTCCATATGGGGAACTGAATGGCCCTAATCAGAAATGGTTTCATCAGACTAAAGTTTAAATTGGCTAGAAGGGATAAAATTGGTAAGGTCATAGACCAATTCCATGCATTTTCAGTCCACATATTTCAAACTGTAGTAAATAAATAGGTCTTTAAGCTGGTGCTTGCATCAAGTAAAGAGCAAGATTGTTAGTTAATTTAAAAAAATGCTGATTATTTATAACTCAGAGTGTTCTAAATACATAACGAGGATTTGTTTTGAGCAGATATAGTAAGACACACAGACACAAAAACTATTGCCATGAAGGAAGAAGTTGCTATTACACTCACAGTCTCCTAGAAACACGAGGCATGGCACACCTGCAGAGCCACACAGGGAAGCACTGAAGGGAGATGAGCAAGTGAAGAGAGAAGGGGATTTTGTGGGAGAAGCCTTTGTTGTGGTTCCTAGTTTTCAAGGGAAGGAATGGACAGAGCAGACTAAACACATGTTAAAATTTACCATCAGTGACAGAGTAGATTAAGAAAATGTGGCACATACACACCATGGAATATGATGCAGTCATAAAAAAGGATGAGTTTGTGTCCTTTATAGGGACATGGATGCAGCTGGAAACCATCATTCTCGGCAAACTACTATAAGAACAGAAAACCAAACACCGCATGTTCTCACTCATAGGTGGGAATGGAACAATGAGATCACCTGGACACAGGAAGGGGAACATCACACACTGGGGCCTATTGTGGGGAGGAGGGAGGGGGCAGGGATAGCATTAGGAGATATACCTAATGTAAATGACGAGTTGATGGGTGCAGCACACCAACATGGCACGTGTATACATACGTAACAAACCTGCACGTTGTGCACATGTACCCTAGAACTTAAAAGTAAAATAATAATAATAAAAAAATTAAGATTGGATGACTTGAATGATTTCTGTAGAAGTCTGAGAAAAGGAGATGGGTGTGGGTGTGAATTCATGGTGGACTGGCTTGCATATCAAAGGTACATTGGCAGGCAAGTTGTTTGTTATCTCTAGGAAGCAGTTAACCCTGGGAGAGGCAATTTTCTGTGTTTGCCAGGCTTCAAATGCCAGAGCACCAGGGATACAGAAAATGAGAAAATATACTTAAGACATAGAGATAAGAAAGAAAAGGAAGATCCTCTTTGCTCCATACCCAAGAAAATATACTTTGGCTTAAAATCCAAAAATTGAGATGAAGAATATGGGCACATCAGAATGTCCATATCTGGCCATTTGCGGTGGCTCACGCCTATAATCCCAGCACTTTGGGAGGCTGATACGGGAGAATCACTTGAACCCAGGAGTTCAAGACCAGCCTGGCCAACATGGTGAAACCTCCCCACATCTACAAAAAAATTCAAAAATTAGCCAGTTGCGGTGGAATGCACCTGTAGTCCCAGCCACTCAGGAGACTGAGATGGGAGGATTACTTGAGCCCAGGGAGGTGGAGGTTGCAGTGAGCCAAGATCACGCCATTGTACTCCAACCTGTACAACCTGGGTGACACAGAGAGACTCTGTTTCAAAAAAAAAAAAAAAGAAAGAAAGAAAGAAAGAAGGAAGGAAGGAAGGAAGGAAGGAAGGAAGGAAGGAAGGAAGGAAGGAAAGAAAGAGAAAAGAAAGAAAGAAAGAAAGAAAGAAAGAAAGAAAGAAAGAAAGAAAGAAAGAAAGAAAGAAAGAAAAGAAAAGAAAAGAAAAGAAAAGAAAAGAAAAGAAAAGAAAAGAAAAGAAAAGAAAAGAAAAGGAAGGAAAGGAAAAGAAAAGAAAGAGAAAATGCCCATATCTGAGAAAGCATTTTCTGTGGCTACCTTGTCTCCCAAATTTTGTTCCTTGATTTCCATCCATACTGGTGACCCCAAACTCTAATCTTTGTCTCTTCAGCCCAGCAAGAATGCACTGCCAAACTTAAACATTGTCCCCCTTTCCCCCAGAAACTATAAAATACTTTCAGGAGAAAATTCATATAAATATGAAGCTCACCTAATGCACTTTAAACTGTTTGAAGGATTACAGCCCTCCTTGTCTGTTTTATTATCCTATGAAGTCAAACAATTATTTTCTTTTGGTGTTATTTTCTTGTCCAGCATTCATAATTTGCTATCATACATAAGTTAGTTCATTTTGACTTCTCATCTTCCTTTTTGAAAGACATTTTTCACTGGATATGATATTCTAGATTATTTTCTTTCAATACTTTGCAGATATTATTCCAGCATTTTCTGCTTTCATTGTTTCATTGGAGTAGTCAGTTGTTGGGACAATTATTACTTCTTTGAAAATAATCTTTTTTTCTTTTACTTCTTTCAATGTCTATTCTTTCTCTTTCCTCCCTAGGAGTTTTACTATGAAGTGCTAAGGTATGGATTTCTTTTTACTTATATTTCTTCTGATGTTTTAGGTCTTCTTGAATCTGTATCTTGAAATTTTTCTTCATTTTTAGCAATTATCTTCTCAAATATTCATTGTGTCATTTTCTCTCCTCTCCTCCAAGAACTCCATTTACATGCACGTTAGACCTCTCTGCAACTTTTACTTTCTTTTCTCTGTTTTCCATTATTTTGTCTCCCTGTACTTCATTCTAGTAATTTTCCTCAGTTCTGTGTTTCAGCAATTTCTAACCTGTTATTAACTTTATCAGTTAAATTGTTTCTTTTGGTTATTTCATTTTTTTTTAGTTCTAGAATATGTATTTGTTTCACATTGCATTTTTTTTGTTCTCTACTGAAATTCTCAGATTTGTTTTTTAAGGCCTTTTTCATATTAAGCTAGTTATTTTAAAGTCTGTAACTGATAATTACATTATCTGAATCCTCTGTGTCATTCTTTATGATTGTATTTGTTTCTCTTGATTTTCTCATATGATGGCTTCTTTCCTTACAGGCCTCATATTTTTTTTTCATTAAATGCTTGATATTGCATATAATTAATTAGAAAAGTAATTTTTGAATCCCAGGTCAATGTTTTCTTCCTTCTTGAGAAGATTTATATTTGCATCTGACAGATGTTCAAAAGTCCTAGTAATCTGGAATCACACAATCGATTTCAAAAATTGAGATGGTTGAACTGTGAGATTTAGTGCTCATGTGGGCTGGAATATTTCCACCTTTCCTCTAAATAACAGACATCTCAAAGGGAAAAGCTGTTTCAAATATTATGCTCATCTATCTATGCTTTGTTCTTCTCTAGATCTTAATTCTGTTGCCCTGCTGGATTTTCTTATGCTTCAAGCAGTTATTTTAAATATGTTTTATTTAGTTTTTATAGTTGTTCTCTGTGACTGGAATAGTTTGATTTGCCAAGTAATAACTGGAATTATGGGGTATGTTCATTTCTCATGGCGTCCTCAGAGCCAAGTATTGATCATTTCCCTGGTACCCAATGTATATTTGAAGTGGCTATATTTAGAAGCTGGCAAAATCCTCACAAGGCAAAATCTTGACCTGCAGGGTAAGAGCCATGTAAAAGCCCCTGAAATGCCTTCCCTCTGCTAAGGTAGTGATACAATAATGTGTCATGGAGGAATGCAGGTATTAATGCTCTTCTCAAAGACTTTAATATAGCAGTAGTAGCCCCATTCAATTTACCAGCCTGGTCAGTCCAAAAACTTAATGAATCATGGTGGATAATAGTAACCTACTGCAAACTTAACCAATTGGTAGCCACAGCAGCCACTGCTGTGTTAGATGTGGTATCTCTTCTAGAACAAAATAATACAAATTTGTTTACTTAGTATGTGGCTATTGATCTAATGAGTACTTTCTTTCCTATAACCATTAAAAGAAAAAAAATCACAATCTTCTGCATTCATCTGGGAGAGATGACTACATACATTTCTGGTTTTCCTGAAGACTATATTATTTCTCTTGCTCTCTATTAGAATTTTATATGAAGGAACAATAACTATCTGGGCATCCAAATGAAAATAATCCATTCAGTAGATAATATATTAATCATTATATTGATGGTATTATGTAATTGGTCCTGATGAACAAGACATGGCAAGTCCTCTAAATACCTTGATAAGACACATGCATTCTAAAGAATGAGAGGTAAGCACTGCAAGAATTTACAATCCTGGTACATCAATGCAGCCGAAGCAAAAGATGTTTTGTGCCTTGCACCTCATGTAACTAAGAAGGAAGCAGAACACTCTGAGATTTGGAGACAGCATATATTGCAGTTGGAAATACCGCCCTAACCTGTTTGTTGGATGAGACAGAGGGTCCTGATTTTGTGTGGGTCCAGAACAGGGCTCTGCCCTTTAGGGCATATGACTTGAAGGTCCCATGGTAATACATGTATCTGAGGTGGAAAAAGGACCATGTGGGGGCTCAGGCAAATCTTAATAGAAGATCTATAATACAATCACTTGGATCCTGTAGCAAAACCATGGCATCCACAGTAGATAACTATACATTATTTTTAAAATAGCTTTTGTTTTGCTAATGATCTCTGATAGAAGTTGACTGATCAAAGGACATCGAGCAACCATGCAGCTGGGACTATTCATTATGAAGTAGGTATTATCAAACCCTCCAAGTCACAAGGTCAGGGATGGGGAGACACTGTGCAACAATCTATCATGATATGGAAATGATATATCTAGAATTATGATTAATTCTAGAGAGCTTAAGTAAGATGTAACACAGGAGGCCAGAATCCACCATGTTTTTACCACTCTTTCACTGATGCTTCTCTCAGCTCATGGCCCTAAGGGAGTTTCCCTCTGATGAGCTTACAGAGGAGGAAAGAGCCCAATCTTAGTTCATGAAAGGATCTGCTTGGCATGTGAGTGCAAGCCAAAAATGAACTGCTCCTGGACAAAACCCCCATTTAGGAGTGGCCTGAAGGACCACAGTGAATAAAAGACCTTCCAAAGGGTTGAGTTTGGACAGTAAATCAGGTCATCCACTTTATTTGGAGAACGAAGTGGCCAAGGTATACTCAGATTCATGAGCAATGGCAAATGCCTTAGACAGTTGACCAGAAACTTGGAAGGAATAATATTGAAAGACTGGGGAGAGACATAGATGGAACTATGGGAGTGGGTACAAAATGTGAGTGTTTTTCCATGAGAGACTATCATAAGAAGAAGAGTCACCAAACAAACAGGTTGATAGAATGAGTTTACCAGCCCTATGCCCCTCTTTATTCCTCTTTTTCTGAAGAGTAGAGAGAACTTAGACAATAAATTATGTCAATAAAAATCTTCACCTCACATTCTGACCTATGCCAGGGTAGATAAAACCACCCAACCATCAAATAAAGATGAAAAACTACTTCTCTTGGACTAAAATTTGAGGAGTAAAATAATTCTCCAAGAATTTGGGGCCACCAGCCTTCCTTCATATGGGCTCAAAATTTATACACATATTATCTTTATATGGAAGAATCCCAAACTAAATGTCAAAAAATTCATTGTATGTAATCCAGGTTGGTAATTGTTCCATGTGCCTAAGTCCTTTTAAATACAAAAACAAATTCTCTCTGCAACGATGTATGCTCAATCAAGTTCTAATATTTTTTCCACATTAAAAACCTGATGACTATGGACTCATGATCTCCAATAACAAAACACATGAACAAACAAGCTGTCATGTGTGAGAAACAATAAGCGACGTAACTAGACATTCTAGGATATTATATATTTGAAGTACCTCATGCAAAATAATTAAACATAGATGTCAAAAATATTTAAATTAACTAAAGAGGCAACACAAATAAGCAAAGAATACAAGACCATGAATAAATAATGAAGATTTAAAAATATACCTTCCCTCTCAAAACCAGGACTTGGGAATATCTCCATTTCTGTCATGTTCGAAATCATTGGAATTAAAATAAAAATGAATGTGTTTTTCAACAAACTGACCCTGATGTTTATATATAAAAGTAAAAGAAGCAGAATAGCCAGTGTAATACTGAAGAAGAACTAAGTCAGAAGATTGACACTATCCGACTTGCCTAACTTCCAGACTTGCTTATTAGAAAGCAATAGTAACAAGACAGTGTGGTAATGGTAAAAGAATATACAAATAGATCAATGAAACTGTTTAAAGGGCCTCAAAATAGACTCACACAAATATAGTCAACCAATCTTTGACAAAGGAGCAAAAGTCATCTAATGGAGAAAGTTGGTCTTTCAGCATATGGTTCTGCAAAAACTGGACATCCACACGGAAAAATAAATAAATAAATAAGAATCTAGACACTGACTTTACAACCTTCACAGAATTGACTTGAAATGAACCAATTACCAAAATGTAAAATGCAAAATTAAAAAACCTTCTGAAAGATAACTTAGGAGAAAAACTAGATGATCTTGGGTGTGGCAGTGAGTTTTTAGATAAAACACCAAAAAACAGGATCTAGGAAAGAACAACCGATAAGTTGGATTTCACTAAAATTAAAAAATTCCGTTCAATAAAAGTCACATAAAGAAAACGAAAAGACAAGCCACGGACTGAGATAAATATTTACAAAACACTTACCTCATAAAGAACTTGTATTCAAAATAGACAAAGAACACTTAAAATTCAACAATAAGGAACCAAATGACCCAATTAACAAGTGTTCAAATATCTGAACGGACCCCCAGTAAGAAGATATGCTGATGGAAAATAAATACATAAAAAGATACTTCAACTCATATTATCGATGAATTTTAAATTAAAATAACAATGAGATACCACTACAAATCTATTAGAATAGTCAAAATTCTAAACACTGACACCAAAAATTAGTGAGGATGTGGAGCAACGGAAACTCTCATTTGTTGCTTTTGGAGATACAAAATGGTACACCCATTGTGGAAGACAATTTTGCAGTTTCTTACAAAGCTAAATACAATCTTGCTATACAATCCAAAAATTGGGCTTCTTGGTATTTACCGAAAACACATTCCCACAAAAAGCTGTGCATAAATGTTTATTCATAAATGCCAAAATGTAGAAGCAAACAAAATGTCCTTCAATAGGTGAGTGAATAAACAATCCACATGATTTACATCCACACAATGGAATATTAATTATTTAGTGACAAAAAGAGATGAGCTATCAAGCCATGAAACAACAAGGAGGAACCTTAAATACATATTGGCAAGCCAGTCAAACAAAATGCCCTGTGTGATTATAAGACATTTTGTAAAAAGTAAAACTACGCAAACATTAGATTGGTGGCTGCCAAAGGTTTGGGGAGAGGGCAGTGAGGAATGGAGAAGGATAAATAGAGAAGAAAGATTTTTTAGGGCAGTAAAATTATTCTGTCTGATTCTGTAACAGTGGACATATAACATTAGGAATTTGTCAAAACCCACAGAACTGTATAACACACAGGGTAAACCCCAATGTAAACTATGGACTGTCGTTAGCCATTGTTGGTTCATCAATTGCAGCAAATATAACATATCAAGGCAAGATGTTAACAATAGGGGAAATTGTAGACAGAAGAAGAGGAAATCTATGGGAATTCTGTTTACTTTCTGCTCAATTATTCCATAAACTCAAAACTGTGCTAAAGATTGTCTCTTAAATAAAAATTAGGTAATTAATTAATTTGAAATAATCTCAATGGACAATTAAATATCAGATTAGACATAGCTGAAAATAAAATTAGTGAACTACAAAATAGATCTTTAAAATTATACAGACCATAGTGGAAAGATATAACACTATAAAAATATCAAAATAGATGATTGAAGAGATAACATAGAATGATAAAATCTTCCATATGTACCCTATTTAAGTGTAAGCAAAGAAAATAGTGATATTACATTAGTTGTAATACTTGAAAATATATTATCTAAGAAATTCCTAGAATTGATCAAATATATGAATCTAATGAATAAAACTTTAAAACTGCCTTTAATAAAGAAAATAAATGATAATGATATTAGAGCAGCCTCACAATTATCAACAATGCAGACCAGGAGGCCATCATGTAATGGCTTAAAAACTGAATTAATATAATTCTCAATATTAGAAAAAATATTAATGTATAGTTGCCTATTAGAAAACTGATCAAGATTTTTATACCCCAAAATTCCATGTAACATATATTTTAAAATATGACTGACATAAATAAATAAGCAGTTCAACTGAAACTTGTAGCTAGTTAACAAAATACCAAAAAATGCTAATAGTGGAAGTAATGTTCCTTTTAATAATGAGGCATAATAAAATTAGACAATTTAGAAAAGCTAATGTCAGTTTGAAAGAAAAAATCTTAGAGGACATTTAGTGAGCTTAAATAACTTTAAGCAAAAAATTTTACACCTCAAGATTTAGTCTAAAAACAGTTAAAACAATAAAATATATACTCGAATATGATTTAGTGTCACACAATATAGAAAATGAAACTGATTATTATAATAATCTTGAAACACTGTAAAGTTTTAAAAAACTTATGTGGAGAAATTTAACAATCAAGTAAAATCAAACTTGAAAAAGGACTAATGAAATTGATATAGCCTTATGTTAAATATATCTCTACCTAAGCAAAATAAATATTGGCTCTGCACTTTATTCTGTCATAAATTCTAATGGAAAACTGTGAATATATACACCATGACCAAAGGGAGCACAAACTTAGCACAGAAAGTGGGATGTGAGAAATAAACAAAGTCTTATATAAAGGCGAGAGACTCTAACATAGGTTATAGTTATTAAAAATGTGTAGGAAATTTGAAATGTGGGTTAAAAGATTTTATTTAGGGCTTTGAATCCAAAAGATCCCTTGAGAAAAATCATCATTACAGGAAAGAAATGAAAAAAATATATAAATTATAGATCCATACTTTTCTATATTAAAAGAAAATTCAAATATATTATGTTAGGATTATAGATTTCTTCTTTTTTTATATTAGTCTTATAAAATAGGACATAGTAAAAGTAGAGAAATGAAGAAAAATGCAGCCTTCTCTGTGATTTGGAAATGTGAGCTCTGGGTAGGCAAGAACAAAAATCCAATGACTGCAAGTAACTCAATAATCCAGAGTTTGTAGAAATTTAAAGCAACAATAATTGTAGCAGTTGGATATAAAGAATGACTGAGCTGTGTTACCATTTATTCTCTTCAGAAAATATTGTAGCAAAGTCAATAAAATATAAACATAAAGAAAACAAACTGCATTTTAAACAGATGTTGAAGGGAAGCATTTGACTGGGAATGAAATAAATGGCAGACCAAACACTGGAGGATCTTTATCAAATCGTTTATATGATGCGCCAGGGAGGAGAGTCTGTATTTTAAAATGGAGGCTAGGATTTCTTAATAAATGCATCATTATGCCAGATACATTGGTTGATTTAATGTCAATATCAAAGACTTTAAAATATATCTATGTATATGCATATCTGTAATTAACTAGACAGAAAGATCTTTTAGAAAAAGCTCAAAATTAGAGAGCTGTTCTCATAGAATAAAGGTTGTCAGTAGGTAATTTTATTAAAAATTTGCATGCAGGAGACACTTGGGACAGAATATGTTATTTGTAAAATATCTATTGTTCTAAATATTTAATATATTTGTATGAGCTCAGGCTAGAAATAATAAAAATCCTTGTTTGTAAATACATGAAAAAATGCAAAATATATAACTTCCTCCTTGTAATCATAAAAGCTTATGATCTATGTTTTCAAAAGTGGAGATGGTGATTTGCAGTGGGAGTGTCATGGTGAAGAAAGTAGTCAAATAAGTTTATGTTTAAAGAGACAGAACATCACACGCTGGCTACAAGTCCTCTCTAAAGGTAGGCAGTAGTCAGGGACAGCAGGATATAACTTGGGGAGCAGGCAGAATATTCTATGTTACCCTTATAAGCAAGATTTCAGAAACAGCCAACAAAAGGCATACTTCAGCCTAGTATATAGCAAGAGGTCACCTAGAGGCATCAGTCCTGAAAAGCAATAAATTTCATTAAAAAATAATAATAAGCCACAGGCTGCTGACTGGGAGAAGAGAATATGGTTAAAAAAAAAAAAAAAAAAAAAAGTAACTAGATCAGATCTTTTTAACAATAAATGATTAAGGAGCCCTAGTAAACCTAAATAAATCTTGAAAGCAAAGATCATCTTGGAATTAGTGTATAAGCAAAGATAAACTCATATTTGGCTCATACTGAGAATCATGCAGTTCACAATATGCTAACAAAAGATAGTAGGTTTAAATTTTATGTAGCATGGGCCAGGCACAGTGGCACACACCTGTAATCCCAGCACATTGGGTGATGGAGACAGGAGGCTATCTTGAGAATAGGAATGCCAAACCAGCCCAGGTAATGTAGTGAGACACCTTGTCTTGAAAGAAGAAAGAAAAGACAGGAAAGATCAGAAGAAAGAAAAAGAAGAGAAAGAAAAAAGAAAGAAAGAGAGAAGAGAAGAAGAAGAAAGAAAAAAGAAAGAAAGAAAGAAAGAAAGAAAGAAAGAAGAAAGAAATAAAGAAGAAGAGTAGAGAGAGAAAGAAGGAAAGAGAAAGAAAGAAAGAGAGAAAGAGAAAGAAAAGAAAGAAAGAAAAGAAAGAAAGAAAAAAAGAAAGAAAGAAAAGAAAAGAAAAGAAAAGAAAAAGAAAAGAAAAACAGAAAGAGAAATAGAGACAGAGGGAACTGAAGGAAGAAAAAGATAAAGCCAATGAAGAATAGAGTGTGAGGGAGTAAGAAATAGGAAGTCATGAGGAGACAGGAAGAATCTTTTTGTTTAAAATGGTCCCGTAACGTGTATACATTTTAAATAAACTGAAGAATTACCTAATATTAACTTAATGTGTGCACACACTGACACACACACAAACACTTCTCCCAAAATGTAAAATGTTCTTTCAAGAGTCATAGCAAGATGGTGGAATAAATGGCTACACCTTTTGTCCCCCTCACTGAACACAAAATTGTAACAACTGTCTGCACACAGAAAAGCACCATCACCAAGAACCAAAGATCAGGTGAGCAATCACAGTACCTGGTTTTAACTTTATATTGTGGAAAGAGGTATTGAAGAGGACAGGAGAAGCAGTCTTGACTAACCAATGTCACCCCTTCCTCATCCCTCTGGCAGCATCTGTACATCCCAAAGTGTCTGTGTACTTAGGGGAATGAGAGCACATTGCTGGGGATACTTTACATTTAACTCAGTGCTACACTGTCACAACAGAGAGAAAGCAAAGCCGTGCTGGACACAGCCAGCACTCATGCATGGAGGGAGTCTTTGGATCAGACCTAGCCATAGGAGAATCACCCATCCCAGTGGATGGAATTGCAGTTTCTTGGCAAGTCTCATCATTGTGGGCCAAAGTGCTCTGGGGTTCTAGGTAAACTTGAAAGGCAGTCTAGGACACAAAGAATGCAATTCCTAGACAACTTCTATTGCTGGGCTGGGCTCAGAGCCAGAGGACTAGCAAGGCATTTGACCTAGAGAAACACCAGCTATGGTGGCTAAAGGAGTGCTTGCACCATCTCTCCTCCAGCCTCAGGCAATGCAGCTCATAGCAACAAAAGTCACTCCTTCCTTCTGCTTAAGGAAAGGAGAGTAAATAGTAAAGAGGACTTTGTCTTGCATCTTGGATACCAGCTCAGCCACAATAGGAGTGGGCATTGGGCAGAGTCGTGAAACCTCCATTCCAGGACCTAGCTCTCGAATGATATTTCTAGACACACCAAAGGCCAAAAGGTAACTCACTGCTTTAAAAGAAGGACTGAGTCCTGGCAGGATTAATCACCTGCTGACTAAAGCCTTTGGCTCCTCCAGTGATATCCAGGTAGTACACCATGGGTCTTGGGCTTCAGGGGAGACCCAGCACATTCTCAGCTGTGGTGGCTGTGGTGAAAGACACCTTTTTGAGAAAAAGCAGAGGGAAAAGTAAAGGAGACTTTGTCTTGCACCCTAGGTACCAGCTTGGCCATGATGGGGTACAGTGACAACCAGACTCCTGGGGTCTCTGAGTCCAGGCCTAGACTCTTAGACAGCATTTCTGGACCTGGCTCTGGGCCAGAGGGGTGCCCACTGCCCTGTGAGGTGAGTCCCAGGACTGGCATCACTCACCACAAGTTGACACAGTAGCCCTTGGGCTTTAAGCGAACAACAGCGGAGGCCTGGCAGAACACCCCATGGACCAGTGGTGGTGGTGGCCACAGGGAGAGGCTCTTCTACCTGTGGAGAGGGTAGGGAAGAGCAGGAAGGTCTTTGTACTGTGGTTTGAGTGCCAACTTAGACACAGTAGAAGATGACAGGTAGGTTGCTAAGGTGTTTTACTCCAATCCCTGGCTCCCAGATAGAATCTCTGGACGTGCCCAGGACCTAAGGGTACTTGCTACCGTGAAGGGAAGGGCCCTGAGCAAGGTTCAGTGCTAGGCTGACTTTAGGTCTGACCCAGCACAGTCTCAGTGATAATGGCCAAAAGGGTGCTTGCATCACCATATCCCCAGTTCCAGATGGTCAGCACAAAGAGAGAGACTCCATTTGTCCGGGAGAAAGCAAAAAGGAAAACAAAGAACCTCTGCCTCGTAATCCACAGATTTCTTCCAGATCTTTTCCAAGATCAACAACGCAGTATCTCTGTGAATCTGCAAATGCCACCGTGTTATTGGGCTTGAGACTCAATCCCTTGCGATACATCGAAAGCCCTCCTGAGAAGGACAGGCACAAAAAGCCCATACTGTGATGACTACAATTAATATCTTACTCTTCAATGTCTGAACATTAAAGAACATTAAGCATCAATACCATCCAGAAAAACATGAGCTCACCAAATGAATTAAATAAGGCACCAGGAACAAATTCTGAAGAAACAGAGACATATGATCTTTCAGACAGATAATTCAAAATAGCTGTGTTGTGGAAATTCACAGAAATTCAAGACAGCACACAGAAGGAATATAGAATTCTATTCAATAAATTTTAAAAAGAGACTAAAATAATTTAAAAGAATCAAGCAGAAATTCCAAGGCTGAAAAATGCAATTCACACACTGAAGAATGCATCAGAGTCTCTTAACACTATAATTGATCAAGCAGAAGAAATAATTAGTGACCTTGAAGACAGTTTATTTCAAAATATACAGTCAGAGGAGACCAAAAAATGAATGAATAAATAAATAAACAACAATGAAGCACATCTACAGGATCTAGAAAATCACCTCAGAAGGACAAATCTAAGAGTTGTTGGCATTAATAAGGAGGTAGAGAGACAGGGATGAAAAGTTTAACAGGGATAATAACAGAAAAGTACATAAACCTAGAAAAAGATATCAACATCCAAGTACAAGAAGGTGACAGAACACTAAGCAGATTTAACCCAAAGAAGACTACTTCAAGGCATTTAATAATTGAACTCCCAAAGGTCAAGGATAAAGAAAGGATCCTAAAAGCAGCAAGAGAGAAGATACAAATAAGGTACAATGGAGCTCTAATATGACTGGCAGTAGACTTTTCAATGAAAAGCTTTTAGGTCAGGAGAGAATGGCATTACATACTTAAAGAGCTGAAAGAAAAAAAAAAAAAACTTTTACCCTAGAACATTACATCTGACAAAAATGTCCCTTAAATATGAAGAAGAAATAAAGAACTTCTAAGACAAACAAAAATGGAGTTATGTCATCAACACCAGACCTGTCCTACAAGAAATCCTAAAGGATGCTCTTCAATGAAAAAGAAAAGGATATACACGAGTGAGTGGAAATCATCTGAAGGTACAAAGCTCACTGGTAAAAGTAGGTACGTGGAAAAACACAGAATAGTACAACACTGTAATTGTGATGCGTAAACTTCTCTTGACTTAAGTAGAAAGGCTCAATGATGTACCAATCAAAAATAATAACTACATCTTCTGAAGACAGAGTATGATAAGACATAACAAGAAACAACACAAAAGTTAAAAAGCAAGGGGTAAGTTAAAGTGTAGAGTTTTTACTAGTTTTCATTTAGAGTGCTTGTTTGTTTATGCAATTACTGTAATGTTGTTATCAGACTAAAATAATGAGTTTTAAGTTAGCATTTGCAAGCCTCATGGTAACTTCAAACTGAAAAATATACAATGGATACACAAAGCATAGAAAGCAAGAAATTAAAGCATAACAACAGAGAAAATAATTTTCACTAAAAGGAAGACTGGAAGTAAATAACGACAGAAGAGAAGACCACAAAACAACCAGGAAACAAATAACAAATAGTACCAAGCATCTTTTCTGATCACAATGGAATAAAACTAGAAACAAATAAGAAGGAATTGTGGAAACTACCAAAACACATGTAAATTAAACAATATGCCCCTAAATGACCAGTGTGTCAATGAAAAAATTTAGAAGGAAATTGAAAAGATTTTTCAAAACAAACCATAATGGAAACAACATACCAAAACCTACTGGATACAGTGAAAGAAGTACTAAGAGGGTATTTATGGCTATAAGTGCCTATTTTGAAAAAGAAGAAAAACTTCAAATAAATAACCTAATGATGCATCTTAAAAAACTAGAAAAACAAGAGCAAACTGTATCCAAAATTAGCAGAATAAAAGAAAGAATAAAGATCAGAAATCAATGAATATGAAATGAAGAAACCAATACAAAAGATCAATGAAACAAAAAGTTGCTTTTTTGAAAAGATAAACAAAATTAACAAACCTTTATCCAGACTAAGAAATAAACAGAGAAGACACACATAAATAAAATCAGAGATGAAAAAGGAGACATTACAACTGATACCACAGAAAATCAAAGGATCATCCGTGGCTACTATAAGCAATTATATGCAAAAAAATTTGAAAACTGGAAAAAACAGTCAAATTCCTAGACATAATCAACCTACCAAGATTGAACCATGAAGATGTCCAACATCTGAACAGATCAATAAAAAGTGACAAGATTGAAGCCATAATAAAAAGTCTCCCAGTAAAGTCTGGGACCCAATAGCTTCACCATTACATTGGACCAAATATTTAAAGAAAAACTAATGCCAATCCTACTTAAATTGTTCCAAAAAATAGAGAAAGAGGGAATACTTCCAAACTCATTCTACAAGGCCAGTATTCCCCTGACACAAAGCAAAGATACTTCAGCAAAAGAAAACTACAGGTCAATATCTATGATAAAAATTGATGCAGAAATCATCAACAAAATGTTAGCAAACCAAATTTAACAACACATTAAAAAGACTTAAGTGGGATTTGTCCTAAGGATGCAAGGTTGGTTCAACATATGCAATTTAATGTGATATATCACATCAACAGCATAACTAACAAAAACTGTATAATCATTTCAATTGATGCTGAAAAAGCAATGGATAAAATTCAGCATTGCTTCATGATACAAACCCTGAAAAAAACTAGAGATAGAAGGAAGATACCTCAACACAATAAAAGCCATTTGCAAGAGACCCACAGCTAGTATTGTACTGAATGAGGAAAAATAGAAATTCTTTCCTCTATGATCTGGAACATGACAAAGATGCTGAATTTCACCACTGTTAACTCAACATACCCCTGGAAGTCTTAGCTAGAGCAATCAGACAGAAAGAAACACAGGGTATCCCAATAGAAAGGAAGAAGTCAAATTCTTTTGTTTACAAATAATATGCTCTTAAATGTGGAAAAACCTAAGGACTCCAAAAAATAACTATGAGAACTGATAAACAAATTGATTAATATTGCAAGATAAAAAAATCAACATACGAAATCAGTAGCATTTCTATATGCCAATATTGAACAATCCAAAAAAGAAATAAAAAATTAATTCGAGACCAGGCACGGTGGCTCAAGCCCGTAATCCCAGCACTTTGGGAGGCCGAGACGGGCAGATCACGAGGTCAGAAGATCAAGACCATCCTGGCTAACACGGTGAAACCCCGTCTCTACTAAAAATACAAAAATCTAGCCGGGCGAGGTGGCAGGTGCCTGTAGTCCCAGCTACTCGGGAGGCTGAGGCAGGAGAATGGTGTAAACCTGGGAGGTGGAGCTTGCAGTGAGCTGAGATCCGGTCACTGCACTCCAGCCTGGGCAACAGAGCGAGACTCCATCTCAAAAAAAAAAAAAAAAAAAAAAAAAAAAAAATTAATTCCACTTACAACAGCCACACATAAAATACCTGAAAATTAACTCAACCAAAAAAAGTGGAAGATCTCTACAATGAAAACTATAAAACAATGATGAAAGAAATGGAAGAGAATACCAAAAATTGGAAAGATATTTCAGTACATGTATTAGAATAATCAAGATTGTTAAAATGTTAGTATTACCAAAAGCAATCTACAGATTCAATGCAATCCCTATCAAAATACCAAAGACATTCTTCACAGAACTAGAAAAAACAATCCTAAAATTTGTGTGGGACTACAAAAGACCCAGAATAGCCAAAGCTATCCTGGCAAGAAGGACAAAACAGGAGGAATTACATTGCCAGACTTCAAATTATAGCAAGTGCTATAGGAACCAAAACAGCATGGTACTGGCATAAAAACAGACACATAGACCAATGGAAAAGAAAACAACAACAAATCCACACAACTACAGTGAACTCATTTTTCACAAAGGTGCCAAGAACATTCACTGGGGAAAAGACAATTTCTTCAATAAATGGTGTCGGGAAAACATAATATCCTTATGCAGAAGAATGAAAATTGATGGTATCACTCACCATATAGAAAAATCAAATCAAAATGGATTAAAGACTTACATCTAAGACTTAAAAATCAAACTATGAAACTACCAAAAGAAAACATAGGGGAAAATATTCAGGACATTGATCTGGGCAAATATTTCTTGAGTAATAGCCCACAACCAAAGGCAACCAAAGCAAAAATGGACAAATGGAATCACATTGAGTTAAAAGCTTCTGCACAACAAAGGATACAATCAACAAAGTGAAGAGACAACACAAAAAATGTGAGAAAATATTTGTAAGCCATCCATATGACAAGGTGTTAATAACCAGAATATATAAAAAGCTCAAAGAATTCTGTGGAAAATATCTAATAATCCAATTTAAAAATGAGAAAAATATTTAAATAGATATTTCTTAAAAGAAGCCATACAAATGACAAAGAATTCTGAAATACTTTTATGAAAAAGTACTCAATATCACTGATTATCAGAGAAATGCAAATTAAAAGAATAATAAGGTATTATCTCACCCCAGTTAAAATGGCTTTTATCCAGAAGTCAGGCAATAACACAAATGCTGATGACAATGTGGAAAAAAGGGAATCGTCACACACTGTTAGTTGGAACGCACACCGTACAACAACTATGGATAACAGTTTGGACATTCCTGAAAAAACTAAAACAAGTTCTACCATACAATCCAGCAACCCCACTGCTGGGTCAATACCCAGAAGAAAGAAAATCAGTATATCAAAGAGATATCTGCACTCCCATATTTGTTGCAGCACTGTTCACATAGTGAAGATTTGAAAGACACCTAAGTGTCCATCAACACATAAATGAATAAAGCAAATGTGGTGCAAACACACAATGGAGTACTATTCAGCCTTAAAAAAGAATGAGATCTTGTCATTTGCAACAACATAGAGGGAACTGAAAATCATTATGTTAAGTGAAATATAATGACTGTTTAGTCAGGCACAGAAAGACAAACATCACATGTTCTTACTTATTTATGGGATCTAAAAGACAAAACAATAGAACTCATGGAGATAGAGAGCAGAAGGATGCTTACCAGAGGCTGAGAAGGGTATTGAGGTATGGTGATGTGGGGGGAGCGGGGGATGATTAATGAGTATAAAAAAGTAGCTAGAATGAATAAAGAAGACCTAGCATTTGATAGCACAATGTGATAACTATAGTCAATAATAATTTGATTTTACATTTTAAAATAAAAAAATATGATGGCATGTTCATAACACAAAGAATAATGCTTGAGGTAATGGACACCCAATTTCCATGATGTGATTATTATGCATTTCATGCCTGTACAAAAATATCCCATGTACTCCATAAATATATATACCTACTATATACTCCCCCAAATTTTAGATTAAAAAATTTAAAAAATAAAATGTTCTTCTATTGATTATATAAAAAGTTCAACAAATTTGTTTCATGGAATAAAGCCAATGCTCATCAAAGACTTCTTTTCCTCCAAATATTTGATTGTATTTTAGTTTACTTTTTGTCTTCCCAAAGTCAGTTCATGGTGGATTCTCAAATGAGTGCATCCACTAGAGTAATTTACATTTCAGACCCTTGGCATGCTTCTCATTTTCCAAATGAATGTAAAATACTCATTTGATCAGGTAAGTCAAGATATCTGTGAACTAAAGCATGTTTAAGAATGAGATCGGGTTGCAAATTTCTTAGAAGAATGAAACTTGTTTTCTGAAACAAATATCTTCAATATTCAAAATATGTAGCTGCTTAAATTAGAAGTATGTAAAACACTTTTATTTTCTCAAGTCAAAGGCCCACGTGCAGAAAAAAAATACCTTAAACTTTGGCCAGTTTCAGCAACATAGTGATAGTGACAGGAGGCAGAATGCCTAAGCAGATGGGTTGGTTTGCCAGTGAAACCCCACCTTCAAGACTAGAAAACTGCCTGAAGGCTGAAAAACTGAACTACTGGTTCAGGACGAAACCCATGATCCAGAGTGAGAACTTCTGTTCCTGTTTGCCTGCGCTTTTTCTATTAATTCTTTCGGAATAATGCCTTTTAACCAATCAAATATTGCTTTTTCCAATATTATCTATGGACTGCTCCTCCCTTATTCTGAGCCCATGAAAGCCCTAGACTCAGCCACACTGGGGGAACTTTCCCACGTTTGGGTAGGGGGAGCACCCCTTTGCCTTCTCTCTGCAGAAAGTTGTTTCATCACTCAATAGAGCTCCCCACCTTACTCACTCTTCAATTGTCAGCATATCCTCATTCTTCTTGGAAACTGACAAAAACTTGGGGACTGGTTTGAAAGCCAGACTTGGCCTGTGCAGGCTGAGTAAGAGGGCCATCTCCTGTAACAGGTAGCATGTCAGAACGAGGGCAGGAAAGGGTGTCACTGGCCAGAGGTTCTGGCTTGCAAAGTGACCAAGAGAAAAAGCCTGCATCATTTTGGGGGCTCACCTGGGATCCCTGAAGGGTGAGTAAATGCAGACCTAGACTCCTCACTTTTTTACAAGGCTTCTTGTCCTCAGAATTTTTTCTGAAGGCAGATGAAGCAACAAACCTCTGGTGAGCCAATTAACAACGAATGGCACAGCTACAGAGGACGGGATGCTAGAGAGGACCCCGACACCTCACTTGTCACTACTGGGAGTTGGGAATGTTGGCATAGTTCCAATCCAGTCATTTCTGTGGCATTCTCCTTTTTTATTGTGGCTGTCATGGCACCTATCTCTTCTTTTACAATGTCAAGAATGTTGTTGCAAACTAGGAGATATTACTTGGTGCAATGAAAATTTAGCCCAGCCATCAGATATGCAATTCAGAACAATGCAGTTTCTGCTTATCCTGAGAGGCAAAGAGAAAGCAGAGATTAAAAGTTTCTCTCCCGGCCAGGTGCAGTGGCTCATACCTGTAATCCCGGCATTTTGGAAGGCCGAGGCGGGCAGATCACAAGGTCAGGAGATCGAGACCATCCTGGCTAACATGGTGAAACCCTGTCTCTACTAAAAATACAAAAAAAAAAAAAAAACTTAGCTGGGCATGGTGGCAGACACCTGTAGTCCCAGTTACTTGGGAGGCTGAAGCAGGAGAATGGCCTGAACCCGGGAGGCGGAGCTTGCTGCGAGCCAAGATCCCCTCACTGCACTCCAGCCTGGGCCACAGAGAAAGGCTTTGTCTCGAAATATAAATAAATAAAAATAAAAAAATTTATCTACCTGTTGGAGGAACCTATTTGCATACAGCAAAAGGAATTTTCCCTCAGGCACCTTCCCCGCCCTGCACTTAAGTTGTTTTTTTTCTTTTCTTCACCACGTCAGGAGTTAACACAGCCCTGCGAACAAAGGGAGGCTTTCTATGTGTGAGACTTTTTCTTTTTGAAAGCCATCTTAGTAGGCCAGGATTTCAGTTCTCCCTTTCTCTGCATTGTTTGAGGAGAACCCAGTTCCACAGCTTTACCTTAGCGTTGGACTTACGATGGGAAGCAGTAAAGGGGCAGCTCTGTCAGCTGCTGGCTGCAATCTGGTGAGGACCACATGGGACTTAATCTAATGAGTCCATGAACTTTCCTGATACAGTTATATGTCCTAAACTCAATTCCAAACTTTAGGTTAAGCCCTAGAAAGATAACCTGGATTTTAGGGATCCAGAGGCAGAAAGCAACAGAAGCCAAGAAGCACAGCACAGGTGAGCATGACTAATTCCTGCTGATTAGGCACCCACACACACATTTTACATCAACAGAGGTCAAGCTAGCATGCATGACATAAAAAAGCTTATCGACAGCAGGGCGGACAGGACAGCATATAGGTGAGCGTAGATAATTCCTACCTTCTAGGCCTCTCTGTTCCACATGGGTGAAAGTTGCATTGGCACCCATGGGCAGCACCCTGCCAAGGTCGCTGGGACTCAGGGATATAAGGATGAAAGGAAAAAAAAAGATGCCATTGTTTCTCTCCCATATGTATGCTGGGTATTTGCTGAGAAGAGAAAGGAACTAAGGGATGCATTGTCCCCCTCTTTCCATATGGGTAACCAACCATCTTCAGTTCCTACTTTTCTTGAATGCGTCCCAAATTACTGGGATTCCTTTGAAAAAAAAAAAAAAAACTTTCTGTTTCCTTTTTCCTCCTCTGTTCTCTCTTCATGAAAAAGTAATTGCTTCCCCATACCACAGGACCCTCTCCCCAAATGCATCCCTCAAACTAGGAAAAGTTAATTTTGCCAAAACTTCAACTGTTTGGCATAAAAATGAACCAGGAAGAAATTACAGATCTAATTGAGAGAATCTCTTGAAAAGGGACAACTTTTACAGTATCCAAATAACCTTTGTCTGCTTTCCCTTCACGGGACTCCAGGGTAGATTAGGCTCCATAGCTCAGGGAAAGGGCATCTGGAAGCCTGACATGCTGGCAAAAACGTAAAAGTTTCTTTCACCAGTCAGACTTCTGGCCTCCCTCACCCTGTACAAACAGGTAGAATGAATGATAAAAATTACTCTTTATACTCTCTGTAAGGTTTTGATTAATAGAAAAAAGGATTTGTGAGGCTAGTCTTAAGCTGTAGTGAATCTGTTGCACTTTGTGCTAAAAATTTGTCTTTCTGTATCTTTCTATCAAAAATAGAAATACCTTAGTCTAGAACACAGTCCTAGGACCCTTAAGCCGAGTGTTCAAGTGAGCCCAACAAATTAGTCAGCAACAAACTTTGCTGGACTTCTCCATCTTGTTTTATGTCTTTGGGAGCTTGACCATGTAACTACATGGCAGTACTTTCTTTTGGTCTCTGCCATTTTACAATGGCAGCCTGGTTTCAATCCTGGCTTAGGGAGTGAGCACTTCCTGGTTATTATCTGTGTGAGTTTTATCATTTTCTGATTCTCTTCCCCTCCATGAACATCTTCGAGCTTCCTTTCTTAAATCTTCCTTTCTCTGAGCTACCTTTAAAGATTCTAGACTTTGTAAAAACTGCCTATCACATCTTTCAAAATACCTCGTACACTCATAGTTAAATCATATCCTTAGTTAATGCTTGTTGGTTTCACTTGTGAGGTTACTTTTGGTAAAGTTCAAAAGCCAGAAGTATTGGCCACTTAGCATGACTAAAGTTGGGTAACAAGGGGTTTAAAGGAATTTTTTTTTTTAAAGAGCACTATGGTTAAAAGTAAGCTTAATTAAAAGTGGATATCCAAGCTATAGGTATATTTTAAACGACTTTATGGGTTTTTTTCCCCCTTCTTGGATCTTGTTTCACTGAAAAATGTTTTTTTTTTTTCCCCCCTCAGTTGATTTAGTTATTTTTCTCCATTTTGTCTTGCCACTCTTAATGCATGCATGAAAGGCCCTAAGATAACTTCTGATGGCCTGGGACCCCCTGGGAAAATCAGAGGAGGCACCACCGACCCTATTTTGGAAAAAAAAAATCTCTATTTCCTTATGGAACCCTAAGAATTAAAAGTGGATAAATCCCTTTCAAAATCTGTTTTTGTTTTCCAGCTATTTCTGCCTATTAGGCTCTAGAAACTTCATGCTTTCCTAGACCTGCTCTTGAAGGGCTCCATCCTGAGGCCAGTAAACTAATTAGGAGATCAGCAAATAAAAAAACCTTGAAACCACTGGATCTTTTTCTGTCTGTATAGTTATATACACTGAGATGATTACATAGAAAAGAGCTCTAATTAATTGACTTGGAGAAAAGTAAGTGCTTAGATCAAATGATTTTTGAAGGAAAAACAAAAGCTATATACCTTTTAGTTCATGTAACTTTAATTTTTGAGAAAATGTAAAGATTATTGGTATAATACAGATGTCTTCAAAATGTAAATATGCAGTCTAAATTATGCAGGTCAGTTAATAAGTTTACTAAATGCTTTAAGGTTATAAACTGCTTCTTTGGCTTTTGAAAATTGTTCAACTTGTCTGCTTTACAGTTTGGCAAGGTCAGGGGACACACTCCTAACTATGCTGGAAAGAGTCAGACCTTAGCTGCAGCTACTACATAATTAAAGTAACTTACCAGGTTTTACACTAAAATTTAAAAATTGCTAAGAGTTGCCATTATAATATGTAATTGAGACTATTGAAAATAGATTTACATGCAAGGTATATAAGGAAAGTGAAACGTGTTTTTAGTAAACGATTATAAGTAGGTATGGGAATATAAAATTTTGCCTAGTTTAGAGGGTTCAAGTATTGATATAAATCAAATAAGATAAAGCTAAAAGTTTAAACAAGTGGTGGCAGGTTTATAAAAATTAATCTTGTGAAAGAAACTCTGGTATGAACATATTGATTAAATTCAAAAGGCTATTATATAATTTTTTTCATTAATTGAGCATCAAAATAAAAACAAAATAAGGTTTTCTTAAAGCACTGATCTACTCTTTAACAAAAATTTGTAAAGAGTTATAAAAGTTTTGGCTGCATGCAATGGCTCATGTCTATAATCACAGCACTTTGGGGAATTGAGGTGAGTGGATCACCTGAAGTCAGGAGTTTAAGACCAGCCTGATCAACATGGTGAAATCCCATCTTTACTAAATACAAAAAACTAGCCGGGCATGGTAGTACGTGCCTGTAATCGCAGCTACTTGGGAGGCTGAGGCAGGAGAAACTGCTTGAACCCTGGAGGTGGAGGTTGCAGTGAGCTGAGATTGCACCATTGCACTCCAGCCTAATCAACAAGAGTGAAACTCTGTGTCAAAAAAAAAAAAAAAAAAAAAGAAAAGAAAGTTTTAGAAGAACCTCACCTCATGGTTAAACTGGTTAAGATGGGATAGAATTATCTATAAGATTTCATTTAAAAAGTTGGGGTTGTCATTAATATTAGACTAATGCTATGATAAAATTTGGCTTTCTCTCCCTTGGACAAGATTTTCACGTAATAGTAAAGGATGATAAAAAAATCTCTTGTTTGCTTTGCAAATAAACTACCAAAAACACAAGGAGAAGACAGGAGACTGTTTGGAAAACTACATCTACCCTCTCTTAATAAGTAAAGGTTTTTGCCTTTTAAAAAAGTATTAACTCATAATTTTGGCTAAATATTAAATAAATGACTTATGGTAATTTGTAATTCTATTTCATAATATCAAGTGTTTTAAACCTCTAACATATTTAGGACACTTCCCAAAATCAAATTTTGCTTCAAAAATTGCCTTTTCTGACCACTAACTTTGGGTTACTACAGAGAGCCCCTGGAGGATCCAAAAGAGAGGTAAACATGATTATTTGACATGTTTAGTTACATGGAATTGAAAAAACAAAGATAATGTTTAATCTTCTTTGGGTTATATTTTAGTGAAAAATATTAATATATGTTCCAGAATTGTATGGGATTTCTCAAATTCTAATGTCTGAGTATATGCTATCAACTATAATTAATGTTATTATGTTAAGTTATTGTAAAGCACAGAAATAACCACATTTCTTTGTCAACAATGGTTTTGACTGTGACTACCTGAAGACATTTGTCATTCACAAACAATTGTTGTTTTGATCCCTTTCAAAAGATGGTTTATAATCAGCTATAGGACTTTGACAGGTGCTCTCAAATGCAGGCTCCTGATAACTTTGGAGATTGTGACATTGGAATGGAGGAAAAACGTATAGAACTCATGAAGAGCTGATATGTTCATGCACAACAAGTGTTAATACAATGTACTGAACTAATAGAAAATTAAGTAATCTTTTTCAACTGTTTCCTTAAAATATTGCTCGTCCTTGTTTTGTTTTTCAGAGTCAAGGAAACTTTTGAGCTATCTACAGCTTTTAACAGTTGAGTAAACTATACTCCTGTGAACAACATTTGGAGGATATTTGCTTCTCTCTGATTGGTTTCTCTAGAATTTGAAAACTCTTTGTGAGTATTCTAAACTTATGACAATATAGTTTTTTGCATCAGTGCAATAAAAATCCAATTTCTTTCACAACAGAACACAATTGGAGAGACTTATTGTTTTACCAAGGCTTTGACTGGAAGGGTATGCTTCCCTTTAAGGAATCAAGCTTGACTTGCTGAGTCTATAAAAGCCCTTTGGGAAAACTGGCCTCATACCTTGTCTACAAAGTCCCTGTACATGGTCCCTAAGCTCTGGTGAGTAAAGAATGTCACTTTATAACAGACCCAGGAGCTCCCTGTTCTTGGGACCTCAAGAAGAGAGGAATTTACCCAACTCATAGGTATTTTAGTATAAAAACCCATGGCTGGGCTCTGCTTTAAAAGGTCTTATCTGAGATTCCTTGTGGAACACGTTCCATCAAAGCCAATTTTAAAAGCCTATGTGAAAAATAACTATTCTTACTGCACTTTATGCAAATAATCAGGACAAGTATAAGACTAAAGTTTATTGTGCAAACAACTGAGTCCTATCATGATTTATTTTTAACAAAAATGAAGTCTGCAGAGAGAAAAATTGTGTTTGAAAATTCACCATACACTTGTCATTAGCTGTTTTTAAGTATTTGCCTACATTTTAGACTAAGCCTGCTTATTTCTGCGAACCAACGAGTGATCTCAGAAGAAACAGCTCAGAAGAAACAAAAGGAATGGGTAATGTAAAATTCTGGATCAATATTCTAGTTCTGGGCAATTATTCTGCAAATCCTTCCAGGTAATAGAAGTAAATAGGGTGTCTATAACCTGGAAATATTTTTGTTTGAAAATAAGACCAACAGAGCTAACCAAAGCCAAGGACAATGCACCCAAGTCTTAGCAGGCATAACTGTAGCCACCAGTTATCTGGGTGTATTGGCAGCCTCAGATTTTTTTGAGCTATTGTTACCCCCTTGTTCCATTTTGATACATGTCTTCTAATAACTTGGTTTGTCTCTTCTCGTCTTCAGGTCATTATACTGCAAATGGTCATACAACCAGAGCCTTGGATGATGGCTTCCTTTTACTGGGGATCCTTACATAGGCCTCTGAGGGAAATCAGACTGCGGTTTTCCCAAAACAGCACCCCCTGTCAGCAGAAAGAAGTTAAGATCAGTCTTCATCCCTATTCTAATGGCAGTTAGATGTACCTCTTCAGAGGGGGAAAATGATAGCCACAGGAGGCAGCCAGATGCCTAGGAATATAGGGGCAGATCCCTGCTGAAACTCCATCTTCAAGCCAAAAAAACAAACTGAAGGCTGAAAGAGTGGACTGCTGGTCCCAGATGAAACCCATGACCCAGAGTAAGAACTTCTGTTCCTGTTTGCCTGTCCTTTCCCAATTGATTATTTCTGAATAATGCCTTTTAAGCCATCGAATTTTGACTTTTCTAATACTACCTACAGCCTTCCTTTCCCCTATTTGGAGCCCATAAAAGCCCCAGACTCAGCCACACTGGGGGAACTTTCCCACCTTAGGGTAGGGGACAACCCTCGGGTCTCTTCTCCATGGAAAGCTGCTTCATCACTCAAAAGAGCTCCCTGCCTTGTTCACTCCTCGATTGTCAGCATATCCTCATTCTTCTTGGACACTAGAAAAGAACTTGGGAACCAGTGTGCACACCAGACTTGGCCTGGGCAGGCCAAGTGGGCAGGCTGTCTCCTGTAGCAGGTAGCATGGCCAAGCAAGGCCCATATGGGGCATTGCCAGCTGGAGGTCCCCAGCTTGCAACATGACTGAGAGAAAAATCTTGCCTCAATAACAGTAATACATTAATAATATAAGTAAAATGCAAATATTTAAAATATCCTTAAAGTTTATAGGAGCCATGATGTACTATAAACTGCCATAAGCCCTGCTTGAAATTTTTAAAATTGTGACTTCATAATTAGGCAAATATTGATTTTCAGCAAATTACCTTCCAACAGATTTGTGATTTGACAAACTGATTTTCTGAGGATTGATATTTTTCTTCCCTGAGTAGTTGACTTAAAATCATATTGTCACTTTCTCCCTCTTTCTCTAAACTCTAGCCATATGAGAGCAAGTCACTTCAGCACATCATGCTCCTCTGCATGTCTTTTAAGATAATGTTTCCTTTGGTTAAACACTCTTTCATCCCCACCTGGGCAATTGCCTATTGAAATCCTGTTTATTGTCAGCCAGATGCCATCTTTAGAAAACATTCTCTTAACCCCAGAATAATAACACTGAGCTGTAGTTATACATTCACTAGTTTGAATATTTGACTAATGACTGTAATAGATTGGATTCTTTTTCCAGTAAATATTTATTACCCTCCTCACTGACACAGATGATACTTCCCTGCTGTGTTGATGCTGGGCTTTCATGTGAATTGTTTAGGATAATAGAATCTGGGACATTTCTAAGTCAAGTCCAGGAAGAATCCACCTGTTTTCTTGAGATGTTTTGTTTGTGCTCTTCTGTCATTTACTATGAGAAGAGTGGGCATTGGATAGAAACAGATAAGATACTTGAAGCAGACCTGCATCCAATATGCATTTTGCAGTCACAGTCAGTGAAATCAGAGCCAACCTAGAAACCTGTGAGAGGAAAAAAATTATTTGGCTTTAAACCTCTCAGTTTGGGGGTAGGTTGTTAACAGCATCATCGTGGCAACAACTAAGTACTACAATGACTATTTCCCGACTATGATGAAATAATTCCTGGATGAATGAATAAACACATGAAAACTGGAAATAACATAAATTGCATACTACTGCCTACTGGTTAAATGAAACATAATTCATTCTTTTGACAGTGACTATAAGTAATTAAAAATACTGCTGTCGGCCGGGCGTGGTGGCTCACGCCTGTAATCCCAGCACTTTGGGAGGCCGAGGCGGGCGGATCACAAGGTCAGGAGATCGAGACCACGGTGAAACCCTGTCTCTACTAAAAATACAAAAAATTAGCCGGGCGCGGTGGCGGGCGCCTGTAGTCCCAGCTACTAGGGAGGCTGAGGCAGGAGAATGGCGTGAACCCAGGAGGCAGAGTTTGCAGTGAGCCGAGATCACGCCACTGCACTCCAGCCTGGTGGACAGAGTGAGACTCCGTCTCAAAAAAAAAAAAAAAAAAAAAAAAAAACAATACTACTGTCATTATTTTTACTTCATTATTTTTACTTCTAATACCTGTTTTATAAAGTAATAATATTATTAGGAAAATAACATAGTACATTATAAAAGACCAATCTATGTAGGAAATTCCAAAAAATATACTATATAAATACCACAAAATAAGCCACTCACACACACATTATTGATATTCCAGAAAGGTAACTATGTAGACAGATAAATAGATGCTAAGATAAAATATTATACAAGTTATTTTAAATCAAAATATAATTTTACTTGAATTAAGTAGAAAGGAAAATTTCAAAGTGAAACTGAAGGAAATACTAAACCCCATAAGATATGCTGCCATCTTAAAATAAAACACTCTTAATTTATAAGAGATATTATAAAAATTAAGAGAATAAATGTTTTTATATTACATGTTTAAAACATGGATAGTATATATTGGCTTTTTAAAATAAAAGATCAGATAATTGACACTTTCATACTATCATCAACATTTTTCCTATGCTGATTTTTATTAGTTTCAGGATTATTGAGGTTTATTTAATTTATATCCTATTTTGTAACTATTCCATCATGGTGGTTTAGACCTAAGTATTCAATGCTCGCCATGAGTGCTTTTTTTTTTTTTTTTTTTTTTTTTTGAGACACAGTCTCGCTCTGTTGCCCAGGCTGGAGTGTAGTGGCACGATCTCCACTCACTGCAAGCTTCGCCTCCTGGGTTCACGCCATTCTCCTGCCTCAGCCTCCCGAGTAGCTGGGACTACAGGCACCTGCCACTACACCTGGCCAATTTTACTTATTTATTTATTTATTTTGTATTTTTAGTAGAGACAGGGTTTCACTGTGTTAGCCAGGATGGTCTCAATCTCCTGACCTCATGATCCACCCGCCTCGGCCTCCCAAAGTGCTGGGATTACAGGCATGAGCCACCATGCCCGGCCCATGAGTGCTTTTTTAAGGTTTCATTACTGAGTTATTTATTTAAATTCATCTCTCATCTGAATGTCCTTTAAAAGGGAGCTATGAGTCCATTATTATATTAGTTCTTTCGTGATTGACAATGTATATCTGTAGTGTCTGAACTTCAAGAATAGATTGTTGTTAAATAATTGTATATAGTTGTGGGTACATATTTATTCAGATACATCCCAATTGTCTTATGTATCACTGAATACTTATGTTTAAAAATCTAAGGCCAATTGGACATTTTTCTATCTTTACAGATACTTTCTATTTGAAGAATCCTTGGTTTTCATTTGAATTGCAATAACTTACAGAGATATGTATCAATACTGTTATTGATTGTTCTAAGTCAACATTTCCTGGAATTTGACTTTGCTTTTTGATATGTAAATTTAGTGTTTGCTTCATTTTAGGAATTTTTAAATATTATTGCCTTGAATATATATACATAATTTTTTTTATTTGTTGAGTTTCTCAAAAAATTTTCAATGATATTGGAAACTGCCTGTTTTAAAATTATAGGTAAAACTTGAAGTTAAAAATCTGATATGAGAGAAAGACATTTATGTAAAAAAATACAAAGAGATTGTGTAAAAATATATATTGAAATGATGCATTGTTTATACTGGGTTGTCATGGATGGTTTGTGTTTATATTTACCTTCACTACAATGCATACTTTTTGTTTGTTCTATATTTTGTTTTAAATGATGAGCTTTTGATGCTCCAAAAAAGCCAAAAACAAAAACAGACTGGTTAGTCAGGCTGGTTAGGGGTAAAAATTCAGCTTGCACTTTTATTAAACAATCTTGGAAAGAAAGTTTTATCATTTTTTTGTGACTCAGGCTTCTCATCTGAAAACTGAGGATAGTAAGAACTATTCCACAGAGTTATATAAGTTAAATTAGATGAAATATTCAGCCAGTAATCAGTACATTATACATATTCAATAAAATACATTATATTCCTTACTTTTCAATGTCTCCAGTGCTACCACCTTACTCCAAATAACCTTTATCTATTTCTTGCACAACTTATATTCTATACATTATTTTCCACTGAGCAAACCATAGTGTTCTTTAAAAATGAAAAGTATCTGTCATTTCCTTTAGGTAACTAATACAATCAACTTTGTAAAAAGGGGTACAAAAATAGTCATGTATCTTGTTTTTCTAATTAGTGACTTTAGCAAGCACATGTGAACCTAAGGAAGAGGCCCCAAGTCTCCCTCTTAAGCTGCTTGCAGCACTCATTTTTAAGAACTTTAAGGACTTATTCAAAACAAATAAATCCCTTCTGAGGCTGGAATTTTATTATCAAAGTATAAATTGGAACAATTTTTCTGGGAAGCAATTTTCTAATAACTTCTAAAATGTAAAATGTCTTTATTTGAACAATTCTATTTCAGAATTTATTTCTATATTAATATTTAGGAAGTATGTACATGCAAGTATTATATGTATACAGTTATCTGTGCTACAAACTAAAGATCATTGTTTGCTTCACTTGTTAGTAGAAAGGTTAGAAAGAATAATAATAATCAATAGGATAACAATCAAATAAAATATGCTATATGCTATACTTTAATAAAATGATGCTATCAAAAGAATAAGAGAAATAAATGGGACTTCCAAATTTAAAATGGTAGAATAAAGCCATCTTCCTTCACTTCTATTCATTGAAATCACCAACATGTAATGAATGGAATAAAATATATAGACATTACCTCCAACTTTGATTACTTAAGAGACAAAACACTCAGCAATAAACAACAAAGGCTGCTAAACAGGGAAGATTAAAAGGAGTGTGGGAAGATGTGGGGAGAGAATATCTACCACTACAGAACTATGAAAACGCTGGCAGATTTACTTGAGTGAGTAGTATTACATAATGAAACACAAAATCACCAATATTTCATTTGCAAAAATAAATGTAGAGTGAACTTGAAGGTCGAAGAACCCATTTAGCAAACATGCTGCATATCTGGAAAAGAGGAGTTCCACAGGAAAGCACACAGTTAATCCTTATTTGCAGGTTCACACTGTCAGTGCAAGAGGGTATAATGAAGAGTATGACTCAATTTTTCTTTAACTGCCCACAAATTGTGACAGCCTTTCCCCTTCCCTTTTACATTGTTCCCCACATCAGGAAAGCTGATAAGAAAGCCTAGTGTTCCCTCCTTTGACACTGGCAGGAAATCCAAATCATGCAAACTCCTGCCTCTCTATGGGAATCTCACACTGGACCCACTTCGCAGTCACAATAAAGCTCAGAGCCAGTCTCGTTTCTCTGCTATCTCAAGTTATTTTGGACCTGCCAAGAGGCTTGCTCTGCCTTCCCCCAGAGACCTGAGCTATGTAAATAATAAACTTTTCCACACCCTCTTGCATGGGTGGCCTCATCAGACTGAACATCAGAACAAAATTTTGTGTGAGAATCCATCTGTCTCTCAGATCAAACCAATGCAGAGAAACAAAGAGTCAAAGAATAACACTCACCAGAAAATTTTCATCATAGAACAGAAGTTTGACTAAATCATCTCCATAAATTTACAAAATTAAGAAATAATTGTTTCTATAACAAAGAGTAAAACCAGAGATTAATTGCTCAGAGTTGCAATGGAGGGAAGTAGGACGAGATGAAATTTAAGTTAGCATAGCTCAGTAAAAAATTAGAAAAAGAGAAAGAGTGGAAAAAGAGAAAGAAATGTAATATATAACTGATGGGGCTCAAGAGACAGTAGATACCACTGAAAATAGAATGAAGAACATAAAAGACGGTACCAGAAAAGGTAAATGAAGTAAAATCAAAAGGAAAAAACAAAGATGATGACTACAAAATGAATATTAAGGAAGATAAGCCAAAAGAGACCATCATATGCCTATTTGGTTTCCCAAATAGAACAACTATAATAGTGTACAAAACAAAAATGAAAAAGTGAAATTTAATGAAAATACTTTTAAGAGAATTCTTTAATCAATAGGTTGAAAAGGCACTCCATGCCACATGCACACACAAAAAATGACACAGAGTGGTCAACATTGAAACATACCCTAGTAAAGTTTTTGGACATTCAGATATATAAATCAAGCTACCAAAAGGAGAAAAAAAAAGTCAGCATACCCTTTTATTTGAATAATATTCAATGCTAGTAGGAATAATACCTACAAAGTCATAAAGGAAGATGTGGCTTCAAAATTTGGTCATTCTCTTATGTGGGTAACAGACAGATAAAAGAACGTGCAAAAACTCAGATAGTCTATTTTTCATGAATTCCTCTGAAGGAATTGCTTAAAGAAGCAATTGAAGAAGAGCTTGATACCTATTTCAACTAACAAAATGTTGAAGAAACCACACAAAAAAAATCAATCTGGTAGATATCATTGAATCTATTTTACTTTAGGTCTTACATTAAAGCAGACGAGATAAGGATTACAGAAGATATTGTAAATGATATGAATGTTGATGATATAGACATTTTATAATTAACAAAATTTAAAAAAATGAACTGAGAAAGAGATAAGTGGAAGTTTAAGTAGACCAATTTTGTCATGTCTCATGTCTGAGTTTTAGATTAATATTTATAGTTGATAAAGGGGTAATAAAAGTATCTGTATATTAATTTAAATCTACAAAATTAAATACTAGGAAAATGATATAATTTACTTAAATCAAGTGTAGAAGGGAGAGAAGGAAGAAAAATTAAAGTAACCAATTATGCTATTAATCACAGTAGGGAATAAATAAATACTATATAAAGGAAAGAGATTTAAGTGATTAATAAGAAGCAGTGCTTTTCAAGCTATCTGTGGTGAAGAGCAAGTTTTTTTCTTCCTTTTTAAAATTTTCAATCCATCACAAACTGACACTTTTACGTACTAAAAATTAATAACCAAAAGTGATACTTCTAGCTATGTTTGTATGAAGAAGAACAGGTATAAAATTGAATAAGATTGTCAAAGTAGCCATTTAATAGGCTCTGAAAATTGATTTAATATAGACAACAACTTGCAAAGTGTTTATTCTAGAAAAACTGTTATAGCTTCAGATAAGAATGGCAGGGATCTCTGACATTCTTTCCTGGATACATTCATATCTCTGTCCCCAGCTGTTGATAACAGTAGTTTTACCAGCTCAGGGCCCAAATCAGAAGACTTGATTTCAGAGGGATCAAAACTGGCTAAATTCTGAATGGGCTTCTCAACTGACACATATATTAATAGACAGATTTACATTATAAGATGCTCAGCATCACTAGTCTTTCAGAAATGCAATAAAACCACAATGAGTTACTATACATCTGCTAGAATGGCTAAAATGAAGATTGATGATACACAGAATTGGTAAGGATATGGTGAAACTAAAACCTCATACAGTTTTGGCTGGAAGATAAATGGTATATCCACTTCAGAAAAGTTTTAGTGTCTTATAAAATTAAATGTATACTTACAACAGGACACAGCAATTTTTCTCCTAGGTATAGACTCAAATGAAAGAAAAAACTTTTATGTGAATATTTGTAGCAGCATTATTCATAATAGCCAACAACTGGAAAAAATTTAAATATCCATCAGATGGTGAATAGATACATAAAATAAAAATTGTTTTTCATTGTGTGAATATGCAATAACATACAAATCAACAATAGAAAGAAACAAGCTATACATGTCACAATGTAAATAAAGATCAAAATTATTAGGTTAGGTTAAAAAAAGCTGAATACAAATAACTACATATTGTGAGATTACATTTATATGAAACTTCTAAAGAAGACAAACCTATAAAGAAGGAAAGCAGATCCGTGCATTCTTGGAGCTGGGCATACGAGCATGGATTGATTACACAGAAGTGCAAGGGAGCTTTTTTGGTTCATGAAAGTATTCTAAGACTAGATGGTGATGAAGCATGAAAACTATACGAATTTACCAAACAATTGTTGAGCAGTGCCCTTATAGTAGGTGAATTGTACAGTATGATAAATTTTGTGGTAGATTATACCTCAATACAAAATAAAAACTACCAGAAAAAAAGAGATACACTAAATACACATCCCTATTGTATTGTTATACTCCAAAGACATAAAATTACATTTTAATAAATATAATCTGAAAAAATATAAATAACAAAAATACTAAAATAACAACAAAACTGTACATATTGCTTATTGATTACATCCATATAGGTAATATATAGAAAGAATTATTAGACACTAATTTTTTTATAACTAAATAAAAATTTGTAGCTATAGTAATTCTTCATATTAAATGCATACTTTAAGCATATATTCTTCATATTAAATGCATACAAAATGCATACTTTAAGCAAACACCATACTTCTCAATATTTAAAATTTTGATATAAGTGTGCTTCTTGGTTGTTAACTCTTCTGGGTTAGATTGACAATAATGTTTCTCATAAGAGATAATGTATAACTAGAATGTTTCTATGTATTACTTTGTTAATACTCATAGTAAAGAAACCATTCTTAAAAGTTATATTGACTGGAATGAAGAAGATATTGTAAAGCCATGTTAAGAAATTAATAATATTTATTTTTACTCTCTATCCAAAATGAGGTAAATGAGGCCTTATAACTTTTTAAATTACTTATGCTACACTTAGTTTTATAATTTTAATATTAATTTAAAAAATTTTTATAAATGTATTTGTACAGAATTTTTATTTATTTATTTACTTTGTACTTTAAAATTCCTCTTTAATTTCTTTTTGGTAGACATTCCAATTATACATAATATAAAAGTTAAATTTAAATTACCTTTCAATAAAATAAATGATTACATGAATTACCAATCTTACCTAATACAAACTTTTCATTGGAAATAAAATCCAAATATTGCGTCAAATGTATAAAATGCTTGATACTAACTTTTTGCAGATGTTCAGCACCAATATAATCACCTACTTCATTGGTGATTGTTGTTAATTATGGAATACTTAAAAATTATCTGGAGAAATTCTGTTCTAACTTTCTAATTTTTACAGAGAATTCTTACATTTTACCCAGTTTACTTATACAGTCATTACTGTTGGCAAATTAAACTTACAATATTATGCATTATATCATAATCCTACTAAATACAACTAGTATGCATGTCTTGCTACCTGTGACTCATATGAGTGCAGTAACATTGCAACTGGTCTACACTGTCTAGTTCACCTACATATGCCAAGCATATGCTTGGATGTCAATGTTTCATCAGTGTCAAATCCTGTAAGTTTTAAAATGCATATTTTCATAGTTTGTACTCATCTCAGTATGAACCAGTAACCAACAGTTGGTAGGTCAGCAATAGTTCACAGGCTACCCCTTGTATAGCAGTAATATAAAGGTAAATGTAATAATGTAATAATGTAAAATGTAATAACCAGGTAAAAAATATATATAATATAATAATCATATATTTTATATATCATATATATCATTTTATATGTAACATATATAACAATATATATCATATATAATATAATTTCATATATAATTATATATTATATATAAGATACATTATATATTTATATTATTATATATTAAATATAATATGTAACATACTATAAAATATACATATAATATAAAATATATATTATATATATAAAATAATCAGGAAAAATATAAAAGAACCTAGAGACAAAAATATACTCCTTATACGGAAAGACTTGAAAAGAAGTAATGGATACAGAAAGCGTGACATAAAATATGTATTTGGGAGAGAAATAGTCACATTAATAAGTATAAATAGGGAAAGCTCATCCTAAAAATGAAAAAATGAAAAAGATTCTCAGAGTGTATCACAAATTATGTATAAATGTAGATGCAAAAATGATAAAAAAAGAATTGAACAGAGCCATGGAAGACAATTACAAAAATAAAATTTAGCCTTTTCTGTCAGAAAAGGCTAAATTCATGAAAAGGAACATTAAAATGGAAAAATGAGGCACTTTATATTGCTGAAAAGTAGTATCCACAGTGAATTCTAATATTTAAAAGTATCTCTGCCCCAAATAATGTGCAATGAATATTCATATGCAGGAATATCAGGAAATGAAATAAGAAATAATTTTTAAAAAGACAGTTGTAAGTACTTTGTAAGTAGGTTACAGATCATATAAACAAAATAAAGCAAGACTGGAGAAAACCTGAATAGCCTACACAATTAGTTAAATCTGTAAACAAACAAACAAACAAAAAAAAACCTTCTTTAAAGCTTCTCCAAGATTATTCATTAATCTAGCCATATATTAAGACTCACAAAAATCTCCATAAATTTTAAAATAAAAATAGTACCAGACTATATCCTCTGAGCATAATGCAACTCAAGTAGAAATGAATAACACACAAACACAAACAAGAGCACCAGAAATATTTAAAATCTCTTTTCAACAACCCTTAAGAGGAATACTACTTTTGGACTCTACGTTTGAATACTACTTTGTGGATACCACTTTTTAGCAATATAAACTGCCTCATTTTTCCCTTTTAATGTTCCTTTTCATGAATTTAGCCTTTTCTGAAACAAAGATTGTCTTTTTTTGGCAATTATCTTTCATGGCTCTGCTCTTTTTTATTATTCTTGCATCTATATTTATACATATTTTGTGTGTGCTTGTGTGTGTGTGTATATATGTTATACATATATATGTTACATATAGGTAATCTATAGAAATATATGTTATACATTATACATATATGTTATATATATGCACAGGGGTACATATATATCTCTTAGTGTTTTTTGTTAGAGATATAGATAGATAGATAGACAGGTTTTTAGGTTTTTTCTTTTTTTTTTTTTTTGAGACAACTTCTGTCTTCTGGGTTCAAGCAATTCTCATGCCTCAGCCTCCTGAGTAGCCGGGACAACAGGTGCACGCCACCACGCCTAGTTAATTTTTTGTCTTTTTAGTAGAGATGGGGTTTCACCATGTTGGCCAGCCTGGTCTCAAACTTCTGACCCCAAGTGATCCACCTGCCTTGGCCTCCCAAAGTGCTAGGATTACAGGTTTGAGTCACTGCACCCAGCCTTTATATATATTTTTGTAATATCTGTTAGCTACATATAAACACAAAAGGACAAATTACCATTTTTTTGCAAATGTTATTACTGGATTTCTTAGATAAGAATCAATATTCTCATCACTGCTACTTCTACTACCATTAATATTAACAATGATGATTACTATTAAAAAATCTAATAATGTGATGTTGATGATTTTATTTATTCCCCTATTTTTTTAACTTTTAAGTTCAGGGGTACATGTGCAGGTTTGTTATATAGGTAAACTTGTGTCATGGGAGTTTGTTGTACAGATTATTTCATCACCCAAGTATTAAGTCTAGTACCCACTAGTTATTTTTCCTGACCCTCTGCCTCCTCCCACCCTCTACCCTCAAAAAGTTCCCAGTGTGTTGTTTTCCTCTACGTGTCCATGTGTTCTCATTGTTTAGCTCCCACTTGTAAGAAATAACATGGCAGTATTTGGTTTTCTGTTCCTGTGTTAGTTTGCTAAGAATTTTTCAACTAAATAACAATCAATCCATTAAAATAGGATAGAAAAATCTAAAATGACATGAAAAAGATAAACAGAGCAAATACGATTTTTTTCGTTTAAAAAATCTATGAAAAAATCTGAAACTACTTCTTTTGAACATAAATACAGATTTTTTTAAATGAAAGAAATACCTTATTCTCGGATAGAAATAGCGGAAATCAGAAAATTCTCAAGGCTTCTTAAGTTGATCAATGAATGTAATTCAGTGCCCCTAAAATATCAGTGTCTATTATGTCTGTATTAATGTTTACACTCATCTATGATTTTTAAAACTATATTAGTCAATTAAAAAATTCTTCTGGAAAAATATCCATTGTATTTGTCTATCTTAACACTGCTATAAAGAACTGCCTGAGACAGAGTAATTTATGAAGAAAAGAGGTTTAATTGATTCGCAGTTCTGCAAGAAGCATGGCTGAAAGGCCTCAGGAAACTTACATTCATGGCAGAAAGCAAAGGGGAAGCAAGCACATCTTAGCATGGCAGAGCAGGGTACAGAGAGAGAGAGAACTGCCACATACTTTTAAGCCATCAGATCTCGTGAGAACTCATTCACCATCAAGAAAACAGCATGGGAAAACTGCCCCCATGATCCAGTCACCTCCCACGAGGTCCCTCCTTCAAAACGTGGGGATTTGACAATTTGCCATGAGATTTGGGTGAGGACACAGAGCCAAACAATATCACCCATACCAGAAAAGCAAAGAAAATTCTTAAAATGTAATAAGATTATTAATAAAGATATTAGTAATACTTAATATTTTTATTAATATCTAGTAATTATCTTTAGTAAAGATATTAAGTATTAATAATATCTTTAATACCCTTAATAATACTTCAGACATTAAGCATTATTAATATCTTAATATATTTACTAGATATTAAGTATTATGTATACAAAATAAATAAACGTGGCATCAACTCATGGAAGAAATGAAATTTCAAAGGTTAGAATAGAAACCAAGAGATAGTCTTCAATACATCTGGAACATAGAATATAATAAAGTTGACATTTCAAATTTATATTAAAAATAAATTATTCTACAAATAGTGTTGGGACAACTGACTATCTGTGGAAAAATGGGTTCTTATAACACACTTGATTACAAGTTAAATTTCAGATTATTAAATAATCCAAAAATCCAAGGCAGAAGTCATTTAAAAAGTTTGCTAAATTTGAATGCATAAAAAATATGTGACAGGAAATATACAATAAGCAAAATCAAAAACACATGACATCTGAAAAACATATACAGGTATATCACAGACATACAGCAAATTACCTCAATACATAGCATTTCTACCCAATCAATAAGAAAAAAGACTAACAGCCAAAGACAAACGTGGGAGACACAAAGGAAGACAGTTCACAGAAATAGAAAAGCAATTGGCCTAAAAATGTGAAAATACTCAGCCTCCCTTATAAAAAAAGAGAAGTACAAAACAAAGCCAAAACAAGGTAATATTTTTAATAAAACATAGTAATTAGGTTGGAAAAGAAGCAACCTTTAATTTATATGTTTGTGTGTGTGTGTGTGCATGGATGTGTGTATGTGTGTGTGTTGGATGGGAAATGTGCTTGTAACTCAATGAAATATCTGGCAAATCTCTGTAAAAGTACCCATGGAATTGGTCACATGAATGTTGCTAATAAACAAGACTGGATGCTGGAGAATGGGCAGTCAACTTTATGCTTTATAATTTTTGCAACTTTTGAATTTTATGACATTGCTTCTATTACCTGTTCACACAAATAAAGTTAAAGGAAAGCAAGACAAAAAGAAGTACATTTCTAAGTGCAGAAATAGAACTATCTCCAAGATATATGATTAAGTAACTCAAGGTACAAAATTAACGAAACTAATGAAAATGTGCTTCTGAATGTGTTTAACTCAGTTATGTATGTGCTGTTTTTCTGCATTTGTGTAAATCATTTCTGGAATGACATACTCAAACTATTGCAAGAGTTGCCTCTGGCAAGGACCGGAGAACTGAGATCAACTATGGAAAGTTGACTTGCTTTCTATTTTTTTCCTTCATTGCTGTTTGAATTATTTATTACGGACATGTTACTTTTCCAAAGAAACAAAATTAAATACTCTCTAATAATGTCTCCATTTTATTTTATTTTATTTTTATTTTTATTATTTTGACGGAGTCTAGCTCTGTCGTCAGGGTGGAGTGCAGTGGCGTGATCTCAGTTGACTGCAACCTCCACCTCCTGGGTTCAAGTGATTCTCCTGCCTCAACCTCCTGAATAGCTGGGATTAGAGGCATGCATCACCATGCCCTAGTTTTTGTGTTTTTAGTAGAGATGGGGTTTCACCATGTTGGCCAGGATGGTCTCAATCTCCTGACCTCATGATCCATCCACCTCGGCCTCTCAAAGTGCTGGGATTACAGGCATGAGCCACCACGCCCAGTCCATTTTATCTTTTATATCCTAAGATATCTGTTTACTTTCTAGTTAAGTGTTACCTATAAATATCCCAATATATATTTCCTTTCACTTCTTTATTTTATTATTTTGATTTTCAATTTCTAATCTGTGTCTTATTAATTGTGGTGGAGATTTAGGTACCATGTAGTACTCTGGCTCCTTTGTTGCTCTCTACAAAAGTGCAAGGTCTACTTTTTTTTTCTTTTACTTTTTGAACACAGAAAATATTGAGTTATCACTGATTGTATGATTGGCAAGTGTGGTTGATGTTGTATAATAAAATATATATATTCATATAGATTAAAACAAGCTTGATTAAAAATGAAATGCTTTTAAAGCAACCTACAAAAAAGCACATAGCAAGCTGTTCTTTTTGTTCAAAAGTAGCCAATAATCATTCTTTTAAAGAGGCCTTCAAAATCATTTTTAAAAAGAATTAAAAGACAAAATTTAAATTGAATTTAAATTTAAATTATTTTGAATTTAAATTTAATTATTTTAATTAAAAGTCATTGAGATGCGATGGCTCTTCTCAGATACCTTTATAGATAACTCACTCTCACTTATGTCAAGTATGTGCTCAAATGTCACCTCAACTGAAAGGGTTTTCATAATCCACCTATTTGAAACTGCACTCTCCTTTACCTTGTCTCACTCAGCTTAAGTTTTCTTCTTGCCACCTATAATTACCTGATAAACAATTAGGTAGACAGATGATAGATGGATAGATAGGCAGACAGACAGATTGATAATAGATATAATTTAAATGTAATTATTTTAATTGGCATTTTAAATAATTTAAAATTTTTACATGTGTGGTTTGATGTGCTGAATAATCACAATCAAATTGAGTTGGACAAAGATAATTATTTGGACTTTAAGCATGTATAAATAGGTGTTTTTAATCACTTGTTTCTTAAAGTTGAAAAGAATAACAGATTCTGATATTAAAGGAATTTATTTTTGGACTAGAAATACCATTATTCCAAATGGAGCCATCTTTCTCATGAAATCAGGGTAAATTGGGTGCATGGGTGGTGCACATGTAGAAACAAAGAAATTATTCAGATTTAAGCAGGGAGAACGTTACCTGTATAGCTTGTTTTAAACATCTGGCAAATTTACAGCCTCTTTAGCCTTGTGATTTACTATTCTAAATCAGGTTAATCTGATTGTATATCTCAGCATCATCTACACTGTGAACTAAAAACCAGTCCCAGAAAGGTATTCACCTGTCTGAACACAAGTACAGTCGGCATGGCAGAATTGGTCTCCTGATTTTATATGTTTGAATAAATACTTGCTATTATTTCACAAGATTCCTAAACAATTTAATAATAATTTAAAATGTCAACTGCATCATTCCTATATAAGTAAATTTCTCTGCCAAGATACTTTTCCCACTTATTACTTATTAAATGATACTCTAATGAGCTTTGGTACTCAACATTTGGGGAAAAAAAGTGCCTGTCTCATCTCAGTTATTGTCACATCCTTATCTTTTTTTAAAATAAGGAGGGAGGACTATTTATTGACTTCAGTATTCACAAATCAGCCATAATTGCTAGTTGAAAAGTCATTTATTTTCTGAATGAAGACCAGTTTATTAGTAATGAATCTTGCTATTGCAGCCAAAATAAACTTTTAAAAAATGTTTTATTTATTCACAACAGTATTAAGATGCAATGACATACCAGATCATTTAAAAATTCCCCCAGGTTAAAAAAAAAAACTATGAGTTCTAATGCCTTTCAGCAGACTAGAACTTTAGAAATCTACTTTCGCTATTCATCTAAAAGTTGAAACAGTAGCAAAACTGCAACCATTGAAATCAATAAACAAGAAAAAGAAATTGAAAAAGACATGCATATAGAAATAAACTGTTCACAGCAAGAACACCTAACTGTGGGAAACTCAGTTCCCCATAAGAGAAATCCACTGATGGGCCGGGCGTGGTGCCTCACGCCTGTAATCCCAGCACTTTGGGAGGCCGAGGTGGGTGGATCATGAGGTCAGGAGATTGAGACCGTCTTGGCTAACACGGTGAAACCCCATCTCTACTAAAAATACAAAAAATTAGCCGGGCGTGGTGGCGGGTGCCTGTAGTCCCAGCTACTCAGGAGGCTGAGGGAGGAGAATGGCGGGAACCTGGGAGGTGGAGCTTGCAGTGAGCCGAGATCGCGCCACTGCACTCCAGTCTGGGCGACAGAGTGAGACTCCGTCTCAAAAAAAAAAAAAAAAAAAAAGCAAAATCCACTGATTGTAAAACTTCTTAAACATCAGCTGTATTAGTCCATTTTTCATACTGCTATAAATAGAACTGCCCAAGACTGGGTAATTTATAAAGGAAAGAGGTTTAATTGACTCACAGTTCAGTATGACCGGGGGCCTCAAGAAACTTACAATCATGGCAGAAAATGAAGGGGAAGTAAGGCACCTTCTTCACAAGGCAACAGGAAGAAGTGCTAGTTGAAGAGCCCGTATAAAACTATCAGATCTTGTGAGAACTCACTATCATGAGAACAGCATGGGGAAAATCATCCTCATGATTCAGTTACCTCCACCTGGTCTCTCCCTTGACAGGAGGGGAATATGGAGATTACAATTCAAGATGAGATTTGGGTAGGGACACAAAGCCTAACCATATCATCAGCTTTCAAAAGTGAGGGGACCAATCAACTTCTAGTAAAAATGGAGTAATAAAGTCACTCTATGGAACAATTATTTTACTGCATTTGTAGAAATTGCAATTAAACAAATATTCTACAGGGGCATGAAAATGGCTGGGTTTGTGTCTGTGGGTGTACACATGCATGCAAATTTGCAATAGTTATAAATTGTCTCCTAGACTCCTTATACCCCCCTTGCTTCCTCCTCCTTTATCCCTCTTAGCATCCTCATATCTACTACAGAGTTGCCCCAAAATCCCCTCAATGCAAAGGCTTTTCTCAGATATCTTTATAGCTAACTTTTTCTCACCTATTTCAAGTATGTGCTCAAATGTCATCTCAAATGAGAGGACTTTCATAATCCACCTATCAGAAACTGCTCTCTCTTTCACCTTGTATTACTCAGCTTGTTTCCTTCTTGCCATTTATTACCTGAGAAGTAGGTAGGCAGATAGATGATTGATAGATAGATAGATAGATAGATAGATAGATAGATAGATAGATGATAGATGGATAGATAGACAGACAGATAGATGACAGATAGGTAGATAATTTTTTCCCCTCACCTAGGAAATCAGATCATGGATGGTCTTTTTGCTGTTATATTTTTAGTCACTAAAACAAAGCAAATATACTCCAAAAATTGGATCAATATAATGAACCTCATACTGAGTAGAATTTATTCAATAAATTACTAGAAAATAGTTGATGACAAATAATTTAAACAACTCAAGCAAGCAAACAAATTTTTATGGAGACTTTGTCTTATTCCAGAATGGTGACAGGCATGAAGTCATAGGTTTATGATTTTTGATTGAGACAAAATGCAAATTCACTAAGTAGATCTTTATCCCACTTAATGAATGTTTGTCTAGTTTGGCATTAATCATTATAAGAAAACTTCCACAGAACTGATGCAATGATTAAATCAGTTTCTATAATTAAGATTTCTCAAATTGCTCTATATTAGTATCAATACCAAAAGCAGAGAGTAAACACAGAAGACTTTCATATTCAAGGAACCTGCCAACTACACAGGGATGTAATATGGTAGTTAAGAGAGGAATATGAAGTGAGACTGCTCTTTTCAAATTATAGGTCTGCCACTTAATAGCTGTAGAATTTTAGGGCCAACTTATTTAGCTTTTCTAAATGTGTTTCTCCATCTATAATAAGTGCTTACTTTTATAGAATAATGCAAGGATTTTTAAAAATCAACATAAAGTACTTAGTAGTGCTTGGAGCACAGAATGTGTTCAATAAATGCAAGTTCCGATTAAGTTACACTTCTTTTGTTGTTGTTTTTATATAAAGATAAGTCTCTGTATACTGCCCAGGCTTATCTCAAACTCCTGGTTTCAAGTGGTCTTCCTGCCGTGGCCTTCCAAAATGCTGGAATTACAGGCATGAGCCACTGCACCTAGCCAAGTATTTGTTTGTTCTTAAAAATCAAGAATGGCATATTTTGTTCTACAAATAATTATTGAGTGACTTCCAGATTTTATTCATCATTGAATATTTCACAAGAGCATTCCCATCTTAGAAACTTTTGTGGACATTCAACACTTAGACAAATCATAAAACTATGTAATTTTTGGAAGTTTTTTAAAAAACTAAAAATAGAGCTATCATACAATTCACCAATCCCACTGCTGGGTATATACCCAAAGGAAAGAAAATCACCACATGGAAGAAATATCTGCACTCCTATGTTTGTTGCAGCACTGTTTACAATAGCTAAGATTTGGAAGCAACCTAAGTGACCATTAACAGATGAATGGATTAAAAAAATGTGATACATATACACAATGGAGTGCTATTCAGCCATAAAAAGAATGAGATTCAGTCATTTGCAACAACATGGATGGAACTGGAGATCATTATATTATGTGAAATGAGTCAGGCAGAGAAAGACAAACATCGCATGTTCTTACTTATTTTATAGGATCTAAATGTCAAAATTTTTAGGATCTAAAATTTCTAGGATCTAAAAATCAAAATTCATGGACATAGAGAGTAGAAGGATGGTTACTAGAGACTGGGAAAGGTAATGGGGGGTGTGGAGTGGAGAAGGGGAAAGATAATGGGTACAAAAAATAGTTACAATAAGTAAGGCCTACTATTTGATAGCACAATAGGTTGACTACTGGCAATAAAATAACTTAATTGTGCATTTTAAAATATCTTAAAGGGTGGAATTGAATTGTTTGTAACTCAGAGGATAAATGCTTGAGGAAATGAAAACAAATAAAAATAAAAATAAATAAAAACAATTAAACATCTTTTATTTGTTTTGTTTTCTCCCAGGTACCCCGTTTAGACTATTCTTACCCTCTGGAACATTTTTCTCAGTTCCTCAGCTCCTCCCTGACAATCACATCCTTTCCAAATATCCTAACTATCTACAAAGATACAACAACATGCATTTAGCTTTTTGGAAGGGGTAAAGGGGAACATTTCTTTTCTCCTAATTTTCTTCATTTCCCTTAAGAAGCACCCATTACTGCTAGAATGTAACATAAGACAGTGCCATTGGATGTGTTACAAGCAATGTGTATCTTCATGTGTCATTTGGAAATTGTAATTTCTCATAAAGTGCATCTTCTTATCTAGTATCTAACAAAAGATGGATTTCACTATCACTTGCCTTGAGGATAGGGCTTCTATCTTGTTTCACTTTGTATCTCCATCTGTATCAGAAAAATCATCTGACACAGGACATTGTTCTGCACAAAGAATTTTCTATAATGTTTATAAATACAATAAATTCACATACCTTTGAATAACAATGTTAGAATTAACAGAAATAATTAAATGTGTATAGAATATTCTTGATTCCTGATGTGATTTGGTTTTGTCCCCACCCAAATCTTATGTTGAATTTTAACTCCCACAATTTACATGTGTCATGGTAGGAACCTAGTGGGAGGTGATTGAATTATGAGGATGTGTCTTTCCTGTGCTGTTCTTGTGATAGTGAATGAGTCTCATGAGATCTGATGGTTTTCAAAACAGGAGTTTCCCTGCATAAGCTCTCTTCTCTTATCTGCCACCATATCAGACATGTCTTTCACCTTCTGCCATGATTGTGAGACCTCCACAGTCACATGGAACTGTAAGTGCAATAAACCTTTCTTTTGTAAATTGTCCCATCTCAGGTGTGTCTTTACCAGCAGTGTGAAAATGGACTAATACAGTAAATTGGTACTAGTAGAGTGGGGCATTGCTGGAAAGATACCCAAAAACATGGAAGTGACTTTGTAACTGGGTAACAGGCAGAGGTTGGAACAGTTTGGAGGGCTCAGAAGAAGACAGGAAAATGTGTGAATGTTTGAAACTCTCTAGAGACTTGTTGATTGGCTTTGACAAAAATGCTGATAGTGATATGAACAATAAGGTGTAGGCTGAGGCGGTCTCAGATGGAAATGCGGGATTTGTTGGGAACTGGAGCAAAGATGACTCTTGTTATGTTTTAGCAAAGAGACTGGTGGCATTTTGCTCTGCCCTAGAGATCTGTGGAACTTTGAACTTGAGAGAGATGATTTAGGGTACCTGATGGAAGAAATTTCTAAGCAGCAAAGCATTCAAGATGTGACTTGGGTGCTGTTAAAGGCATTCCATTTTATAAGGGAAACAGAGCATAAAAGTTCAGAAAATTTGCACCCTGACACTGCGATAGAAAAGAATCCCATTTTCTGGGATCTAATTAAACTAAAGAGCTTTTGCACAGCAAAAGAAACTACCATCAGAGTGAATAGGCAACCTACAGAAGGGGAGAAAATTTTTGCAACCTACTCATCTGACAAAGGGCTAATATCCAGAATCTACAAAGAACTCAAACAAATATACAAGAAAAACACAAACAACCCCATCAAAAAGTGGGCAAAGGATATGAACAGACATTTCTCAAAAGAAGACATTCATATAGCCAACAGACACATGAAAAAATACTCATCATCACTCGCCATCAGAGAAATGCAAATCAAAACCACAATGAGATACCATCTCACACCAGTTAGAATGGCAATCATTAAGAAGTCAGGAAACAACAGTTGTTGGAGAGGATGTGGAGAAACAGGAACACTTTTACACTGTTGGTGGGATTGTAAACTAGTTCAACCATTATGGAAAACAGTATGGCAATTCCTCAAGGATCTAGAACTAGATGTACCATATGACCCAACCATCCCACTACTGGGTATATACCCAAAGGATTATAAATTATTCTACTACAAAGACACATGCACACGTATGTTTATTGCGGCACTATTCACAATAGCAAAGACTTGGAATCAACCCAAATGTCCATCTGTGACAGACTGGATTAAGAAAATGTGGCACATATACACCATGGAATACTATGCAGCCATAAAAAAGGATGAGTTTGCGTCCTTTGTAGGGACATGGATGCAGCTGGAAACCATCATTCTTAGCAAACTATCACAAGAAGAGAAAACCAAACACCGCATGTTCTCACTCATAGGTGGGAACTGAACAATGAGATCACTTGGACTCGGGAAGGGGAACATCACACACTGGGGCCTATCATGGGGAGGGGGGAGGAGGGAGGGATTGCCTTGGGGAGTTATACATGATATAAATGATGAATTGATGGGTGCTGACGAGTTGATGGGTGCAGCACACCAACATGGCATAAGTATACATATGTAACAAACCTGCACATTATGCACATGTACCCTAGAACTTAAAGTATAATAAAAAAAAAAAAAAAAAAGAAAAGAATCCCATTTTCTGAGAAGAAATTCAAGCCAACTGCCGAAATTAATAAGGAGCTGAGTGTTAATTTCCAAAACAATGAGAAAAATGTCTCCAGGGCATGTTAGAGGTTTTTATGGCAGCCCCTCCCATCACAGGCCCTGAGGCCTAGGAGGAAAAAGTGGTTTTCTGGGCTAGGCCTAGGGACTTGGTGCCCTGTGTCCCAGCTGCTCCAGCCATGGCTGGAAGGGGCCAATGTAGAGCTCAGGCCATGGCTTCACAGGGTGCAAGCCCCAAAGCTTGGCAGTTTCCAAGTGGTGTTGAGTCTGCAGGTGCAAACAAGTCAATAATTGGGGTTTGGGAACCTCTACCTACATTTCAGAGGATATATGCATATGCATATGGCATATGCCTATATTCATAGGCATATGGAAATGCCTGGATGTCCAGATGGAAGTTTGCTGCAGAGGCAGGGCTCTCATGGAGAACCTCTGCAAGGGAAGTGCAGAAGGAAAATGTGGGTTTAGAGCCCCCATCAGAGTCCTTGCTGGGGTACTGCATAGTGGAGCTCTGAGAAGAGGGTCACCATCCTCTAAACCCTAGAATAGTAGAGCCACTGACAGCTTGCACCATGCACCTAGAAAAGCCACAGACACTCAACGCCAGCCCTGAAAATAGCTGGGAGGGAGGCTGTACCCTGCAAAGCCACAGGGGAAGAGCTCCCCAAGACCATGGGAACCCACTTCTTGCATAAGCATGACCGGCATGTGAAACATGGATTAAAAGGAGATCATTTTGGAGCTTTAAGATTTGACTATCCAATGGGATTTTGGACTTGCATGGGGCCCATAGCCTTGTTGTTTTGGCCAATTTCTCCCATTTGGAATGGCTATATTTACCCAATGCCTGTACTCCCATTGTATTTAGGAAGTAACTAACTTGCTTTTGATTTAACAGGCTCATAAGCAAAAGGGACTTGCCTTATTTCAGATAAGACTCTGGACTGTGGACTTTTGAGTTAATGCTGAAATGAGTTAAGACTTTGGGGAACTGTTGGGAAGGCATGATTTGTTTTGAAATGTGAGGACATGAGATTTGGGAGGGGCCAGGGGCAGACTTACTTATATGGTGTGGCTGTGTCCCCACCCAAATCTCATCTTGGATTGTAACTTCCACAATTCCCACGTGTCATGGGAGGAACTTGGCGGGAGGTGATTGAATTATGGGGGGGTGCGTATTTCCTGCACCATTCTTGTGATAGTGAAGGAGTCTCATGAGATTTAATGGTTTAAAAAATGGGAATTTCCCTGCACAAGCTCTCTTCTCTTGCCTGCTGCCATGTGAGACATGCCTTTCACCTTCCACCATGATTGTGAGGCCTCCCCAGCCATGTGGAACTGTAAGTTCAATAAACCTTTTTTGTTTTGTAAATTGCCCAGTCTCAGGTATGTCTTTATCAGCAGTGTAAAAATGAACTAATACAATTCCTAAATAAAAGAAAGATAAAAAATCTTAATTTTTTTTCTAAGAAACAGCATTTATAAGTAGCTTTGAATTCTACTCTAAATCATAAGGAAAATCCATTTTGAGGTTCAAAACAAAGTTGATTACTAAGACCAAAATTTGTTTTCTAAAATGATTCCAAAATATGTGGTTCATGGTTCATTCACTTGTGAGGAAGGCTGAAAAAAGGTGTATCAAAGTGGGAATGTTGTTTCTATCTTTGTTCTTTTCTTCTTTCATGCTTCTCCATCTCTTGAGAAAAACTGTACTTGCACCAACTCAGTCTTACAATTTTTATGTAGGGACTTTAAAGGATGAGTGGACAGTAACAAAACTAAAGAATAAGTAGAGAGAAATTAGACTAAAGAACCAGGAGTAAAATCAAGTCACAAGAAAAAGTTGAAATTCAGGCAATTTTGCTGCAGAGATAGGGTAAGATTTAGAAAATAAGAGGCTTCTCAGAATCTGCAGGCTGTGAGCAAATTAGGAGAGGGTAAAAGGAGGATAAGGATGAATGTTTGTGAGTCATATATTTGATTAGAATGTAAAGTTATTTGAGAGATACAAGTTAAATTGGTGTTACATTGTAATTATCTTTTTAAAGTACTTTTAAACTGTGTTTTTTAAAAAATTTGACATGAAGTTAAAGCTGGGCCACATAGGTCACTGAAGTGCTAATTAGAATACCTAATACATTGGAAATGTATGTTACTAGGGGAAAAGGATTCTAACATTTATTAGTATCAATTATTACATTCCCTATTCTATTTATAAGTAGAAATTTTTGCTTTTTTAATGTTCATAGCCAAACTGTGCTTATAAGTGAGTAAACCAAAATTCAGCAAGATTAAATAATTAGCCTAAACTAACAAGTAATAGGTACAAAACTCAAACCCAGGTATCCTATTCTGAAGCTTATAAACTTTCTACTATATTCTGCAACATTTTTGTAAGCAACAAAAACTGGTATGTCAATGAAGCAAACTCATAGCCAATCCTAAACAAATATTAAAAGCAAACAAAACATTTTATTTGAATTAAATTTATTACGAATATTTGAATTGAAATACTACCTTTTTGATATGGCTGACTATGTTTTGTTTGTTGAGTAGAGTGTAATAACATTATCACTCTTAAGCAAATTATTTCAGAAAATTCTTATTTCAAGATAATCCTTTTATAAATTAGATTATCTGTTTACTACTACTCCCACTGTGCTAATTCATGATGCAATTCATCACATATAAATATTAGAGAAATAGTCTCTTTTTATTTATTTTCAGACACCTGTAGTTGATCCAGAGACTAGTTACCGTATTTGAAATGAACCTAGCAAATAGGTAACAAATGAGTAAGGAGCTCCTTTTATCAACTGCTTGCTCTTAGACATCCTAATTGAATTTTGTAGTCGGAAAATATCTAATGGTAAATTTTCTTGTTATTATAAAAGACTATAAACATTTTCATTGCAATGTTTTTCAGTTCATCATAATAGAGTCTTTGGGTGGTATCCCCCAAAATATAAATAAGTTAGAAAATATATTCTCAGCTCCCAGGTCACTGTATATATTACGATATTAGACGATTCATTTTTCTCTGTTATTTACCAACATAATTACATCAATTCATGCAATACAAGCCATTAAATCACAGTAAGAAGAGGTCATGGGTGAATTTTGTTTTGTGAAGATTTTGTATGTAATAACAGTCAATTTTGCTAACAAATGTGCAAATGATTAAGGAAATAAGGCTATGTGAGGGAGAAAATTCAAAATAGATAGAAAATGCTGATCTTGTATGCAATCAATCAGATCTTGAAATTGTAAACATTCATAGATGTAAATGAATATTAATATTAATATAATCTGGTGGAATAGAGCTGTTTATCTTGATTTGGGAAATCCATGAAGAGAAAATTGGTCAAACCTGAAGAGCAATTTCTTGACATTAGAAACTGTGAAACTCTGATGCACTACTGGAAAGATTTTAATAGAACAATATTTTTCCTATCTGAAATTATTTCATCATAGTCTATCAACCCACAAATGGATATTTTGCTTCTGCTGTGCATCATAATATAAATGCATATAAAATACAAGAAAAGGGAAGGACCTAGATTGTATCCTTCTAGGATTGTAGTGTAGTTGGGATACTTATATGTAGGCACATAACATAATTAATAAAACCAAGGCATAAACACAAGGCAAGTCAGTAAATACACATAGAAGTTTAAAAGAAGGAATAATTACTATTGGAATAGGAAGTGAGTGAGTGACAGAATTTGAAATGGAACTTGTATATGAGATAAATCTGTAAAAAGAGCAAAGAGAAAATTTTGCATACGGTTAACATCATGCAAAATAGAATAAAATTAGGAAAACACAGGACATGAGACAGTAGCATGCCTATATTATTTGGAATAGATAATTTATGTATAAGAATATTTGGAGATAAAATTGAACAAATAGCTTGGGACCAAGCTGTAAAGATTCTTGAATATCAGGTTAAGAAGCACTATTTTTTACTATGGTCAATGGAAAACATGATGTTTAAAAGATTTTTATTTATTTTTAAAAATAATTTCAACTTTTATTTCAGATTCAGAGGGTACGTGTGCAGGTTTATTACCTGGGTAGACTGTGTGATGCTGAGGTTTAGGGGCATGATTAATGCCATCACCTGGGTGCTGAGTATAGTACCCTAAAGTCAGAATTTCAGCCCTTGTTTCCCTCCTGACATTCCCCCTCTAGTAGTTCTTACTGTCTATTGTTGCCATTTTTATGATCACGAGTACCCATCATTTAGCTCTCACCTATAAGTGAGGACATGCAGTATTTGTTTCTCTGTTTCTGCATTAGTTCACTTAGGATAATGGCCTGCAGCTACATCCATGTTGCTGCAAAGGACACAATAAAGCTGCGTAGTATACCATGGTGTATACACCGCATTTTCTTTATCCAGTCCACTGTTGACAGACACCTAGATTGATTCCATATCTTTACTATTGTGAATAGTGCTGCAATAAACCTGCAAGTGTATGTGTCTTTTTGGTAGAGTTGTTTATTTTCTTTTGGATATATACCCAGTAATCAGATTCCTGGGACAAATGGTAGTTCTGTTTTAAGTTCTTTGAGAAATCTCCAAATTGCTTCTCCCAGTGGCTGAACTAATTTACATTCCCACTAACAGTGTGTAAGCATTTCCTTTTCTCCACAGCCTTGCCAGCATCTGTTTTTTGACTTTTTAGTAATAGCCATTATGACTGGTGTGAGATGGTATCTCATTGTGGTTTTGATTTTCATTTCTCTAACAATTAGTAATGTTGAGCTTTTTTTTTTTTTTTCATGTTTCTTGGGCACTTGCATGTCTTCTTTTGAGAAGTGTCTTCATTTCCTTTGCCCTTTTTTTTTTTTTTAATTTAATTTAAAGTTCCAAGGTACATATGAAGAATGTGCAGGTTTGTTACATAGGTAAACAAATAATGGTGGTCTGCTGCACCTATCAACCTATCTCCTAGGTATTAAGCTCAGCACGCATTAGGTGTTTTTCCTCATGCTCTCCCCTGTCCCACTGTCCCACTGTGTGTGTTGTTCCCACCCTGTGTACATGTGTTCTCATTGTTCAGCTCCCACTTATAAGTGAGAACATGTGGTGTCTGGTTTTCTGTTCCTGTGTTAGTTTGCCCAGGATAATGGCATCCAGCTTCATCCATGTCCCTGAAAAGGTCAGGAACTCATTTCTTTTTATGGCTGCATACTATTTCATGGTGTATACGTACCACATTTTTCTTTATCCAGTCTATTATTGATGGGTATTAGGGTTGATTTCATGTCTTTGCTATTGTGAATAGTGGTGCAATTAAAATACACATGCATGTATCTTTATAAAAGAATGACTTATATTCTTTTGAGTATTTACCAAGTAATGGGATTTCTGGGTCAAATGGTATTTCTGGTTCTAAATCTTTGTGGAATCTCCACACTGTCTTTCGCATGGTTGAACTAATTTACATTCCCATTAACAGTGTAAAAGCATCCCTATTTCTCAGCAACCTCGCCAGCATCTGTTGTTTCTTGACTTTTTAATAATTGCCATTCTGACTGGCATGAGATAGCACTTCACTGTGGTTTTGATATGCATTTCTCTAATGATCAGTGATGTTGAGTTTTCTTTTCAAATGCTTGTTGGCCATATGTATGTCTTCTCTTGCAAAGTGCCTATTCCTGTTCTTTCCCCAATTTTTAATGGAGTTTTTTTTTTTCTTGTAAATTTACTTAAGTTCCTTGTAGATTCTGGATATTAGACCTTTGTCAGATGGATAGACTGCAAAAATTTTCTCCCATTCTGTAGGCCTTCTCTCACCACTTTTATTTGACATAGTATTGGAAGTTCTGGCCAGGGCAATCAGGCAAGAGAAAGAAATAAAGGTATCTAAATAGCAAAAAAGAAAGTTAAATTGTCTTTGTGTGCAGATGACATAATCCTATATCTAGAAAACCTCATCGACTCAGTCCAAAAGTTTCTTAAGCTGATATGCAACTTCAGCAAATATCAGTATAAAAAAAAGTGCAGAAATCACAAGCATTCCTATACATCAACAACAGAAAAGCAAAGAGCCAAATCATGAATGAACTTCCATTCATAATTGCCACAAAGAAAATAAAATACCTAGGAATATAGCTAACAAGGGAAGTGAAGGACCTCTTCAAGGAGAACTACAAACCACTGCTCAAGGAAATCAGAAAGGACACAAACAGATGGAAAAACATTCTATGCTCATTGATAGGAAGAATCAATATCATGAAAATATCCATAATGTCAAAAGCAATTTATAGATTCAATGCTGTTTCTATTAAAGTGACATTGGCATTTTTAGAATTAGAAAAAACTATTTTAAATTAATATGGAACCAAAAAAGAGCTTGTATAAAAAAGGCAATCCTAAGCAGAAATAACAAAGCTGGTGCCATCACACTATCTGACTTCAAACAATACTACCAGACTGCAGTAACCAAACAGCAGGGTACTGGTACATAAACAGGCACATAGACCAATGGAATAGAATAGAGAACTCATAAATAAAACTGCACGTCTAGAACCATCTGATCTTCAACAAACCTGACAAAAACAAGCAATGGGGAAAGGATTCCCTATTTGATAAATGGTGCTGGGAGGACTGGTTAGCCATATGCACAGAATTGAAACTAGACCCCTTTCTTATACTTTATACAAAAATTAACTCAAGATGAATTAAAGACTCAATGTAAAACCAAAACTATAAAAACCTTAGAAGAAAATCAAGGCAATACCATTCAGGACATAGGCATGGGCAAAGATTTTCTGATGAAATCACTAAAAGTAACTGCAACAGAACCCAAAATTGACAAATGGAATCTAATTAAACTAAAGAGCTTCTGAACAGCAAAAGAAACTATCATCATAGTGAACAGACAACCTACAGAATGGGATAACATTTTTGCCCATTTTTAAATGGGGTTGTTTTCTGTCTGTTCAATTTTTTAAGTACCTTAGAGGCTCTGTATATTAGACCTTTGCCAGATACATAGTTTGCAAATATTTTCTCTCATTTTGTAGGCTGTCCATTTACACAGTTAATAGTTTCTTTTGCTGTGCAGAAGCTCTTTTAGATTCTACTTGTCAATTCTTGTTTTTTGTTGCAATTGCTTTTGATAATTTGTCATGAATTCATTCCCAAGGCCTATGTTCAGAATGGTGTTTCCTAGGCTTTCTTCTAGGATTCTTACAGTTTAAGGTCTTACATTTAAATATGTAATCCATCTTGAGTTAATTTTTGTACATGGTGAAAGGTAAGAGTCCAGTTTCATTGATCTGCATATGGCTATTCAGCTATGCCAGCACCATTTATTGAATATGGAGTTCTTTTCCGATTGCTTACTTTTGTTGACTTCATTGGAAACCAAATGGTCGCAGTTGTATGGCTTTATTTCTGAGTTTGCTATTCTATTCCATTGGTGTTTGTGTCTATTTATGTACAACTGCCATGCTGTTTCAGTTACTGTAACCTTGTAGTATAGTTTGAAGTCAGGTAATGTGGTACCTCTAGTCTGTTCATTTTGCTTAAGATTGCTTTGGCTATTCGAGCTCTCTTTTTGTTGCATATAAAATTTAGAACAGTTTTTTTTTTTTTTTTTTTTCATTTCTGTGAAAAATGACATTGGTAGCTTGATAGGAACAGAAATGAATCTGTAGATGGCTTTGGGCAGTATGGACATTTTAACAATACTGATTCTTCCAATCCATGAGCATGAAATGTTTTTCCATTTGTTTTTGTCATGTATGAATTCTTTCAGCAGTGTTTTGTGGTTCTCATTTTAAAGATCTTTCAAGAAATACCTCTCCTTGATTAGAGGTATTTCTTGATTTCTTGGCATTTTTTTTTTTTTTTTGGTGTGACTATTACAAACAAGATTGTGTTCTTTATTTGACTCTCAACTTGAACATTATTGGTTAGTAGGAATGGTACTGATTTTTGTACATTGATTTTGTGTACTGAAACTTTACTGAAGTTGTTTATTATTTCTAGGTTCCTTTTGGCAGAATCTTTAGGGGTATCTAAATATAGAATAATTTCATCAGTGAAGAGGTGTGACTTCTTTTCCAGTTTGGATACCTTTTATTTCTTTCTCTTACCTGAATGCTCTGTATAGGACATCCAGTACTATGTTGAGTAGGTGTACTGAATCTTTGTCTCGTTCTCATTCTCAGGGGGAATGCTTCTGGATTTTGCCCATTTAGTATGATATTGGCTGTGGGCCATGAGTTTTTCATAGATGGTTCTTTTTACAATACTTTGAGGTATGTTCCTTCAATGCCTAGCTTCTTGAGGGTTTTTATCATGAAGGGATGTTGGATTTCATTGAAAGCTTTTCCTGCATCTACTGAGATGATCATATGGTTTTTGTTTTAATTCTATTTATGAGGTGAATTACATTTATTGATTTGTGTATGTTGAATTAACCTTGCATCCTAGGAATTAAGCCTACTTGATCATGGTGAATTACCTTTTTAATGTGTTGCTGGATTAAGCTTGCTAGTATTTTGTTGAGAATTTTTGTGTCTATGTTCATCATGGATATTGGCCTGAATTGTTTTTTTCATTATGTCTTTGCCAGATTTTGGTATTAGGGTGATGTTGACTTCATAGAATAAATTAAGGAAGAGTTCCTTCTACTCTATTTTTTTGTAATAGTTTTAGTAGGATTGATATCAGCTATTCTTTCCATGTCTGGTAGAATTCAGCCATGAATTCATCTGGTCTGGGGCTAGGATTTTTATTACTGATTTAATTTCAGAGCTCAATACTGGTCTGTTTAGGATTTCAGTTTCTTACTGGTTCGATCTTGGGAGACTGTATTTTCCAGGCATTTATCCATTTCCTATAGATTTTATAGTTGTGTGCATAGAGGCATTCTTTTGTGTTTCTGTGGGATCAGTTGCAATGTCACCTTTACCATTTCTGATTGTGCTTCTTTGGATCTTGTCTCATTTTTTTTTTCTTTGTTGATCTAACTAGCAATCTATCAATCTTGGTTATCCTTTTGAAGAACCAACTTATAAAGATTAATTTTCTAAGATTTGGCATTGTTTTGAGAGGTATAGTTAGGAAGGAAATGTTAAGAGGACAAAGAATCAGAACAAAAGCAAATATTCCTTAGGAGATTATGGTAGATACTATAGTTTGGTTATCCCAGCACCCATTCCAATCTGTTTTCCCCTGGTTGTCTTTAACTCTAAGAGATGTAATGTTAAAAACACATCTTCTCAGATTTATCTTCAAGTAGGAGAAACCACATGATAAATCTGGCTAGTCAGACAAGTATCCCAGTATAATGTTCATAGCTGTTCATGTAACTTATTTGATTATTGTCTATTTTCCAAAATTGACTGTCTAGGCTCTTACAGAGGATCTTACAAATTAAGAGCTAACTATTATTTGTGTAATAATATTTACTCTGAATTAATTCATGACAAAACTCCATGAGGGACAATGTCCGTTTTGACTCAACATTATAGTATCAAGAATGAATTAATGATTAAGATAAAAAAGGCAAGGTGATGGCTGATGGAAGACAAAGACACAGAGATCATTGGAATACTATACAAAATGATGGTGAAAAAATTGGAAGGAGGGATGAAACAAACAAAAAAGAGGTGTACAGCCTAGCCTGAGGAAGCCTCAGTTTGGAAAGCAGGTAAAATAACTTTTCTTAGCAGATGTGGCATCTGAACTGGATCTTAAAGAATACATGGATTTAGTCAGGTAATGAAAAGAGAGAATAAATGTCTTTCTTGAGCAGTGGTTAGAACCATTTTTAATTGTTAGCAAAAATAGTTAAAAGGGAACAATGAATGGCCTCAATGTCTCTTTCTAAGAGCTCAATGGAAGAGCTTCAGCTTGAAAAGATGAAAAGCTTCTAGAGCTAAATAATGTTGATATTGCAGAATGATGTGAATATACTCAATGCCACAGACTGTACACTTAAAAATGGTTAAAATAAGTTGGGCACAGTGATGAGTGCCTGTAGTTTTAGCTACTTGGAAGGCTGAGGTGGGAGAATTGCTTGAGATCAAGAGTCTGAGGCTGCAGTATGCTATGATTGTGCTTGTGAATAGCCACCGCACTCTCACCTGGGCAACATAGCAAGACTTTGTCTCTAAAAATGTTAAATAATAATTTTTAAGTTATGTATATTTTACCACAGAAAAAAAATTTCCCCCCAAAATAATAACTCAACTGAACTGATTTGAGCTTGCTACATAATAGTTGAATGACTTTGGACATAGCCTTAAGCCTTTTAACCTACTTTCTTATTTGTAAAAAGGAGATATTATTCATGACATCACAGGAATTAAGTATGATAATCAGAATATGATAAGTAGTAGATTCTATGGGTATAGAATTTGTTGGACTTATATATGTTGAGAAAATACCTCAGAGATGCTTAAATAGGTGTATTGTTTCTGCCATTGCCTTAATGAGTGTTGACAAGGAGGTATTGTAGGACAGTAATTACACAAATAGGTGGTGATGATGAGAATTAAGTACAGGGTTTAGTTTGACTATTTCCAAGAGTACAGAAGGGTTATTCCCACTCAGCTTTAGACCAAGAGGGCTCAAATATTGGATCCAAGTTTCCAGAAACATTTAATTGGAAAATAAAAATAAAACACATCTTTCAGCTTTGGGAAACTACATGTCATTTCCCTTAATCTGACTTATCTTCCATATTTTATAAAGATAATTCTTGTCATTAAAAATTGAATAGCTGTATCAAGTGGCAATGCAGTCAAATTTTGTTCTAAACTTTTAGCTGTTGTTTTATCTTACTAAGGAAAGACCAAATGTTCTGTTCTTTGAGAAATGTACCATCATGTATTTTTGTTATAATTTTTTTCTCTTTTAAAACTAGGTCCAGTTCCTCAAGCCATGATCTATAGTGCAGTTTATAACAGAGACAAAATCTGGACCTGGAATGCATATCAACTTACATTTCACTGAATAATGCTATTCCCATTGGTTGAAAGACACAATGGTGGGGAGGGGATGTAAATTTGAAAGCTACACAGTGCACATCTGGTTGAAGCTGTTTCTTAGTGGAAACAAACTGTGCATAAACCCACTCCCCATGGTTTTATTCACCAATATTTGTTCAGGAGAACTTTTTATAAAGCAAAATTATGAGAAAAGAGTAATGTGGCACTCTCATTATATCAGTTACATACCATCAAAAATAAGAAAGAATGCAAGTCTGCATTAATTCTATGGCCATTTTTATGTATTTGAATTTACTACACATCCACAGAACAGATATTAATCTAGTAGGAGCTTCTCAGGTTCTATATTATTCATTTTTGCTAAGTCAAACTCAGATTTAAAAACCGAAAGCAATTTTAGAATTCCTCAATATTTGCATGGCACTGTGAATTAATGGGGCAGTTAGGAGAGTGAATTAATGTGCCATTTTGCAGTTTTTAAAGAATTGTAGACAATAAACACTTACACTTGAAAGCAAGAAGAAAATACGTTCTTGATAAAATGACTCTCCAATCAGTTGTTCCACCATCACTCTTTAGTAATAGCAGCTACAGATTAAATATAATAGTCATATCTCTACTGTAATAAGAGAGAAATTGGCAGAAACAGTGAGAAGAGGAGAACAGGAGTCAAACAGGGACCTATAAACTCTCAATTGTGTCTGAGTATCCACCATGGGCACTCCATACCCCAGGAAACAGGTATATGCTTGGAAAACAAGGTCAAGCACCAATTCACATGGTCTAATTCAGGTCAGGATTTGGCCCAACTGGTGTCCACAAATGTTCATGTGCTTGCTTTATTATTTACACAGCTCTCTTGCAAATATATGGTGGCAGAAGGCAGATAGTTCAGGGTTCAGGGCATGTGAGTCCCACCTAAATATTATTAAAATGTATCCTATAGTGTATGTGTGCATTAGTGGTAAACAGTGTATAGAAAGCAGATCAAATTGAATGGGAATGAGTTCCTGTAGGGTTAGGAGGATATTATGAATTCAGTTGCATTTACTACTACTACTAATAACAATAACAATAAATTTAAAAATAAAGGGAAACTACGTTCATGTGTTCACCATGCGGCAGATACTGTGTTGAAAGCTAGGAATACAAGGGAAGATGAATGACCTGGTCCTGCAATCAAGAGTTTAAATACAATGATAAATGATTTAAATGGGTAAATTCTTAGTACTTTGGAGTCAAAAGAGAACTATTTAACCCAATAAAGTAGTTCAGGGAAGGCTTCCTGGAGAAGAGGATTCCTGAATTGAGTTCGAATTTATCTGAATGAATAAGGATAAGCAATAAGGGGAATAAAAAAGTATAAGGTGGATAAAACAATATAGTTGCAAGTCATTATTACCAAGGTTTGAAGTTTGAGTTAAGAAGTGGAGGTTGAGTTAGAAGGCAGGTCATTAGCAGCTTATGTTGCTGCACAAAATAGATTGAACTTTATATTGTATAGGAGTAAAGGCGGTTTGCCATGGCCTCTGAGCATCCCTTCATGTGCTTGCTAAGTGTACCTGATTGCAAGGCTGATTCATCTCCAGAAGATATTGAGCAATTTCTGAAGTTAGTCACCTAAGCAAATAAGTCAAGGCAACTGAAGTTTAACTACTGTGCGCACACTATAGTGGGCAAGAGGGGCCTGCTTGTTTGCTTCCTGATGCATTGTGTGCTATTGCTCCCAAAACACCAGGTTCCTCAACTTGAGAGGCAAGCCCACTGTACATGGGTAGCATTCACCCAGGCCCATTGTGTCATTCTGATGGATTTGGAACAAGCAGAATTGATGTAGACATGCTGATGCTGATGTTGCTTGCTGGACCGTATGTATTAAAGTCCTTTATCTTGACTCTAGAGTCTTCTGCTAATATCCAAAAATTATGGCAAGCTAACTGAGAAGTTTGCAAGTAGGAGTAAAATCTCACACTCTTCACATTCCCTGACACTTCATTGCAACAGTAAGAGTAGATTTGAGCCAGGCATTGTTTCTCAGCCTTGGAACTACTGACACTTTGGGTTGGACAATTTTTTGCTGCATTCTAGAATATTTAACAGTATCCCTGTACTCTACCAACTAAATGCTAATAGCACCCTGCCAATATAACAACCAAAAATGTCTCCAAACATTGCCAAATATCCCCCAGGGGGGCATTTTTAAGAAATACTGGAGAAGAGAAAGACTAGAGTTAGAGGATTCCTCTAAGAGAACATTGTAATATCTACAACAAAGGCGAGAAGTAGGAGGGTGGTAATATGGTTAATTAGAGAAAACAAATTCAAGAACAGCTTTGAGGTCTAATTAACATGTGTCATCAGTATAGTAGACAAACATGTCTAGGGAAAGCTCTGACTATTACTATCCCTTTGGTCTCTACTGTGGCATAGCAGGTAGTTACATTAGCCCTGGGGTAAGATCATAAATGTGTGCAGCTGTCTATCATGGGATAATGCAAACTGCTTTCAGTCCTTTTTTTCTGATAGAGATTGGGGAAAAAATGATCTGAGCAGATCTACAGCCACATTCCAAGTTCCAGGGGGTATAGTGATCTATTTTAGTAGAGATGCCATATCCACCACAGCAACTGCAACTCAGGTAGCCCTTTGGTTACCTTTATGATATTCTGCCAACATCTACTATCATATATTTGTTTTCAGAGCAGCTTGGCTTGTGCATTTAATGGAGATATGGTAGGTATCACAACCTTTGTATTGTCTGAGTCTTTAAAGAGAGCACTAATTATATACCAAATCGTTTTGAACTGAAATTCAATTTTTGATTCACAATCTTGGTCAGAATCAGGGTACTGGTACCTTTAGGTGCTTTCCACTTTCATGTTCGCACCATGATAACTCTCTCCACAGTTTATGGAACCAACATGAATGTTGTGCTGGCTGATAAGTATAATCATTCCAATTATGCACTCCGAGTTCAACCTGAGGTTTGGTCCATCAACCCGTTTGGCATTTGTGAAATGTGCTTGCAACCGAGACTTCATTATTACTGGGCATCCATATGCCCTAATTCTTTTTTATTTATTTATTTATTTATTTTTATTATTATACTTTAAGTTCTAGGGTACATGTGCATAACGTGCAGGTTTGTTACATATGTATACTTGTGCCATGTTGGTGTGCTGCACCCATCAACTCATCAGCACCCATCAATTCATCATTTAAATCAGGTATAACTCCCAATGCAATCCCTCCCCACTCCCCCCTCCCCATGATAGGCCCCAGTGTGTGATGTTCCCCTTCCCGAGTCCAAGTGATCTCATTGTTCAGTTCCCACCTATGAGTGAGAACATGCGGTGTTTGGTTTTCTGTTCTTGTGATAGTTTGCTAAGAATGATGGTTTCCAGCTGCATCCATGTCCCTACAAAGGACGCAAACTCATCCTTTTTTATGGCTGCATAGTATTCCATGGTGTATATGTGCCACATTTTCTTAATCCAGTCTGTCACAGATGGACATTTGGGTTGATTCCAAGTCTTTGCTACTGTGAATAGTGCCGCAATAAACATACGTGTGCATGTGTCTTTATAGCAGCATGATTTATAATCCTTTGGGTATATACCCAGTAGTGGGATGGCTGGGTCATATGGTACATCTAGTTCTAGATCCTTGAGGAATTGCCATACTGTTTTCCACAATGGTTGAACTAGTTTACAGTCCCACCAACAGTGTAAAAGTGTTCCTATTTCTCCACATCCTCTCCAACACCTGTTGTTTCCTGACTTTTGAATGATTGCCATTCTAAGTGGTGTGAAATGGTATCTCATTGTGGTTTTGATTTGCATTTCTTTGATGATATGCCCTAATTCTAAAGCAAGGTATGGGGTCATGATGACATTTGGGAATCCTACGAATCAATGTCAGCTTAGCTCATGTATCCAACAATCTTAAAAAACAAACAAACAAACAAAAAAAAATGAGTCCTGCCACTTCCTCATAGTCAACTTATTCTGCTAAAGGGACATAGGTCCCTTTGCAAAAAGATTGGGTTAATTGCTAAGATATGCTATGAGATAATAGGATCTTTTCCCAAAAGGACTAGTATCCCTTTCATTCAATACACTTTGAGTTTGGGAACTGGGTCAAGTCTGGAACTTAGGTAAAGAATTATAATTACTCACTATAGTGAATGAGTTTAAGTCTGTTTTCCTTGTTCCTGATATTTTCTGGTCATATAAGGCAAGAAGCAACCTTGCCTTGGGATGGCTGTAGTTTAACCATCCCAAGCTTACAGTCACTATAAACTATTAATCAAAACCACGCACTTCTGTCAGTCAAAGTTCCCCAATTGCCATTCTGTCCATTCTCCTTTTTATTGTAGTTCCTTGGTTGTCATCTGATTTCTGTTATATGGAATTCCTATTATCTGCATTGACACTAGGAGCTCAGATTTATAGCAGTCCCCTCCTAGCCTCTCAATAATGTGTGTGTTTCCTTCACTGATGTATTCCTATTGCTTTAGTGAAGAGCATATTAGCTGAGATCTGCCAAAACACATAGTCAATGGTTGTGTACTCTGCTCTAACATCATTAAACGATTATAGCATGCCAATTCTGAGACTTTGGACCTCTTCTCAACACTTTTCTAAAGAAGTCTCACAGTTCTACCTCATTACCATGAGCCACTCTTCCAAAACTTCAAAGAGGCTTGACAGAAATGGAACAAGATAGTTTCCAATTCTCTGTGTTCTGAATCCTGAGTCAAGGGAAGGTGTCCCCATTTCAACATACTTTACCCTGTTTTATATTCTTCCTTACCTGGAGTCCAGCACTTTTAATATCTATTCTCAGACATGATTTTCTAGTTCTTGTTATTTAGATCTGCAGCTTTTTTGATAAATAGTCCCTTTCATTCTGTAATAGGAATACTTCCCTACTTAGGCCATTACTTTCCTGCTAAGCCAATACTTTCTTGATAACCCTAGTTATTGGTTTAGAGGCAACAAGGAAATTCAAGTGCTGATTTAGATGAAAAAAAAGCATTATCTTGTAAAAACTTGGGCTTGAATGAAGTCATTGTGGGGTATCCAGATGTTGGGAAATCATTCTTTCCTAAGGGGGAAGGGGAAAGGAGTCATTTGGCCCATAGGGTTGAGGAGAATTTCGGGGTCCAAATATTCTCGAGGGCATCCACCCAAATATTCTTTCCCCAGGACTCAGGGCTCCACTACTTTCCTGTCAAGATTCTGATATTAGTGTATGAAATTTGCCAGCACTATGAAATCAACCTCCTTTATTCATATGCTTCTCTTACTATTAATACTTGAATCTGATTTTTACCACAATCCGTTCTCTGGCTATATGAAATAAGTGTCTCTTTAGATACCATCATGGAAGTTATGCTTTGAGTTGACAGGTGAACCGAAACTTTCATCTTCTTTCTTCGATATTTTAATGGCAATTAATAGCCAACAATATTTCAACCCTTATGATTATTGTTTCCACACAATTCAAGTACTGGAGACAGTACATGAATCACTGCATCTCCTACATTTACACAATCTTAGTTCCTTAAAATGAAAGATTTAGTAATTTTGATGTGACAGCAAGCCAGAAATTATCACCTCTCCAAAGACCACAGGGAATAGGGTACTTGTTACAACCTGGCCATCAGTGGTTTCTAAAATCTTATCCCAAGGACCTGTATGCTAAGACTACTTCTGGTACCCCTTATCTCGATCTGGATTTTGTAGCAAGCAGATTCTGAAACAAAGATTTAATAAAAGTAGTTTTTTGGGAGGTGAACCAGAAAGCACTCGTAGAAGGGTGGAAAAATGAAGTAGGAAAGGGAAGAAAGCTAAGAAAGGGTGCTGTTATATGGAGTAGGTAGGGCTCAATCCTAGTGCAAAAGGCATGTGAGACTCAATCCTAGCAGAAACTGAGTAACAGTGTAGCACATACCTTGAGGTTATCTCATCTGACAGGCCAGTGAACTGTGATACTTTTCCACCATTGCCCATCAGTCAGTCACTGACTGAGGGCTGCTCATGGGAGAGAGGTGAATATATGTCAACTATCCAACAATACAAGCCTGCCTGGCTCACAGATGAAGAGGGATATGGACATCAGAAAAGGCCCTTAGATAAGAAGTTGTAGGTACATCCATATGAAAGATACCTGGTCATTTTGCAAAGGAATAGTGAGAACTAAGGAAATATGAACAGCCCATATTCAGTGTTTGCTACCTTTGGTCATTCTAAGGCTATAAAATATCCTCACTTCTGTAGTTAAAATGGCCAGTCCCATGTAATACTCAACACTTGCAATGTGAATCAAAGTTATCACCTTCTTCTTGGAAAGTGATCAGCATTTACTTTCTATCCTATCTCCTTTTCTCATGCTATTTTGCTGACTGCAGTTTCTGACCCTTTCAAGAGTTGGAGAATGAAAGACAGGAGAATTAGGAGAGACTGGAGAGTTCTGACTTGTCTGGAACTGTCATATGCTGGTGTCAAGTGTTCTCTAGACCTGGCCAATGTATAAAGCAAAGGCACTCTTGTGGATTCTTTGGGACCCCCGCCCCCTCATTTCCTTTGATTCAATCTTTTCTGAGTCTTCTGACTCTTTTCTCCTCTGCAGGCTCAAGAAATCCTTGGCCACAGTATCTTTGTCCTGAGGCTTATTTATGTCTCAAAGAGGCCCTATTGTGTAAGATTTAAGATCACTCCATCCTTTTTTTCCCTGGCACATAAAAAAAGACATCATCTGTTCACAGAAATCTTTCCTGATCTTTTTACCCTGCCAAACTCTGAAAATGCAGGTCACTCATGCAGCCATCTGTCCTTTCTCCCACTACTGAGGCAGGAAACCAGTCCACTTCTTGCCTTTTAGATATTCCTTTATGGGAGCTGGACATCAGACCCCCTGTATCCCTCCAACTGCAAGATACATATGTGCAACTCTTTGAATGCTCTTATTAAAGTTTCTCTTAACAGGTGTGATGGTTAATATTGAGTGGTCAACTTGATTGGATTGATGGATGCAAAGTATTGTTCCTGGTGGGTCTGTGAGGGTGTTGCCAAAGGAGATTAACATTTGACTCAGTGGACTGGGAAAGGCAGACCCACCCTCAATCAGGGATGGGCACCATCTAATCAGCTGCCAGCATGGCTACAAAAAAGCAGGCAGAAGAACGTGGAAGGACTAGACCGGCTGAGTCTTCCTGCCTTCATCTTTCTGCCGTGCTGGATGCTTCCTGCCCTCAAACATCAGACTTCAAGTTCTACAGCTTTTGGACTCTTGGACTTACACCAGTGGCTTGCCAGGGGATCTCAAGTCTTTGGTCACAAACTGAAGGCTGCACCGTTGGCTTCCCCACTTTTAAGGTTTTGATCTCAGACTGGCTTCCTTGCTTCTCAGCTAGCAGACAGCCTATTGTGAGACTTCACCCTGTGATCGTATGAGTCAATATTCCTTAATAAACTCATTTTCATATATACATCTATCTTATTAGTCCTCTCCTTCTAGAGAACCTTGACTAATACACCAGGCTTAAGGCAATGAGCAGAAATCTCTGACCTCTTTTCCAGAGCGACAGAGGAGATTTCTCCAGAATATCCTCTCAACAAACTGTCTCCAAATCTCTTTACTCAACTCTATACACCCATGATGTGTACAAAGAATTTAAGAATCATCCAATAAATATGCATTTACCTACTTTTGGAAAACACTCCATGGTTGTCTATCATATAATTCACTGTGGCTTCTGATCTCTATTGTCATCAGACCTCAGAAAAAAATGAGACAAGAAGATTCCGTTTTAAAAGCTTAGCATAGAGATTTAAAAAATCCATTCCTGGAAACTCAAAATATGGTTACATAAATAAATGTAATACCTACTCATCTTAGAAAAAACAGGGGAAAAAGAAAATATAGGAACAGTAGACAAAGAGAAAAATACGTCCCATAACTCTGGTAACCACAGGCAACCAATAATTTATCATTTTGATCTATTTCTACCCAGTTAGTCTTTATTCAATGTATATCATTCTTTATATATTATGGTAAATACTCTATTTACAAATTCTCATTGAGACTAACTCCTGGCATCTTCCATAATACTATTTTAAATATTTCAAAAACAGGATTAATAGAGATAAACTAGCCCAAAGGAGAGATATACTGCAATTTATTTCACTTTTTCCCCTATTGTTAACATTACGATTGGCTCAAAATGTTAGTAATCAGTACCATAGCACTTTTCCTCACTAACATTTTCCTCTGGGCTTAGGATCAAGCCACAGAGGCACAGTTGTTGACTTCAAGGGAAATCTCAATATTTAAAGGCCTCTCACCGGTCTAAACCCAGACCTCCTCACTGTTGTTTTATCCTAGCAGGATAAATTTTGAAAAGGCTGAAAAGGGATCAGAATAGATCAGAGGCCAAGCCTCCAGTCTAGCGGATACTTCTGAGACATTTGAAAAATTGTGGAGGAGCCCAGGGCACAAGGATGCTCACCTCTGGCAGGTAATTTCATAAGATGATTTTGGCTAAAATAATCATATTTGTTTTATAGAATTCAAGTCAGAAGTACCATTAGAGACTCAGTTCCTTAGTTTAAGAGAGTGGTAAAAACCTCAAAAGCTTATAGATCACTCAGGCCACATAAATAAATTAAATGGACTGATTGGGTCTGCAGCAAACTAGAGAGCTGGTGCCTCATTTCAGGTAAGAAACCACTGCTCATCCTCAGCTAGGCTTATCAGAGTTTACAAACAAAGGTACAGGATCCCCAGTGAAATTAGAAATTCAGATAAACAAGGGTTGTTTTTCAGAATAAGTATGTCCCAAATATTGCACCGAACACACTTGTCCTAAAACATTATTTTTTGTTTACTGAAATTGTAATTTAACTTAGTATTCTATATTTTACCTGATAACCCTAGCCTCACCCGATTGTTACCATCTGGGAGGGGAAAGCCAGGATTGCTAGATCTTCAGTTCTTTTAAGAGCTAACAGAAACCTGAAGTTTCTTGTGAAATCTCATTATTTCTAAATTCTAGCAATTAGTTTTAAATTTTTTAAAAACAAATCTAGGGGGCAGATGATAGCAGTAGGCCATCATTTAGGGACCTCTGATATTAGATGATGATCCACAATCTGGTCTAAAACATATCTACCACCCAAAGGAACAGTTACAATGCATATTAATCATATCTTCCTCATGCCAGCGATTGTCTAAGAGCAGGTGTGGACAGAAGGAAGATGAAAAAAAAAAAGCAAATATGTTGTCACAAGACTATCAAAGGAAGTTAAAGGAAGTTGGAGGTTGGGTATTTTTGGCAAAAAAAAAAAAAGAGAGAGACTCTGAATACCACATAAAAACTCTTCCTACCTGACTATTTTGAACAGAGTTTCCCCTGTGGCTCAGAAAAGTCAAGTATGTCCATGAAATTCAAATATAATTCATTAACCATAGTCACATGAACCATTTTAAGGTAATATTAAAAAAAAACAAAAAAAAAAACAAAACATTTTTTTTCTTTACTTAAATCCCACAAGGAAGAGCCTCCAAAGAAAAAGAAACGTAACTAGAGGTAATATTTACTAGAATAAAGTTAACTGTAGCTTCATTTTAAGCTTCTGTTTGTTAGTTAAGCATGTTTCTGTTTCTTCAATCTAAAACTGAGATATTTTTATTGAAAAAGTCTTCTATATCTCTACTAAGCAATAATTATTTACTCTGAAGGTATGCAACTCTTAACTTCCTAATTAAAATAAAATAATGGCTTCCCAATCAGTTGTGGAAAGGAGACATTTAGAGAGTTGCCATGAAGCACTTCCCAAGAAACACCATTAAAAATGATGAATACAGGTAGCTGAACATTTTGCTGCTGCTAAATTGAATTCAGTGGATAGGTGGAAGAGATTTCATTTATTTGATGCCAAGCCTAGATGCATCCATATAAATTGTCTGGCATGTGCAGTATTATAAGTCAAACAGTTTTGCTCCTGTAAAATAATTCTAGATGCAGAGTTTCCTGGATGTAATTTCCAGAGTTATATATTCATCATATAGAATTTAATTCTTATTTTTGTTAGGAATATAACCACAATGTATATGCTGTAAAAAATAGGAGTGAGATTACTATCTTTACCTTAGGTCTGAGGCTTCAGTTCTGAGCTGAATTCCCTATTTCCTAGTAAGTTAATTTTTAAATCAATGACTAAGTATAAATATATAACAGGGATGATATTAAAAATGTTCAACCTTACCTATGGCATAAATACTGACCAACCAGAATGGACACCAACTCAATCAAAATAGATATTTGTTGTTTAAAAAAGTTATATTTCTATACCAGTATCCCACACTACATGCAATCCAGAGAGACGCCTTAGAATGAAGGAAAAAAGGAAAATCCGTCTGTGCCTTCAAGAACATCAGTTGTTTCCTATAACTGATGTTTATATTAGAAGGTAACCTCTCTGATTATCATTTAATTCAGTTATGATTTAATTCAATGCTCCATAGGGAAAAGGTTCAGGGAAGAAGAGAAAGGAAAAACCTAGAAAGTGAGGCTTCACAACCATTCAGTTCTCTTCTTGCCCATTGTTAGGGGCAATAAGCTAGTGTAGTTTGCAAAATAGGTGTTGGTGTTCCCCTCCTAGTAATCATGCTCCTTTCTAATGTAACTTTGAGGATTCTCTAGTCAAGAGGATGCTATTTCACCTCCTTTAGAATTTGGGCTGGCCTTGTGATTTTCTTTGACCAACAGCAAAAGTGTACCAATTCTGAGTCCCAGCCCCAAGAAGTATTCATGCTTCCAAGGTTTTACTTCAGAACTTACTTCCATCATGCGAACAAGACTGAGTTGCTTGTTGGATGATGATGGCATAAGGTCCACTCACTGCTGTGGCTCCAGTTGAACATCCAGGTTGCTACAGATACATGAAGAAGCTCAGCCAAGATAAATCATGGCCAGATTAACAAAGACACTCAGCTGACACTTAGACTTGCAAGATAAAATAAATGATTATTAAGTCACAAATATTTGGCATGGCTTGTTATGTAGCAATAAAAAAATAAATACAGTTGGTCTGGATAATTAGGGGAAAAAAACAAAAACCAGGGTTTTTCTTTAACAGATAAGAATGAAGTATACTAACATCCCAGGAGTGTCAGGAATGCATCAGAAATGCATCCCAATTCTGCTCAGTTTTATAGTGCTGAGATTGACAAAAATGTAGCTGTCTGAATAAAAAGGAAGAGAGGATTGAAAAGATTGCCTTTGTGCCATATTACAGAAAAAAATGGAGAAATAATTTTGCAATATATAGCCTCTATATTGTTTATCTCATTAATGTTACAGATAAAAATAGATAGAAACCAGACTTCTAGGAATCTTATTTTCACTGCATGTCCCAATGTACTCTGTGAAAAGCTTCTAAAATTGAAATGGACCTAATAAAAACATAAATCTTAAAAGATATTTTAAAATAAATACATATCCATGGTGTCAATTTAAATGTTACTAAAGATCACTAGGGAAAGAAACTGACCTTTCTCTTCGTTGAAATGGAAATATTTGGGTCCATATGGGACTTTTGATTTAAATGTCATTGATTTGCAAGAAATGATAACAAGAATTCCGGCATTGAATGTTTCTAGAAATATTATTTATATATAATATTATCTATATTATTGTAATATAGATAATATTTCTAGAATGCCAAGACAGTACATAATTAGAGCTGAGAAGTTAACATTGAGGGGTAAATACTGCATAAGGTTAAGGATAATGAGAAGGTTGAACTTCAGAAAAGATCATAGTGACTGTTATTTCAGAAGAATTACAAATGAGATGGACATTACTGATTCATAATGCCCTTAATTCTGACAAGATGGTCAACTAGCAGGGGCTGCTGCCTCACTCCTCTAAAATCAGCCCTGGAGAAACCACACAAGTAAGGCAGAAATGTGTATCTGAGGAACTAACATTAAAAGAATGAAAAGTCTCTGGGAAACCAATGAAAAAAGAATAAAACAAAAGACTCCTGAACTACTGTACCTGAATGTGTGTGTCTGTACATGTGTGAGCAGGGTGTCAGGGGTGGCGAGAATAATGGGAAAAGCCTATTGGCAAAGCAGCCTTACCAACTTGAGAAAGGAGAGGATGGGGCAGTGCATTTAAATTCTGTTCTTGCTTATACCTCAAGTTATCTTGAGACAAGCATATCCTGTCACTCATAGATATCAATAGCAATAGTGGAGTCAGCAGAGAAATATCAGGCAGCTGGAAAGCCTGTGGGGTGAGGAACTAATGAAAAGAGGTTCAGGTTAATCTGTCCTCGGTCATTTACTCTACCAATGCACCTCACAGTGGAGAACCTGTAGATCAAAACCCATGGAGTTTCTTTCTTCATGATATTCCCCAACCAGATGAGCTGCCTAATATCATGGAAGCAAGCAGGAGTGGTTCTAGGGAGTTCTGTGGTATGTGGGGCAATTGGACTCATTACCTACTAGACATTTCTTCTTGAATGCTTCATTAGTCACCTTAGTCTTCGTATGTTCAAAATAGAATTTGTCTTCTTAAAATCTGCCTTTCCTTATTTTGTTCTTTTATACGGAACTATTACCCATATAGTTTTTGAAGCCAGAAATTGGAGAGCCATCCCATATACCATTTGTTCCTAAATTGTATCACTTTTTCCTGCTAAATGTTCATCTCTCCATTTCCACTACTAGGTCCTTAGATATACAACTTTAATTTATATCATGCCATATATAACTTATATAACACTATATATAATTTTGCTGCTGGGCTATTATTGTACCTGACTCTATTATCACCAGAATGTGCTTCCTAAAACAAAAATCTGATCACATAGCAGAATAAAACCTTAAAAGTTTTCTTATCCATCATATTTCTAGTTTTTATGTTTAATCATAAACCATTCCACACAGGTAAAAATTTATGTTTTTAAATGACACGTAGAGAAAAAAAAATGCCTATGCCAGTACTTAACCATCTGTGTTCTTAAGACTATTTCCTTTATCAAAATTACGCCCTTTGAAATACTATTTGAAGATCTCCCACTGTCTCAATTTATATAATTAATCCTTCTTAATCAATGATTCTGAATTATCTAGTATGTGATATAATAATGTATTAATTTCCCTCATTTATAGCCTAGATATCCCCCCTCTCCCCATTTCAAAGGCTAGCCACATTGCCAGGAAAGAACTAAATAAATGGTTGAGGAAGATCACTTCTCAGCTTCATCAGTGCTTTTCCTCTCACTGTCAGTGCTCACTGCTCTTTTTCCAAAAGAAATGCCAAGCCCTCTAAATGGGATGATGATTTTCTTCTCCTGAAGGCAGTGGGATAAAGCAGAACTTCACTTAGAGGTGTCAACTAGTCTCTTCAGTTTTTCTAAGACAATTAAGTGTACTGCCACAAGTGTATATGTATGTTAAATATGTGGAATAATACCCATGGCTGTTATAGGTAGAAAGGGAAATGTTCTTATTAATTTTTACTCTTCTTAGAGTCACAAAGTAAAAGCTTTTAAGGAGCTGGTTAGTTATTTTATAGAAATTTTCTGGATTTTAATCTCTCCTCTTTATCCGAGGTCTGAGGATTCCTTATCCATGAGCCTTTCTCTAGGAGTTTCTATACTCATATCTTCCCCTTCCTTTGTTAGGAAACCTCACCTCTAGCCACAGCAGAATTTTTCACAATGTTTTCATTCTACCCCAAACCCACATGTAAAGTCTATGACTTTGTGTCTGAAGTAGCAACCTGAGATTCTGAAGGCCGGTGCTTTTCAGAATGGACAGAAGCCATTACAATAATATAGGGCAGTAGGGCTTAAGAACTCTGGGTTCTGTGGTTTAATCCGAGATTGGCTCCTCCAGCCTGGAGGTTGCTTTTGATGTTTCCACTAATATGAGATAAAATCTCATTGAGTTCTTTGGCTATTGAACTCTTTAGATTAAGCACAATATCTTCCCCAAGTGAGGCACTAATTTGGGAGCTAGCACTATTAATATCAAGACACATTTCCCTTTCTGTAGAATCAATGAATCCCTACAGCAAACTTGGACATTGGACTTCTCTAGTCCTCTTTAAGTGCAAGCGATATAACATAAAACAAGAAAATATATTACCTATAATGGCTTATATTCTTGGAAGTACTCAAGATTGATCATTCTAGGAAGGATTCAATTAAATTTTTCAATTTTCCTCAATCTTTATTTTGTGAAATTTGGGGATGAGAAAAAAAGAACATAGCCAATTCTTTCCAATGCATTCATTTTTGTTTCTCTTTTCTTATGTTTAGGCTATTGTACCTACCTTATAAACTCTACTATTCCCTTAATCTGTAAAGCCCAAGATGTCAATGTCTAACTTAATGTCTGAAATATAACTCCTTAAATACATGATTAGTGAATGAATAAACTACTAAACACAGTTTAGATCTTTTGTGCAATATAGGGACTATAGTTTAATAACAATGTATTGTATTCTTGTAAACTGCTAAAAGTAGATTTTAAGTATTTTTAACACAAAAATGAAAAGTATGTGAAGTAATAAATGTTAATTATCCTTTTTTAGCCATTCCACAATATATACATATTTCAAAACAATACATACACAATAAATGTATACATTTTGTATCTGTCCATTGAAATATAAATTAATATTTTAAAAAGAAGCAGTTTATGGTGAGTATGAATGCTTATTGAAGGAAAAGGCTTGACTCTAATTTTGGCACATTTTAGCTGCCAAACTTTTGTTCTCCATCCAGAGAATTTGGTTGTTTTCTATTTCATGAATTACAGAATATCCAAAAAGTAGCATTTACAATTTTACAGCAAAAAAAAAATCTTGGCACTAATGCCCCAAAAATACTACCCTACCTAAGTGAAACTCTTTAAAGATAGCATCTTTAAACATAAGTAGAAGAGGAGTGCAGGATAGCCATGCACATGCAGCTCTGATAAAAACAAATTAAAAAACATGTATGCTGGGTGGGTTTATGCAGTGGCTCCTCTAGGTCTGTATGTAGGAGCTACAGAAGAGTGCAATTGCACCTTGAGGGTTAAGATAGCCAGATGTTCAGCTCTGACCTCTTGCTTTCTTAGTGCATTCTCGGCTCATAATGATACAATGACTGAAAAGTCTCCAGGCAGTCCAAAGTTTCGTAAATCTTACTAACAGAAATTCTGATGTATTTCTGTCATACCAGCCAAGACGGTTTTATTTGTATTCATCTTCACTACTCCACAAGGATGTATAAGTACCCATTCTTGGCTAGCATTTTCCTGGGCATTGTAAAGATTTCACATAGTTTATGATCTAGGTGGCAAATAAGAGTAATGCACAAAATGATTTGGGGAAAATATTTTAAAAACACCACTAAGCACTACAAAAAGAGAGAAAAAAAAGCTATATACTCTTCAGTTTAAAGAAACAAGGAGAGAGCCAGGCAGGTATAAGCGAAATAGCATCCTCAAATAGCATCTTTAAACATAAGTAGAAGAGGAGTGCAGGATAGCCATGCACATGCAGCTCTGATGTGCTCCATCTCTCAAACCCAAAGCTTTATCTGCAACTCTATGCCTGATAATATGTACAAAAAACATGGACATTTACAAAGCATATGACAATATATGTGCCTGAACAAGAAGTGCACTAAAATAGTAAATGAAAATTACACTAAAATAATGTCTTCAACACTATTAAGAGGTTTTTTGTTTATTTTATATTGTTTAGGCACAGTGAAAAAAAAACAAAGTTTAAGTGAACATGTACATTATTATCATGCATTCTGATCATTGGTGTAGTTATATAGTACTACACTATACTATACTATACTTTATACATGTTGATCATATGCTTACCTTAGGGTGAATCTAATATTGTTATGTGCATCCGTCATGATATCTGGGGTTAGGTACTCATGGCCAAATAAACAGACCAAGAAGTCCAGGGAGTTCTTCATGTCATCATACAATGTTGCTGAGGTTAGAGAAATGATGAGAACCAGCAAAGTTTAAAGTTTAGAAAACAAAAGGGAAAACAGCTGTAAAAGATGGGATTCAAATAGACAAATTTGTCTAAGGAGGAAAACAGATATTGTACAAATTTATTTCCTGTTTCTTCCTGTCAATGATGTAACTCGCTGAAGTCAGACATTAAGGCCAGATGGTTCAGTCAAAAGGAGACCTGTAGCCAGAGACCTTTTCTTAACAAATTTCAGTAAAAATCTACTAACTTTTATTATTGTTTCTATGTTCATCATGTGCATGACTTTCAATTCCTGCCTTAAAAAAAATTTAAAAGGCTTACTCAAGTGTTCATATCCAACCAGTTTCAAACATTGTTATTATAAAAGACTATCAGAATGAAATCCCAGCAGTGAGACCTGTCCTTAGCAGCATTTACAGAGAAACTGATTGTGTAATTAGAATTGCAATGTGCATAGCACATTACTTAATCTAATATTATAGGGGGTTAAAACTACAGCAACCTATCTGACAACAAATGGTTAAAAATAAAAATGATAATCATTAGACTCAAGGAGTTTGAAAGAAATAAACAAAAAGACATGAAGTAGAAAAGAATAATAGAAAATTAACAAAGCCTAAAGATCTTTGAAAAGATGAATATGTTAGATCTCTGACAAGATGAGACAAGTAAAAAGAGAAATAATCAAATAAATAATATCAGACAGAAGAATGGAAAAACTCATAGAAGCAGAGAGTAGAATGGTGGTTGCTAGGGGCTCAGAGAAGTGAGGAATGGAGTGATGTTTGCCAAGGGTATAAAAATGGTGATGATGACTGTAGAGGCGATAAATATGTCAGTTACTTGGAATGTGGTCATTATTTCACAGTGCATATCAAACATTAAGATATACAACTTATATATATATATTTTATCATCACAAATTTAAAGAGTAACAAAGTAAAAAATTTTAAAAGACTAAAAGATGAATAAATAACCACAGATACAACAGAGATGGAAAAGTGTATTGAAATAAAATTATAAATAGCTATTTAAATGCAAATTAGGAAATTTGGATTAAATTGATTGATTTTAGCAAAATGCCATGTCAAAATTGGCTCAGGAAGAAATAGAATTTAAATATATCAATACTTTTTAACATATAAAAGTATTCAAAAGCCTAGTTTTTGATCATTTACCAGTGAGTTCTATACCCATGCTGTCATTCAAATAGCTAATAATTAACTTGATCTGATGTTGGTAATTTCAACCTGTTTTATGGTGAAACATATGAACTGCATCTCATATATGCATCAAATAAATGTAAGTAGTCCTCAGTTTATGCAGTAGTGTGATAACAATTATAATGAAAGTTATTAAATATTAAGTATATAATAAAAATAAACGTGCATCTTGCTTCTTGTTAATATGGTAAATAAGATCTATAAGTAACTCTGATATCTATCATAATTTTAAAAAGGTGATGAGTACCAATGTTATTTTGAACTATATCTCAAAATTTTATTGTTAAAGAAGTAACAGATACTGTTAATATTACTGTGGTTTCTTGACTATAATTAGGGAAATTGCTATAATTCAGTTTCAAGTTAGTGGAAATAAATAAGTGCTCTTATCTGATTCAGATTTTTGGACACCCTAATTCTATCCATGGAAACCTTTGTTCATACACCCCATGTCAAAAATTTCAAAAGGTAAATTACTTAACCTTTTGTACTTTAACTTTCTTATCTGTTAAATGGTAAAATGGGAATAATAATAGTACCTACAATAGTATATTGTTGAAAGAAACAAATTTATATATATATATACACACACACCCAGTAGGAGAAAGATGCATATAAATATTTGCTGTGGTTGTTATTGATGTTATGAATCATTCAACGGATAGCCAATTCCTATCTAATAAAAATTGTTCCAGAATATAGTGAAAGATAAACAATGCCAAGCTGATTTAATGAGGCTGTGCAATTATCCAAAACCAGATAAAGACAACACACAAAAGCAATTTTAGGGCTATTTCACTAAATACAGATGGAAGAATTCTAAACTAAATGTATTTAGAAACAACAAATCATGCTTAGTTTGTGAACCAACATCAGATTTATTAATGATATTCAGCACATTAATAGACTCAAAGATAAAAATTATGTCATTACCTCAATAGACACACAAAAAAGCAATTGTCTAAGTTCAACACTTATTTAGGACAAAAAATCAGCAAACTAGGAAAAAAAGAGAATCTCCTCAATTTGAAAAATACTATAATTCCAAGAAGTACAGTGAAATGTATATTTAAGAAAATATATACGAAAGCCCTCTGCAATTAAAAATTAGCAAGGGTTCCATTATCACCTGTATTATTTATCAGAGTTTGAAATGTATATTAAAATAAATAAGATGTATACCGACTTCACATACATAGAAAAATCAGCAGAATAAATAGAAACACCATTAGTAAAAATAAGAAATTTTTGCATGTTTGTTGAAACCAAAATAAACATTAAAAAATGAATTGAATCCCTCTACATTAAAAATGACCAGTTACAAAATATAATAAAAAACACAACTAGCATTTTATTAGTAGTAACAGAAACTAAGAATTGTAATAGTAACAATCACTAAAAGTATCTAGTGATCATCTCATGTAAAAAATACTAAAATCTTTCTAAAGGGTATAAAAGAAGGACAATGGAAAGAATCTGTGGTGTTGGATAAAAATAACTATTATAAAAATTGAATTTTCCCCAAATTAATTAATACAACTACTCCAGTCATAATTCTAATTGTCTTATAAAATAATTTAATAGGTTTATTCTAAATTTTCTATGGAAGTATAAACATTCATGAATATCCAAGGATAAATTCTGAAAAAAGGTAGGAAAAAAGGGACTAGATATGACACAAACTGAAACAGTAGTATTAAAACCATATAGGACAAACAAAAGACTAGATCAATAAATCACTGGAACCAAATATAAAGCCTTGAACAGACCTACGTATGTATGGGTATTTAGTATTGGATGAAAGTATTCCTACAAATCAATAGAGTGAATATAGACTATTTTATAATTATATTGGGCAAATTGGAATATTATATCAAGAAAAGTAAAACTGAACTCATAATATCATTTACAATGGTGAACACTGGTTAAAAACCTTAATGTAAAATACACACACATAAAACCCCTGAAATTTATAGAAGAAATGGTTTTCTTAAACAAAACTACAAAAGTATAAATCAAAAGATAACATTTTGATGAATCTGATTAATAATTTGAACCCAATAAACAGGCTAATGACACATGGGAGAGTGTATTTGCATTGAGAGAAATGGCAAGGGATCTCCGTTTTCTTGTAAGAAAGGCCATGAGAAGTAAATACCACTGCTGCAATAACCAGGAATAATAAAAATAAATTTTAAAAAATATTTGGAAAAAATCGGATTGCTGCAGAAGCAACAAAGAAAATGCTTTTCTCAAATTAGCTCATTTTCTTCCTTAAAGCATTTGTGAATCTGGATATAGACTGAGGACAGAGCGGCTTTACTAGAAAAAAAAAAATTCACCGAAGCTTTTGACATTACTTGGCTAAGATGATATATTAGAATCGAGAAGAACCCCAGATATATGTCTGTTTCCCCCACAGGGTATTGGCAGGGGTCTGGGATGTTAAAGGAGACTAGGAACCTGGACCAGAAACTTCTAAAAGAGATCATTACATCTTTCAGTTTTGTGGTAATTAGGAGATAATACCTATTAAAGAGGGAGGCCCTGTTTTCAACACGGAGTCAATATCCTCTAGATATTTGCAGACTTTGATGCTATATGGAGTAGGAGGTTAACAGGCTGATTTCAAAACCTGTAAGCAAAATAATTGAATCTTGCAGTCTTTCAGGACTGTAGAGGCAGAGTCTTACCAGTCTCTTGGTGCTTTCTACAAACCAGAGATAATGCTGAGTTTCTCTAAATTACAACCCAGCTCTGACTCATCTAAAGCACTTTTTGAATTAAGGTAACTAGCCCCTTATCCTGTCTGGCTAACAGATAGAATGAAGAGAAAGAAAGAAAGATAAACAGAAAGAAAAAAAGACAAATGGAGAAGGTGACAAGATGATAATAGCTATCTGGAAAGATAGCAGCAGCAATTATGTCAAATTTTTAAATATTTCAATGTCTCCTCATAAAAACAGAGTAACTAGGCCAAGTGCAGTGGCTCACACTTGTAATCCCAGCACTTCGGGAGGCTGAGGCAAGTGAATCACCTGAGGTCAGGAGTTCGAGATCAGCCTGACCAACATAGTGAAACCCTGTCTCTACTAAAAATACAAAAATTAGCCAGGCGTGCAGGCGTGTGACTGTCGTCCCAGCTACTTGGGAGGCTGAGACAGGAGAATTGCTAGAACCCGGGAGGCGGAGTTTGCAGTGAACCAAGATCGCGCCACTGCACTCCAGCCTGGGTGACAGAGCAAGACTCTGTTTCAAAACAACAACAACAACAACAACAACAACAACAACAACAACAACAACATACCAAAACAAAACAAAAAAACAGAGTAACTAGATAAGCCCTCTTTCCTCTGGAAGGAAGAAACACCATCCAAAGTCTCTGATGTTCTTTTACATACAATGTTAAGTATGCAATAAAAATTTACTAGAAATGGAAAGTGACTAAACAATGGGACCCCTAAACAAGAGAAAAATTCAACAATAGAAGCAGATCCGGGTGGTCCAAAAATTGGAGTATTGGATTATCACTGTAGAACTGAACTACCAGGGAATTGGGAAAAAAAATCCTGGTTTCCATCTCTGCTAATTTATAAGAAAATGTGGTGGAATCATTCCCTGGAATATTGTGTACATAATTTAGAAGCAACAGAACCATATACCATTGCAATTTGAATAGATAATAACAGAATGCTGAGTGACAAAATTAAGAAACACTGTGCATACGTACACAAAACATTGTGGGGTTTGCTTGTTTTTTGAGATGGAGTCTAGCTCTGTCGCCAGGCTGGAGTGCAGTGGCGCCATCTTGGCTAACCACAACCTCCGACTCCCTGGTTCAAGCGATTCTCCTGCCTCAACCTCCCGAGTAGATGGGATTACAGGCATGTGCCACCACGTCCAGCTAATTTTTGTAGTTTTAGTAGAGATGGAGTTTCCCCATGTTGGCCAGGCTGGTCTTGATCTCCTGACCTCATGATCCGCCCATCTCGGCCTCCCAAAGTGCTGGGATTACAGGTGTGAGCCACTGTGCCAGCTTAGAGGATTTTTTAAAGATAATTTTGGTCCCATGAGCAAAATCCTTTTGTCTTTTGTTCTAAACATAGATATTCTAGAAGACTTTTTGAAGAGAATTTTGGTCTCACAAGCAATCACAGGAATGAAAATTTTAAAATTAATACTGTAAGTTTTATCCCCTAGTTTTGGCAAAAATTTGAAAGTTGAATAATATCTCTTGGTAAGGATATCAAGTAACGGACACGTTTGAAATGCTGATAGGAGTATAAATTGGGAGAATCATGCTGGACAACTATTAATTGACCATTGCATAAAGCAAACCCAATAGTTTCATTTTTAAGTACTTCCATTAAATTCTTATGCGTCTGCACAAGAGGACAAGTATGAGAATATCAGTCACAGCATTGTTTGTCATGGTGCAGTAGGGGAATTGACAAAGAAAATCTCATATGTTCGTTTGAAGGAATACTAAACATTGTAAAAGAGAATGAGATCTCAAACACTAATGTTTAAATTAATAAAGCAAAATACAGAACCATATGTATCATATGCCAATTATATAAAATTTAAAATGCTCATGTACAGCAGCACTTTACATTATCTAATTGTACTTTTACAACTAAAAATATTGAAAACGATGGATTTTCCTGGGAAGAAAGGAAAGGGAAATAAGACAAAAAAAAAAATGTAAATTAAAAATGAGACATTGGCTACATCTACAATGCTTCATTTTGAAAGGAAAGAAAAAAAAGAGTAGTGGAGAAGGTGACAATAGCTATCTGGAAAGATGGCAGCAGCAATTATGGCAAGTTTTGGAATCTTCCTATACCTTCTCATAAAAACCAGATAGTTTTTATGTAACTATCTAGTTACATAGTTACCCTGTAACTATCTAGAATGGAATGGAAATTATAAAGGGGCTTCTGGGGTCCCAAGCAGTTCTATTTCTGGATCTAGGTGGTGTTTGGTAGTAATTTCAAAAATTGATAATAGCAGCTGTGTATAGATAAGTAGAATACACGTACTTGTTATATTATTTGTACTTTGCTGTTGCATTGAAATTCCTCCAAAAATATAATAAAATATGTGGGTGGATCAACATCAAGATATTAAAAAGCTGGTATATATATTTTCCTCAAAGCCCAAAGTTATAAGCCATAAAATTCACTTATTATTAATTTCTCTAAGCCCAGATTCAACAATAGGCTCTGAGTTTGTTTGATTGCCATGTTCTACTTGATCATAAATAATATACATGGGATACTATATTTAGAAATATTGCTTACTCAAAATTCTGGAAGTTCTCAGTAAATTTTATACTAAATTAGGAATGTTTTATCATTCAGGGATAAAATGGGCAGACAGATTATACTATGCAGAGATTTTTATAATAATAGTATGCATTTTATGATAATCTATCCAAATATTCCATCTATGCCCCAATAATGATAATAAAACTTACACTAAATAAATTCATTATTATTTATAGTTTAAAAATTAATTTTTTACCCATTATTAGTTGATTTTCTCAACACATCTAAGAATTCAGATGCATTAACCCTATTTTTAATTTAATTTAATTTAATTCAATTTAATTAATCTATTTGAGACAGGTTCTTGCTCTGTCACCCAGGCTGGAGTGCAGTGGTGTGATCACAGTTCACTGCCGCCTCGATATGCCTGTGCTCAAGCAATCCTTCCACCTCAGCCTCCCAAGTAGCTGGGACTACAGGCACAAGCCACCATGCCCACCTAATTTAAAGAGGATTTTTAAAAGACAAGGTCTTGCTATGTTGCCCAGACTGAACTTCAACTCCTAGGGTCCAGTGACCCTCCCACCTGGGCCTCTGAAAGTGCTGGGATTACAGACAAGAGCCACCATGCTGGGACAATACTAATTGATTTTTACTCTCTAACCTAAAAAGGTTAATTAACATGCCCAATATTACATGAAAATTCGTGGAAGAAATAAAATTCCAACTTAAGTATTATTTTTCTTTAAGTCTGGTGTTTTGCCATTAATCTTAAAGTATTGATTTTTTTCTGGATTTGCTGCCTAGTCCACTGTAATTGGCAACTGAACTCATGGGTTTAACCTCATTAACTTAATTTTCTACTGTGTTAATTAAATTAGGACAAGCATGATTAGACATTGAATTTTACCTGAAAAACTTAAGGGATCCTCAAAAATATTTTATTTTGCTTTCAAACTCATTAAAGAGCACTAGGCAACCAAAGTAGATATACACAATAAGAGGAATGAAAAGCTTACTTTGTCATCTGCTAACAACTCTCACAAAGCCAAGCCCAAAGTAATTTCATAGACAAAGATTTGCTTAGAAACCCTAGGGTTATAGGTTAGTTGCAATTAGGATATTAATAAGAACATTGACATAAGTAATAAAAATTCTATTTGGCCAAGGATAGAATGTTTGAGAGTTTCAGATCTGAGTACTTTGCCATGCAACCTATTGCCACGCAATATTAAGGTGCTTAATATTGACCTACTGGCTCCAAACTTACGTAAAGGAGTTTGTAATATTGGTTTAACACAGCTATCCTTGTTGATTTTTTATTCTATGTCAGAAGTAAAAGCAAACGTGCTAAAAGAGAATATGGGCATAAATTATGAAACTTCAACCATGCAAGCCCTCCTAATTTTAATTGCCCTATTTAAAAAATATATCAATCAGCTAAAAACTATTTCTTGGGTGGCTACAAAACCTATTACTGAATTGTTTCTACAATGATTTACAAAGCAAACATCCTGAGTATCTATTGATTTCTCACAAGAAACTCTGGGAAACATATCAATTCAACAAATCAATTTAAAATATAGTTATTGATCTGCTAATAGTGCCAAACACTGAAATATCTTTTACATATACAAAAATAAGTATGACTCGAGGCTTTTTGCCCTCAAAGAGGTATCAATCTAGGAAGAAGAAAATACAGATAATTAAATAATATAAAGTAAGTACATTCCTATCTGTGATCATAAATTTATAATCTTTCCTTTATATCTTCATGCAGCCCACAGTCCTAAAAGAATTCAAGCTCTCTAAAGATGCAGATGAGGAAATAATTAGTTCTACACTGTAGTAAGGGAAGTTAGAGAAAATGTTTTAGAAATTAAAATTTTCAGTTGTCTCCTTCTGAATTTCATGTGAGCTTCCACAACTTAAAACCCTTCTGGCAACTGAAAATATTTGCTGTTTGTTAAGACAAATTATTTTATTCAGTTTTTCTTATCCATTGAATCACTTAGAGTTTTTAGATTGCAAGTAATAGAAATTCACTTAAATTAGGTCACATAAAATACATTAACTAGAAGAGATGTGATGATCAAACATAAAGAAATCAGAAGGACAGATCTTAGAAGAGAAACCAAAAAGGTTCTGGAGAACTCCTCCAGGATCTACATCACAGAAAGTGATGAATAGTTTCTTCAAAATGCTGTTATCAGGAAAAAAACAAATGGAGTTCCAATCCTATGTTGAAAGGATGACATAAAATATATATGCAAAATAGACATGTCATAAAGATATAATTTAACAAATTATTATGAAGCAAACACCATATAACAGCTGCTCAGATAAACGGAACATTTATCAGTACTATGTAAGCCTTTAATGTGTCCTTTCCTAATTAGAATCCATTCATTTATGACTTCGTGAAAATAATTTTCTTGCTGCTCTTAAACTTATGTAAAGTTCAAAAACAAGCCAACTATTGCCTATTTTTCCTCGCTATAATCAAAATCAAATTTTAGACAAGAAATAAGAGAAGAAATGAATAGAGAGAGAGAGAGAGAGAGAGAATGCAGAGAGGAGGGAAGAAAAAGAGATTGACTCCGGTATTCAGGTTGATCAAGCTTGGAAAACATCCTCAGACTTGACTGACAATGATAATGAATAGATCAACAGAGAAATATTACTTTAAGCAATACATGATGTCAATAACTGCAGAAATGTGAACTCACGCTAGTCAGGAAAAATTGACAAAATATCTGCTGTATCCATGAATTTTCCATTAGTGCCAAAACAGCAGAAGTTCATATATAGTAAAAGATTTTCAGATGTCAGGAAACTGTCCAATTTAGGATCGTGTATCTTGACTCAATCAAAAATCAACATCTTGACTTTGACTTCTTCATGTTCTTTATATTGCAGAGTTCATTTAAGACCTCAGTCAAATGCTTCCGCTTCCAAGAAGCCATCTAAAGCCCTTGCAACTCCTCTCTAGACTAAAAGTTAGTATTTACCAGTCAGTATTACATTCTCTTTATACTACCTTTTTTTTTTTTTTTTTTGGAAAATTTTATTGCATTTCGTTTCCATGTGGAAGCACTGACAACTGCAAAGAGGCAGAATTTTCCACTTACTTTTCTGAAAAACCACATGGCTAGATTAACTTTCTGCCCACTCAGGACAGGATTGAATAAAACCTTATCCACCACCCACCCTTCAGCAAAAGCTAAAAAGGGGGAGTTGTGGCAATCGCTTAAAAAACAAATCAATGTATAAGAATTCCCAGTTGGTCAGTAATCTGATTTGCTTTTTTTGCACTTGGAGGGCACTCCCTACCTCCTCACCCCTCCCAACCATCACCATCTCCTTCAAAGGAGACACACAGAAAGTGCCTTTCAAAAAGAAAACCTATTCTGTCCAGTGCCATAGGCTTAGGTGTATCTGCCAATTCCAGCCAAAGGGATGGCCATCTGTCAATTTAGAAAGGTTGAGAGCTGTGATGTCACTCCAGCATCATGGTCAGCTCCATGCCAGTACAACAGCCTCAAAGGTTAAAATACAGATAACACACAAGCACATACACATTTATGGATGTTAAATACCAGAACGTAAATCCACTTTAGAGATTTATCGAATGAGGAAAAGGGGTTGGTGGTAGGGCTGTATGTTTTGGGCACTGGTGCCTGTTGTACTCAGAGTTAACACTGCTTAACTAACATCATGCTGGGGAAAAGAGGGAGATAGAGTGGAAAGAGAGGAAGTAAATGTAACAAAGGAAAACAGCTTGCCTGAAATTATGTGATTTTTTTTTTTCCTCTCTTGACTGAATAAGGCATTTTGAATTGGAAAAACGTCTTTCCTTCACACTCTTCCAAATAATCAGAGGGAATATAAAAGCTGATTCAGAATACAAATAAAACCTGTTTCATCTCCCCCACACCTCCAAAAAAATATTATTCATACCCCAAGCCCAAAAATTACAAGGCAGGCAATTGATTTCCTAATTAGGAGGCAAACCATGTCCACCTGGGGGATGAGGCAGTTGTGCCAAGGGTCCCTTCTGAAAGCTCCAGCTCTGATCCTGCCCCTTTCAGGCCTCAAAAGGTAAGCATCCATCTTCGGTGAAGTTGTAAGTCTCTCTGGAGTGCCTGCCAGCCACTGCCTCCTGGGCAGTGGGAGGTCAGGGCCCTCCTGGCTTTCCTATGCATCCCCTGCCAGGTGTCTAGACTGTTCCATCCACATGCAGCATTAACTTCATTCAGTTGGTAGAAGTGGGCACCAACGGGAGACAGCACCTTCTGCCTTAGTCAGGCCAGACAGGCCACAGAGGGAAACCAGAGGCCAGAAAAGTGATTTTAAAAGGAATAGAAAAGGCAGTCACCTAATTTTTGAGAAAACTTAATTTCAATTTTTATCACCTGTTATAAGACTTCTACATTCCAGAATTTTGATAGTAATTTGTTAAAAGATGATATATTAGGTAGCACATTGTTATGTTAATAGGCTCTAATGAATCACATTCCTCAGTATTCACATTGTTGGTGCTTCCCTCCCACATGTTCTTGGTTATGTGACTTACTTAGGAGAATGAGAAAAAACATGTACACGGTGGGCCTTGTCCTCAAGGAGTATTGCTGCCACCATTCTAGACTTCCAGAGGATCAAAGACCACATGGAAAGGAAAGCAGCCATCAGAAATGTCCCAGTCAAGCTGAGCTCGCAACAGACCATCTAGCTGAATGAATCTGCATGAGAGAGCCCAGGATAACATTGCGGGGCCACCCACCTAACTCAAGGAATTGCAATAAATAGTGTTTTGTTGTTGTTGTTCTTGTTGTTGCTTTAGGTCAGCAATAGATAATTGATCTGTAAAATTGAACCAGAATTGGACGGTTGCCAAAACACTCTCCTAAAATTTGTGCTATTGGTTTTGAGACCGGACAGTGAGTAGTCACTGGAGGAGTTGAGAGGAACCTGCTATTAGAGGCTAGAAAGATGTTTTGTAGTATTGAAGCAATGACAAACTGTTTTCTGCAGTCTTTGGAGATGTAGAATATGCCTAATGGTTCAGTAATGTGAATCTAGCTAAGGAGAATTCTAGGCAGAGTTAAAAATGTCAATTTTCTTCTTTGACTGTATATGATAAAGAGAAAGAGGAGCTAAAAGGGGGATTTTACTTTATAAGGGAATGTAAAGAATATATAAAGAAGCTAAGAGTTGCTTGGTTGAAAAATCAAAACATTTCACATAATCTCCAGACAGCAAAGAATTCTCATAAAAAGAAATGCTTTTAAAATAATTATCAAATCAGTATTGTAGCTGTAAGACCCTTTGTTAAGACCTCAAGACAATTGAAGGAGGTGCCTAGTAGACCCTTTTATCTAGAAAAAAAAGACTCTAGAATCTTATAAGCTTTGTCCCACAGCAGCCATACATAGAGTTTAAAGGAAAGAAAGAGGTCTGCCTTAAAAATAATTGTAAATGTGGCTTTGGGGGGCATCAAGTGAACTCTACCTGACTTGCAGAAAGATTACAAAGTTTTTAAGAGAATTTTTCAGTTTGTATTGAAAAAAAATAGAGACAGTTTGAAAGGAAAAGAAGCCATTGTCTCCCTCAATTTACTGAGGGTTAGTAGACTGATAAAGCTACTCAGCTACAAACGTAGGTCATTTCTTATTTGAAAAAAAAAAAAAAAAAAAGACATCTCATAGGCCAGAACTGAATTTTCAGAGATAAAAGCCAAGAATCACAGAGGACTATGCGTTAGAGAATGACTCCCAGCTTCCAGGAATAGAACTAGGCCCTAATCAAGGAACATTCTCTGCTTTCAGTGTGGCTTGTGCCTGTCTGGCATTTAGAGTTGCTGTGATCCAGTGATTGCCATGTTCTTCTCTTCCTTTCTTTTTTTGAATGGGAGTGTCTATTGCTGTCACTGCTCCCTGATTCATTGTTTTGTGTTAAGTATGTGAGGGACAAATAGCTTGTTTTTGTAAGTCATGTGAATTTATATCAAAAGAACTCCACCCAAAATACCTCATCCATATCCAAACCTGATTCTGTTTATTAGATCATAAACTCCCTAATTGATGCTATGACTGGATGAAGCCATTGGTGTTTCAGAGGTGATGAGTGTGTTTTGTGTATGAAAAAGACATGAATCACTAGAGCCAGAAGCTGGACTGTGGAAGATTGCTACCAAAATGGAATCCAGTGAATCACACCTTCCTGTAACTACATGCTTGTGATATCTCCTCCCTCATGGAATTTGCTTTTGCCAATGGAACATCAAGCATTTACATATTGGGGCTTGCACTCTTGAAACACTGCTGCCCTATGTGAGGAAGCCTGGTCTAACCACCTGGAGGACGAAAGACCACATTTGGAAAGACACAAAGCCATCTCAGTTTTCTCAGCTGAAGTTAGCTCCCAACAAATTTTTTAGATGGGTACAGCTGTTCAAGTAAGCCCAGGTAAATATAGCAAAAGAACTACCCAGTTACAAGTTAGGGACCAGTATCAAAGCTTTCTGGAGCCTTTATCATGCCTAACTAATGCTGAGAAATAGTAAACATTCAATTATTGCTGGCTAATTGATTAACCCTTTCATATGATTGTTTTTCTTTTAGGGATACTTTAGTTTTCAATAATTTATACATCTATAAATAAATACCATACCAAAATGATCTTTAGAGAGTAGGAGTTCTGATACTTATTCTTAGCTCTCTGGTACCACCAAAATAGGTATTTAATTTTGAATATTAGTTTTTTACCTTCCACTTTTTAAGCATGTTATAATGTACAAGTAGAAGAGATTTGTTGAGAATTTTATAGCCTAAATCAAGTTTCAAATCACTGACCCGTACACATTCTTGTTTAACATTTGGGATTTAATTTAAAAGTCTGGATTTATCCTGAATAATGCTTTGATAGAAGTAGGAGGGCAAGAAAAGGAGGATGAGAGAAGCTCATGTCAAAATGTCACAGATTCCTACTATTATTACCATGTTTCAGTAGTTTTTCTCAAATGAATGCTTCCAATTTGTTATATTTCTTTAATCAATTTCCAGAGATCAGAAATTGATGTTTTTGACAGTTTTGTCTGGTTTTATCATTGCATTACGTGGAGGGAATTTGCTAAGCTCCTCACTGAACCATTCTGAAAGTCCTATTTCCCCATTGCTTCTGTTTGAAGAGCTCTTATTTATTATCTTCTTACTATTTTCCAGGTAATCTGTCAATAATAATGTATATAGATATATTTATATTACAGTGTACATTATTATTCATTACCAATTTCTTTCTTCTTCATCTTATTCTATCTTTAGGATTCTGTTCTGGTTCATTTTATTGGTTTGTTTATGTAATTATTCCTTAAGTATTTTCTTCAGATAACATGTATGAGTTATACACTCTATATTCACAGTCTTAGTAACAAAAAGAACTTTGGCACACATGGGCATATTATTCACTAGGGAACTTTCACTTCTGTGGGTGATCTGAGATAGAGGCTATGAATCCCATGCAAATGAGCACATGAGCTTGCCCTGGGTCTCTTAAAAATCATGAGCAAGGAAAATGTTACCCCAAACCTGAAAAGAATCCTGGAAAACTGCTTACTGAGCCTGAGACATATTAGGAAGCAAATCAAGTGATGTGTAAAGACATAATTCCTTTCAAGGGATCAGGACTTCAAGTCTACCAGCTTATGGGGAAAAACCTAAACTCATGTGTTGTGCATGAAGAAAAGCCTTGATCAATAAACTCACATAAGCTTGACATAAAAACTGGACTAAAGCTGAATAAAAGGTTGTGGCTCAATTAAAAGTATGCCCATTTTAACTAGAGGGGAGAGTTTCATTATCCACAGCATTCAAAGACTTAAATGAAGAAAATGATCAAGGAAGATGAATTCATAAAAAAATTATAAAACATATGAGAAAGCATAATACTAACCATGTAGCCTTGGATTTTATAAAATAAACATTTGCATCCAAATGACTATAGCAAATAGAACAATCTGAAAGGGTATCAAAAATAAATACATTTCATGTCTACAACAATTATATGAAGATATTCACACAATAAAACAATAATAGAAAAATTTTGAAACAAGAGCCAGATGTGAAAAGTATACAAAAAATGCTTAATACAAAATATAGTCATTGAAATAAAAATTGTTCAACATTGATCAAGTGTGGATGAAATATTGCTAAAAAAAGAATTAATGAATGAAATAGTTTAGGAAATCTTTCAGACATAGGAAGATAAAATGGAAGAAAATGTGAAAAAAAAATCATGAAGAATATGCATCACCATCTTGGATTTCTCTCTGAAACTCCAAACTTGTATATTCAACTGTCAGCTCATCTATTTATACTTGGATATCTAAGACATTTCAAATCAAGCATGGCTAAAACTGAACTCCTAATTCTCCCATCAAAAACTATTTTATTCAGTCTTTCCCATCTCAGTTAATGCCATCTCTATCCTTCCAGTTAATTAGGCCAGTTACCGTGGTGTAAGCTTGATGTCTCCTTATTTTCCTATGTTAAATTCAATGTATCATCAATTTGTCAACTCTAGTTTCAAAATATATTCAATATCTGACCACTTCTCACCATCTCCACTACTACCTCCCCGGTCTGAGTCACTATCATCTTTCACCTGGATTATCTGTTGAAAGTCTGTTATCTGGTCTTCCTGTACTGCCCTTTCTGCACTGTAGTCTGTTCTCAACACAGAAGCTAAAGTGCTATCTTTGTAGTATAATATGACTTACATCTAGTCTGTACTTAAAACTTGATAATTTCATTTCATTAGAGTAAAAACCAAAGTCCTTCAAGTATCTACATAATCTGCCATCTGCACACATATTATCACCTCTCTATCTCCATCTCTTTGTTTCTCCCCTTCCCCATCACTCACTCTGCTCTAGATACAGTGGGATTCTTGCTGTTCTCTGATTATGTCAGGCATGGTTTACCCTTGTGACTACATCTTAAGCTGTTACTTCTTTCTAGAACATCCCTTCTCCAAATAGCCATGGCTAATTTCCTCATCAAGTTAACTGCTCCAGAATCAACTTGCCAGTGAGGCCTAGTTGACTATGCTATTTAAAATTCACCCCATTGCTAATCTCAAGCACAATTGCTAATAATTAAATATTTAATATCAGCAACTATTATATTTTATATAAAACTTATTGATGAAATGGAATGATAGACAACAGCAACATGACAGAATATTAAATTGAAAAAGTTACTTTATTTCAATTAATTATGTGAGTTATTTAGAACACATATAACACTACATTATATTGTTTGTAGAAAATCAAGGATAGCAAAAGGCTTTATGAACTTACTCTGGGTACAGAAACCTGAGCCAAACTGATTTAGATGCAGAATTCATGGGGGACAGAAGGGAGTGAGGACAATGAGCCTGGTCATCCACAGGAGTTATAAACTCAAACACCAGCAGGAACCAGACTCACAACCTAAATGTGCATGCTAGCCTGTGGTAAAGAAGAAAGTATGTAACCAGTAAAGAAAATCAAACACATGACCTGTGAGTTACACTTCCTTGCGGAACATGATTCTTGACTTACTTCCATTAGAAAATCAACTGACCTACTGTTTCTTTGTTTCGGATGTAGTTTTATTATTTGGTAAGATAGTTTTGGAGAGGGAGAGCACTTAGATATCCTTTTAATACAAAAGAATTAGTGGTCCTGCTTCTGTGCTTAATGTTTTAACTGAAAGAGTCACTTTTAAATTTAGAGTCTACACTTGTATTCTAAAAACAAACTGAATGCTTAGACTTAATCAGGCATTGCATTTGTGATTCCAAGTCTTTGTGGGCTTCAACTGTGATCTTGCTTATGTGCAACCCAGACCCTTTCAGGAAAAGATTCTTGGAAGTGACATAGAATTCTTGCCATATGGTTTGCACATGCATTTTCTGCATGCATGGTTAATTCAAGGGCATGAGAAAACATACGCAAATGCTATTGGGCATGGAAATTTAGACATTTCTTTGAAATGTTGACCTTTAAATGTTTACCACCTGTAGTAGACAGGATATGATAACATCTCCCAAAACTACAAATCTTCATTGTAAATATGACTAGAAATGATTATCCTCTAAAAAGAGGAAGAATTTTCATCCTCTGTTCACGAGAGGTTATTTCTAGTAGACCACTTTGGAATGAGAGTATTTGTTCATCCCAATGTTGTTGTTGTTGTTTGATAGTTGACTTAAATCACCATTAGAAATAAAATGTTCATCATCCTACAACCATCAAAGATAAACTATAAACAGATAACAAAATGTTCAAGACAAAGTTTTGTGCCACAAAGATTAAATAGATGCTGTTAATTCTTAGTTTTCTGCACTAAGGTTATGAACAATAAAAAAATACATATTATTCTGATTTTATAAATATAATGCTTTGTTATGCATTTAATCTGAAACAGCACCATCTAAGGAAATCATCTAGCTGTGGAGATTAAAAAAATCTGTGACACTACAGCTATGAATTTAGGAATTATTATTTTAATTAAAATTAGCTGAACCAGGTGGGATAAATCACTTTTTTCTCTGAGCCTCTGTTTATACATCTGTGAAATTAGCTTAACAATGCCAACCTTAGAGGTTGTTATAAGTATCAAATGAGATAATGTAAATCAACAGGTTTTAAAATTATGAAGTATCATCTATTGTCTGGTTTAAAGTGGAGGTAGATCAACTCGGGGCTGAATCTTGATCCTTCCACTTTATGCGGTATGACTGTGAATAATTTATGCAGTAATTCTGGTGGTGGTGGGAGTGGGGTTGTTTCTACAGTATATTACAATCCTATCTCCCACTTCCCAGAGTGTTTTCTATTCTGTACACTAGATGATTGCTTAACGGTAACTAAGGAGTATGATGGACAATAGCACGCTGTTTAACTGAATTGGCAAATGTCTATGGTTAATCAGATTATCCATATGCCAATAATAATAACTAAAATTAGCTTATATTTTCTGAGGAGTTATTCTGTACAAAGAATCTCAGAAGTATACAATATAGATCATATGATTTTCACAATATTTTCACAACCCTTATGAAGTACATAACACTGTGACCTCCAATACATAATAAAACTGATGATCAGGCAGACTAGAAGACAACACAGAGTAAGCAGAACTAGTAGAACTAGAAATACAAGGAAGATTCTTTTTTCCTCTCACTTCTCAGTTCATAAAATTTGACTGTTCATATATATCGGCAATTGTTATAGCAAAAAAAAAAAAATGATTCAGTATATTTTCTCACCATGTGAGATGAGTGTGATGACTGCTACACTACAGAACCCCTCTATATTTATTTACTATGGCCATAGTAAATGCTCAGTGACTTTGGCAACATGTGAAGCATGTGTATGTATCTCTTCTGCTGTGTGTGTGTGTGTATGTGTGTCCATTTAGTATTTAATTTTAGAATCCACTCTTTACCAAAACTACTAACAAAATTTATATGAAATAAAAATTTTCAGCATTATGATGTATGGATGGTGGGCCCTACAATATGAATGGAGACCAGAGAAATAGAGAATGGGCTCAATGCTTGTGAGGGAAAAAATTTAAAGTCAGAAGGATATGGTAAGTGATGGCAAGAACCTGACAGCTGAGTCATTACTGTAGACATCAAGAATGCATCATAATGCTCTTACCTTGATTCCATACATGACTATAGTATCATTCTGTTTTTGTTTTGTTTTCTTTTGTTTTGTTTTGAGACAGAGTCTCACTCTGTCGCCCAGGCTGGAGTGCAGTGGCACGATCTCGGCTCACTGTAACCTCCGCCTCCTGGCATCAAGCAATTCTCCTGCCTCAGCCTTCCTAGTAGCTGGGACTACAGGCACCTGCCACCATGCCCAGCTAACTTTTTATATTTTTAGTAGAGATGGGGTTTCACCATGTTAGCCAGGATGGTCTGGATCTCCTGACCTCGTGATCCACCTGCCCCAACCTCTCAAAGTGCTGGGATTAGGGGCGTGCACCACCGCGCCCAGTCGACTATGGTATCATTCTTAACACAGTGTTGTTTCATAAAATGAAAATGTATTTGTCATCCATAGCCTAGACCAGTAATTCTAAACTGTAATTGTGCATTAGAGTCACTGGCGAATTTCTAAGTAATACCAGTGCCCTGGCCTTGCGAGCAATTCTGATTCATTTGGTCTGAGTGAAATCAAGGAATCTATAACATTTTCTTAAGTTTGCAGGAGTTGTAATATGCAATCAAATTAAGAAACACTGACTAAGGTTGTAGATAGATGCAGTTAAAAGGACCGCAAAGATAGACAAAGAAGGAATTGACACAGACCTTTCAGAAAAGTGGATTATTAAAAAATGATTGACCATGAAATTCGAACTCTAAATATTTTCAAATTTGAGTATGAAGCATCTCCAAAGAATTGAATGGTATTTAAAATATTTAATGTGCTTAATGGAGGATATGAAGTGGAACCAAAGGCAAGTCTGTCTTTCTAGCAAACATTTAGCAATCTGCTAAAGGGACTGGTGGAGCATTTAGGAGAGGCAAGAATGAAGGTGGGGTGAGGCTTGCAAGCCAGAGAGACAGAGAGGCCAATGTCAGAGCCAGATTTTAGCTACAAAATACGTATTCTTTTCTTTTCAGCTCATATTCACTTCCTATAAATGGTGATTACTTTTTTAAAAAAAATGATGTTTTATGTTCTACGAAATTCTTCTTAATAGTGACAATCATTTTAGCCAATGTAAAACACAGCAGAATTTTGAGCTAACTTCTTATTTAACATTTTTTCCTTGAAGGGTAGCAACAGAAATAGATAGGACATGTAGTACATATTTACCCACTGTGATCTGAAACAATCAACACTTAACATTCCATTCTTTTCCTTAATCTACTAAAAGTAAAATTATTAGGCTAGACATTTGTACCAGTGACAAATTACAAGAGCATCTTCAGGACACTCAATGGTCTTTTGCAGAAACTATAGTCAAACTGCCAGTTTCCACTGAAATTCTCCAACAATTTGGCCCTTAAAGCCTTGGAGTTACAAATCAGTAGGTTTCATCTCAAACATCTGTGGACATTTAGGTTCATTGGAAAATTGGCAAAATTATCCTAAGGAATAAAAGACACTTAACGGTGATATCAGTCATCCGTCATCTCTCACAATCATTCATTCCAGCAAAGCAACAGATTTAGAAAATTAGCGTTGGGCTCACTCTCTCCTCTCCTCATTCCTGCCAGACTCACCTTTCCTCTCTTGCTCTCAAGTGCCATACAAGGTGTTTTCATGGCATAAATTGCTCACATGAACACTTATCACAACTGATTGATGGTGAATGCAAAGCATTAAAAAATGCCTCCAAGTGACCCCTCATCAAACATGCCCCAATGCTGCTGTAAACCAAACTGAGAATGTGAAGTAAAACAAGTTATATCAGGCAAATAGGAAAAAAGGAAATGCAGAATGCTTAAGAGAGAAAATTATTTATTTTTACTTGATTTGCCTTACTTTACACTGACAGTAAATCCAGCATTGTACCACTAAACATGCAGGGTTTATGCCAACCCCTTTTCTCTAAATGAAGCAAATGAAAAAAAAAAAATCATCCTGTGAAAAATCTCATGGATTAAATAAATGGACAGTGAATAAGCAATAGTAAAAGTCTGAATCTGGAGATTATTTTACTTTTGCTTTTGAAACCGTCTATTTAAGACCAGCAGCTCTCCAAGAGTGGTCTGAGACTATTGTGAGCTCCTGGGACTTTTCAGGGAGTGCACAAGGTCAAAATGATATTCATAGTAATACTAAGGCATTATTTCTCCATATCACTCTCATTTTCTCATAAACATATTTTAGATTTTTCCAGAGACTACACAATGTATCCAAAATAATCTGAAAAGGCTACTCAAATAGTTCTCCCACTTTTAATTGCATATTTATGTGAGGATGGATTTTCTTGATAGACTTTAACCTCAACAATAAATTGCAGCAGATGGAGGCAAAAGCATAATACTGTACTTACTTTATATTAGGTCAGATGTTTAAAAAATTGCAAACCTGTAATGCAGTGACACTATCCTTGAAATGTTAAAATTTTAATGTTTTAATTAAAATGTTAATTATATCAAAAAATATTGGACTTATTATTGTTTTACTCAAATGATTATTAAATTATGTGTTTAGGCTGGGTACGGTGACTCACGTCTGTAATCCCAGCACTTTGGGAGGCCGAGGCGGGTGGATTGCCTGAGGTCAGGAGTTCAAGACCAGTCTGGCCAACATGATGAAACCCCATCTCTACTAAAAATACAAAAATTAGCATGCATGGTGGCACACACCTATAGTCCCAGCTACTCAGGAGGCTGAGGCAGGAGAATCACTTGAACCCAGGAGGTGGAGGTTGCAGTGAGCAGAGATAATGCCACTGTACTCCAGCCTAGGCAACAGGGTGAGACTCCATCTCAAAAAAAAAAAAAAGTATATATATGTTTAAAATGTCTCAATTTTAATTTAGCAAATATAAATTGATATAATCCAAGATATATCAATATAATAAATACAATCAATAAAACAATATAATCTTGTTTATATTGATATAAACAAGAGCTTTTTGAGGCTCTCAAAATAATTTTTAAGGTATCTTCAGAAAAAAGATTTGCCTACTTAAGCCTCTATCACAAGAAGAGAAAACCAAACACCGCATGTTCTCACTCATAGGTGGGAACTGAACAATGAGATCACTTGGACTCGGGAAGGGGAACATCACACACTGGGGCATATCATGGGGAAGGGGGAGGGGGGAGGGATTACATTGGGGAGTTATACATGATATAAATGATGAATTGATGGGTGCTGACGAGTTGATGGGTGCAGCACACCAACATGGCACATATATACATATGTAACAAACCTGCACGTTATGCACATGTACCCTAGAACTTAAAGTATAATAAAAATAAATAAAATAAAATAAAAAAAAGAAAAAAGGTTTGAAATTTTCTGTTTTAGACTATTCTTATCATCAATTCATCTTATTACATTTTGCATCATTTCTGATTAGTTTTTCTTAAAAAGATAATTGTGCACCTAGCACCCGTATCTTGGTTTCTTATACCACTAATCAATTAAAAGAACCAGGATTTGTTGGAGAAATGGTTGGTTCTAGGACTTGTGCAGGAAATACACAAGATAAACTATGAGCATCTTGTAGCGCTAGAAAGTAAGTGCTAAAAAAAAAAAAAAAAAAAAAAGAGGAAGAGGAAAAAAATCGCAAACCAATCCAATAAATTTGGTATGTCAAAAAGATACCAGAGTCAACTGAAAGAGTCTCCAATGGTCAAAGCTGGAACAATTTGAGCAACAAAGTTAAAAAAAAAAAAATAGTATTAGATTGTGACCGAAGGTATAAAACAAATATCCATGATTCTGCACTGGTATAAATAAATAAATAAATACTTGACTAAATAAATGGAGGAGAAAAGACAAATTTCCTGTGTAGAATTAAAATACTTTATGTAGATATGGATCCTTCAAGGAACTAGAACATAACTCCCCACACCTTAAGTGAGGTTTCTTCCTGAGAGTTTGGAAAGGCACTTGGGGGAAAAGAACAACTTTACATCTGGAGAAACCTGCCTAAGACTACCTCAGACAATTTATCAATGTTAACATCAATGTTAACATCAATAACAAGACATGTTCATAGTCTGTATCCGTTATAAGATGTGATGAAAATGGCATTTTACCTTTGTCATCTTCCTCCTAAAACCGATAACCCCAGATTAATCATAAGAAAAACATCAGACAAATTTCAGAAAAGGGACATTCTATAAGACATCTAACTAGTACTCTTCAAACTATCGAGGTCATCAAAAACAAAGAAAGCCTGAGAAACTGTCACTGCCAAGAGGAGCCTAAGGAGACATGACAACTGTAATATGGTGTTGTGGATGAGATCTTGGAACAAAAATAGAACACTAGGCAAAGAAAAAGGAAATCTGAACAAAATATAGCTTTAGTTAACAATAAAATATCCATATTGGTTCATTAGTTATGACAAATGTATCATATTAATGTGTTAATAATACGAGAAATGGGGTGCAGGGTTTATGGGAACTCTACTATATGCTTGATTTTGTCTTTTAAATCTAAAACTGTGTGAAAAAATTGTTTATTTTAAAAAAATTAATTATAAATATATTACATTTTGTATACATTCTAAGGTGGTAAACGGAAGAAGGGAAATAATAATTAAGGGATTCTACATCACTATTTCTCAAAATGTTGTCCTAGGAATACCTGCATGAGAATCTTCTGAAGGAGCACAACAAATCAGATTTCTAGAACCTCTCCTGCCAAGTCCTACAGAAATAAAACTGTGGGAAGGAGAGTCCAGGAATCATCATTTGAACAAGTTCGAATTCCATTGGTTAATGAAGTATTCTACCTTAGTCTTAAAAATTGTTTTAGCATCTTTATTTACTACAATAAAAGCAGCAAAAATAATCTGACCAAATAGCAAAGAAACAGTAGGTCAAACAAGTAAAAGCCTTCCCAAATAAATTTAATAAATAAATTAGGCTTTGTATAGTTTAGTTATTTGTAATCAGATCAATCATGATTATATTCAATAATGTGCCCCAGAGATTGTCAAAATAAATCTCTCAATACTGACTCAGTAGATAACTGATGCTTGTGTAAGAGCAGCAGAAAGTTACTCATTACTCATGTACCTGAATAGAATATCACCCTAAAGTGAGTTATGTTCATCTTAACATGACTAAGAATACCCAGTGAATTAGTGTTAATTTCACCTAAATTTGACTCAACTTGAAATATATAATGTGAGTAGAGAGCTGCTTCTTCAAACTTTTAAGAGTCAAGTTAATTTGCCTTCAGCATAGTAGTTGCTTCCTTCTGAAATAAATAAAAACTTAAGAGAAAATAAGGTTTCACTGTAATGAAATGATCAAGGGAAGAAAGGCATTACCAGAGGGACTGAGGGAGATAATCAACAGACAGCCTGAACCTTTCCTTCCACATCATTCATAGTTATTCTTAGAATTTCAAATAGTATCGGGGTGGAGCAAGATGGCCAAATAGGAACAGCTCCAGTCTCCAACTCCCAGCGTGAGCGACACAGAAGCCCTGTGATTTCTGCATCTTCAACTGAGGCACTGGGGTCATCTCACTAGGGAGTGCCGGACAATCAGTGCTGGTCAGTTGCTGCAGCCTGACCAGCGAGAGCTGAAGCAGGGCGAGGCATCGCCTCACCTGGGAAGCGCAAGGGGGAAGGGTATCCCTTTTCCTAGCCAGGGGAACTGAGACACACAACAACTGGAAAATCGGGTAACTCCCAGCCCAATACCGGGCTCTAAGCAAAAGGGCACACCAGAAGAATATATCCCTCACCTGGCCGGGAGGGTCCCACGCCCACGGAGCCTCCCTCATTGTTAACACAGCAGTCAGCTGCAATCTAACCGCGAGGCAGCAGCGAGGCTGGGGGAGGGGCGCCCGCCATTGCTGAGGCTTAAGTAGGTAAACAAAGCCTCTGGGAAGCTCGAACTGGGTGGAGCTCACAGCAGCTCAAGGAAACCTGCCTGTCTCTATAGACTCCACCTCTGGGGGCAGGGCTCAGCTAAAAAAACAACAGGGGAAGCAACAGAGGCCTGAGCAGATGCAAACAACTCTGTCTGACAGCTTTGAAGAGAGCAATGGATCTCCCAACATGGAGGTTGAGATCTGAGAACGGACAGACTGCCTGCTCAAGTGGGTCACTGACCCCTGAGTAGCCTCACTGGGAGACATCCCCCACTAGGGGCAGTCTGACACCCCACACCTCACAGGGTGGAGTACACCTCTGAGAGGAAGGTTCCAAAGTAAGAATCAGACAGGTACACTCACTGTTCAGCAATATTCTATCTTCTGCAACCTCTGCTGCTGACACCCAGGCAAACAGGGTCTGGAGTGGACCTCAAGCAATCTCCAACAGACCTATAGCTGAGGGTCCTGACTGTCAGAAGGAAAACTATCAAACAGGAAGGACACCTATACCAAAACCCCATCAGTACATCACCATCATCAAAGACCAGAGACAGATAAAACCACAAAGATGGGGAAAAAGCAGGGCAGAAAAGTTGGAAATTCAAAAAATAAGAGCGCATCTCCCCCTGCAAAGGAGCGCAGCCCATCGCCAGCAACGGTTCGAAGCTGGTCAGAGAATGACTTTGACGAGATGAGAGAAGAAGGCTTCAGTCCATCAAACTTCTCAGAGCTAAAGGAGGAATTACGTACCCAGCACAAAGAAACTAAAAATCTTGAAAAAAGAGTGGAAGAATTGACAGCTAGACTAATTAATGCAGAGAAGGTCATAAACGAAATGACAGAGATGAAAACCATGACACGAGAAATACGTGACAAATGCACAAGCTTCAGTAACCGACACGATCAACTGGAAGAAAGAGTATCAGCGATTGAGGATCAAATGAATGAAATGAAGCGAGAAGAGAAACCAAAAGAAAAAAGAAGAAAAAGAAATGAACAAAGCCTACAAGAAGTACGGGATTATGTAAAAAGACCAAATCTACGTCTGATTGGGGTGCCTGAAAGTGAGGGGGAAAATGGAACCAAGTTGGAAAACACTCTTCAGGATATCATCCAGGAGAACTTCCCCAACCTAGTAGGGCAGGCCAACATTCAAATTCAGGAAATACAGAGAACGCCACAAAGATACTCCTCCAGAAGAGCAACTCCAAGACACATAATTGCCAGATTCACCAAAGTTGAAATGAAGGAAAAAATCTTAAGGGCAGCCAGAGAGAAAGGTCGGGTTACCCACAAAGGGAAGCCCATCAGACTAACAGCAGATCTCTCGGCAGAAACTCTACAAGCCAGAAGAGAGTGGGGGCCAATATTCAACGTTCTTAAAGAAAAGAATTTTCAACCCAGAATTTCATATCCAGCCAAACTAAGTTTCATCAGTGAAGGAGAAATAAAATCCTTTACAGATAAGCAAATGCTTAGAGATTTTGTCACCACCAGGCCTGCCTTACAAGAGACCCTGAAGGAAGCCCTAAACATGGAAAGGAACAACTGGTACCAGCCATTGCAAAAACATGCCAAAATGTAAAGACCATCGAGGCTAGGAAGAAACTGCATCAACTAACGAGCAAAATAACCAGTTAATATCATAATGGCAGGATCAAGTTCACACATAACAATATTAACCTTAAATGTAAATGGACTAAATGCTCCAATTAAAAGACACAGACTGGCAAACTGGATAAAGAGTCAAGACCCATCAGTCTGCTGTATTCAGGAGACCCATCTCACATGCAGAGACATACATAGGCTCAAAATAAAGGGATGGAGGAAGATCTACCAAGCAAATGGAGAACAAAAAAAAAGCAGGGGTTGCAATCCTAGTCTCTGATAAAACAGACTTTCAACCATCAAAGATCAAAAGAGACAAAGAAGGCCGTTACATAATGGTAAAGGGATCAATTCAACAGGAAGAGCTAACTATCCTAAATATATATGCACCCAATACAGGAGCACCCAGATTCATAAAGCAAGTCCTTAGAGACTTACAAAGAGACTTAGACTCCCATACAATAATAATGGGAGACTTCAACACTCCACTGTCAACATTAGACTGATCAACGAGACAGAAAGTTAACAAGGATATCCAGGAATTGAACTCATCTCTGCACCAAGCAGACCTAATAGACATCTATAGAACTCTCCACCCCAAATCAACAGAATATACATTCTTCTCAGCACCACATCACACTTATTCCAAAATTGACCACATAATTGGAAGTAAAGCACTCCTCAGCAAATGTAAAAGAACAGAAATTATAACAAACTGTCTCTCAGACCACAGTGCAATCAAACTAGAACTCAGGACTAAGAAACTCAATCAAAATCGCTCAACTACATGGAAACTGAACAACCTGCTCCTGAATGACTACTGGGTACATAATGAAATGAAGGCAGAAATAAAGATGTTCTTTGAAACCAATAGAACAAAGATACAACATACCAGAATCTCTGGGACACATTTAAAGCAGTGTGTAGAGGGAAATTTATAGCACTAAATGCCCACAAGAGAAAGCAGGAAAGATCTAAAATGGACACTCTAACATCACAATTAAAAGAACTAGAGAGGCAAGAGCAAACACATTCGAAAGCTAGCAGAAGGCAAGAAATAACTAAGATCAGAGCAGAACTGAAGGAGATAGAGACACAAAAAACCCTCCAAAAAATCAATGAGTCCAGGAGTTGGTTTTTTGAAAAGATCAACAAAATTGACAGACCGCTAGAAAGACTAATAAAGAAGAAAAGAGAGAGGAATCAAATAGATGCAATAAAAAAAGATAAAGGGGATATCACCACCGACCCCACAGAAATACAAACTACCATCAGAAAATACTATAAACACCTCTACGCAAGTCAACTAGAAAATCTAGAAGAAATGGATAATTTCCTGGACACTTACACTCTTCCAAGACTAAACCAGGAAGAAGTTGAATCCCTGAATAGACCAATAGCAGGCTCTGAAATTGAGGCAATAATTAATAGCCTACCAACCAAAAAAAGTCCAAGAGCAGATGGATTCTCAGCTGAATTCTACCAGAGGTACAAGGAGGAGCTGGTACCATTCCTTCTGAAACTATTCCAATCAATAGAAAAAGAGGGAATCCTCCCTAACTCATTTTATGAGGCCAACATCATCCTGATACCAAAGCCTGGCAGAGACACAACAAAAAAAGAGAATTTCAGACCAATATCCCTGATGAACATTGATGCAAAAATCCTCAATAAAATACTGGCAAACTGGATTCAGCAGCACATCAAAAAGCTTATCCACCATGATCAAGTGGGCTTCATCCCTGGGATGCAAGGCTGGTTCAACATTCGCAAATCAATAAACATAATCCCACATATAAAAAGAACCAAAGTCAAGAACCACATGATTATCTCAATAGATGCATAAAAGGCTTTTGACAAAATTCAACAGCCTTTCATGCTAAAAACGCTCAATAAATTCGGTATTGATGGAACATACCTCAAAATAATCAGAGCTATTTATGACAAATCCACAGCTAATATCATACTGAATGGGCAAAAACGGGAAAAATTCCCTTTGAAAACTGGCACAAGACAGGGATGCCCTCTCTCAACACTCCTATTCAACATAGTGTTGGAAGTTCTGGCTAGGGCAATCAGGCAGGAGAAAGAAATCAAGGGTATTCAGATAGGAAAAGAAGAAGTCAAATTGTCCCTGTTTGCAGATGACATGATTGTATATTTAGAAAACCCCATCGTCTCAGCCCAAAATCTCCTTAAGCTGATAAGCAACTTCAGCAAAGTCTCAGGATACAAAATTAATGTGCAAAAATCACAAGCATTCTTATACACCAGTAACAGACAAGCAGAGAGCCAAGTCAGGAATGAACTTCCATTCACAATTGCTTCAAAAAGAATAAAATACCTAGGAATCCAACTTACAAGGGATGTAAAGGACCTCTTCAAGGAGAACTACAAACCACTGCTCAGTGAAATCAAAGAGGACACAAACAAATGGAAGAACATACCATGCTCATGGATAGGAAGAATCAATTTCGTGAAAATGGCCATACTGCCCAAGGTTATTTATAGATTCAATGCCATCCCCATCAAGCTACCAATGAGTTTCTTCACAGAATTGGAAAAAACTGCTTTAAAGTTCATATGGAACCAAAGAAGAGCCCGCATTGCCAAGACAATCCTAAGTCAAAAGGACAAAGCTGGAGGCGTCACGCTACCTGACTTCAAACTATACTACAAGGCTACAGTAACCAAAACAGCATGGTACTGGTACCAAAACAGAGATATAGACCAATGGAACAGAACAGAGTCCTCAGAAATAATACCACACATCTACAGCCATCTGATCTTTGACAAACCTGAGAGAAACAAGAAATGGGGAAAGGATTCCCTATTTAATAAATGGTGCTGGGAAAATTGGCTAGCCATAAGTAGAAAGCTGAAACTGGATCCTTTCCTTACTCCTTATATGAAGATTAATTCAAGATGGATTAGAGACTTAAATGTTAGACCTAATACCATAAAAACCCTAGAAGAAAATCTAGGTAGTACCATTCAGGACATAGGCATGGGCAAGGACTTCATGTCTAAAACACCAAAAGCAACGGCAACAAAAGCCAAAATTGACAAATGGGATCTCATTAAACTAAAGAGCTTCTGCACAGCAAAAGAAACTACCATCAGAGTGAACAGGCAACCTACAGAATGGGAGAAAATTTTTGCAATCTACTCATCTGACAAAGGGCTAATATCCAGAATCTACAAAGAACTCAAACAAATATACAAGAAAAAAACAAACAACCCCATCAAAAAGTGGGCAAAGGATATGAACAGACATTTCTCAAAAGAAGACATTCATACAGCCAACAGACACATGAGAAAATGCTCATCATCACTCGCCATCAGAGAAATGCAAATCAAAACCACAATGAGATACCATCTCACACCAGTTAGAATGGCAATCATTAAAAAGTCAGGAAACAACAGGTGCTGGAGAGGATGTGGAGAAATAGGAACACTTTTACACTGTTGGTGGGATTGTAAACTAGTTCAACCATTATGGAAAACAGTATGGCAATTCCTCAAGGATATAGAACTAGATGTACCATATGACCCAGCCATCCCACTACTGGGTATATACCCAAAGGATTATAAATCATGCTGCTATAAAGACACATGCACACGTATGTTTATTGCAGCACTATTCACAATAGCAAAGAGTTGGAATCAACCCAAATGTCCATCTGTGACAGACTGGATTAAGAAAATGTGGCACATATACACCATGGAATACTATGCAGCCATAAAAAAGGATGAGTTTGCGTCCTTTGTAGGGACATGGATGCAGCTGGAAACCATCATTCTTAGCAAACTATCACAAGAACAGAAAACCAAATACCGCATGTTCTCACTCATAGGTGGGAACTGAACAATGAGATCACTTGTACTCGGGAAGGGGAACATCACACACCGGGGCCTATCATGGGGAGGGGGGAGGGGGGAGGGATTGCATTGGGGAGTTATACATGATATAAATGATGAATTGATGGGTGCTGACGAGTTGATGGGTGCAGCACACCAACATGGCACAAATATACATATGTAACAAACCTGCACGTTATGCACATGTACCCTAGAACTTAAAGTATAATACAAAATAAAAAAAAGAAAGAAAATTAATAAATGTGATTCATCACATAAAAATTTAAAAAAATAAATAAAATAAAATAAAAAAAAAGAATTTCAAATAGTATCGATTCTTCCATAGAGTGTTGCCCAAGAAAAGTGATATGTTTATAAAGCAATACCAAGATTGTTTTTCTGGTGCAATTTGACTCATAGAAATGAGATGTAAGAAGTTGTGTTTTTATTTTCTACTATTTGCTCATGCTTGAGAATTTTGAAACCACAAAAGGGGAGAAAGAGAAATAAGTTATTTCACTGTCCTTTTTTGCTTCCTTTTTTTTTTTTTTTTTTTCCCCTGAAGCAGGTCGTAAGATTCTCATGTGAGATTTGCCCTCCCTATACCTCCTTTTTTGCTTCCTATAAAATTATGTTTATTTCTCCTTTTACAGAAATGAAAATAAAGTCTTAAATATCTAATTTTGAGAAAAGTTTAATGGAATTGTGAGAAGACTAAAATGGCTGAAAATCTCAGAGTTTCAGTTACAATTGTGTAACATCTGAATTTTGATATCTGGAATTCTGATGGATACTAAATAGGAGGAAATGATGTTGAAACTATTATAGCTGCCAAGAATTATGGCGACTTCCATCACCATCCACAATGAAAATGGGCACCATAAGGGGTGTATGTGTGTGTGTGAAAATTATAGCTTTATAACTGTTAGATATTTTAAATATTTAGAACTATGTATTACAAGAGTTAAAAACACCAATGACATATACAAAATAAGACATATATTAAAATATACATGGTCAATGCCAATCTCATTCCACTACACAAGATATTCACGAAATTTAGCTTTTTTAATAACTAAGTTTAATTTATATTCAAATCACTAACTGGCAGTAACTTAATCACAGTCATTTCGGTGTCTCTTTCCATATTTTCCCTGAGTTAGTGGCTACATTCTTTTGGACGTATTTAGTGACAGATTATGGAGGATATAGATAGGAATCTGGGCATTTTTAAATTCATCTCTGTAATATTATCTAGCAATCAGCTAGTATGTTTGTGTTCCCAGGTAGTCTTCTGTCTTGGCTTCATGCACATCCACCTTGTCTTGAAAATGCATTTGCTGCTTCACTGGCTCTCTGTGCCATGGCCACACTGCTCTCTGCCACACAGAAAAGTATTTCTGCTGCTCCCTGAGCACTGCAGTGAACATAGAGATTCTGGAGGAATGCTGCAGGCCCATTTTCCCAGATATCCCACACACACATTTTTTTTTAATGTATTATATGCTGGGGTGCAGAGAAATTGAGAAGCCTTTTATTTCCTCAGATCTCCCTGAAAAAGAAAGCACAAGATCACTCCACAATCATAGTTCACCAAGCCCATTTAGGGGTGGAGGATATTTTACCTCTCCCGGACTAGGTAGTTAACAGTGGAGAATAGAAGAAAAGATTAAGAGCTCTTTTTCCCCCCTTTCTTTTCCCCATTACTCCTCAATCTGGAATATTCTTTGTATTATCAGTGAGGCAAGGGAAAAGCCAGGCTCTCATTTATCTTGTATTTTTCTAAATATTTTGCATTATATTTGGACCATGATGTTTGTAACTCATTTTTTAAAAAAATTGATTGATTGTCTGTTTTCTGCTGTAGCAAAACTGACTTGATCCATTGGATGCCTTGTGGTCTAACTGCTGGAAATGAGGGCAGATCACAGGGCAACTTGGACATACTAGAGGAGAGAGAGGAATGCATAATTTACTATTAGAAATATCATTCTGCGGCGGAGCAAGACGGCCGAATAGGAAGAGCTCCAGTCTCCAACTCCCAGCGTGAGCGACACAGAAGACCGGTGATTTCTGCATTTTCAACTGAGGTACTGGGGTCATCTCACTAGGGAGTGCCGGACAATCGGTGCTGGTCAGCTGCTGCAGCCTGACCAGCGAGAGCTGAAGCAGGGTGAGGCATCGCCTCACCTGGAAGCGCAAGGGGGAAGGGGATCCGTTTTCCTAGCCAGGGGAACTGAGACACACAACACCTGGAAAATCGGGTAACTCCCACCCCAATACTGCGCTGTAAGCATACAGGCACACCAGGAGAATATATCCCAATCCTGGCCGGGAGGGTCCCACGCCCACGAAGCCTCCCTCACTGCTAACACAGCAGTCTGCCGCGATCTATCCGCAAGGCAGCAGCGAGGCTGGGGGAGGGGCGCCCGCCATTGCTGAGGCTTAACTAGGTAAACAAAGCCGCTGGGAAGCTCGAACTGGGTGGAGCTCACAGCAGCTCAAGGAGGTCTGCCTGTCTCTGTAGTCTCCACCTCTGGGGACAGCGCACAGCTGAAGACCAACAGGGGAAGTAGCGGGAGCCGGTGCAGACGCGAACGACTCTGTCTGACAGCTTTGGGGAGAGCCGTGGATCTCCCAACGCGGAGGTTGAGATCTGAGAACGGACAGACTGCCTGCTCAGGTGTGTCTCTGACCCCTGAGTAGCCTAGCTGGGAGAAATCCCCCACTAGGGGCAGTCTGACACCCCACACCTCACAGGGTGGAGTACACCCCTGAGAGGAAACTTCCAAAGGAAGAATCAGACAGGTACACTCGCTGTTCAGCAATATTCTATCTTCGGCAACCTCTGCTGCTGATACCCAGGCAAACAGGGTCTGAAGTGGACCTCAAGCAATCTCCAACAGACCAACAGACAGTCCTTCTGACTGTCAGAAGGAAAACTATCAAACAGGAAGGACACCTATACCAAAACCCCATCAGTACGTCACCACCATCAAAGACCAGAGACAGATAAAACCACAAAGATGGGGAAGAAGCAGGGCAGAAAAGCTGGAAATTCAAAAAATAAGAGTGCATCTCCCCCTGCGAAGGAGCGCAGCCCATCGCCAGCAACGGATCAAAGCTGGTCAGAGAATGACTTGGACGAGAGGAGAGAAGAAGGCTTCAGTCCATCAAACTTATCAGAGCTAAAGGAGGAATTACGTACCCAGCGCAAAGAAACTAAAAATCTTGAAAAAAGAGTGGAAGAATTGACAGCTAGACTAATTAATGCAGAGAAGATCATAAACGAAATGACAGAGATGAAAACCATGACACGAGAAATACGTGACAAATGCACAAGCTTCAGTAACCGACTCGATCAACTGGAAGAAAGAGTATCAGCGATTGAAGATCAAATGAATGAAATGAAGCGAGAAGAGAAACCAAAAGGAAAAAGAAGAAAAAGAAATGAGCAAAGCCTGCAAGAAGTATGGGATTACGTAAAAAGACCAAATCTACGTCTGATTGGGGTGCCTGAAAGTGAGGGGGAAAATGGAACCAAGTTGGAAAACACTCTTCAGGATATCATCCAGGAGAACTTCCCCAACCTAGTAGGGCAGGACAACATTCAAATTCAGGAAATACAGAGAACACCACAAAGATACTCCTCCAGAAGAGCAACTCCAAGACACATCATTGCCAGATTCACCAAAGTTGAAATGAAGGAAAAAATCTTAAGGGCAGCCAGAGAGAAAGGTCGGGTTACCCACAAAGGGAAGCCCATCAGACTAACAGCAGATCTCTCGGCAGAAACTCTACAAGCCAGAAGAGAGTGGGGGCCAATATTCAACGTTCTTAAAGAAAAGAATTTTAAACCCAGAATTTCATATCCAGCCAAACTAAGTTTCATAAGTGAAGGACAAATAAAATCCTTTACAGATAAGCAAATGCTTAGAGATTTTGTCACCACCAGGCCTGCCTTACAAGAGACCCTGAAGGAAGCCCTAAACATGGAAAGGAACAACCGGTACCAGCCATCACAAAAACATGCCAAAATGTAAAGACCATCGAGGCTAGGAAGAAACTGCATCGACTAATGAGCAAAATAACCAGTTAATATCATAATGGCAGGATCAAGTTCACACATAACAATATTAACCTTAAATGTTAATGGACTAAATGCTCCAATTAAAAGACACAGACTGGCAAACTGGATAAAGAGTCAAGACCCATCAGTCTGCTGTATTCAGGAGACCCATCTCACATGCAGAGACATACATAGGCTCAAAATAAAGGGATGGAGGAAGATCTACCAAGCAAATGGAGAACAAAAAAAAAGCAGGGGTTGCAATCCTTGTCTCTGATAAAACAGACTTTAAACCATCAAAGATCAAAAGAGACAAAGAAGGCCATTACATAATGGTAAAGGGATCAATTCAACAGGAAGAGCTAACTCTCCTAAATATATATGCACCCAATACAGGAGCACCCAGATTCATAAAGCAAGTCCTTAGAGACTTACAAAGAGACTTAGACTCCCATACAATAATAATGGGAGACTTCAACACTCCGCTGTCAACATTAGACAGATCAACGAGACAGAAAGTTAACAAGGATATCCAGGAATTGAACTCATCTCTGCACCAAGCGGACCTAATAGACATCTATAGAACTCTCCACCCCAAATCAACAGAATATACATTCTTCTCAGCACCACATCGCACTTATTCCAAAATTGACCACATAATTGGAAGTAAAGCACTCCTCAGCAAATGTAAAAGAACAGAAATTATAACAAACTGTCTCTCAGACCACAGTGCAATCAAACTAGAACTCAGGACTAAGAAACTCAATCAAAACCGCTCAACTACATGGAAACTGAACAACCTGCTCCTGAATGACTACTGGGTACATAACAAAATGAAAGCAGAAATAAAGATGTTCTTTGAAACCAATGAGAACAAAGATACAACATACCAGAATCTCTGGGACACATTTAAAGCAGTGTGTAGAGGGAAATTTATAGCACTAAATGCCCACAAGAGAAAGCAGGAAAGATCTAAAATTGACACTCTAACATCACAATTAAAAGAACTAGAGAGGCAAGAGCAAACACATTCAAAAGCTAGCAGAAGGCAAGAAATAACTAAGATCAGAGCAGAACTGAAGGAGATAGAGACACAAAAAACCCTCCAAAAAATCAATGAATCCAGGAGTTGGTTTTTTGAAAAGATCAACAAAATTGACAGACCGCTAGCAAGGCTAATAAAGAAGAAAAGAGAGAGGAATCAAATAGATGCAATAAAAAATGATAAAGGGGATATCACCACTGACCCCACAGAAATACAAACTACCATCAGAGAATACTATAAACGCCTCTACGCAAATCAACTAGAAAATCTAGAAGAAATGGATAAATTCCTGGACACTTACACTCTCCCAAGGCTAAACCAGGAAGAAGTTGAATCCCTGAATAGACCAATAGTAGGCTCTGAAATTGAGGCAACAATTAATAGCCTACCCACCAAAAAAAGTCCAGGACCAGATGGATTCACAGCTGAATTCTACCAGAGGTACAAGGAGGAGCTGGTACCATTCCTTCTGAAACTATTCCAATCAATAGAAAAAGAGGGAATCCTCCCTAACTCATTTTATGAGGCCAACATCATCCTGATACCAAAGCCTGGCAGAGACACATCAAAAAAAGAGAATTTTAGACCAATATCCCTGATGAACATTGATGCAAAAATTCTCAATAAAATACTGGCAAACTGGATTCAGCAGCACATCAAAAAGCTTATCCACCATGATCAAGTGGGCTTCATCCCTGGGATGCAAGGCTGGTTCAACATTCGCAAATCAATAAACGTAATCCAGCATATAAACAGAACCAAAGACAAGAACCACATGATTGTCTCAATAGATGCAGAAAAGGCTTTTGACAAAATTCAACAGCCCTTCATGCTAAAAACGCTCAATAAATTCGGTATTGATGGAACGTACCTCAAAATAATAAGAGCTATTTATGACAAACCCACAGCTAATATCATACTGAATGGGCAAAAACTGGAAAAATTCCCTTTGAAAACTGGCACAAGACAGGGATGCCCTCTCTCACCACTCCTATTCAACATAGTGTTGGAAGTTCTGGCTAGGGCAATCAGGCAAGAGAAAGAAATAAAGGGTATCCAGTTAGGAAAAGAAGAAGTCAAATTGTCCGTGTTTGCAGATGACATGATTGTATATTTAGAAAACCCCATCGTCTCAGCCCAAAATCTCCTTAAGCTGATAAGCAACTTCAGCAAAGTCTCAGGATACAAAATTAATGTGCAAAAATCACAAGCATTCTTATACACCAGTAACAGACAAGCAGAGAGCCAAATCAGGAAAGAACTTCCATTCACAATTGCTTCAAAGAGAATAAAATACCTAGGAATCCAGCTTACAAGGGATGTAAAGGACCTCTTCAAGGAGAACTACAAACCACTGCTCAGCGAAATAAAAGAGGACACAAACAAATGGAAGAACATACCATGCTCATGGATAGGAAGAATCAATATCGTGAAAATGGCCATACTCCCCAAGGTTATTTATAGATTCAATGCCATCCCCATCAAGCTACCAATGAGTTTCTTCACAGAATTGGAAAAAACTGCTTTAAAGTTCATATGGAACCAAAAAAGGGCCCGCATTGCCAAGACAATCCTAAGTCAAAAGGACAAAGCTGGAGGCGTCACGCTACCTGACTTCAAACTATACTACAAGGCTACAGTCACCAAAACAGCATGGTACTGGTACCAAAACAGAGATATAGACCAATGGAACAGAACAGAGTCCTCAGAAATAATACCACACATCTACAGCCATCTGATCTTTGACAAACCTGAGAGAAACAAGAAATGGGGAAAGGATTCCCTATTTAATAAATGGTGCTGGGAAAATTGGCTAGCCATAAGTAGAAAGCTGAAACTGGATCCTTTCCTTACTCCTTATATGAAGATTAATTCAAGATGGATTAGAGACTTAAATGTTAGACCTAATACCATAAAAACCCTAGAAGAAAATCTAGGTAGTACCATTCAGGACATAGGCATGGGCAAGGACTTCATGTCTAAAACACCAAAAGCAACGGCAGCAAAAGCAAAAATTGACAAATGGGATCTAATTAAACTAAGGAGCTTTTGCACAGCAAAAGAAACTACCATCAGAGTGAACAGGCAACCTACAGAATGGGAGAAAATTTTTGCAACCTACTCATCTGACAAAGGGCTAATATCCAGAATCTACAAAGAACTCAAACAAATATACGAGAAAAAAACAAACAACCCCATCAAAAAGTGGGGAAAGGATATGAACAGACATTTCTCAAAAGAAGACATTCATATAGCCAACAGACACATGAAAAAATGCTCATCATCACTCGCCATCAGAGAAATGCAAATCAAAACCACAATGAGATACCATCTCACACCAGTTAGAATGGCAATCATTAAGAAGTCAGGAAACAACAGGTGTTGGAGAGGATATGGAGAAATAGGAACACTTTTACACTGTTGGTGGGATTGTAAACTAGTTCAACCATTATGGAAAACAGTATGGCAATTCCTCAAGGATCTAGAACTAGATGTACCATATGACCCAGCCATCCCACTACTGGGTATATACCCAAAGGATTATAAATTATTCTACTACAAAGACACATGTACACGTATGTTTATTGCGGCACTATTCACAATAGCAAAGACTTGGAATCAACCCAAATATCCATCTGTGACAGACTGGATTAAGAAAATGTGGCACATATACACCATGGAATACTATGCAGCCATAAAAAAGGATGAGTTTGCGTCCTTTGTAGGGACATGGATGCAGCTGGAAACCATCATTCTTAGCAAACTATCACAAGAAGAGAAAACCAAACACCGCATGTTCTCACTCATAGGTGGGAACTGAACAATGAGATCACTTGGACTCGGGAAGGGGAACATCACGCACTGGGGCCTATCATGGGGAGGGGGGAGGGGGGAGGAGGGAGGGCTTGCATTGGGGAGTTATACAAGATATAAATGATGAATTGATGGGTGCTGACGAGTTGATGGGTGCAGCACACCAACATGGCATAAGTATACATATGTAACAAACCTGCACGTTATGCACATGTACCCTAGAACTTAAAGTATAATAAAATAAATAAATAAATAAATAAATAAATAAATAAATAAATAAAAGAAATATCATTCTGCTAAATGTGGGTATATCACAGGAAATAATCATCCATCCTTCTATACTTGTGGTTCTTACTAGAAACATAGCTGATATTCTTGGAAATGTTATAAAATTGAGAGGAAATATTATCAGAGTAGAAAGTTTTCACACAAATACAGATTATCTTTCCATTCAGGCCAGCTTAGTTACACAACACAACTATACTCATGCTGGGTAAAGCTGAATTGACTGAATATGCACCACTACAAAAATATAAACTGGAATGAAGACATCAGATTATGTCTTTTATTTATCAGCTAATATTATCTTGATAAATATGAAAGAACAACTCATAGATGTTCTCTGTATACTAAAAAATTCTTAGGATGGCTGAAGAATCAGTGTAAGGAAACATTTACATGTATATTTTCATTAATAAATACTTGAAATTTAAATCTTAGTCTTAAAAAATGCACCTTTCTTTACTAAGAAGCCAGAGAATATTCCTTCCTATCTCTGATGTTATTTCCAATTTTGAATGACACACATTATTTCTCCAAGGAAGAAATACACTAAAGCAAGTGATTTTAAGTTATCTATGGTCAGTTGCTCTAATTTATATTGTATGCATACCCAGAAAGGGTATCCACAATCAGCACTCAACCTGTGTGAAATGAAGCCAAGAATATAGTGACATGATGAAAAGGAAGAGAGCCCATGTGTTGTTTGAAAGTAATCAGAAATTTACAAAAGCACTAAGAACACTCTTTAGATGGGCATAACATCCTATACTATTCTAGTTCAAACATGAGAAGTCTCAAGCTCCATCAAACTTATAAGAATCATCTATCACTAACTCTATTCAGCAAAGAAGAGCAATAAATTGAGGACACTTCTCACCTCTAAGTGTCAAGATAAGTCAAAATCAGAATAAACAGAGGTGTGTAGAGATGAAAAACTATTGGAAAACACTAAGACAAATCCAAATTACAAAACAAACAAACAAACAAAACTTATATTCCAGAACACTGTCTCAAACAAGACTGATATCATTTTTGTGCAACTAATGTTTATTTAAAAATACAAAGCAGCAGTTTATTTTCATCAAAGTATTTATCCTCTCACGTATAGCTTGGCATGTATAAATCTATTGTTTTACAACCTGACAGCTCTCAGTGATTCTCAATGGATGTGTGTATCTGTGTGTGTGCATGTTTGTGAGCATTCACACAGCAAGTTATTGTGACTCTAGGAACTCCCCATGCATCTCTCCTACCTAATTCTGGCTCACCAGGTTGTTCAGTAAGGTGTTTTTTGTTTGTTTGTTTGTTTGTTTTTGTGCTTTGTTTTGTTTTGCTTTGCTTTAAGGGCCAAAATGGTAATTATCTAAGAAATGAAACATTGTGATTCATATATAGTAAATTAACTAGTATGAAAAATAAAAAAAGTTTAAGTATCCTAAGCTTTATTTTTTTTTAAGAAAAACCCAACTCTAAATTGCACATGAGACAAAAATTAGTCACATTTTTTCTCCTCATCAAAGAGGATAACAGATTAGGCTCAATGTGTATACGTGAAACATTGTTACACAAACTCTATAATACCACATTACCCTTTCTAAGCATTAAAGGGAATTTTCCACTGATCATCACTCATGAGTTAATGATATTCTGCATGCTACAGCTATTAAATTGCATTTTAGGTAGCCTGTACCAGAGAGGTCCAACTTGTTCACTCTTCACATCCAACCCCCTCAACTAATTGGCCCACTGAGAAAACACTTCTTTTAACCCTTATCTTTTTTTTCCATTCCCTGCATAATGCTAATGGCTATAAATCTGCCTGACAACAGTTCTGTAAAAGTATACAAGTTGTCCCTAAAGTGTACAGTCTTTTATTGGTTGTCTCCTTTTGTGCTAGAATGACACAAATTGCCTTCTGACAAAAGCAGGATCAATTAAACTGATAACAGTAGACTTATTATGTGAGAACAGTGAGAGGTACCTTCATCATAATGCCAGAGTTCATTATACACATCCTGTGACTCCACAAAGGAACAGAGACACATATCCCCTATTAAAAGCACTTGCTGTTAGTAGCTGGTTATGCAGAGAAAGGACTTAGGGGAATGCACCATATATTCTCTTTGAAAGCAGAAGTGCTGATACCTCACTGAGCTGAGGCCAGTGAAAGCAGCCTGAGTAAGGACAGACAGAAGGCAGAGCAATACAGACTCCAGAGAGACAGTCAAAACACATTCTGTCATATAAGCAGCTTTGGAATCTGTAAAATACATTTTAATTGTACAGAAAAAATATATATTATTTTTATCAGGCCTGTTTCTCAATATACTGAATTTTGAAATTGATCAAAGATCCATTAGCTGTCACTGATGAGAAAATGAGAAAGATTCCCAGCCTTTATTCACAATTAAAGCAAAACCAAAAAATCAACTTTTATTAGAAAACCCATGAAAGTGATTTGATCTGTCACTTTATCTACATCTTGGTTATTGAGAATATTTGTTTCATACATTTTTAAAATTATACAAATTGAGATATGACTGTGTATGACCCTAAATGAAAAGGAGATTGATTTACTATGTGGAAACAAAATGCCTAAAATATTGTAAAATTTATTATTTGAAAACAGCTTTGGCATTCCCAGTTAACTTTCTTTGCTGAACTTCTCAAGCCTGTCATAAATGTCCATTCCCTGGAGTCTCATGTTTGTCTGTTTATAGGGTTTGGCTCTGAGTCCCCACCCAAATCTCATCTTGAATTGTAGCTCCCATGTGAGGGACCCAGTAGGAGATAAGTGAATCATGGGGGCAGTTTCACCCATACTGTTCTCATGGTAGTGAATAAGTCTCATGAGATCTGATGGTATTATAAGGGAATAATACTTGTCTCTCATTCTCTCTTGCCTGCAGCCATGTAAGACGCGCCTTTCACCTTCCACCACGATTGTGAGGCCTCCTCAGCCCTGTGAAACTATGAGTTCATTAAATCTCTTTTTCTTTATAAATTACCCAGTCTCAGGTATTGTTTATTAGCAGAGTGAAAATGGACTAATACATCTACTTACCAACACATTTTCATTTTTTTATGTCTAGTACAGGTTGAAAGAGCTACTCCTCCTGTAAATGTGACAACTTTAAACAAAATTGTCATTTTGAGTCACATGATCAATAAAATCACAATGTTTGCTAATTAACTTTCATAGTTTATAACTGATAATATTATTTTGTGAAAAAAATATTCAATATAACTGATTTGAAACTGTTTTTACATCCTAGAAATGAGAACTTTTCTAAAGAAAATAAATTGCAGTTGAATATCCAGTCAAGAGTAAAAATCAGAAATGATAACCAATCTTTCTCACACAAGACTTTATCCATAAAATTATTGTCTATTTCCATAAAAATTATAACCTTGATAATTAAACCTAGTAGTAGATCAATAATTGAAAAGATCTAATCATAATACTTTAACATATGATAATTCTCTTGGTCCATTCAAGAGGCCTAATATGAGACTATCTGCCATGAAAACCACATTTAGAAGTGCTTTCAAGTCTTCAGTTTCCTGCCCAGAAAATTTATGTTAAGAATGTTGGTGTATAAGGTGGCAGAAGGACTAACATCCACTTGCATGGCTGTGCCATATACTATACTAGGCCCTGAGTTCTTATTCCCTAAAAATGTACAGCACAAATCCAAGAGAAAAGTATATTGGTTTGAACAAAGCAGGAACTAAAATAAGTATTATACCTGGGAGGTGATATCAGCAAGCACTGAGATAGCAGGAAAGTCAAGGAAAGAGGAAGCCATAGAAGTTCTAAAATGGATTTGATCCTGCCCTAGTTGGATCTTGGGAGTCCTCTTAGAATCTGAGGGGATGTGCCTATGAATTCTGCACAAAGTAATATTTCATGGGATCTAATAGCAGTTCTGATGTTTAAACAGAAACTCAAAATAGTTGGTTGCCTTCTCAGAGCAGACATTGACTTCTCCCTGCTCATACTTTACCTTAATAAGCTAACTATTTCTCATCTCTATTATTCCTTCTCTTCCTAACTGCCTATTTAGAGGCCTTGGGTTTGAGTCTTATTCAACTAGCTGACATATGATATAGAGTACTGGACACTGCTTTCATTCTTAGGTCATTCTGAGCAACATTAGATCATTAACCAGTCAATAGATAATTGGATTTAAGTCACTCTATCCTCTGTTCAAGGTGGTGAAGATATGGGGTGCAGATTATATCAACTCTTTCATTAGGAATGTATCATAAAGCATTTGAGTATAAAACAGGTATTATGAGGTTTCCCAGGATAGGACTTTTTAACTGGCAAACACCTGGCTTGCCTATTCTAATCATGGAGGTTGATGACATTTCTTCCACATATAATCCAAGACAAATGATGCGTGCACAGTCCCTCATTCTCTGAATGCATTTCACAACTGCTGATACAGTGCCTCATATTCTATACTCAGAAGCCACTCAATAAATATTATGGACTGACTCTTAAAATTCTAAGAAAATAATGATATTGTACAAAGCAGACAAATATCAGGTATAAGTACCTACCCAAGTGAGTCAGTTGATTCAGCAGGTCATAACTTATACTGCTGGCTTATATCACCATTCCAGTACAGAATATTATCAATCCAAATTGAAAATCCTACCCTTGTCAGCAGCAACTAGTCTCCTGACAGGACATGCCTGTGTATTTATGAAGTGCTAAGGACAAGTAATGAAAATCCTTTAGTGAGAAAAGAACAATGTGGAATAGATACCCCAAACCCAAATATAGTTTTAGTTTTTCAAGTCACTTCAACATATCACTATATTGAGCAAAATATTTAAGACCACAGGCAGGAGTGACTCGGAACCCAATTTGGAAAAAAGAAATTGTTACAAGTAAAACTCTCCCAGGCTACCAAGGTTCTTATTGGTTTTCATTGCAAATCTTGCCTAAGAGCTTTAGGAAGAAAACAAAACTTTCAGTGTCTCTAACTCTCCCTTAATCTTAGTTCTAAAGGTCCATTGATTGTTGTAAATACTGAAGAGATGAATAAGTGATTATTAGAAGGGAGGAGGATAGAAGGAAAAAAAGAGAAATGGAGGGAGGGAGGGAGGGAGAGAGAAATGGAAGGAGGGAGAAAGAAAGGCAGGGAGAAAGAAAGGGAGGGAGGGAGAGAGAAAGGGAGGGAGGGAGGGAGGAAGGAAGGAAGGAAGGAAGGAAGGAAGGGAGGGAGGGAGGGAGGGAGGGAGGGAGGGAGGGAAGGAAGGAAGGAAGGAGGGAAGGTTATGTGTAAAGATTTTTAAAGATATTTCACTCATACTAACTTATTCTCAAAGCTTTTTAAGGGAGAATAGAGAGTTACTTTGAGAGTCCTTTCAAAGGAACTAGATGACATGTTTAAATGATACAGTTACTAAATGATGGAATCAAGTCTACATTAGAATTTTTTGCCCATTGCTTTATCATTACACTAAAAGGCACTCTGTGATTCTGCAGGTGACATCTACTTTTGTGATGTAATTTCAATAGCCATTACTTGAGCCCAGATCATTTCTGCAACCATAAGTCATATACATTAAGCTGTTGGCTGGAGTCTTCCCTCTATATGTCCAGTAAACAGGCCAAACCCACAAAGTTCCCCACATAACTCTCTGTCTTTTGATTAAACTTTACCTGCTCCTGCCTGTTCTCCAATAAATTATTCCTTTTTTAAAATTTTTAGTTTTTTAGGTACATAGTGAAGGTATATATTTATGGGGTACATGAGATGTTTTCATACAGACACGGAATGTGTAATAATCAAATCTTGGATGATGGGACATCCATCCCCTCAAACATTTATCCTTTGTTTTACAAACACTCCAATTATTCTCTTTTAGATATTTTAAAATGTACAATTTAATTGTTATTGACAAAAGTCACCTTGTTATGCTATCAAATACTAAGTCTTATTCATTTCTTCTATTTTTTGTACCCATTAATCATTCTCACCACCTCTAACCCCTGCCACCTACTCTTTCCAGCTTCTGGTAACCATCCTTCCACTCTCTATCTTCATGGATTCAATTGTTTTGACATTTAGATTACACAAGTGAGAATATGAAGTTTGTCTTTCACTCCCTGGCTTATTTCACTTAACATAATGACCTCCCGTTCCATCCATGTTGGTTCAAATGACTTAATCTCTTTCTTTGTTTTATGGCTGAATATTACTACACTGTGTATAAATACCACATTTTCTTTATCTATTCATCTGTTAATGAACACGTAGGTTGTTTCAAAATCTTGGCTATTGTAGACAGAGCCGCAAGAAACATAAAAGTGCAGGTGTCTCTTCACTATACTTACTGCCTTTCTTTTGAGTATATACCCAGCAGTGGGATTGCTGGATTTTATAGTAGCCCTATTTTTAGTTTTTTGAGGAACCTCCAAAATGTTCTCTATAGTGGTTGTACTCATTTATATTTCCACCAACAGTGTACAAGTGTTACCTTTCCTCCACACCCTTGCCAGAATTTATTGTTGCCTGTCTTTGGATATAAGTCATTTTAACAGGGATGGGCTGATATCCCATTATAGTTTTGATTTAAATTTCTCTGATGATCAATGATGTTGAGTATCTTTTCATATGCCTGTTTGCCATTTGTATGCCTTCTAAGAAATGTCTATTCAAATATTTTGCCCATTTTTTGACCTGATTATTGGAGTTTTTCTTATAGAGTTGTTAGAGCTCCTTATATATTCTGGTTATTAACCTCTTGTCAGATGGGTAGTTTGCAAATATTTTCTCCTATTCTGTGGGTTGTCTCTTCACTTTGTTGATTGTTACCTTTGTTGTCAAAAGCTTTTAAACTTGATATGATCCCATCTGTCCACTTTTACTTTGGTTGCCTGTGCTTGTGGGGTATTATTTAAGAAATCTCTGCCCAGACTGATGTCCTGCAGAGTTTCTCCAATGTTTTCTTTAAATAGTTTCATAGTCTCAAGTCCTAGATATAAGTCTTTAATCTGGCCGGGTGCGGTGGCTCAAGCCTGTAATCCCAGCACTTTGGGAGGCCGAGACGGGTGGATCACAAGGTCAGGAGATCGAGACCATCCTGGCTAACATGGTGAAACCCCGTCTCTACTAAAAAATCCAAAAAACTAGCCGGGCGAGGTGGCGGGCGCCTGTAGACCCAGCTACTCTGGAGGCTGAGGCAGGAGAATGGCCTAAACCCGGGAGGCGGAGCTTGCAGTGAGCTGAGATCCGGCCACTGCACCCCAGCCTGGGCAACAGAGCGAGACTCTGTCTCAAAAAAAAAAAAAAAGTCTTTAATCCATTTTCATGTTATTTTTGTGTATGTTGAGAGATAGGGGGTCTAGTTTCATTTTTATGCATATGGATATCCAGTTTTCCAAGAACATTTAATAACGACTGTCTTTTCCCCAATGTATGTTCTCAGGACTTTTGTAAAAAATGAGTTCATTTTAAGTGTATGTATTTGTTTCTGGGTTGTTTATTCTGTTCCATCGGTCTATGTGTCTCTTTTTAGGCCAGTACCATGCTTCTTTGGTTACTATAGTTCTATAGTATAATTTGAAGTCAGGTAATGTGATTCCTCCAGTTTTTGTTTGTTGTTTTATTTGTTACATAAAATAGCTTTGGTTATTCTGGGTCTTTTGTGGTTCCATATAAATTTTAAGGTTGTTTTTTATATTTCTGTGAAGAATGTCATTGGTATTTTGATAAGAATTATATTGTATCTGTTGATTGCTTTGGGTAGTATGGACATTTTAACAATACAGATTCTTCAAAAATGGAAGGATATCCCAAAAACGGAATATCTTTGGTTAATTCCTAGGTATTTAATTTTATGTATGGCTATTGTGAATGTGACTACTTTTTAATTTTTCATATGGCTCACATATAGAAGTCCTGCTGATTGTTATATGGAAATTTCATATCCTGCAACTTTACTGAATTTGTTTATTAGTTCTAATAGTTTTCTTGTGAAGCCTTTAGGCTTTTTCAAATATAAGATCACATCTGCAAACAAGGGTTATTTGACTTTTTCCTTTCCAACTTGGATGCCCTTTATATCGTTTACTTGTCTGATTGTTCTAGCTAGGATTTCCAGTACTATGTGGAATAACAGTTGTGAAAGTAATCATTCTTGTCATGTTCCAGATCATAAAGGAAAGGCTTTCATTTTTTTACCATTTAGTATGATACTAGCTGTGGGTCTGTCATATATGGCTTTCATTATGTTGAGGTATATTATTTCTATACCTAGTTTTTTGAGGGTTTTTATCATGAAGGATGTTAAATTTTATCAAACACTTCTTCAATATCAATTTAAATGATCATATACTTTTTGTCCTTCATTCTGGTGATATGATATATCACACTGATTTGAGTATATTGAACCATCCTTGCATCTCAGGGATAAATCCCACTCGGTATGATAAATGACCTTTTTAATGTATTGTTGAATTTAGTATGCTAATATTTTATTGAGAATTTCTGCATCAATATTCATCAGGAATACTGACCTGTAGTTTTCTTTTTTTTTACATCTTGTCTGGTTTTGGTATCAGGGCAATACTGGCAGTGTAGATTAGTTTGGAAGCATTCCCTCTTCTTCTATTTTTCAGAGAAGTTTGAGTAGGATTGGTACTAATTCTCTACATGTTTGGTATAATTTAGTAGTGAAGCCATCAGGTCCCAGGTTTTTCTTTACTTGGAGACTTTTTATTGCAGCTTCAATCTTGTTACTTGTTTGGGTGTGTTCACATGTTAATGTCTTCCTGGTTCAATCTTAGTAGGTTGTATATATCTAGGAATTTGTCAATTTCTTCTAGATTTGCAAACTTATTGGCATATCGTTGCTCAGAGTAGCCACTAATGATCCCCTGAATTTCTGTGGTATCAGTTGTGAGGTCTTCTTTTTCAGTCTCTGATTTTATTTATATGGGTTTTCTCTCCATTTGGCAAAAGGTTGGTCAATTTTGTTAATCTTTTCAAAACATCAGTTTTTTGTTTTATTAATCTTCTGTATTTTTTTTTCATTTCAACTTCATTTATGTCTGCTGTGATCTGTATTATGTATTTTCTTCTACCAATTTAGGGTTTAGTTGCTTTTGCTTTTCTAGTTCTTTAAGGTACATCACTAGGTTGTAAATTTGAACCTTTTCTTTTTTTAATATAGGCCCTATAGCTATACAAATTCTTCTTAGTAGTGCTTTTCCTATCCCATAGGTTTTGGTATATTATGCTTCCATTATCATTTATTTAAAGAAATTTTTCAATTTCCTTCTCAACTTCTTTATTGACCACTGGTCACTCAGGAGCATGTTGTTTAATTTTCATGTATCTATATAGTTCCAAAAATTCAGCTTGCTATTGATTTCTACTTTTATTTCATTGTAGGCAGAGAAGATATTTCAATTTTTTTGAATGTTTCAAGACTTGTTTTGTAACCTAACATATGGTCTATCCTTAAGAATGATCCATATGCTAAGGAAAAATATATGTATTTTGCAGATGTTGGAGGAAATATTCTGTAAATATCTATTAGATCCATTTGGTCTATAGTGCAGCGTACGTCTGATTTTTTTTAATTATTTTCTGTCTGGAAGATCTGTCCAATGTTCACAGTGGGGTGTTGAAGTCTCCTGCTATTTATTGGTGTCTACCTCTATTTTTAGTTCTAATAATATTTGCTTTCTATATCTGAGTGCTCCAGTGTTGGGTGCATATATATTTACAATTGTAATATCCTCTTGCTGAATTGACTCCTTTATCGCTATATAGTGACATTCTTTGCTCTTATGGTTTTTGTTTTGAAATTTACTTTGTATGATATAAAGGTAGCTACTCCTGCTCTTTTATGGTTTCTATTGGCATGGAATATCTTTTTCCATCCCTTTATTTTTAGTCTATGTGTGTCTTTATAGGTGACATGTGTTTTTTGTTGGCAACACATTATGAGTCTTCTTTTTTATCCAGTCAGCCACTCTGTGTCTTTTGATTAGAGAGTTTATCCATTTACATTCAATGTTATTATTGATAAGTAAGAACTTACTCCTGCCATTTTGTTATTGTTTTCTGGTTGTTTTGTGGTACTCTCTTTCTTCTATTTTTCTTCCTGTCTTTCTTTTAGTAAGAGTGGTTTTACCTGGTAACACAATTTAGTTTTTCGCTTTTTATTTTTGTGTTACCATTGTATGTTCTTTGGTCTGAAGTTACCATGAAGCTTGCAAATACTATCTTATAACCCATTATTTTAACCTGATAACAACACTGTTTGCAAAAATAAACAGATAAAGTAGCAAAAAGAAAACAAAGACGCTATACTTTAACTTAATCCTCCTAATTTTTGACATTTTGTTGTCACTATTTATAGCTTATTGTACTCTCTTCATCTTGAAAAGTTATTTTAGTTATTATTTTTTATTGGTTCATCCATTAGTCATTCTACATAAGATAGGTGTAGTTTATACACCAGAGTTACAATATTATAGTTTTCTGTGTTTTTCTTTGTAGTTACTATTACTAGTGAGTTTTGTACCTTCAGGTAATTACTTATTACTTATTAACATTCTTTCTTTTCTGATTGAAGTATTCCCTTTAGCATTTCTTGTAAGATAAGTCTGGTGTTGATGAAATCTCTCAGCTTTTGTTTGTTTGGGAAAGTCTTTGTTTCTTCTTCATGTTTGAAGGATAATTTTACCAGATATACCATTCTAGGTTAAAAGTTATTTTCTTTTCACTCTTTAAATAAATCATGCCACTTTCTCCTGGCCTGTAAAGTTTCCACTGAGAAGTCTGCCGTCAGTCATATTGGAACTCAATTGTATGTTATTTGTTCCTTTTCTCTTTCCACTTTTAGGATCCTTTCATCATTATTGAACCTTGGGAGTTCAATTATTAAACATCTTGAGGTACTCTTCCTCGAGTTAATTGTTTGGTGTTCTATTACTTTCTTGTATTTGTGATATCTTTTCCTAGGTTTGTAAACTTCTCTATTATTATTCCTTTGAATAAACTTTCTATCTCCATTTCTTTCTCTATCTCCTCTTTAAAGCCAATAGGTCTTAGATTTGCCCCTTTGAGGCTATTTTCTAGATATCGTAGGCATGCTTTATTGTTTCTAATTCTTTTTTCTCTCCTCTGCTCTGACTGTATATTTTCAAATAGCCTGTCTCCAAGCTCACTGATTCTTCCTTCTGTTTGATCCATTCTTCTATTAAAAGATCCTGATGCAGGGGATTGCTGGCAAGATGGCCGAATAGGAACAGCTGTGGTCTGCAGCTCTCAGCAAGATCAACGCAGAAAAGGCAGGTGATTTCTGCATTTCCAACTGAGCCTCCATTGGTGATACCCAGGCAAACAGGGTCAGGGGTGGACCTCCAGCAAACTCCAGCAGACTGGCAGCAGAGGGGTCTGACTGTCAGAAGGAAAATTAACAAACAGAAAGTAATAGCACATCCAATCAAAGACCCCATCCAAAGGTGACCAACATCAAAGACCAAAGGTAGATAAATCCACAAAGATGGGGAGAAACCAGTTCAAAAAGGCTGAAAATTCCAAAAACCAGAGCGCCTCTTCTCCAAAGGATCAAAACTCCTCGCCAACAAGGGAACAAAACTGGATGGAGAATGAGTTTGATGAATTGACAGAAGTAGGCATCAGAAGGTGGGTAATAACAATCTCCTCCAAGCTAAAGGAGCATGTTCTAACCCAAAGCAAGGAAGCTAAGAACCCTGAAAAAAGGTTAGATGAATTGCTAACTAGAATAACCAGTGGAGAGAAGAACGTAAACGACCTGATGGAGGTGAAAAACACAGCACGAAAACTTCATGAAGCATACACAAGTGTCAATAGCCAAATCAATCAAGCGGAAGAAAGGATATCAGTATTTGAAGATCAACTTAATGAAATAAAGAGAGAAGACAAGATTAGAGAAAAAAGAATTAAAAGGAATGAACAAAGCCTCCAAGAAATATGGGACTATGTGAAAAGACCAAATCTATGTTTGATTAGTGTACCTGAAAGTGATGAGCAGAATGGAACCAAGTAGAAAAACACTCTTTAGGATATTATTCAGGAGAACTTCCCCAACCTAGCAAGACAGGCCAACTTTCAAATTCAGGAAATACAGAGAACACCACAAAGATACTCCTTGAGAAGAGCAACCACAAGACACATAATCGTCAGATCCACCAAGGTTGAAATGAAGGAAAGAATATTAAGGGCAGCCAGAGAGAAAGGTTGGGTTACCCACAAAGGGAAGCCCATCAGACTAACAGCAGATATCTGGGCAGAAATCCTATAAGCCAGAAGACAGTGGGGGCCAATATTCAACATTATTAAAGAAAAGAATTTTCAACCCAGAATTTCATATCTGGCCAAACTAAGCTTCATAAGTGAAGGAGAAATAAAATCCTTTACAGACACACAAATGCTGAGTGATTTTATCATAACCAGGGCTGCCTTAAAAGAGCTCCTAAAGGAAGCACTAAATGTGAAAAGGAACAGCTAGTACCAGTCACTGCAGAAACACACCAAATTATAAAGAACATTGACTATATCAAGAAACTGCTCTAATTAATGAGCAAAACAACCAGCTAGCATCATAATGACAGGATCAAAATCACACATAACAATATTAACTTTAAATGTAAATGAGATAAATGTCCCAATTAAAAGACACAGACTGGCAAATTAGATAGAGTCAAGACCCATAAGTGTACAATATTCAGGAGACCCATCTCACATGCAGAGACACGCATAGGCTCAAAATAAAGGGATGGAAGAATATTTACCAAGCAAATGGAAAACAAAACAAAAGTAAGAAATGCAAACCTAGTATCTGACAAAACAGACTTTAAACCAACAAAGATCAAAGGAGACAAAGAAGGCCATTACATTATGGTAAAGGGATCAATGCAGCAAGAAGAGCTAACTATCCTAAATATATTTGCACCCAATACAGGAGCACCCAGATTCATAAAACAAGCTTTTAGAGACCTACAAAGAGACTTAGACTCCCCCACAATAATAATGGGAGACTTTAACACCCCACTGTCAATATTAGACAGATCAGTGAGACAGAAAATTAACAGGACTTGAACTCAGCTCTGGACCAAGCAGACCTAACAGACATCTACAGAACTATCCACCCCAAATCACCAGAATATACTTTCTTCTCAGTACCTCATCACACTTATTGTGAACTTGACCACATAATTGGAAGTAAAACACCCCTCAGCAAACACAAAAGAACAGAAATCATAACAAACACTCTCTCAGACTGCCGCGCAATCAAATTAGAACTCAGGATTAAGAAACTCACTCAAAACCGCACAACTACATGGAAACAGAACAACCTGCTCTTGATTGACTACTGGGTAAATAACGAAATGAAGGCAGAAATAAAGATATTCTTTGAAACCAATGAGAGTGAAGACACAATGTACCAGAATCTCTGCTACAAGTTTAAAGCAGTGTGTAGATGGAAATTTATAGCACTAAATGTCCACAAGAGAAAGCAGGGAAGATCTAAAATAGATACCCTAACATCAAAATTAAAAGAACTAGAGAAGCAACAGCAAACTAATTCAAAACTAGCAGAAGACAAGAAATAACTAAGATCAGAGCAGAACTGAAGGAGATAGAGAAACAAAACCCTTTAAAAAATCAATGAATCCAGCAGCTCATTTTTTGAAAAGATCAACAAATAGATATACTGCTAGTCAGACTAATAAAGAAGAAAAGAGAGAAGAATCAAATAGACGCAATAAAAAATGGTATAGGATATATCACCACTGATCCCACAGAAATACAAACTACCATCAGATAATACCATAAACACCTCTATACAAATAAATAAGAATATCTAGAAGGAATGGGTAAATTCCTGGACATATACACCCTCCCAAGTCTAAACCAGGAAGAAGTCAAATCCCTGAATAAACCAATAACAAGTTATGAAATTGAGGCAGTAATTAATAGCCTATCAACCAAAAAAAGTCCAGGACTAGATGGATTCACAGCCGAATTCTATCAGAGGTACAAAGAGGAGCTGGTACCATTCATTCTGAAACTATTCAAAACAAGGGAAAAAGAGGGAATCCTCCCTAACTCATTTTATGAGACCAGCATCATCCTGATACCAAAACCTGGCAGAGGCATAACAAAAAAGAAAATTTCAGGTCAATATCCTTGGTGAACATCAATGTGAAAATCCACAATAAAATACTGGCAAACTGAATCCAGCAGCACATCAAAAAGCTTATCCACCATTATCAACTTGGCTTAATAGCCGGGATGCCAGGCTGGTTCAACATATGCAAATCAATAAGCATAATCCATCACATAAACAGAACCAATGACAGATACCTCACGATTATCTCAATAGATGCAGCAAAGGACTTTGACAAAATTCCACACCCTTTCATCCTAAAAACTCTTCATAAACTAGGTGCTGATGGAACATATCTCAAAATAATAAGAGCTATTTACGAAAACCCACAGCCAATATCATACTGAATGGGCAAAAACTGGAAGCATTCCCTTTGAAAACTTGCACAAGACAAGGATGCCCTCTCTCACCACTCCTATTCAACGTAGTATTGGAAGTTCTGGCCAGGACAATAGGCAAGAGAAAGAAATAAAGGGTATTCGAATAGGAAGAGAGGAAGTCAAATTGTCTCTGTTTGCAGATGACATGACTGTATACTTAGAAAAGCCCATCATCTCAGCTCCAAATCTCCTTAAGCTGATAAGCAACTTCCACAAATTCTCAGGATACAAAATCAATGAGCAAATATCACAAGCATTCCTATACACCAAGAACAGAAAACCAAATCATGAGTGAACTCCCATTCACGATTGTTACTATGAGAATAAAATACCTAAGAAAACAATTTACAAGGGATGTGAAGTACTTCTTCAAGGAGAACTACAAACCACTGCTCAAAGAAATAAGAGAGGACACAAACAAATGGACATACCTTCCATGCTCATGGGTAGGAAGAATCAATGTCGTGAAAATGGCCATAACACCCAAAGCAATTTGTAGATTCAATGCTATCCTCATCAAGTTACCACTGACTTCCTTCACAGAATTGGAAAAAAATACTTTAAATTTCATGTGGAACCAAAAAAGAATCTGCATAGCCAAGAGAATCCTGGGCAAGAAAAACAAAGCTGGAGGCATCATGCTACATGACTTCAAACTATACTACAAGGCTACAGTAACCAAAACAGCATGGTACTGGTACCAAAACAGATACATAGACCAATGGAACAGAACCAAGGCCTCAGAAATAACATCACGCATCTACAACCATCTGATCTTTGACAAACCTGACACAAATAAGCAATGGGGAAAAGAATCCCTATTTAACAAATGGTGTTGGGAAAACTGGCTAGATACATGCAGAAAACTGAAACTGGACCCCTTCCTTATACCTTATACAAAAATCAACTCAAGATGTATCAAAGACTTAAACGTTAAGACCTAGGAACATAAAAATCCTAGAAGGAAACCTGGGCAATACCCTTCAGGACATAGACATGGGCAAAGACTTCATGTCTAACACACCAAAAGCAATGGCAACAAAAACCAAAATTGACAAACAGGATCTAATTGAACTAAAGAGCTTCTCCACAGCAAAAGAACCTATCATCAGAGTGAACAGGCAACCTACAGAATGGCAGAAAATTTTTGCAATCTATCCATCTGACAAAGGGCTAATATCCATAATCTACAAAGATCTTAAACAAATCTACAAGAAAAAAACAAACAACTCATCAAAAAGTAGGCAAAGGATATGAACAGATGCTTCTCAAAAGAAGACATTTATGCAGCCAACAGACATATGAAAAAATGCTCATCATCACTGGTCATTAGAGAAATGCAAATCAAAACCATAATGAGATACCATCTCATGCCAGTTAGAATGGCGATCATCAAAAAAATCAGGAAACAACAGATGCTGAAGAGGATGTGAAGAAATAAGAATGCTTTTACACTATTAGTGGGAATGGAAATTAGTTTAACCATTGTGGAAGACAGTGTGGTGATTCCTCAAGGATCTAGAACTAGAAATACCATTTGACCCAGCGATCCCATTACTGGGTATATACCCAAATGATTATAAATCATTCTATTATAAAGACTCATGCACACATATGTTTATTGCAGCACTATTCACAATAGCAAAGACTTGGAACCAACCCAAATGTCCATCAGCGATAGACTGGATAAAGAAAATGTGGCACATATACACCATGCAATACTATGCAGCCATAAAAAAGGAGGAGTTCATGTCCTTTGTAGGGACATGAATGAGCTGGAAATCATCATTCTCAGCAAACTATCACAAGGACAGAAAACCAAACACTGCATATTCTCACTCATAGGTGACGTTCTCTTAAGGCCCAGAGGCTCTTCAGTCATTTGTGGTAAATACTGCCTGGCCTGGGACTCACCCTTCAGGGAAGTGGGCTCCCCTCTGACCCAGGGCAGGTTCAGAAATGTTGTCCAAGAGCCAAGTCTCAAAGTTGGGAACCACAGGGGCCCACTTGTGTTCTATCCCCCTGTGGCTGAGGTGGTACCTAAAGTGTAAGACAACATCCCTTTTACTTTTACCTCCACTTTTCTCAAGCAGAAGGAATCTCTCTGTAGCCACAACATCTGGGAATATTCTGTCTCACCTGAGGCCACTAAGTTTCCATGCCTCACCCAACACACTTAAAGTAGTACCTGAGTATTGTTGCTGGTTATTCAGGGCCCAAGGTCTCCTCAGTTAGCAGATGATACATCTTTCCAGGACTGGGTCCTTCCTTTAAAGGCAGCAGTTCCCTTCTGGCCCAGGGTGTATCTAGAAATATCTGGGGCAAGGGCCAGGAAAGGGGCCTCACAGCTTTGACCACTGCCCTATCTTTGTTTGGCTAAGCTAGTATCCAAGATGAAAAGTGCTCCCCACTTGTACATTTTCTTTCCTCAAACAGAAGGAAGGGGTTTCTTTTGGAGCTACAGGCTGTGCAGCCTGGTGTTAGTGGGAGTGTGATTTCAACACTCCCTTAGCCACCCCAACTGGTGTCTCGGTAGGCTGCATATCCCCCCAGTCTACTGTCTCTGGGCCCAGATCAGCCCCAGGACTCAACTAGGTGTTGCAGTCCTTGTGGCCTAGACTGCCTTTCAAGTTTATTTGGAGCACCATAACACTTTAGCTCATGGTGGTGAAGCTTGTGGGAACTTAGGTTTCAACCACTGGGATCAGCAATTCTCTTCTGGCTAGGGCTGGTTCAAATGCACCCTCTGTGGGCTGGCATCAACTGAGTTTGGGCAGGTTTTGCTTTCTGCTGTAACAAGGACAGCACTGAGTTTAATGCCTCACAATTGCTGGCTCTCCCTCTCCCCAGGAGCAGAAGCACTCTCCACACCATTCAGTTGCTGGTGGGGTAGGAAGAAGGGTTGCACTAGAGATTCAAGACTATTTTCCCTATCTCTTCAGTTTCTCTTTCAGGGACATGAATTTAAAAATCAGGTATTGTGGGTGCTAACCTGAGTTTTAGTTCTTACAAAGGTACCTGTTTTATTGCAGATGGTTGTTAAATTGGCATCTTCTCAGGGAGGACTATTAGTGGAACCTTCTGTTCTGCCATCTTTCTCTACCCCTCTAGCCCCAGTACATCATTTAAAATAGAATCATATACAGTCATGCGTCAATGAGAAATCCATTGTTAGGTGATCTCAATGTTGTGTAAACATCACAGAGTATACTTACACAAACCTAGATGGAATAGCCTACTATACACCTAGGCTACACACTATATCCTATGACTTCTAGGCTACAAACCTACAGAGCATGTTACTGTACTGAATACTGTAGGCAATTGTAACGTAATAGTAAATATTTGTGTTCTAAACATAACTAAACATAGAAAAGGTATTGTAAAAATTCGGTATTACAATCTTACAGGACTACTGTCATATATGTGGTCCATCGCTGATTGAAACAATTTTATGTGGTACATGATGTACATTATTCTCAATTTTTTCATGGCCTTAATCCACCATATCTAATCAGTTACTAATCCCTCCTTTCTTAATATTATCTTCATTCCTAGTGCCAATACCTTAGTTCTGATCTACGTTATCTCTTACTGGTTTATTATGATAATCACATGCAACCCCCAAACCTACTCTGCATTCTTTGATTTCCTAAGCCCTTTGATAGGTACTTCTTTGTTAGAAAACAAAAATATGGCAGATAATTGGCATCCAAATATCAAATCAAACTACTTCTTATCATATTTTTATGTTACATTTGCTGTATTACAAAGGATTTTTGTTGATTTCTTAATACTTTATAAAACTGAATCAGTAAATGGATAATTATTTCTTTTCTCATTAGCTTTTATAGGTTGAGTATTCCTTAGCCAAAATGCTTGGGACCAGAAGCATTTTGGAGTTCAGATTATTATGGATTTTGGAATATTTGCACATACGTAAAGAGATAACATGGGGATGGAATCCAAGACTAAACATGAAATTTAATTATACCTTATATACACCTTACACAGATAATCTGAAGGTAATTTTATACAATATTTTAACTAATTTTGTGCTTGAAACAAAGTTTTGACTGTGTTTTGACGGCAACCTGTCACATGAGGTCAGGTATGGAATTTGCCAGTTGTGGCATCATGTCAGTTCTCAAAAGTTTCAGATTTTGGAACAGTTTGAAATTCAGATTTTGAGATTAGGAATGCTCAACCTGTAGTAAGTTAAATTCAGTCTCAAAAAAAAAAGTGTAGTGCGAGGTTATTTTCTAAAATATTCTGCTCTAAAACATATTACAGACAAAATGAGTCTTCACAAGTTGTGCAAAGCCATCTAACTAAAATGTTTCATCTAGAAATAATGCATATTCATTTCTGTGGTTTCACACCCATTTTGCTGTTTGTACATATAGAGAATTCTGTTATGATCTAGTTCATGATACGTGATATTTTTATTTCTCAGAATCACAGGATTGTGTTTTGCCATGTTTTGTATTTCTATCACTCATCTACAATGAGCCAGTCAAAATGGAATCACTAAAACATAACTATTATCTCATCTCATCTATAAATAAACATACATATATATGTAAATGGTTCTTGTATTTCTTTAAAAGATGAGGAAGAAAATTTTCAGAGGAAAAGCATGAAAAGGGCACTTAAAACAGTACTGGAATAAAATAATCGGTTTTTTTAATTCATAAAAAATAATTTTGAATTATCCATAAATATTATCTTCCTGCATACACTACACACATGCACAGATGTGCATATAAACACATACCACATACACATGCATATCCTATTTAAATCTGTAACCTTTATAACTGTGAATCATACACATAGTATGTATCTGAGTAACCTAATTCATGTGCCACAGAAAACCACAGTAGCCAAATAACCACTTTGAGTGGCTTAGTGTCCATCCATTTGAACTTAGTTCTCCTATCAAAAGCTTCTTTTTCTACTTTTTTTTTTTATCACTTCCACCATTTTCTGTTTTGTACTCATTTTGCCCATATGTTAACTTTAAAAAAAAGATATATTCAGGCAAATACTTTATTCACATCCAAGCTAAAGGGACATGGGGTGATGGAAGAATATGGGGAAAGCTTCTGGAATCTCCAACATCCCTATGTCAAGCTTTATCTTCCATACTATGATTCAGCCACGATGGCCTTTGAACATTCCCTCATGCCCAGGCTCTTGAGATCCCTAAGGTTTTTCTTTATGGTGTTCCCTGTCTCTAGACGATTCCTCCCTGCTATTGGCTTAGAAGCTCCTTTGCTTCTTTCAAGTCTCAGTGTGATGTCCCTTTGCCAGTGAGGCCTACTCTACTTCTTAATGTACAGCACGTCCCCTATTATTCTCACTTACAGCATCCTCTTTTTCTCATTTTAAAATTTACCAGTGTTAGTCAGGGCAGATTTATTTGTGAATTTACAAGTATAATGCCATCTCTTGCAGTAGACAATGAATTCTAAAAGGGAGGGCCTTCTGGTTTTTTACCACTGTTATGCAACACTCAGCATAATGCCTGGCCCCATATATGGTAGATGCACAATGAATATTTAACAAAAGAAAAAGAAAGGGAGAAAGGGAGAGAGAGAGAGATAAATGAATAACAGAGAAAGCTAAGAAAAAGGGAAGCCAATAAAAGGAAAGCCAATAAAAGGATAAGAAAGAATAAGCAGAAAACAGAGGAAAGATAGACACAAAGAAAATAGTATTATAATCTGGTGGGAACAAAAATAAAAAGAAAGCATAAAATGAAAACAAAATGATCTCTGATGGCAGTCCAGTCATTCCAGCACTTTTCTATGAATATCAAGTAGAAAACCAGACTAAAACAGGATTATGACTGTCACCAATGAAAAACTGTCATACTGATGTCTACTTGTAATGCATGCATTGGTTTATTAACCCAAACTCCTTGAGTCAGCACCACAAATCTGGCTAATGGTCTTTAGAGCAGCCTAAATTTGCCCTTTAGGGTTATGATTTAGCTGACAGATGTGTAAAAACCCTTGTAGCCAGTTACCTCGATATTGATTACATATCTGTGAGGCTCACAGACTCATGTTTTTCCAGCTAAGGTCAGCATTACCTTAAAGCCTTGTGCCCTGATGCTGAGTTGTCTGTATTAGAGGGCATGACATAAATTCAGTTTATGGCTTGACCACTTCCATTTTATACCACTGATGTTTGTGTAGATGAATATGGAAGACATTGATCTAAAGTTCTCTTCTGGGAAATAAATGTGTGTCAGTGAATTTTGGGTTAAGGCCAAAGCCTGTTGCCATCTCTCCCTTGCACAGAAGCAAAGCCAAGTCTTAAAGTTGTCAGAGGACATTTCTAAGTGAACTTGGACAACAAATATGCAGCTGTCAATGAAGCCTGCCCTGATGGCCTTATTTCAAATTACAAAGTGACACTTTTGCCACATTCCCAATCCCCGTTAACTTGCTCTATATTTTTTATTGCACTTAGCACCTCCTAACATATTTCATGATTTATGCTATTTATTATTTATTCACATATTTCACTGGAATATAACTGAATGAGGTCAACAATGTATATTTTTGTATTTTTAATTGTTGTGGGTTCATGGTAGGTGTATATATTTATGGGGCACATCAGATATTTTGATACAGATATACCATGCATAATAATCACTTGAGGGTGTATGGGGTATCCATCACCTCAAGCATTAATCCTTTCTTTGTGTTACAAATAATCCAATTATACTCTTTTAGTTATTTTAAAATATACAATAAATTATTGCTGACTATAATTATCCTCTTATCCTATCAAATGCTAGATCTTACTTATTCTGTTTGACTATATTTTTATACCCGTTAACCACCCCTTCTCTCTTCTGTCTTCCCTGCCCCCGCCCACTATCCTTCCCAGCGTCTGATGACCATGATTTTACTCTCTATTTCCATGAGTTCAGTTTTAATTTTTCGTTCCCACAAATGAAGAGAACATGCAAAGTTTGTCTTTCTGTGCCTGGCTTATTTCACTTAAAATAATATCCTCCAGTTCCATCCATACTGTTCTAAATGATAGCATCTCATTCTTTCTTATGGCTGAAAAGTTCTCCATTTTGTATATGTATCATGTTTCCTCTATCCATTCATCTACTGAGGAACATCACCTGTTTTTTTCACTAGTGTGTTCCAAGCACTCAGAACAGTCACCGTCACATAATGGGTAGGCATTTGATTCATATTTAATTAAATGATGAATCAGTGAATGAATAAGTGAATGAAGATCAGTATTCTGTATTGTGGAGTGAAAGGAGGGAGGTACAAAGATAAAAACATTAGGATCTTTGCCTTGAGAAGCTTACGATTTAGTTGGGAAAATAAACACTCAGAAAAGCAGACAAAAACTCCTATGAAATAACAAACAGTAATAAATAGAATTGCATACATTAATAAATACAGTGGAACCATAAGGGAGGCAGCTAACTGTAGCAGGAATAACGCTAGACTTGGAAAATTGGGGTGAATCTTGGCTCTTCCATGCAACAACTATATTACCTCAAGTATGTCACTTAAATACTCTTGAGCATCAGATTTCTTGTTAGTATGAGTGAATAATAGTGGCTTCCTCACGGGATTCTTGTGAGAATAAAGTAAGATAAATGTGAAAGCAACTGGCTAATAATATTTACTCAATAAATGTCTATCAATTGAACAGACTTTCTCACAGATAAGAAAAAGCAAGCAGAGTGGTTAGTTTACTTGCACAAGGTCACACAGTTAGTGCCAGATTAGGAATCCCAACACTCCTAATTTTCAGCCCAGTGTTACTGAAAATAGGACTTAGTGCCTACTATGTCCCTCAGCTTATTCCTATGAGCAATTCTGTTTCTTACACACAACAAAAATTTATTATTTGTTCTAGAAAAGGGACATCATTTCCCTGAAATGTCCTCATTAGGCTCCAAGATGTCTAAGCTCTGTCTCTCTTTAATCAGTTTACTTGTGAAGGAGCAATTTGCTTTATGACCTCTTTGCAGAGTCTGAAGGGTTTATGACCATGTGGTGTCAACAAGAAGCTCTAAGATGCTTTCAGTTCCATTTACTAGCTTCAGAGTCTTCATATTGTAGAAGCCTATTTATTCTTAAAAGACTGAAGTTTGAACATTAAATCTGAGCACTCTGCATGCTTTTAAGCTTACTGTCAAATGGAACAATCACTTCTCATGGTCTATTCTACAACCAAAGCAGCATTTTCTAAGACAATATCATTAGTATTAATGTGATGTATTTTTAATAATTACACATCAACCTGTCCTTCCACAAGGCTTCAAACTGGCTGGATGGGACTGTTGTAGTCAGTCTCAAAACCTTTTTGTTAGTGGAAATAAAGATTATCAGGGAGTTGACAGACATATTGACTCAAGTCTAGGAACTTGCAATACTGAATCTATAATCATAGAAAGGGTGTACTATTTCCTTGCAAATCAAAACCACAATGAGATACCATCTCACACCAGTTAGAATGGCAATCATTAAGAAGTCAGGAAACAACAGGTGTTGGAGAGGATGTGGAGAAATAGGAACACTTTTACACTGTTGGTGGGATTGTAAACTGGTTCAACCATTATGGAAAACAGTATGGCAATTCCTCAAGGATCTAGAACTAGATGTACCATATGACCCAGCCATCCCATTACTGGGTATATACCCAAAGGATTATAAATCATGCTGCTATAAAGACACATGCACACATATGTTTATTGCAGCACTATTCACAATAGCAAAGAGTTGGAATCAACCCAAATGTCCATCTGTGACAGACTGGATTAAGAAAATGTGGCTCATATACACCATGGAATACTATGCAGCCATAAAAAAGGAGGAGTTTGCATCCTTTGTAGGGACATGGATGCAGCTGGAAACCGTCATTCTTAGCAAACTATCACAAGAACAGAAAACGAAACACCGCATGTTCTCACTCATAGGTGGGAACTGAGCAATGAGATCACTTGTACTCGGGAAGGGGAACATCACACACCGGGGCCTATCATGGGGAGGGGGGAGCGGGGAGGGATTGCATTGGGAGTTATACCTGATGTAAATGACGAGTTGATGGGTGCTGACGAGTTGATGGGTGCAGCACACCAACGTGGCACAAGTACACATACATAACAAACCTGCACGTTATGCACATGTACCCTAGAACTTAAAATATAATAAAAAAAAAAAAAAAAAAAAGAAAGGGTGTACTATTTCCTTACTTTCAAATACTCAAGTTGAGGCAGATGTAAATAGGGAAGAGAGTAACAAAAGTCTTAGAGGCCTCAAACCTATCCATCATGCAACTAATTAGCACCACATGAATCCTAAATTTTGTAGTGGAATCCCAAAATAATGCTGAGGGGTGGGAAAGGAGTATGGTAAAGGTAACTCAAGCAAAAGCTCATTCTAACGACCTCAAGTACTAAAAAGTATGGTTGTTGTCGAGATATCACTGTGTTGGTAATTCAAGAGCAGAATATGAAACACAATCAAACAATACTTTCAGCCTCTCACTGAAATGATAACACTCACTCTTGGTAACAACAATGATACACTCACTCTTGTCTCTGCCACAATCTGTGAATCTGTTCCATTTTCCTCCCTCTGATGATCCAATTTCTTTTTCTCCTTACCAATCAATAGTTATATGAACTTTTAGGTCAAATTCACAATGTTCACTGACTCAGATTTTGTTGTCTCAATTTTCATGATCCTAAAAAATGAGAGAAGAATCTCACTGGTCTCGTCAATCTTATCTAACTATCTAACTAGGAAACCCATATGGCTGGGAACTCTGGGGAAGGTGGGGTCATATGGGCAGCGGGGCCTATAGTAGGGGTAGGTTCTTCAGAAATCTGGGGTTGAAAATGATAAACAGACCCCGCCCACCCCCCCGCCATGAGTGGGAAACATGCTTGCTTATTAATTCTGGAATTAATCCACTTCTCCCAGTCACAGTAGCTTGTTTTAGCTGCAAATACTGTCATTGTTCACCTTTATTACTATATCACCTCTAAGCTGTTCTCCCCGTGTGCAGATTCTCCTCTTCTAAATTTGTTCCAGCTGCAACCAGAATAAATTTACTATGTCATTTTCCTGTTCAATACTCTAAAATGGCTCCCTCCTTAGAGGGAGGCAAAGTCCAAATTTTTTAATATGCAGCACAAAGCCCGATCCGGCCCAGTGTCACATACTCATACCTCTTTGTTTCCTGTGTTCTCTCCAAGCCACCCACTGTGGTGTGGCTCAAACTACTTCTCATATCTTAGACACACCTGACTCTTTCTTGTCTCTAATTTCTCTGTATATTCTGTTTATTCCACCTGGCATACTGTCCTCCTTTCTTACATCTGTCTAGTTATAGTCATCTTTTAAAATTCGATATAGATGCAAATTTCTCAAAAAAAAAAAAAAAAAAGAAACACATTTTTTGATCTTCCACATGCTAGGACAGGTTTCCCCTGTGTATTCCTGTTCTAGCACACATTATACTTTGTAGTCATGGGCTGTTTACTCTCCTATGCCCATCACCCCACAGAATCTCAGCACCCAGGAGGCAGACCTTTTTTGCAATGCATTGTATCTTTCCAGGACAGGGCCTGGCACATAGTAGATGCTCAAGAAATATTTCTTGACTAAATGAAGGAGAAGTCAAGGGCATCTCAAACACTTCTGAAATCACCTCCTAGTTCTAGCCTATGGTCATTCAGCCACTGCTTGATAACTTTCATCTTCTTTCTGCATCATCGTTGACAAGATAAAGCAGTCCAAAAAGGAAGCATAGTCTCTATAGCTTTAAAAATCAACATGACCTATCTGCTTTTCCCTAATATATATGTAAAGTGATTGCAAAATATATTACTTTTGGTTTCCAACCTTAGGCCTGTCCCCTAGCACTGGAGTGATTGAAGGTACTTGGAATTGGCCTGCTGACAGGTATTTAGATATACACATTGCCAGAGATATGCCTCTGAGTCCCCAAGTCCCCACTGTCCCTCTAACAAAACACAGGAAATTAAAGGCCTTAACTGAGAATGTAAACTCAACCTCTGAAATAAATTGCACACCAAGCACATCCCCACACAACCCCCAAAAGGTCATGTGCTGAAAAGCCCAATTTTGCTCAGATCAGGCAAGTAACATGATAACTCATGGCATTTTTTTAAAAAGTCAGTTTTTTCTCTTTATATCTGTCACAGCTGCTAATAGCTTTTTACTATGTTTAGCTTCCACCTATCATTTGGGGAATATTTTGTGGAATCCATTTAAACTTACAAATAGGGTCTTCCCACCCTCTGTGAGTCCATAGAGTACCCATCTGGAACATGCCTAGGACATTGAAACTGGTCTGTGGGATTGCCATGTCTCATTAACAGCCTGGTAAGAAAGTGAAAAACTAACTTTTCAATTGCCCAGAAACACAACCTGATTAAGTAGACGTTTAGTAGTTTATGAAACAAGGTTCCAACCAGCTTTTAAATCTACTCATCTTCTCTCATGGATATGCCCAGGAGTCCCAGAAAAGCAGTCACTTAGCTCTTAGCTCATATCACCTAGTCCCAGGCCCTCAGCCAGTTTTTATGTATGACTTTACAGTCACAGCAACAGCCACCAGCAGAAGGAACTTATACTAGTTGAGTATTTAAGTGTTATCCATGCTAAAATCAGAGTAAGAATTTTATTTGATTTTTAAGATGAAAATTTAACTAGAGAATTTTTCTTTTTTCCTTTTTTAAAAGTTTGATTAAGTCTCTCTTTTCAAAAACCTGCGCTCTCCTCATTGGGTGGCATTTCACTAAAGTCTACTAACAGCAGTTTTCCTGAGATGAACATCTCTCTGATGCAGTGCTTCCCTCTGTATCTCAGCATCAGTTTTCATTTGTATAAAACACATGCTGTAAATGATGATATGGCAGCTACCTGGCTTGCTCCTGACAACTGGTACTCTTGTCAGGGGTGAAAGTAGCAACAAAGGAGACATTATCTTCCCTAAGAATAGGGCTTTATCCAGGGTGAGTGACCACATTTCAGTATTATCTATTTATTAGTTTCAATATTCAAAAACATAGACCAGATTTTTGTCATGATGATGAGCCTCTACAAAATGTTACCTCACACCAATCTCAATGGAAAGCTACTTTCAAAACAAACAACCAACCAAACAAACAAACAAAACAAAGAAGGAAAACATTCTGTTTTTATTTCAGTGCAGAAGAGTTTGGGTTTTGTTTTGTTTTTGTTTTTTCTCGGAACTTCCAGCCAAAGAGTAGTTTTAGGATTAAATGGGCATAATAGAGTTGATGTTTGGTTAGCTTCACCACATTTTACAGGCATCCTTGTATTACTCAGATCCATCTTTTACAATTTTAGCCCTGAACATAGAATGTCATTGTGTTATTAATTTAATCTGTTTTCAGAATTTTGATTTTAGAAAGCAAATGTTATCATACCTCAGTTCTTTCCAAAAACAAATACCTAGTTCTTCCAAAGTATAATTTTATATGAAACCTTTAAAAAAAAGACTTCATATTCCCCATATTCCCCACATGTTCTCATTGCCACTCATCTCTCAACCCCTTTACAAGCTACATTCTACTTGTACCATTCTTGTGGAGGTATTTCCTAAAACCAACAATCTCCTAATGACCATTTTCTAGACTTTTTCTTTTAAGACCTGCTGAAGACTCAGCACAGGTCATTATCATTTTATTCTTTATACACTCCACCTTTTAAGCTTCCAAAACTTTGAGATAAGTTTGCTTTGCTTTATCTCACTGACTGCCCTTTCCCTAGTTACTTAAGCTTTTTCTTACTCTCGGCCCAGGACTGGGGATTATTCAGGATTGTTTGCTTAGCTGTGGCCTTATTTCTCTTCTTACAGGAGTAAATGTTATGACCCAGGTATGACAAAAAGCTCCTGAATAGACACAAAAAGCATATGTGATAGAAAATTGAAAAGTTGAAACTTATCAAAATTTACAATTTATATGCATTATGGAACACCACCAAGAAAGTGAAGCAACGAACTACAGATGGAGAAAATATTTGCAAATCATATGTCTTATATCCAGAATATGTAAAACATTTTTACAACTCAATAATAAAAAACAAATCAACCAACTTTTGAAGGAGCAAAGCATTTGTATAGACATTTATCCAAAGAAGTTATATGAATGGCTAATAGGCACGTGAAAACATGCTCAATATCATTAGCCATAGGGAAATTTAAGTAAATGCATGCTGCATCAGCCTCTACATATTACATCATTCACTTCTATTGCCTCTGGTTTCCAATTGGGTTCAGTCAATGGGAAGTATTAATAGAAGATATAAGCATAGTGGGAAATATAGACATTGAAGTATTTACTCCCCTGTCAACCTCCTGGGAGGTTTTGTGTTGAGAGAGAATGCATTACTCTAACAATGGCAAAGCTCCTGTTGGCCGATCCTCTCATAGACTTGCAACTACAGTGACAGGCCCTGGTACCCATTTCCTCCACTTTCATCTTAAGGCTTGCTTCCTCATTTACTCCCAGGAGCACTCCATCCTCCCTTCTTGTTTTGTTTGTTTGCTTGTTCTGTTTTGTTTTTTAATCTTGCCTTCAACTGTGTAAATGATCCCTTCATAAATCTTTCTTCCACCCCCTTTTTTGAGTGGACCATCTATTTTGAAGAAGCAGGCTACTAATGTAGCCTCTCTCCACAGAAGAGTCCCATTTCACCAGGTATCTTCTGAGGAGCAAGACACAAGCCTCCACTACTCCACAATGCCATGGACACCTATCTTTTCTTTCTGTCTTTGGAAAATTCTTTTTAGGTGGAGCAAATCCTTCTCTCTCTGTTCAGGTTTTCTTCAGAAGCCCTTCTCTTCTCTGTCTGAAGAATGTACAGCATAACCTCCTCATGGACTTGATTTTGGAAAGAAAATTAAGAAAGGAAAATTGTCATGCAGTTTCTTACATTATCACAAACCTCCCTGTGAGGTAAGAGAGCCTAGAAATTGTACTATTTAAGAAGAGGGAAAGAGAAAAAGGAGACAACTTAAATCATTGCCACACTATCCTCTATGCCAGCATTTCTCAACTGGGGGCAATTTTGCCTCCTAGGGGTTATTTGACAATGTCTGAAGGTATTTTTAGTTGTTACACAGGAAAAGTACTAATGTTATCTCATGGATAGAAGCCAGGGATACCACTAATGTTTTACAATGAAGAAGACAGCCCGTATATCAAAGAACTAGTCAACTCAAAATGTTAACAGTGCTGAAGTTGAGAACCCTGAATTATGCTGACTTACGTGGTTCTATTAAGAGATGAGCAGCTGTAACTTTAGCTAACTGACTGCTACACTGCATCTATCATCTAAGCCAAATCCAAATTCCAGGTTTCCACTCACAAGTTAAGAGTATGTCTCTGATTCGCCTTGACAGATAGAACATGCCTGACTTTATTATACAAATTTTCAGTTAAATGGAATGTCTTTGTGGTTCCTTTACCTACCTTTCCAAATAGTTATATCTATGATTTCCTAATTCTCCTGCCTTAGACTGCTCTGTTTCTGTTTGCTGAACTAGTAGCCTCTCCTCCTTATCCTCAGGTGTCCAAACCAGGTCAATACATCACCAGGTCAAAAACCTTTTCCTGTCTCAAGCCCCCAGTACTCTATATTTTTCTATCTTTGTCATAGGAACAAGATCTCCCTCATCAAAATCTTCTAGAACGTTCCATGGTGTTTATCTTTTTCTTAATGTTTACTAACATTTTGTTTTTAATAGTGAAAAATCGAATGCAATCTAAATGACAAACCTTAAGACAATGATTGCATAAACTAAAATATATCCAATGAATGTATCATACAGTTAGAAAAATGGTAATACTCTACTTTTTCAACTTTTATTTTAGGTTTAGGGGTACATGCGCATGTTTCTTATGTAGGTAAACTTCATGTCATGAGGGTTTGGGGTATAAATAATTTTGTCACCCAGGAAATAAGCATAGCACCTGATAGCTCTTTTTTTTTTTCTGATCTCTTTACCTCTCCCATGCTCCACCCTGAAGAAGGTCCCAGTGTCAGTTATTCACCTCCTAGTATCCATGGTTCTCATTGTTCAGCTTCCAGTTATAAGTGAGCACATGTGGTATTTGGTTTTCTGCTCCTGCATTAGTTTGTTTAAAATAATGGCCTCCAACTCCATCCATGTTGCTGCAAAGGACATAATCTTAATTTTTTTTTTTTTTTTTTTTGGTGTTTTTGTTTTGGCTGCATAGTATTCCATGGTGAATATGTATCACATTTTCTTTATCCAGTCTATCACTGATGGACATTTAGGTTGATTCCATGTCTTTTCTATTAGAAGTAGTGTTGCAATGAACATATGCATGCATGTGTCTTTATGGTAAAATGATTTATATTCCTCTGGGTATATATCAATAATAGGATTGCTGGGTCTAATGGCAATTCTGTTTTTAGCTCTTTGAGGAATTACCACGCTATTTTCCACAATGGTTGAATTAATTTACACACTCACCAACAGTGTAAAAGTGTTCTCTTTTCTCTGAAACCTCACCAGAATCTGTTTTGTTGTCGTTGCTGCTGTTTTTACTTTTTTAATAATTGCAATTCCGACTGATGTAAGATGACATCTCATTGTGGTTTTGCTTTACATTTCTCTCATGATTACTGATGTTGAGCATTTTTTCATATACTTGCTGGCTGCATGTATATCTTCTTTTGAAAAGTGTCTATTCATGTCCTTTGCCCACTCTTTGATGGGGTTGTTTTTTTCTTGTAAGTTTGTTTAAGTTTCTTATAGATTTTGGACATTAGACTTTTGTCAGATACATACCTTACAAAAATTTTCTCCCATGCTCTAGGTTGTCTGTTTACTCTGTTAATAGTTTTTTTTGTTTGTTTGTTTGTTTGTTTTTGTTTTTTTTTTCTTTTTTTTTTTAATTTACACTGTTATAATCTTTGGCTGTGCAGGAGCTCCATCGTTACATTACATCACATTTGTCAATGTTTTTTGTTTCAATTGCTTTTGGCATCTTTGTCATGAAATATTTGCCAAGTCATATGTCCAGAATGGTATGTACTAGGTTATCTTCCAGAGTTTTTCTAGTTTCAGGTTATACATTTTAAGTCTTTAATCCATCCTGAGTTGATTTTTGTATGTGGTGCATGGTAGGGTCCAGTTTAAATCTTCTGCATATGGTTAGCCAGTTATCCCAGCACCACTTACTGAATAGGGAATGTTTTCCTGATTGCTTGTTTTTATCAGCTTTGTTGAAGATCAGATGGTTGTAGATGTGTGACCTTAATTCTGAACTCTTTATTATGTTCCACTGGTCTATGTGTCTGTTTTTTGTACCAGTACCATGCTGTTTGGGTTACTGTAGCTCCACAGTATAGTTGAAGTTGGGTAACACAATGCCTCCAGCTTTGTTCCTTTTGCTTAGGATTGCCTTGGCTATTCAGGCTCTTTTTGGTTCCATATGAATATTTATTTTCCAATGCTGAAGAATGTCATTAATATTTGATAGGAATAGCATTGAATCTGTAAATTACTTCGAATCTGTAAGTATGGTCATTTTAACAATATTGATTATTTCTATCCCCGTAAGTATGAAATGTTGTTTCATTTGTTTGTATCATCTCAGATTTCTTTCAGCGGTGTTTTGTAATTCTCATTGTAGAGGTTTTTAGCATCCCTGTTTAGCTGTATTCCTAGGTATTTTACTCTTTTTGTCCCAATTGTGAATGGGATTACACTACCAATTTGGCTCTCAGCTTGGATGTTGTTTGTGTATAAGAATGCTAGAGATGTGCCCTGCCATTTGTGTTTTTCCAGGGACATCAGGAAGTTGCACCCACCAGTTGAGTTCACATAAAAGTGGGATTGCTGGAAAGCTCTAGCAAGCATTGGCAACCTGGCTACCAGTGGTGAGGGTAGGTAGAGTGACCAGCCATATTCAGGCCAAAGCAGGGCAGCTGGACTATAAACTGGACCTGAACCTTGTCCAGCAAGGGGTGGCTAGAGCAATCTTACTCTTCCCAGGCACTGCAGCTGCAGCCTCAATTGGGGATATGGCACCAGTGCTGGTGTGCTCTGGGTCTTGAGGCTTGTAGAGATCCCCTCAGACACAAGAGTTACCCCCACAAAATGTCCAGGTGGCTCTCTGCTCCTACCTAGATGTGCAGTGGCGGGGAGGGGGGGTGGAGTACAGGGGGATCAGGGGGATTTATCCATTCCCAGTCTTGTACAGGTGTCTGTGGAGAGCATGAATCCCCCTGGGGGCTCTCACTCACTCACCCTCTCATATGTTGGAGAGGTTCCCCTGGCTACACACTGAGCCTAGCCACATAGGTGCCCAGCTTCGCTCCTCTCCGCTCTTTGTGTTTTCCTGCTCCCTTGTTGGATCCTGACATGGTTTCCCAGATGATCGGCCTACAGGGTCAGTGTTCACTTGCTCTTTTGTTTCCCCTCCATGAGCTGCTTCTAGTTTGACATCTTGGATCCGCTACTCCCCATCTTTCATCTGTCACTTGACAAATATCTGTTCTCCAAAACTAAACTATAAGCTCTTTTTATGAGTATGATTTTTTTATAATGATGATAATAATAAAAATATTTACTAAAATCATATTCTGGGTTTGAGACCATGATAAGCACTTTTCATGCATTATGTCATTAAATATATTACTTATATCCAGAAATAATATTCAAATAGTTACAACTGTTACAGCACAGGCACAGTGTCACAGCCCTCGGTATAACTATTTCAGGCTTCTTGCTTGCAGTAGAACATAATCTTATAACTAACAACCTCAAACTCAAGTACCCATCACAGATATTTAATTTCTCCAACACATTTGGGTTTTACCCGGTCATAATACACCTTATCACACCACACTTAAATTTACTTGCAAGTCAAAACTTAGTCTCTCTTCTACTAGACCTAATTTGATTAGACAAAAAGAATACCAAAAAATACTGCCCAAGTTCAAATTATAGCCTCCACCATTGCATCTACCCAGAAAGGCCTAATTAAGTTCTACTTTTTCTCTTTTCTTACTCCCTCCCTCTTAACACTGTTCTTAATTATTTAACCCTGTTCCCTCAGGTGATCTCAATCACAATAAAAATACTAACAGAGATCAACTAGCAACCACTACCAATTAACATCCATAACTCCATAAGGCAGCTACGCCAATAGAATCCTCACAAAGTAATCCTATTTCTTCACCCTCAAAGATCACCCAGTTTTCTATATTCTTAAAATCAATTACAATTTCCACCTCATCATAATCAATTTCTCACATAACTAACACCAAATCTAATAGCAACCCTAGTAGCAAAGCACCCCAAAGAGCAACACTTGGCCCTCAGGTCTCAGGGTATTCCTCAGTAGCTCTCACTGTCATGTAACCAAAAATGACCATTATTGCCCCCAAATAAATTTTTAAAATACTATTAAACCTACAAAAGCCCCAACAAATTTCACACAATACCACAACCCCTCCCCGATTAATAATTAACCCCAATCACCCATAAATAGGAGAAGGCTTTGAAGAGAGCCCCACAAGGTCTATAACAAGAATAATAATAAAAATACAATATATATTCTAATTCTTAAATGGAATATAACTATGACTAATGACATGAAAAATCATCATTGTACTTCAATTATAAGAACCCTAATGACTAACATTCATGAAATGCAACCCTTAATAAAAATTATTAACCACTCGTTTATTGACCTACCTGCACCATCAAACATCTCTGCGTGGTGAAACTTTGGCTTGCTTCTAGATATTTGCCTGGTCCTTCAGATAAGTACAGGGTTATTCCTAGTTATACATTACAAGTCAGACTTTAACTACCTTCTCCTTAGTCACACACATTTGCCGAGATGTAAATTACAGCTGAGTTATCCACTACCTACATGCTAGTGGGGCTTCAATATTCTTCATCTGCCTATTTCTACATGTAGGCTGAGGCTTATACTACAGATCATTTACCTTCCTAGAAACTTGAAATATTGGCATTATTCTTCTATTTGCAGTTATAGCAACAACATTCATAGCATTCACTCTAATTATGTACTTCCATGAGACCAAATATCGTTCTGAAGTAAAACAGTAATTACAAATGTACTATCAGCCACACCATAATTGGAACCAACCTTGTACAATGAATCTGAGGTGGATTCTCAGTTGATAAAGCCACCTTTATACAATTCTTCACTTTCCATTTCATCCTACCTTTTATTATCACAGCCCTAGTAGCCATCCACCTCTCATTCATACATGAAACAGGATCTAATAACCCCTCAGGAATTTCATCAGACTCTAACAAAATCCCATTTCACCCTTTTTACACAATTAAAGATATTCTAGGCTTAATTCTACTTCTCCTACTCCTGTTAATTCTATTTCTATTCTCATGTGACCTCCTAGGAGGCCCAGACAACTACACCCCAGCAAACCACCTCAGCACTCTGCCCCATATCAAACCAGAGTAGTACTTTCTATTTGCCTACGCAACCCTACAGTCTATCCCAAACAAACAAACTAGGGGGTGTACTAGCCCTTGTATTTTTGATCGATCCTCATTCTAGCAATTATCCCGATATTTCATACATCTAAACAACAAAGTACGACATTCCAAAAATTAAGTCAGTGTTTATTCTGAATCTTAGTGGCTGACCTATTCACACTTACGTGAATCAGAGAACAACCCATCAAACACCCTTTCATCCTTCATTGGACAAACCGCATACATTGCATCTTTTTCTATTATTCTTATTTTTATCCCACTCAACACCTTAATTGAAAACAAACTACCTAAATGAAGATGTCATTGTAGTATAACTTTATTGCTCTAGTCTTGTAAACCAAAAATGGAAGATTTCCTCCCCAGGACAACCTCAGGGAAAAAGCATCCCACTTCACCGCCAGCTCCCAAAGCTGGAATTCTACTTAAACTACTCCCTGTATCCTTTAATGACCAATTAGAACAAATGCTAGCCATAAACAGCCAGTAAATCCAAACAGGGGGTGCTGGTGAGTATCAGCTGTTTGTATACCACTTTATTTATTTTCTGTTACCTCTCATGCAGTCAGAGTTCCATGAAGATTTGTAGGTAAGTTAATAATTCATTGTAGATATCATTAACCTTAGCAGGAAATCAGATGTCTACTTCACTTCTATTTCCTTAGGAATTAGGCCAGTGTCAAGCGTATAGAAAGTGCTTGTAAATATTTGTAGAATAAACAAAAAAAATACTAAAGTGCTTTTAGGTTTTGCATATTTTTTGCGTGCCAGACACAACATCAGATATTTTTATTGTATTATTTCAATTCATATAACAATGCCACCAGAAGGCATTATGACAACAATATTACCATTGAGAAAACCTAGACAAATAGAGGCTAAACAATAATGGTGTTAACGTGTTGATAGAAAGAGATTCAGACCAGTTATGCACAACTACTTAGATGTAGTTGCTCACAAGAAACTCTACAAAGTGGGTGATGATGGTAAGCATTCACCCACAAGAAAAGCAAGGAGTGGCTGGGGACAGTACCATTCACGTAGAAAGTGACTCAAAAAAGTGTGAGGAAGTGGTTCTAGTTCTTTAACACTGCATTTTTTTTTTTTTTTGTCTTTCTCTTTTTTTAAATAGCGAGTGGGTAAATGGTAATGGTTGTTAGTCCCATGTTGCATTTCTAGTGGTAATAAAAAAGAGATGCATACACGAAGAAAAATCAGGAGATTTAGTCCACACGTGGAACAGAACAAAACCCACAACTTCTAATCAATGAGGATGAAAAAATGGTGACCATTTATTTCTGGGTTTCTGTTCTGTTCCATTGGTTTATATGTCTGTTTTTGTACCACTACCATGCTGTTTTGGTTACTGTAACCCTGTAGTATAGTTCAAAGTCAGGTAGCGTGATGCCTCCAGCTTTGTTCTTTTTGCTTAGGATTACCTTGTCTATTCAGGCTCTTTCTTGATTCCATACAAATTTTAAAATAGCTTTTTTCTAGTTATGTGAAGAATCTCAATGGTAGTTAAATAAAAACAGCATTTATAGGAATTTGTAGAAATCTATAAATTTCCTTGAGCAATATAGTCATTTTAATGATATTGATTTCTCCTATTCATGAGCATGGAATGTTTTTCCTTTTGTTTGTGACATCTCTGATGCCTTTCAACAGTGTTTTATAGTTCTCCTTGTAGAGATCTGTCATCTCCCAGGTTAGCTGTGTTCTTAGGTATTTTATTCTTTTAGTGGAAATTTTGAATGGGAGTACGTTCCTGATTTGGTTTTCAGCTTGACTGTTGGTGTAAAGAAATTTTCTAGTGATTTTTGCACATCAATTTTATTTCCTGAGGCATTTCTGAAGCCTATTAGCAGTTCAAGAAGCTTTTGAGCTGAGACTTTAAGGGTTTCCAGATAAAATTATGTCATCCACAAACAGGGATTGTGTTATCTGCAAACAGATGACACAATCCCATATCTATACTATCCCTCTTCCTATTTGGATGTTCTTTATTTCTTTCTCTTGCTGACTGTCCTGGGCAGGACTTCCAATACTATGTTGAATAGGAGTGGTGAGACAGCATCTTTGCTGTGTTCCAGTTTTCAAGGAAAATGCTTCCAGCTTTTGCTCTTTCAGTATGACATGGGCTGGGATTTGTCAAATATGGCTCTTACTATTTTGAGGTACATTCCTTCAATGCTTAGTTTACGGAGAGTTTTTAACATAAATTGATATTTAATTTTATCAAAAGCCTTTTCTTCATATATTGAGATAATCACGTGGTTTTTGTCTTTAATTCTGTTTATGTGATGAATCACATTTATGGATTTGTGTATGTTGAATCAACCTTGCATCCCAGGGTTAAAGCTGGTTTAATTTTGGTGGATAGCTTTTGATATGCTGCTGGATTTGCTTTGCCAGTGTTTTGTTGAGGATTTTTGTATCAATGAGGATTTTTTGTATCATTTTGAATCAATGAGGATTTTTGTATCAACCCTTATCAAAGATATTGGCCTGAAGTTTTTTTTTTTTTTAATCTCTGTCTGATTTTGGTATTATAATGATGCAGGCCTCATAGAATGAATTACAGAGGAGCCCCTTCTCCTCATTTTTTTGAAATAATTTTAGTAGGAATGGTACCAGCTCCTCTTTGTTCATCTGGTAGAATTCAGGTATGAATCCATCTGGTTCTGGGCTTTTTTTTTTTTTTTTTTTTTTTTCTTTTTGGTTGATACCCTATTTATTACTGCCTCAATTTCAGAGCTTGGTATTGGTCTGTTCAGGGATTCAATTTCTTCCTGGTTCAGTCTTGGGAGGGTGCATGTGTCCAGGAATGCATCCATTTCTTCTAAATTTTCTAGTTTATGTGCATAGAGGTATTCATAATATTTTCTGGTGATTATTTGTATTTCTGTGGGGTCAGTGGTAACATCCCCCTTGCCATTTCAGATTGTGTTTATTTGAACCTATTCAATAAATGGTGCTGGGAGAATTGACTAGCCATATGCAGAAGATTGAAACTGGACTCATTCCTTATGCCATATACAAAAATTAACTCAAGATGGATTAAAGACTTAAATGTAAAACTCAACACTGTAAAAATCCTGGAAGAACACCTAGGCAATACCATTCAGGACATAGGCACAGGCAAAGATTGCATGAGGAAGATGCCAAAAAGCAACCTTGCAACAAACAGAAAAATTGATAGTGTGAATCTAATTAAACTAAAGAGTTTCTGCACAGCAAAAGAAACTATCAATAGAGTAAACAGACAACTACAACATGGGACAAAATTTTTGCAAACTATGTATCTGACAAAGGTCTAATATCCAGCATCTATAAAAAACTTAAATTTACATGAAGAAAACAACAAACAGCCCCATTAAACAGTGAGAAAAGGACGTGAACAGACACTTCTCAAAAGAAGACATAGATGCAGCCAACAAGCATAAGAAAAAATGCTCAACATCAGTAATCATTAGAGAAATGCAAATCGAAACCACAACAAGACACCATATCACACTAGTCAGACTGGCTATTACTAAAAAGTCACAAAATAACATACTGGTGAGGTTGTGGAGAAAAAGGAATGCTTATATACTGTTGGTGGGAATGTAAATTAGTTCAACCATTGTGGAAGACAGTGTGGTAATTCTTCGAAGTCCTAAAGATAGAAATACCATTCAATCCAGCAATCTCATTACTGGGTATATATCCAAAGGCATACAAATCCTTCTGTTATAAAGACACATGCACACATATGTTTATTTCAGCACTATTCACAATAGCAAAGACGTGGAGTCAACCTAAATGCTCATCAATGATAGACTGGATGAAGAAATTGTGTTACATATACACGATGGAATATTATGCAGCCATAAAAAAGAACAAGATCATGTTCTTTGCAGGGGTATGGATGGAGCTGGAGGCCATTATCCTTAGGAAACTAATGCAGTAACAGAAAACAAAATACCACATGTTCTCACTTACAAGTGGGAGCTAAATGATGAGAACACATGGACGCAAAAGGGAAACAACTTACACAAAGGCCTATTGGAGAATGGAGGGTGGGAGGATGGAGAGGATCTGGAAAAATAACTAATGCATACTAAGCTGAATATCTGGGTAATCAAATAACCTGTACAACAAAGCCCCATGACAGTTTACCTATATAACAAACCTGTACATGTCCCCCTGAACTTAAAAGTTAAAAAAAAAAAAAAAAAAAGCAAGGAGCCTGAAAGAGAGTAGAGCTTTCTCCCTATAATCATGGATCTATTTTCATTCACATACTGTATTTGCAGGCATATCATGAAGTATAAATATATTAGTTAATAAAAAAAAGTGACCATAAAAATGTTCCTTATAAAATCTAGAACTTTCTGTGGTGATTTTGAGCTGACTAGAAAATTGCTAGATAAATACTGATCAGCTTCCCATGATATCTAAGCACACCAAGAATACACACTGGGACCTTGGGCTCAAATGCCTCCACATCATTTCTTTCCATTCTCTTCTTTGAATTTTAGAGCATAAAACTTTACAAAATAAAGTGATCCCTCACAAAAGCACAGCAATTGAGTGCACCTGTGGTAGGTTGTTCTCACTGAATATTGTTTTTAAATACCACAATAATCCTCTGGTTTTTCTTTCACTTAATCCTTTTATGAGTTTTGTATGGTAGAATGGCTGCATATTACATGAAATTTAATCAAGCAGCTACTTTTTTGTGTAGCTGGAAATGGAAATCTGGGCATCTGCTTTGTCAGTGACCTTTGATTGACCCTGGCTCACTATAGCCAGGTATATAAAAAATTAAAGATTTTTTGTCAGAAGCTAAGAAAAGTGGCTATTGATGTCCCAGCTCCATTCTTTGCTGCTTGGACACAGAGTTCTGGTTTCTTTCTCATTGCAAATTGGGCAAAGGCCCTTCCAAATTTTTTGTATCCCCTTCCCATAAATCAAAAATTCAGTTCTTACTGTATGACAAACTTGCATGTGTTTTTCTGGGTGGCAGATAGACCTATTCTTAGCTTGTCTGATCTACATTTTTTAACTTTAGTTTTAGATATTTGTAACTTTATTTTCAAAGGTACATTCTCAAAAGTAAACCTAGACTATTGTTTTCAGAGTTAGTAGTAATGAAGTATCTAATACATTTCACAAGAAGTAGTCCCTTAGATTTCTATAGGGCATCCCTCTGGGATTTCAACATACTTCGTTTCTGTACATCTTCTCCTGGAATTCTTTGGTGTATTAGTAGTCAGGGTTCTCCATTGAAACAGAACCAATAGGACACATACACACGCACACACACACACACGTATAAACAAGATTTACAAGGAATTTACACACATGATTGTGGAGGCTGAGAAGTCTCATGATCTGCTGTCTGAAAGTTGGAAGTCCAGGGAGCCAGTGGTGTAGTTACAGGTTAAGTGCAGGAGACCAATGTCCCATCTCAAAAGCAGGCATAGAGAGAGTAAATTCTCCCTTACCCCACATTTTGTTCTGTTGGGCCTCCAATGGGTTGGACAATGCCCATTCACATTATGGGAGACAATCTGCTTTACTCATTCTACCAAATCATATGTTAATCTCATCCAGAAACACCCTCACAGACATACTCAGAATAATGTTTAGCCAAATAGCTGGGCATCCCATCTCCCAGTCAATTTGACAAACAAAATTAACCACCAAAATTTGGTAGCTCCAGTCTTTAAAACTGAAGAAAATACAAGAGCTAGAGTTCTATTGATCTAGTCAAATTTAATCTTAGAGCAAGGCTAGAAACTGTGTGTTTCTTAGAAAGGATACCAATATCTCTCTAATTTCATACCCAGAACACAGCACAGTGTCTAGAAAATAGTAAGTAACCAGTAAATGTTGAATTAATCACTCTGTGCTATGAGAAGTTCAAGTGAGCATTTGTTTATATAATTTTATGTTAACAAAGTGAGAACATCTACATTACCTTCTCTTACTCCTGCAGCTCTCTAAAAACCAGCATCTACATCAAATAGGTAGAAATTCTACATAGAATTCTACATAGAAGGAAACCAAGATACCAACAATCTATCCAATAAATATAAATCTATTTATATTTCTTGTAGTACCCATTTAGATACGCTCAGAGCAAAATGGGTTTCACATTGAGCCTTCAATAGATGCCTCCCTAAGCTAGACATGATCTCTTTCATTTCCTATTTTCTAATTTACTTGTTAGTTCAATCGCAAGTCAATATTACAGAATCATAGGGTTTCATTTTCTTAACTTTTCCTTTGACAGGAAAACTGATACCTCAGTAAGAGTGAATTCAAAGATGCCAAAAGACCACATTTCTATCCAGTTGTTTCCTGAGTTCTTACCAAGAAATAAAAGAAAATACAAATGAACACAGAACTAGTATCAGAGTGCAAGTTCACATCTAGTACATAAAACAGATTTTCTGATAATCTCCAAAAATAAACACATTTGCTGTATTAATAAATACATGCAGAAATGAGCCTTGGGTTTATCTGGGCTCTAGACAGGCTTTTTTGGCCCGTCAGAGCCAAGTGAATTGTCTACAGAAAGCCTTCCATCAAAGCTTCTTTGAGTATCAAGTCTAAGTAAGGGACCCCAAAGAATTGCAAAAGATAGATAAGCAATATATAATATTAATAAGTGGCCCAAACTGGACAAGTTAAATCTTCCAAATGCTGCCCCCACTAACTCCAAACTAGCTGTTGATTCCTTTACAGCCCAACTGGGAAGCCACATGGTTAGTCTAGCCCACAAAAGTTATATTATCAACTGCAGGGATCATATTAGCAACATTCCTTTACTTGATATAAAAGTCATAAAATTTATTGGCAGAAAATAATGCAGCCTCTACATGTTTAAAAATATGAAGGCATATACTTACACAAAAATTCAACTCATAATTCTACAAATTGTCATCATTTGGGGGTAAGATTTCTTTCAGCTACAAAATAGAAGTGATGCCAGTGATGCCATACCTATGAATATTCTCTCTTCATATTCAGTTTTCAGAAACAATCCATTGAAGAACCATGATTACTTCCTCAGTTCAATTTTTCTGCTTGAACTCCTATGGCTGTCAGGCTTAGGACAGCTGACAAGACAATTAAACAAAGAAATAGTAGGGAATAGGTAGCCAAAAACAAAGAAAATAATAGGGAATTTTAAATACTTGAATAAAAAGCAATCTTTCTGACTCGCCATGCATTGTCAAGTTGTCCCAGATGCTTTCTCATAGGCTCAGCAGGATGTTGATTACCTGAGCGCCAGCTCTGTCATCCCCAATGGGAAGTCGCAATGCCATAATGGTAACAGAGAAGCTATTGTCAGTGGGCTACTTTAACTTAATTGCTCAGTTAAAAATAATGAGAAAGAAAACAAAAACTCTCCTATATGACCATCATAAAGCGTAACATTAAATCCAAGGAAATTAGAATTCAGCATGATAAAAATAACAGACTACTGAGCCTAAAGAAATACCAAGTTGAAAAACCCCAGACTTCAGGGATCTCTTCTATTCTCTTCTCTCTTTTCATTGGGATGATTTTATCCATTCTCAGGGCTTTATGAATCCACATGCAAAGGATTCTCAAATTTAAATTTCAAAGCTAGTCCCCTTTTCCTGTACTCTAGACTTGTTTATTATTCTGCTTTCTTAGCATCTTTATTTGTTTTCATAATAAGAATCTTAGAATTCATATGGTCAAAACAACTTGATTCCTCAACCTTTTCAATACTCTTTCTTGATAAATTTCTCAATTTCAGTTATTTTACATCCACATAGATGATTAAGCAAAAACTCAAGAGTCATTCTTGATTCCTCTCTTGTAATGAAATCAATTACGGTTGGGCAAGGTGACTCATGCCTGTAATCCCAGCACTTCAGGAGGCCGAGATGGAAGGACAACTTACTTGGGCCAGGAGTTTGACACCAGCCTGGACAACAGAGCAAGAGCCCATCTCTACCAGAAAATAAAAAAAAATTAACTACATGCCTGTAGTTCCAACTACTCTGGAGGCTGAAGCAGGGGGATTGCTTTTGCCCAGGAGTTTGAGGCTACAATTAACTATGATTGTGTCACTGCCCTCCAGCTTGGGCAACAAAATGAAATCCCATCTCTAAAAAAAGAAAAAAGGAAAAGAAAAAAGAACCCTTTAGGAAATCTTAATAACCCTACCTCTAAACTAGATCTCAAAGCTAACATTACATTTTTATGACACTTTCTCCCATTACTATCCCGGACTGCTGCAACAGAATCTTTCTCCTAGACTTCTTCAATATCCTCTAATTAAAACTTATTTTCTAATCCTGCCCCTCTATAGCCTAGTATCTACATAAAAATTATATTGATACTTTCCACTAGAAAGTAAGTTTCCCAATCTTGTCCACCAAGGGATAATTATATCAACTAGCAAGTAACACTTGGTAATGTAGAAGCCAATCTCCATTATTGACCTGTAACAGTAAAACTACTGAACTTAATGGTGTAGAATGCGAGAACGTAATTCACTTACAATAAAGGTAATATGGAAAGGCACAAGGTGCCTTTGTTTCTCTCCTTCCTCAATCATCAGTGGCTCTGCCTAAAATCAAGTTCTCCTTTTTCTGCATGTGGCCTCCTCTTCTCAATAACTATCATTATGTCATTTTCTTCTGGCCCACTAGCTGCTAATTATTACCTGTGGAAGTCAAACCAAGCTGTTGTAGGGGATCTGAATGGGCCCACAGTGCAGCAAGTTTGGAGATTTTCTGTGCTCATTCACTTGGGCCAAGTCTGTGTTTAGGGCTCTCTACTTCCCTTGACCTCTCCTTTACCTCCAGTTCTCCTTTTCTGAGGACTATAACCTGTATAAATATGTCATAGATTCCACGACAAACATCTCTGAGAAAATGGAATCCTAAGCAGCAGTATTTAAGAGAGTCAATGAAAGTGTATGTCAGTGATTTATGTCTTGTGAAGTGTGGTTTCAACATGGCCAGGTGGAAAAACACTGAAAACACATAAGTGAATACAGAGAATATCTCTAGCTCACGGTTCTCAAATTTTAGTATACTTCAGAATCACCTTACTAAGACACACATTGCTAGACCACACTCCAAGGGTTTTTAATTCAGTAGTTCTAGAGTAGTCAGAAATTTTGCGTTTCTAACAAGTTCCTAGGTTGTGCTGCTGATTCTCAGAAATCTCACAGTGAGAACTACAGTTCTAGGCTCCACACTGGAAAGTGGTTGCAAGTGAAAGGAATTGTGTTGTCTTTACCTGAACTTGTTCTTTACCATAAGAGACTTCCTGCAGAGAGTTGAATCTCTATTATACTTGTAGTCCCTCTGCACCACAGGAAATTGATGGTCAACAGAAGCAACTCGAGACTCCGAAAGGACAGAAATTAAAAGATAGGGAACACTGCAAAAAGGAGAATTTGTGTGTTTGCCCCTAAAGGTTGTATATCAAATTCACAGGGTAACCTACTTTAGGAAACTTGACAGTGATTCTTGGTCCTTATATCCGAGGATCCTCAGTCAACTAATATGGGGTGGGTCTGTGTATCAGTACTTTTTAAATCTCATGGGTATTTTTAATGCATGTCATGATTGAGAACCACTATAGTCTACTGTGGTTTGATTTCCTGTCTCTGCTAGACTTCTTTCTTTTTGGACACATTAGTGTATCAAGTTAGTTATATGCATGTCATCTGAAATGTAGAAGTCTCAATCTAAGGAAGTGATTCTCAACCAGGTGTGCTTTTTGCTCCCAAGAAGATATTTGGCAATGTCTATATATATTTTCGATAATCAGAACTCAGAAGTTCTACTGAAATCTAGCAGGTGGAGGCCAAGGAATGCTGCTGAACTCCACACAATGCATAAGGGAGATCCCCACAACAAAGAGTTATCCAGTCTGGACTATCCATAGAGCTAAAGTGGAAAAACCCTGGTCTAAATATGGGGCATGTTGTTCCTATGTTTCATCAAGAAGGGTTTGTTTTTAACAAAATATAAAACATTAGCAAATTCTGATGGAAAAATCCTGGATCTTTTGATTTATGGTCATGAGAGAGGGAAGAGAAGAAACTGAGATCAATCCAAATGAAATTTTGATAAATTAAAGCAAACAAATTAAAAATTTAAAAATATTACCCTTCTCATGATTAAGCCTACAATCAAGACCTGAGTGTGGAACATCAGTAACATTTTTAATGCTTCACTTAATCCCGGTTTTCTGCAATTTTTAAACCTCATTTAAAAATTCTACTTGATAAAACAACTGTAGTGTTTAATGGGAAGGCATTATTGGTTATAAAACCATGTAGTATACTCTCTCGGGAGACTGGAAAAGCTTGACATAGTTTTAAAAGGTCAAAATGGTTTACAATATATTTATGGCACACTGTTTGGGGTTAAGAATGTCATTTCTCAATCATTTGGTTAAGTTGATATGTAAAGACCTAACATGAAAAACAGAAACCTTATTTGGGTTTCACTTTATTGATGTCATTGATTCTTCCATCACTGTTTCTCGTCAAGCTGTTCCAGCTAATTACTGCTGGCGCAAAACCACATTCTACATTTTCTCTCAAGATTGGATTGTTTTTTCTCAAGTGAATAAAGAAGGAAGGATCTAGCCAAAGTAATAATGCATTTTATTACCTTTCTGTTTTTTTTTTAAATCACCGTTGACACTGGAAGCATTTTGTTATTCCTATTGTTTTTACATCAATAAAATTAAATTAAATGCGAAAATAAAGCTAAGATATGTAATTCATTAAATCTAGGAGTTGATTTCAGATGAATAATAGGGAAACAGTTGACATCATTTTCACCAAATTAGGCTGGGAAGAAAATGCTTTCCATGCAAATAATATCGAATGCAACAAATATGAGAATGTGGAACAGTAGGTTCCCTGCATACAAATACTTTCTCTTGTCTACTTGAAAATAATGAGTCATGACAATATAGTTGTAAAATAAGCAGACATTTCTGAAAAGCAAATAGTGGGGGAACTGGAAGGAGAGAGGAAGCCAAGAACTAATATTTATTGAGTAGCTTCTAAGCACCAAGAAAAATGCAAGGTACACTTGACATACGAAATCTCACCTGTGGCAAAACAATGGCATGGTTACTGCCAACAAGACAGAAAATAGATTTTAAAAATATCAATTAGAAACTTCCAAGTATGCCTTGGTACTGATAAGTCATTGACAAGGCAACATATCTGATTGTTATAACATCTTTACAGTTCACAAATTCCAAAACTCATCCTATGTCATCTCATAATTACCAAATGGGCTGAGCAAGAAAGACACTATTATTCTAATTCCAGTGTTGAGAAGCTTAAGACCTATTAGTATTGAGCAACTATCTCAGGATCAACCAGCTAGTAAGTTAAAGAATCTGGAGACAGAATGAATCTTTATACCACACCATGCTGCCTTTGCAGATACTGTTATGTCCTGAATTAATATTGCTATATTTTGCTATTTTTCTACATTTTGCTATGGCAAGCATTCTAGGATGATTATGTAAATCTACCTCTCAATAACTCTTGGCTAGACCCAGAAAATAAGAAAATAACTAGCTATACATATGCTGCCCACTGAAATAATTTGGCAGAGATTAATCATATTTATTTATGCTGGAGTTTAACTTGACATGGATTTACCTGAGTTATAGGAGATTTTTACCCCATCTCCTGCATGCACTTCTTCCCATTTCTCTATAACATTACTCTCTTCTCAGGTTCAGGCCCCTGCTTTTTCTTTCTTGTCCTGTTCTCCTTCTTTGCCCTGTCTTTCTTTTCTCAGTATTATGTAGTAAGAATGAAAGTGTGAATTGGTATAATATTTTTATTTGGGGAAATAGAAATTTACTAGCATGTGTCAAGAGTTTTAAAATGGTCATATTCTTAGGTGCAGAAATCCACTTCATATAATGTATCCTAAGGGAGTGATTTTAACTGGATGTAAAAACAAGACTCTTGTGTCGGTTTTCATGGAAGCCCAAAGGCAGCAGGTGCCAACCATTCCCTCCTTACACAGAGAGGGGCTGGCCCACCCAAGTGGGATTGACAAAAAAGGTATGAGAGAATTGCTTTTATAACCCTTACCTATAAAATAGGTTAGAAAGGCTGTGAGCAGAAATGAAGCCTGGCAAAAGTATTGATCTAAAGCATATTTTCAATGGCTGTGGCCTTCTGCCTTCCTGATGCCATGGTGGAAGAGAGGATGAGAGCATCAAAGCACCCATGTGGTAAGCTTGAGGTTGGGAGCTCAGGCAGAGCACTGTTTTCTAACTCAGCCTACAATAATATGTCTAGAGAGAGGAATAGAGTGGAAACAAACCAGCTCCTTTTTCTTCCCATTTGCCTTGAACCAGATGCAAACTAATGCATAATTTTGGATTTTTAAACTATAATAGACATATTTATTAATTTATTATAATTTATTAATTTATTATAATCAGTCTCTTATTTGTCAGATACAATAAATAACTGGGGGCTTTTTGTTTTCCAAGAGTGAGGAAATTATCTATCTATATAAGGTGCCCTAAATTACTACCTGGTAGTAATTTAAATTTTCTTCACTATCCTCACCTGTGTTTTCTACATTTTCTACATAAATGCTTGCTTTATAAATGGAAGAAATAGAAATAAATTATTAAGAAAATGATCAGCATCTCAAACGAGAAAATAAAAAACTGGAGAAAAGGATTTACTTATGTATTCCACAATTTTTTCTTTCCAAAACCTTTTTATTAATTTGATTGCTTACATAAACATATAAAACATACACTCATCAAATTTGCTAATTATATATAGGTAAAAGGGATTGTGAAGCAAATAATTATCACACCAAATCTGAGGTCAATGTTATTACTGACATTTTATAGATGAGAAAACTGTATCTCAATAAGCCACGTGTGTCCAAACTCTGATAGCCACTAAGTAGCAGGGTTGAAATTCCAAATCTTTTCCGTTGGCTTGAAGTTTTTTTAAGGAGAATTTATACATGAGGTGAAGAATAGAACTCACCGACATTGAAGATCCCTTACAAATCTGACATGTTAGCATTTCATTTTATTCAATTGAAAACAAAAACAAGCAAACTCATTTCTGTAAAGGAAATAAAGCACAGTTAAAAAGGAGTTACTAAGCTTGCTGTATTGACATCATTTGCTCAATTCTTTCAAATAACCCAAATGTAAGTCTCTACAAGACAGAAATGGCTATGAAAGTATGTAAATAACATATAAGAAATAAAATAAAGACTATGAAATGAAAAGATACATTGTCCAAAAAGAAAAGAATGACAGAAGTTTTGTCAATTGCGTGTGTGTGAAATTTAATCATGTGTTGATAACAGTAGCCACGCTATGTCTCTAACTTGATGTGCATATATTTTTTGCCAGCTTCATGAAAGACATAGGTTTTTGATAACCTTTCATTAACAGGAGCTGCCAAAAAGGAATCAGAAATCATTTTTATTGCACACAATTAATTTGAGAATGTGAAGTTAAATGGCAATCTCTAATATATTCACAGTACCTCTAAAGACCATCCCAAGGGCAAATTTTAGTTTGAATACAAATTCTCTGTTTTCCAGGCCACGTAAATTAAATTGGAACCACATATCTTTTAAGTAATAGCCCCTTACATAGTTATGATAGGCTCAGAATATCATGGTCTCCTAGAAAGAATATATTCATAGGGAAGAGAAATGCAAAATTCATACCTAATCAAAAATATGCAGATAAATATTTTCTCCTATTGAATAATGCAGCTAGGTTGAAGGGTTAGCGCCCTCCTCTGCAAGAAGCAACACTTTATTAGGAAGTTGTTACTATTCCAAAATAAAGTGAGATGCCAGATGTGTAAGTCTAGCATGTGAGTTCGACAGAACAGTCACAGAAGTATTTGCAAAATGCTGCCTAAGATTAGTACATGTATTTTTTCAACAAGTATATACTATTGACAGAAGTATGAGTAGAGTTAATATATACTTTACTAACTTGGGACTCTAAATCAAAGTTTTATAAAAAAAACTTTTATAGAGAGTATGGAAGGTTGGAGATGTATAGTTTCTTCATTTTATAATTATAACATAGTTTAATGCCTACTTACTACCCCAGCAACGGGAATGTAATGGGTTAAGCTGAGATCATGTTTTGAACATTGTTTTAAGCTACTCTTCCCTAATTTAGTAGTATTAGTGGTTACCTATTAAACAGCAGTTTCTTTCATCCAGAGTTCTTCACCTATTAGCAGAGTTTCCGTTACATACTTGTAAGCTGTAAATAACTGAAGACCTAATTGAAAGTTACTCAAACACTAAGGAAATATACTGGACTATTTAATTCAAAGTCCAAAAGTAGGGTGGTTCAGGTTTACCATAATCCAAAAGCCTCTGTCCAGTTTCTCTGTGATACTTGGCTGTACCATCCCCTTGATTTGGTTCATCCTTAGGGTTACTGATGACAGTGGAAGTTCTAGCTCTGACCAGCACTCATCTTTGTTTCCAGAGGCACAAAGGGTGTCTTGCCCAAGGACATTCTCTTCAGTCCATTGCAATTTCCCTCAAAAAGTCCCCAGCTCACTTTTTCTCATTGACCTGAATTTGGTCACATGTCCGTTTGTAAATTAAACACTGTTTCTACTGGCATGCCATCAACAACTGGCTTAGTCCTGGGTTCCTAAAGTAATCTCTGTTTCTAAAGTGCCTAAGATTAGCATTAACATTAAATCAAGCAAGTCCATCCCTAGTGTTCAGAATGGATTCACATGTACTGCGTTGAGGAATGTGTAGACATAAGAAGGGAAATCACAGAACTGTAAGAAAGAGGAAAGAAAAATGGGGTGGACAATCAAAAATGCCCTTATAGCTCATTATTTTCCCTAACCAAAAGAAAGATCTGAATAACATGGGGAATATTCTCTATTCCAATGTAAAGAAAGCATTTAAGCCTTTTATTCCAAAATTATTTTTGCTTCTGGAGCATGGAGTGTACACTGTTAAATAGCAAGGTTTGGCACAATCCTGCTCAGTCTTCCTGAAAAACAAGAAAACATGCATAACATGCAATCTTTAATGTGAAAAGTAAAACAAGACTGAAAAATTGCCTTAGAACCCTAGGTAGGCCATGCATTAGTTTTGGACTAGTGGTTCAAAGGTAGGCTACAATTTAACAATGCAGATTTTAGGTTGCATAATCTTTTATTAAAATAGCAAATAAGTCATGTTTTCCTGATCAAATAGCCAAATTTCAAATGGGTGAGAGTTAATTTAAATACTGTGTGGCAAAGTTTGTGCAAGTAGTAGAAAATAAAGGAAGATTCTAATACAAAAAGAATTTGATTCTGTTTGCTGGGGAGAGAGGTCAAAAAGTACAAAACAAAGTAAAACAAATGCTAAAAATGTTGAAATCTCTTTTCTAACATCCATTTCATAGCACCATAAAGATAGATATATAGTCTTCTCAATCTACAAAGTCCTTTTAAGAGAGTCCAAGCTGCATTTATACAACCCAGCCCTAACGGTAATGTGTTAGAAATGTGGCATTTAAAACATAGCTTGAAATGCTTATTTTATTTTATTGTATTAACACTGTTAAACAAACCAACCTAAAAAATGTATATTTAAAAGCTTCCTTTTAAATATACCTTTCAGCAAATACATTAGTAGACAGGAGGAAATATTCAAGAAACTAACGTTCTCATCAGAGAGAAGGAATAGTAGAGGAATGCTGGTTGCAATCCAGTATGAATAAAATGGTTGGGTTTTCCATCTACCTCCTGCTGGCCTAAAACATTAACCAGAACCACTGCACCTGTTAGATTCTCAGTCGTCCACTGCTTTCTTACTGTACTTTATACAGTAAAGGCATTTCTGGAAATACTTCGGAAAAGTAACGTAAAGTAAACCATATTTTCTTATTGATGACCACGATATTTTCTTATTGATGACCATGCTATATTTTGAAACATGTTCATTTAGGAAAACAAAATGTTTGGCTTCATTAAATAGTAAGAACTATAAACAGTAAATCAAAGTACTTTCCAAAATGGCACATTAAAGAAAATATAGGCCAGGTGTAGTGGCTCATGCCTGTAATCCCAGCATTTTGGGATGCTAAGATGGAAGGACTGCTTGAGACCAGGAGCTCAAGACCATCCTGGGTAACATAGCAAAACCTCCATCTCCACACACACACACACACACACACACACACACACACACACACATCAAATAACCAAGTGTGATAATGTGCTCCTGTAGTCCCAGATACTCAGGAGGCTGAGGCAGGAGAATCACTTGAGCCCAGGAGTTCAAGGCTGCAGTGAGCTATGATTGTGCCACTGCACTCCAGCCTAGGCAACAGAGCAAACCCTGCCTCTAAAAAAAAAAAAGAAAATATAATAATTTTACATATTTAAACACAAATATTTAAATAGTATTTTAAATATAAAGCAAATGTTATTCTAAGCCATAATGTATTAAACCAAAAATACATTATCTGATTAAGAGATCCATAATACAAAAATAACTTTATGCCTTTGTTTGGTCTACAGCTATCAGAAAGGAAATGCTATTCATAATAATTATGAATCTCAGAATGTTAAGTACATAGTATATTTTCAATTTATTTTTCTGTAAATAAACTTAAGCTACGTTTTGAAGCCCCAGATAAAAGAAAGTGAATCTTTACAAGTTCAAGGTCAACCTGTCTCTTTTTTCCTAGGAGACTGAATCTAAGATTTGAGAAACTTACTACATAGTATGAAGGCCTTTGAGAAGAGGCATCTATTTCTCCTCATCCACACCTGCTGCATCTGAGATTATCTTGTTCCCATCAGGGTGTTTGCCTTTAATCTGTGTCGCTCCTAGGGCTTCCTCCTCAAGCCCTCTCAAGGTTCCCCAGCTCTCAGTAGCAAGTCTGCAGCATTCTCCGCTGTGTGAAAACATTCTTCACTCTCTGAACTGCAGGGAAAAAAACTGCATGGCTTCCTCAGGTCCATCAATTTACTAACCCATTATAAACAATACACTTTTAAAAATAGCTTTTTTATGTGGTAAATTATATATAACATAAAACTTACTATGTTGAATAGGAGTGGAGAGAGAAGGCATCCCTGACTTGTGCCAGTTTTCAAAGGGAATGCTTCCAGTTTTTGCCCATTCAGTATGCTATTGGCTATGGGTTTGTCACAAATAGCTCTTATTATTTTGAGATACGTTCCATCAATACCGAATTTATTGAGACTTTTTAGCATGAAGGTTGTTGAATTTTGTCAAACGCCTTTTCTGCATCTATTGAGATAATCATGTGGTTTTTGTCTTTGGTTCTGTTTCTATGATGGATTATGTTTATTGATTTGCATATGTTGAGCCAGCCTTGCATCCCAGGGATGAAGCCCACTTGATCATGGTGGATAAGCTTTTTGATGTGCTGCTGGATTTGGTTTGCCAGTATTTTATTGAGGATTTTTGCATCGATGTTCATCAGGGATATTGGTCTAAAATTCTCTTTTTTTGTTGTATCTCTGCCAGGATTTGGTATCAGGATGATGTTGGCCTCATAAAAGGAGTTAGGAAGGATTCCCTCTCTTTCTATTGAGTGGAATAGTTTCAGAAGGAAAGGTACCAGCTCCTCTTTGTACCTCTGGTAGAATTTAGCTGTGAATCCATCTGGTTCTGGACTTTTTTTGGTTGGTAGGCTATTAATTGTTGCCTCAATTTCAGAGCCTATTATTTTCACAGTATTTCCTTCCTATTCAGGGATTCAACTTCTTCCTGGTTTAGTTTTGGGAGAGTGTATGTGTCTAGGAATTTACCATTTCTTCTAGGTTTTCTAGTTTATTTGCGTAGAGGTGTTTATAGTATTCTCTGATGGTAATTTGTATTTTGGTGGGGTCAGTGGTGATATTCCCTTTATCATTTTTTATTGTGTCTATTTGGTTCTTCTCTCTTTTCTTCTTTTTTAGTCTTGCTAGCAGTCTATCAATTTTGTTGATCTTTTCAAAAAACCAGCTCCTGCATTCATTGATTTTTTGAAGGGTTTTTTTGTGTCTTTATTTCCTTCAGTTCGGCTCTGATCTTAGTTATTTCTTGCCTTCTGCTAGCTTTTGAATGTGTTTGCTCTTGCTTCTCTAGTTCTTTTAATTGTGATGTTAGCGTGTCAATTTTAGATCTTTCCTGCTTTCTTTTGTAGACATTTAGTGCTATAAATTTCCTTCTACACAACGCTTTAAGTGTGTCCCAGAGATTCTGGTATGTTGTATCTTTGTTCTCATTGGTTTCAAAGAACATTTTTATTTCTGCCTTCACTTCGTTTTGTACCGAGTAGTCATTTAGGAGCAGGTTGTTCAGTTTCCATGTAGTTGTGTGGTTTTGAGTGAGTTTCTTAATCCTGAGTTCTAGTTTGATTGCACTGTAGTCTGAGAGACAGTTTGTTATAATTTCTGTTCTTTTACATTTGCTGAGGAGTGCTTTCTTCCAACTATGTGGTCAGTTTTGGAATAAGTGCGATGTGGTGCTGAGGAGAATGTGTATTCTGTTGATTTGGGGTGGAGAGTTCTGTAGATGTCTATTAGGTCTGCCTGGTGCAGAGTTGAATTCAATTCCTGGATATCCTTGTTAAATTTCTGTCTCGTTGATCTGTCTAATGTTGCAGTGGGTTGTTAAACTCTCCCATTATTATTGTGTGGGAGTTTAAGTCTCTTTGTATATTTAGAAAACCCCATCGTCTCAGCCGCAAATCTCCTTAAGCTGAGAAGCAACTTCAGCAAAGTCTCAGGATACAAAATCAATGTGCAAAAATCACATGCATTCTTATAACCCAATAACAGACAAACAGAGAGCCAAATCATGAGTGAATTCTCATTCACAATTGCTTCAAATAGAATAAAATACCTAGGAATCCAACTTACAAGGGATGTGAAGGATATTTTCAAGGAGAACTACAAACCACTGATTAATGAAATAAAAGACAACACAAACAAATGGAAGCACATTCCATGCTCATGGATAGGAAGACTCAATATTGTGAAAATGGCCATACTGCTGAAAGTAATTTATAGATTCAATGCCATCCCCATGAGGCTACCAATGACTTTCTTCACAGAATTGGCAAAAACTACTTTAAAGTTCATATGGAACCAAAACAGAGTCCACAGTGCCAAGACAATCCTTAGCCAAAAGAACAAAGCTGGAGGCATTATGCTACCTGACTTCAAACTATACTACAAGGCTACAGTAAACAAAACAGCATGGTACTGGTACCAAAACAGAGATATAGACCAATGGAAGAGAACAGAGCCCTCAGAAATAAGACTACACATCTACAACCATCTGATCTTTGATAAACCTGACAAAAACAAGAAATGGGGAAAGGATTCTCTATTTGATAAATGGTGCTGGGAAAACTGGCTAGCCATATGTAGAAAGCTGAAACTGGATCCCTTCCTTACACCTTATATGAAAATTAATTCAAGATGAATTAGAGACTTAAATGTTAGACCTAAAACCATAAAAACCCTAGAAGAAAACCTAGGCAATACTATTCAGGACATAGGCATGGGCAAGCACTTGGTGTCTAAAACATCAAAAGCATGGCAACAAAAGCCAAAATTGACAAATGGGATCTAATTAAACTAAAGAGCTTCTGCACAGCAAAAGAAACTACCATCAGAGTGAACAGGCAACCTACAGAATGGGAGAAAATTTTTGCAATCTACTCATCTGACAAAGGGCTAAGATCCAAAATCTACAAAGAACTCAAACAAATTTACAAGAAAAAACAAACAACCCCATCAAAAAGTGGGCAAAGGATATGAACAGACACTTCTCAAAAGAAGACATTTATGCAGCCAACAGACACATGAAAAATCTCATCATCACTGACAATCAGAGAAATGCAAATCAAAACCACAATGAGATACTATCTCACACCAGTTAGAATGGCAATCATTAAAAAGTCAGGAAACAACAGGTTCTGCAGAGGATATGGAGAAATAGGAACACTTTTACACTGTTGGTGAGAATGTAAACTAGTTCAACCATTGTGGAAGACAGTGTGGCGATTCCTCAAGGATCTAGAACTGAAAATACCATTTGACCCAGCCATCCCATTACTGGGTATATACCCAAATGATTATAAATCATGCTGCTATAAAGACACATGCACATGTATGTTTATTGCGGCACTATTCACAATAGCAAAGACTTGGAATCAACCCAAATGTCCATCAATGACAGGCTGGATTAAGAAAATGTGGCACATATACACCATGGAATACTATGCAGCCATAAAAAAGGATGAGTTGATGTCCTTTGTAGGGACATGGATGCAGCTGGAAACCATCATTCTCAGCAAACTATTGCAAGAACAGATAAACCAAACACCACATGTTCTCACTCATAGGTGGGAACTGAACAATGAGAACACTTGGACACAGGAAGGGGAACATCACACACTGGGGCCTGTCATGGGGTGGGGGCAGCGGGGAGGGATAGCATTAGGAGATATAACTAATGTAAACGATGAGTTAATGGGCGCAGCACACGAACATGGCACATGCATACATATGTAACAAACCTGCATGTTGTGCATATGTACCCTAGAACTTAAAGTATAATTTTAAAAAAATTACTATTTGAATCATGCTTAAGTGTACAATTTAGTGGCATTAAGCACATTCACATTGTTGTGCAACCATCACCACCATCCAACTCCAGAACTTTGTCATCATTCCAAATTAAAACTCTATCCATTAAACAATAACTCCCCATACCTCCTTCCCCAAGCCCTTGGTGACCATTATTCTATTTTCTTTCTACATCAAAAACAATTCTTTTGCTATCTCATGGTATTAGTGGGTTACTGTAAATCCTGGTTTTCCAGGGATGGTCCTGGTTAACATCTATTGTCCAGACATTTCATCAGATTTAACACTTGCTCAGACCATTTTTACCCTCCAAATATCCTCGTTTTAATGATTAAATGATACAGTCATCCTACTAGAGGACTGTTGGTTGTATTTGGTTAGTAAGTTCCACCCAGGTAAGGAAGTTATGAATCCTTTCTGGTCTCAGGTGTCCAAACCTCTCTATGGCTTTGATCTCCCCAAAGAAGACAGTGATGAGAAGTGTGAAGGAGACCGGGGTTTGTGGATCCTCTCAGATTAAATATTTTCTGTTACTTTCTTGTCCCTTCCCCAGTCAAAAGAGTCTTTATTTAATGAAGATTGTGAGGCTGGCTCACTATCATTTTCGGTAGATAGCTTAGGCTTTTGAAATCTAAATATTTATTTCTGCCTTGAGCCACAAAACACGTATTTTGAAACTCAAAATAAAAAATTCATTCTTTTCTTCCTGCAGTGCTACCTGTGTCCTAAGGCAATCACTGCCAGAGTCTAGCTACCCAAATGCAGAAATGACCACAAGGTAGTAAGAAACACTAGCAAAAGTTAATGTAATCTGTATTTCAAAATACTGACCAATGCACTTAAAAGTGTGTTCTTGCAACTGTTTTCTAGAGAAATTAAACCTATGTGTCACGTTTCTTCATTGTGTATGGACTGTTGGTGACCGTCATTACCTATTGAGTATTCTCCATTGAGAATAATGAAGTTTCTGTCAGGCAGTTAACACAGGCAACTGCTGCTGATAAACTATGTCAGGGTCATGCCATGCTTGGTGCAACTCAAGGGCAGATTGCTAGCTCTTAAAAAGCTATGTCAGGAGGCAAGATTTGGCAGAATCAGAAACATTGCACATCAGAATCTAACTATCAGTCCAAGTTGAGGGTACAGGCTAAAGTAATATTGTTAAATTAAAGGGAGGAAGCAGGGTCAAGAGAGTTGAGGAATTACAAACTAGAATAAAGTGGAAGTGGAAAACATAATTTGAATGGACGGAAATTCAGTTGAAAGAGGGAGTTGGGGGTTACATTAAAGGATGAGGGCCTGGAGAGGAAGGAGGCGAGGGGACAGAATGTAGGTACCAAAAATTCTACTGTGTATTCTCCAAAGTAGAAACTGATAAGTCTAGAGTAATAAATCTTACTGATGTCATTGCCACTTTCAGTGGTAGTTTTTCCTGTTGTTGCAGAATGAGTCGGAGAAACTATAAGTACCAAATTGCACCTGGTTATTTCTCTGACTTACTGAACCTGACTATGATGTCAGCCCCTGTTCGACTCTTCAATTTCACCCACCACTTGTATACACACACAGTTCCAGACTATTAAATAATAAATATTATAAAACAATTATTCCTATAAGTTGCTTTTTTCTTGCTTTCTTTGTTTGTTTACATTTCCACTGAATGTTTTACTTTTAATTTGTGACTCCATTACCTTACATTAAAGTGCTTGGCTTATAATACCCATGTTTCTGCTCTCTGTTATATTAAAAAAGAATCTCCCAGAAAGGTAAATTAGTCCATTAAATTCACATTTAGTTGATATTCTATTCCAGAAATCCAAAGGGTAAAAGTATACATCTTAAATTGGAAATTGCTTAGCTCTCTGTATGAAGGTACTCACAGAAAATCATTAGAAACATTATGAATAGGTTGACCCTTCAGTACGAGAAAAAAGACCCCCCAAGCCCTACCCCACTTAGTCTTATCCTGTATTGTTTGGATTTGTGCTAGCATCCTATTTTTCAAGGCCTACAACTATATACCCAATAACTTGCAAATCTGACTTTGAAAATGCTTTGTACATTCTACCATACAAATTGTGCGAAACAGTGTTTTCTCCAATCATACTATTTGCCCACTGACACAAACTGAACACTGTTAAACATGCTTTATGTCATGCCTGGTTTCCCTTTCCAGGAAAGGTCTCAGTTCTGTATGGGTAGGGCAGATTTTAAGTAAGAACATTAGGTGTTTATATCTCAGCTTCCTTCCTTTCAATATTAAGTGCTGATTTGCCCTTCACTGACAGCCAAATTCTGAAATCACAGCCATGTTCCACGTATTGGAAAGACACATTCATACAGGATGACAGTTTTTTTCTCAAGATGCTATCTTATATACACAGTTACTTAAGTGATGGAGATGAGACTGAGAAAAAGAAATATAAAAAACCATGTATCATCGAAAACCTTTGACACTCCTTCACCCCAACAAAACAAAACAAAAATGTGAATATTCTTTGTATTTTCTTGCTGTTGTTGTTTGTTTGTTTTTGAGACAGGATGTTGCTCTGTCATCCAGGCTGGAGTGCAGTGGCACAATAATGGCTCACTGGCCTAGAACTCCTGGGTTCAAGTGAACCTCCTGCCTCAGCCTCCTGAATAGGTTGGACTACAGGCATGTGCCACTATGCCCAGCTGTGTGTGTATGTGTGTGTGTGTGTTTGTGTGTTGGGGCAGGGTGGCATAGAAATGGGGTCTGACTACATTGTCCAAACTGATCTTGAACTCCTGGCCTCATATAATCTCCTGCCTTGGCCTCCCAAAATGCAGGGATTACAGGTGTGAGCCACTGCACCTGACCTTATTCTTTGTATTTCTAAGTGTGCAAGTTTTATTTCCAGATTGATAATTCTTAAATTAATTTTTCATCTTTCCATTTAAAAATATTGGAAGAAAAAGATACATTGGGAATGACTAGAAAATGATGTCTCAGTAGAGACATAATCATGGCACTTACTGAAACTTAAATTTTTCCACTATAACATAACATAAGTGTCATTAGGAACAGTAAAGTGCTGAAAGATGTGCACAAATCCTAGAACACTAAGAATTACTTAGAAATGACAAAAATAAAAGAGTAGAAGAATTTAGAATAATTCTGCCACTGATGTCTTCCATTAGAAAAAAACACATCTGACTGAAATCACACTCTCCTGGGTCCTGTATTATCCGCTCCCAGTTGCACATTCAACATTTTGGTGATAAAGGAAAAGACTAGCCTGACTGCTTTCCTCACTGCCTCTGAAACATTCCATGCACATGGTACCCTCTTCCTTCTGTACAGGTTTTATTAAGACCTAGAATGCTCTCTCTCCCCTTCTAGCCCAGCCTACCAACCTTGAGGGGTGCAAATTAACTCCTCTTCTGCTAGGCATTTCCTGGCTCTATCAGCCCACAACATTCCTCCTTCCTCTGAATATGCTCATTGTTCAGTAATGAAAAAAATGCAGAAATTATAAAAAATTTAAGTCACTCATGATTCCACTACTTAGAGACACTGAGTAAAATACAGAGTAAAAGTGCTACAGATAAAAATAATGCAGTAGGTGGCCCGGTGCGGTGGCTCACGCCTGTAATCCCAGCACTTTGGGAGGCCAAGGCAGGTGGATCACGAGTTCAGGAGACCGAGACCATCCTGGCTAACACGGTGAAACCCCGTCTCTACTAAAAATACAAAAAAATTAGCCAGGTGTGGTGGAGGGCGCCTGTAGTCCCAGCTACTCGGGAGGCTGGGGCAGGAGAATGGCATGAACCCGGGAGGCGAAGCTTGCAGTGAGCTGAGATCGCGCCACTGCACTACAGCCGGGACAACAGAGCGAGACTCCTTCTCAAAAAAAAAAGAAAGAAAAAAAGAAAAAGAAATAATGCAGTAGTTAAGGGGGATACAGAGCATAGGGTAGGAGGATGAGTGTATATTGCATTGTCAGATGGAGTGATGGGAAAGGACTTTTGAGGGAGGGACTTAGAAAAGGACCCAAAGGACTTAATCCTGGAGTGAAACAAAGTCCCTGATAGAGACAACATGCCTGGCACATACACAGAATAGAAAAAAAAAAAAAAAAAAAAAAAAAAAAATCAGTGTGGCTAGAGAAAAGACTCAAGGAAGAGAGAATGGATTAACATAAGAAAGATAAGAGGTGGAGATGAGGCAAAAATAGTGTACAGTCTCATAGACAGTTTTTAGGACTTCAACTTTTGTCTGACTAGGAAATAGCTGGATAGTACTGAGCAGAAAAGTGACAGGATCTGATAACTCTGTCTCACATTTTAACTGGGCCACACTGACTACTGAAGACAGCAAGGGCAAAAGGAGGGATACCAGTTAGGAAGTTATTGCAATATTCCAGGTAAGAGGTTATGGAAGCTTTGATCAGGATGATGGGCGTGGAGGTGGTGAGAAGTAGTTTGTCTTAGTCTGTTTGGGCTACTGTAATAAAAATACTACAAACTAGGTGGCTTATAAATAACAGAAACTTATTTTCACGGTTATGGAGACTGGAAATTCCAAGTTCATGGCACTGCTAGATTCAGTGTCAGGTGAGGGCCCATTTCCTAGACAGCCATCTTTTGGATACAACCTCACATGGCAGAAGGGACAAGGCATCTCTCTCAGGACCCATTTAGAAGGGCACTCATCTCATTCAAAAGAACTTCACTCACGGCCTAATTACTTTCCAAAAGCTCCACCTCCTAATATCATCCCCTTGAGGCCTAACATTTCAACATAAGAATGTGTGGGGGACACAAACATTCCAAACATAGCAAAGCTTTATCTTGGATATATTTTGAAGAAAGAGCTAATGATTTATTGGATATGGGATGTAGGAAGAAGAGACCCAAGGCTGATCTTCAAGATTTGGGGCCTGGAAAAAGAGAAGAATGAAGTTGCCATCAAACTAGGTGGAAAGACCATGGAAGAAACACTTTCTTGGGGAAGAGGGATTAGGAGATAGTTTGGGACAAGTCAAATTTGAGATGATTCTTATACATCTAAAAGTAGGAGCTATTGTTCCAAACCTGATTGAAAAGTGGAGCTGGACTGGTTCTGAAAAAGAGGAGGATTTAGGGGGAAAAAGAGATAAATAAGACAATATTTACATTTAGAAGGGATGTGAGCAAGACAAAGATCTCTCTCTCTCTCTCTCTCTCTCTCTCTCTCTCTCTCTCTCTCTCTCTCTCTCTCTCTCAAAATAAAAAGTATTGTGTATATTTGAGGTACACAACATGATGCTATGGGATACATATATACTAAAAAGGTTACTATAGTGAATACAACTAATATCCATTGCATCACAGCTACCTATTTTTGTGTGTGGCAGGAGCAGCTAAAATCTACTCATTTAGCATTAATCTCATATACAGCACAATTTTAATACCTCTAGTCTTTATTTTGTACATTAGATATCTAGACTTGTTTATTCTATAGTTCTGTTAATTTGTATCCTCTCACACACATCTCTCCATTACCCTTCTCCTTAACCACTGTTTTGTTCTCCTTCTCTGTAAATTTGAATTACTTTTTATGTTCCACATATAAATTAGATTATTAAATTTTGTGTGTGTGTCTGGCCTATTTCATATAGCAAAATGTCTTTCAGGCTCATCCATGTTTTGACAAATGGCAAAATCTCCTTCTTTTTGGGTCTTGTTAAATGCATTAAGACTTGTCTTGTGGCCTAATATATGCGCCATCCTAGAGTATATTCCATGTGCACTGGATAAAATGTGCATTCTGCTGCTGTTGGATGGAAGCTTTTATGCATGGTTATTGGGTCCATTTGGTTAAAAATGTAATTCAAATCCAATATTTACTTATTAATTTTCTGTCTGGCTAATCTATCAATTGTTGTAAGTGGGAGATTTCCAAAATTGCAGGTTACTGGTACAATAACAGACGCACAGACCAATGGAACAGAATAGACAGAACAGGCTGGGTGCAGTGGCTCACGCCTGTAATCCCAGCACTTTGGGAGGCCAAGACAGGCAGATCACGAGGTCAGGAGATCAAGACCACAGTGAAACCCTGTCTCTACGAAAAATACAAAAAAATTAGCCAGGTGTGGTGGCGGGTGCCTGTAGTCCCAGCTACTCGGGAGGCTGAGGCAGGAGAATGGTGTGAACCCAGGAGGAAGAGCTTGCAGTGAGCCAAGATTGCGCCACTGCACTCCAGCCTGGGGCGACAGAGTGAGACTCCCTCAAAAAAAAAAAAAAAAAAAAAAAAAAAAAAGAGAGAGAGAGCCTAGAAATAAGGCCATACACCTACAACCATCTAGTATTCAACAAAGCTGACACAAACAAGTAATGGGGAAAAGACTCCCTATTAAATAAAGGATGCTAGGATAACTGACTGGCCATATTCAGAAGATTGAAACTGGATCCCTTCCTTACAGCATATACAAAAATTAATTCAAGTTGGATTAATGACTTAAATGTAAAACCCAAAATTGTAAAAACCATGGAAGAAAACATAGGCAATACCACTCTGGATGTAAGAGAAGATTTCATGACAAAGACACCCCAAGTAATTGCAATGAAAGCCAAAATTGACAAATGAGATCTAATTAAACTAAAGAGCTTCTGCACAGGAAAAGAAACTATCAAGAGTAAACAGGGAATGAGAGAAAATTTTTGCAAACTGTGCATCTGATAAAGTTCTAATATACAGAAACTATAAGGAATTTAAACAAATTTAGAAGATAAAAACAAACAACCCCATTAAAAAGTGGGCAAAGAACATAAACAGATACTTCTAAAAGAAGACATACCTGTGACCAACAATCATATGAAAAAATGTTCAGCATCACTAATTATTACAGAAATACAAATCAAAACCACAATTAGATACCATCTCACAGGACTCAGAATTGTGATTATTAAAAAGTCAAAAAATAACAGATCTAGCAAGGTTGCAGAGAAAAGGGAACACTTCTACACTGTTGAAGGGAATGCAAATTAGTTTGACCATTGTGGAAAGCACTTTGATGATTCCTTGAAGAGCTAAAAAAAAAAAAAAAAAAAAAAAGAACTACCATTTGACCCAGCAATCACATTGCTGGGTATATATCCAAAGTAATATAACTCATTCTATCCAAAGGACATGTGTAGGCTTATGTTCATTGCATCACTATTCACAATAGGAAAAACATGGAATCAACCTAAATGCCCATCAAGAGCAGACTGGATAAAGAAAATCTGGCACGTATACACCATGGAATACCATGCAGTTGTAAAAAAAAAAAAAAAAGAACAAGATTATGTGCTTTGCAAGAATATGAATGGAGCTCGAGGCCATTATCCTTAGCAAACTACCTCAGGAACAGAAAACCAAATATCACATGTTCTCACTTATAAGAGGAAGCTAAATGATGAGAACACATGGACACAAAAGAGAGAAACGATAGACATTATGGCCTACCTGATGGTGGAGGGTGGGTGGAGGGAGAGGTTCAGGAAAACATAACTAATGGGTACTAGGCTTAATACTTGAGTGATGAAATAATCTGTACAACAAACCCTCATGACATAAGTTTACCTATATCACAAATGTTATATAGGTAACATTTATACCTACGCTTGTACCCTGAACCTAAAATAAAAGTCTATTTTAAAGAAAAATACGGCCGGGAGCGGTGGCTCAAGCCTGTAATCCCAGCACTTTGGGAGGCCGAGACGGGCAGATCACGAGGTCAGGAGATCAAGACCATCCTGGCTAACACGGTGAAACCCCGTCTCGACTGAAAAATACAAAAATCTAGCCGGGCGAGGTGGCAGGCGCCTGTGGTCCCAGCTACTCGGGAGGCTGAGGCAGGAGAATGGCATAAAACTCGGAGACGGAGCTTGCAGTGAGCTGAGATCCGGCCACTGCACTCCAGCCTGGGCGACAGAGCGAGACTCCGTCTCAAAAAGAAAAAGAAAAAAAGAAAAATACAGCTATATAGATAAAATAAAATGTGAAGACACACACACAGACACACACACACACACATAGCATACAAAAAGAAAGTTGAGGATTGAAGTCCCTTGCTATTATTGTATTGCTATCTATTTCTCCCTTCATATCCATTAATATGATTTCAGTCTTCTTAAGAGTATTAAGACTTGTCTTGTGGCCTAACATTTGCTCTATCCTGGAGAATATTCCATGTGCACTGGAGAAAAATGTGTATTTTGATGCTACTGAATGGAAAGTTCATTTGCTTTATGTATTTGGGTACTCCAAAATTGGGTGCATATATACTTACCATGTTTATGTCCTCATTGTGAATTGACCCCTTCATCATCAAATAATTACCTTATCTCTTACAACAGTTTTTGCCTTGAAGTATAGGCATGTCTGCTTTCTTTCGGTTCCATTTACATGGAATAATTTCTTCCATCTTTTCATTTTCAGCCTATGTGTGTCTTTAAAGCTTAAGTGGGTTTCTTGTAGATTCTCTCTCTCTCGTATCTCTTTCTGGTGTCTTCTATATTGAATGAAGGAATTATAAGTGAAAATGTGTAATCTATGTAGAAAAGTATAAATCCATATTGGGTAGAAACTGGGAAGTGGTTTGATTCTATAATTCTTCTGCTAGTGCTCACTGATTTCCTCATTCTTTTTCCTGAGGCTCTAGCTTTCTCCTGGTGTCTGTTTCCTCGGGCCTCATTTCTGAACCAGTCAGTCGTGATTAGCCCAGCAGGGTCACCTGGCACAAAGCACAATGAGCTATGTTTTAGGAGTCCCTATGAGGCAGATGTGAGTCTGGAGGCATTTTTAAACTTCTCAAATGAGGGCAGTGAAATTGACAAGTTCTAACACCACATGCTGATCTGAACCCTTACACCATAGAGGTGAGATCTGGTAGTTGTGTGTCCAGGTTTCCTTGGTCTCTTCACTAGTCTTTGCTGTAGAGAGAAATTATATTAACAGCTTGCCAATATTCAGGTAGAATGAACTGTTACTACACATTTTATCTATGGTTTCCATAATTTCATCCTTGGGTTCCTTTAAAACTCTTGGGAGGATGCCAACCTGTCCCGAAGATTTATGAACATCTAACTCATTAACTTCTTCAATTCTATTAAAAATATAGAACATATTCTCCAGTATGGGTCATTTTAATTTCAATTTGAAATAATTTGCTTTATAATATGCCCATAATGGTTATTATTTTCCCATAAGTTATGAAATTTGCACTATGGCCCCAAAATGTTTGTGAAAAATATGTTACTTTCAATTTGTGAATATTAGACAAAAACCTAACTATAGCATCAGTCTCCAGAGGTTCTAAAAATAAAAGTAAACTTTATGGCATCTGGTGAAGTCTATCAGTATGCTCTCTGGTTTTATGCTGCATGATTGGACATTCTAAGATACAGATATCAACTCCTATGATGGAGAGTCCTGAATGTCTGGTCCAAGGAGACCAAGTAATAAAGTGTAGTACAAATGCCATGTGCGTGAGCTCCATATTCATGCCTCCTGGGACAAAACTTCTGTTCAGCCACTTGCTAGCTGTATGATGTCATGCAAATTATTTAATCTCACTGAATTTCAACATCTTCACCCACCAGTTGGGTGTAAATATTACAAAGCCTTGTAACTCAAAGGATAAATGCTTATGGATAGATACCCCATTCTTCATGACATGCTTATTTCACATTGCATGCCTGTATCAAAATCTCTCATGTACCCCGTAAATATATATACCGAATATATACCCACATAATTAAAAAAAATAAAAAGTAAAACTATGAAGATTAAACAAGATGAATTGTGAATGGTGCTTGGCCTGGTGACAAATATCCAGAATGCATTTAATAAATAACTGTTAATAGTATTAGTAAAGGAGACTTCCATTTGAGATTAACTGCAGCATTCATGGTTATAGGTTTTCTAGTTGTCAGCCTGACCAAATTATATTCTATTATCAGCAATGAGGAAAACAAATTTGATTGATCTGATAATCAGAATACTAGGCAAATAATCTTATTTATCTTAATTATCTTTGATTCAAAAATATGTTTCAACTATGGGCTAGTTATAACTAAATAATAAGGGTTCCAAATGTGATAAAAAGTCTAGGCATCTATGTTTCAATCTGAAATTAATTTTCTTTATTGAATCATGGCTTCAAAAAACCCATTTTTACCCTACAAATAAACAAATTAAAATGTTTATATGGAAGAATAATATGACTATGACAGCCAGATAATTATTCTGAACAATAAAGAACTATCAATGCTGAGAAAAACTATTTAACTATTGATGACTGTTTATGATTCTATAGGACATTATCTAAAACCTACATCAAATACTTAGAGCCTAGAGTAACAGTACACAATTTGTGAAATTTGATCATATTTACAAATGTAATATGTATTTTCATTCAATAACAGCTTCACTGCTCCCTGATCCTCCTCCCACCTCTTTAGCCATTCCATTTCAAGGTTTTGTTTTGTTTTGGTTTGGTTTGGTTTTTTCTTTCTTTTTTGAGATGGAGTCTCACTCTGTCGCCAGGCTGGAGTGCAGTGGTGCAATCTTGGCTCACTGCAACCTCTGCCTCCCAGGTTCAAGCGATTCTCCTGCCTCGGCCTTCAAAGTAGTTGGGACTACAGGCAGGCACCACCATGCCCAGCTAATTTTTTTGTATTTTTAGTAGAGACAGGGTTTCACCATGTTGGCCAGGATGGTCTCAATCTCTTAACCTCATGATCCACCCGCCTCGGCCTCCCAGAGTGCCAGGATTACAGGCCTGAGCCACCACGCCCAGCCATTTCAAGTTCTTTAATGGCTTTTCTTCTTCTCTTCAGTGCTCAAATATTGTTGTCTTTTAGAGTTCAGTCCTTGATTGTCTTTTATTTTCACTCCACTCAGTTCCTCTGGAGGATGTTGTAAATGTCGTAGTTTTAAATAACATCACTATACTTATGATTTATCAATTAAGGTATCCATGTCATTTCTTACCTGTAGTATTGCAATATACTCCTAACCAGTCATAACCACCTTCCTTCATATTGTCAATTCTGCCACATAAATGACTTTACTTATATGTAAATGTAATCATGTCACTTCATCGCTTATAAATATTTCCAATCCTAGTCTACTATTTGTAATTCTTAAAATATATATATTAGAAAAATTCTCAAACATACGCAAAAGTAGACAGAATAGTAAGACAAACACTCATGTGCCCATTGCTCTAATTCTATAATTATCAACATTTTGTCATGTTTACCTACCCTTCTTTTATTTTTAAATTTCTTATTACTAAAGTACCTTTAAGCAAATCCCTAAATACACCAAAATGCATTTCTTTAAAAAGTTTTTTTCATATGTTTGAGTTTTTTAACATGATTTTGAAAAATGCGTGCATATATGTGATTTAATCGAGTCTGTCTAGTTGAAACTATTTGGTTACTGTATTTAAGATAATTCAAATTTTTCTATCTTTTATAAAAATAAAATCCAACCTAACTCATATTCTCAAAATCTAACTTCTATTTAAATGTATGTCCTCACCTCCTGATACTCCTCCTAAACTATTCTATACCACATCCCCAACTATTTGCTATTTATCATATTATCTTTCACTCATAAGGCTTCTCACAAAAGCTTCCTTTGCCTAAACTGGCCTGGCCTTTCTTCCTCTCCCTATTCCATTATTAATTGTACATCCACTAATCTTTTAAATTGTGCCACAGCACATTGCACACCATAATATTTGGTGGGAAGACATCAGTCAAAAGTCCAAAAGGATTAAAACAATGAGACACCACTACACACCTATTAGAATAGCTAAAATCCAAAACACTGACAACATCAAATGCTGGTTAGGATGTGGAGCAACAGGAACTCTCATTCATGAGTAGTAGTAATGAAAAATCATACAGTCACTTCAGAACACAATTTTCATGTTTTTTTACAAAACTAAATCTTACTGCATAATCAAGCAATCATGTGCCTTGGTATATAACCAAATGAGGGAAAAATTTATGTCTACAAATATACCTGAACATGAATGTTTACAATAGCTTTATACATCATTGCCAAAACTTGGAAGCAAATAAAATGTTCCTCAGTAGGTGAATTGATAAACTGTGGTATATCCAGCAAAAAATGTAATTAAACAATAAAAAGAAAGAAGCTATCTAGCCACAAAAAAGGAGGAACCTTAAAAGGACATTATTAAGTGAGAGAAGCCAATCCAGAAAGACTACACACATATGATTCCAATTATATGACATCCTAGAAAAAGCAAAACTATGGAAATAGTAAAAAGATCATTGGTTGCCAAAGATTGAGGTGGAGCGAGGGAAAAGTAGAAGGGGCACAGAAGATTCTTATGGCAGTGAAAATATTCTGTATGACTCTATAATGATGTATATATGTAACACAAAGAATGGACCCTAATGCAGAATATGGACTTTGGGTGATAATGATGTATCAGTGTCGGTCCATAGGTTTTAAAAAATGTGCCTGATGTAAGATGTTGATAGTAGGGGAAGCTGTGCATGTGTGGGTACAGGAGATTAGAGGAAATTATTGTACTTTCCACTCAAATTTGCAGTGAACCTAAAATTGCTCTAAAAAATAAATTTCATATATTGTTAAAAGTTCAAAACATCTATATGTAGTTAGAATTCACAAAATGTTTCATAATATTTCATGAACATTTTGTAATATTCATATCAAAATACATGAAATCATGAACTGATATCACTAGACAATGCACTATACAGATCAGAGGTCATATCATTCTATTATCTTTGATTCTTCAGGGCCTAGCACATTCCCTGGGGCATGGTTCATACTCAATCGATATTAAGCAAATACAGAATCCTAATTGACACAAACTCTATAACATAATTAAATTCCTGTAAAATAAATATGAAAAAAAAAAAACAAATACTGTTCATTTGCAATGGCTCTGCCCTGCTTCTAGATTTCAATTACGTTATGCTTACACAATCAAATACGTGAAACAAGGTTACAAACTAAATAGTAAAAAAAGAGACGGATGGATTCAGTTTTCACATTGACACTTTCTGTTGATAACCTTATCCATCAACTTATTCCTTGGAAATATGTTGGCTATCATGTAGGCACAATTCAAATGTCTTACACATATTGTTATGCACCCAAAACCTTATGATTTTCTTGTGGTAGTGGATGCTGTTTTTTAATGAAGGAACTGAGTCTCTGTGAGTGTAATTGAGTTGTTCAGAGTCATTAATATCAGTAGTAAGCAAACATTCAAGCAATCCTTTACATTCTCCTTTGGTTTTCCATTTGCTAAGCAAGATAGCCCCACACTTATAGCTGGCAAATTGAAATGTACAGTAATTAAGTGTCTTACTTTAGGTCAGAGCAGAAGACCATAAAATTGGCATGTAAACTTGAAGGGTCTGACATGAGCACTTCTCTGTAGGCATCAACAATTATGTAGGTCAATATCACAGATGAAATCACTTCCATATTAACCATGGTGTGGTTTCCAAATGGAACAGAAGAAAGCAATTCTTTACAAGAAAGATATCTAATATCCATTAGCAATCTTTGTGAAACACTTTTTAAAATTATATATTTCCACTGTAATTTATCTTCTTGCATGTAAATGAATACCAATAGGAAGAAGAATTTCTACTGAAGAAGAAAACAAATTCAAGGAGCCAAAAACTCTCTGCCTAAGAATAAACAGAATAGAGAAAAAGTAACAGGATAGGGAAGATAGTTGCTTCCTTCTTCCCAAAACTACACTCAATAAAAGATTGACTTCAGTTTTAGCAATTTTAATGCCAGGATTCATACATAGCTTTCTATGAATCCTGAGAGTCAGGAAGCCTGAGCCTGGATGCGAAGAGCCAACCAAAGTAATGCAGAAAAGCCAAGCAGGAATGAACCTTCATCACCTACAGCCAAGAACAGAGCCCTCACTAACTCTTGGAGAATAGCACAATATTTCTTTGGATCTTCAAATTTTCTGGTCTCAGAATTATTTTTGCCAGATTTTCGATATTCAAGGTTAGTAATAAATAAGCATGACTCTCATTTCTACTACCAGTCTTCAACATAAGCCTACCCTCCAACTCCCTACTTCCCTCTTCACTGTGCTATATATATATATCCTTATGCTTTCACAACTATTGATCCTACTTTTGACTCTTGTCATCATATCTGCGCAGTTTCTTTCCATTTTTATACTCCAAGCTTCTCATCACTCTACCTTCTATACTCCTATATCCATTCCTCCACAAAATTCTTGTCCTTTTCAAATCCGTTTCTGTTATCCATTCCCAGAGCTACACAGAGGATTAATTCATAACCCCAGTCAATTCAGTGTTTCATCAAATACTCCAAACTCTGGTCACAGTGCCCTATTCTTTAGCCCTCTCAAGTCTTTTCTTCCATCTCATGTGGCATTTAACTTCAGAAAGGAATTCAAGACACTGAGTCCTCCATTTATAAACCATTTGTTTTTTATCGTTCTTTACCCCGCATGGACGCTAGAGATAAATTTCCTGAGCCATACCACACTATTACTAGTTTCGTTTAATTCATAACTCTTTTTTCCTCCATTTTCCTACCTGGTAAAACCCTAACCCTGGACAAATGCTTCAAACATCCCTCTCTGTTCTCATACCAAGAGGTTGAGCACTTGAGAAAATCATGCAACAGTGCATATTTGTGTCACTACAAACTCATTCTCCAACCACAGTAAAATCAGTTCTCTCTTCTAATACTTTCAGTCATTATCTTAAATCCCTTCCATTCCCATTAAACCCCATAATCAACCCTTGCTCTGTACACTGACAAAATATAATCTTGAATCCTATTAAGGTAATCTGGTAAAATCTCTGTTAAGTCACAATTAATTCCTATGATGTCCATAGTCACAACCACCAACTTATCAACTTTGTCGCCTTAAAGAGAAACATCCTACCATTACACAAAGTCAACACTCTCTCTATGGCTTCGGTTGATTTCCTCTTGCTTGTTATTAACTTTTGTCTTAAAATCCTTTATCTCTAAATTATTCTCCTCATTGTCACTTCTTTTAGCCTAAAAATATGCCCAAGCCTCTTCCAGTCCACATGGAGCTACATTGGACACTGCCAACCTTTCTCCTTTCTAAGCATCCAAACTTCACAGAGGGTTAAATTCTGTTTCCTAACTCAACTTCCTTAGAGACCACTCAAGACACAGGAACCCAGCATCTACCGCCAACATTCTACTCAAATTTTTCTTGCCAAAGTCACCGAGGACCACATAGAATCAAATAAATACTTACTTTCTAGGGTATTGTAGATGCATTTAACACTGTTGATCATACCATCTTTCTTGGATCCCTCCTAAGTGTTATCTCTTTGACACTGTTTCCTAGAGTTTTCTCTCTCTTTAGCTCTCTCTCATCTTTATCTCTATTTCTGTCTCTATCTCTCTTTATCTCAGTCTCTATCTCTATATATCTTTCCTCTGGTGTTTCCCTTTCTTTCTCTTTCTGGACAACAGCAACTTCTCTACTCTCAGAGTTTTAGTACGCTGTTCCTTCCAAGCCCGTCTTTTCAACACAGATCTCTTCCAAGCATCAGACTCACATATGCAACTTTTGGTTAAACATTTCTAGTTAGATATTCTCCAACTCGTTATACCTAAAACTGAACCTACTTCTTTCCCAAAATTGTTTACCTCCACCTGAATTCTCTTGGGCTCAACCTGTAGGTCATCCTTGATAATTACTACCCTCTCCACATTCTTTCCTAATGTATATTCATTGCATCCAATAGATAAGTCCTTCTGAAATTACTTTCCACATGATCTTCATCTGTATCCCTCATCTCCATTTCAACTACCACTGCCCCATTTCAAGCACATGTCATCTCTGCACAGATAATTACAATGACTACCTTACTAGTTTTCTGATTCCAATCAGATTTGCCTCAAATCTCCACATACCTATACCTATAAAGGTGAGCAATCTTTCTGAAAAGCAGAACTTACCATGTAACTTCCCTGATTAAAGTCTTCCAGTTGTTTACATACCAACAGTAAAAGTATCCTAGCATAACATATAAGGACACAGAAGATACTGCATGTTGATTTAAGTTCCCTATATATTTGGATATTAGGTCTTTGTCAGATGCATAGTTTGTGAATATCTGCCATTCTGTAGGTTGTCTGTCTGCTCTGTTGATAGTTTATTCTGCTGCACAGGGCTTGCTAGTTTACTTAGGTCCAATTTGTCTATTTTTGTTTTAGTTGCAATTGCTTTTGGGGATGTATTCAAAAATTCTTTACCAAGGTCAGTGTTAAGAAGAGTATTTCTTAAGTTTTATTCCAGGATTTTTGTAGTTTGAGGTCTTACATTTAAATGTTTAATCCATTTTGAGTTAATTTTGTATTTGGTGAAAGGTAGAGAGGTCAGCTTCAATCTTCTACACATGACTAGCAAGTTATTCCAGCAACATTTATTGAACAGGGAGCCCTTCCCCCATTGATTGTTTTTATTGGTCTTGTTGAAGGTCAGATGGTTGTAGTGTGTGGTTTTATTTCTTACTTTTCTATTCTGTTTCATTGGTCTATGTGGCTATTTTTGTACCAGTACCAAGCTGTTTTTGTTACTGTGGCTTAACTCTATTTAAAAATGGGTAAATACATGAACAGACAGTTTTAAAATAAAAACATAGAAGTGGCCAATAAGCATATGAAAAAAATGCCCAGCATCAGTAATCATCAGAGAAATGCAAATCAGAATCTTAATGAGATACCATCTGACACCAGTCAGAATGACTATTAATAAAAATCAAAATACAAGATACTGGCTAGGCTGTAAAGAAAATGGAGCACTTGTGCACTGTTGGTGGAAATGTAAATTAGTCCATCCACTGTGGAAAGCAGTCTGGAGATATCTTAAATAACTTAAAACAGAGCTACAGTTTGGCCCAGCTGTCTCATTACTAGCTATATACCCCAAAGAAAATAAGTCATCCTACCAAAAAGACATACGCACTCGTATGTTCATCACTGCTCTATTCACAATAGTAAAAATATGGAATCAACCCAGGTGCCCATCAATGGTAGATTGTATAAGGCAAATGTGGTGCATATGCACCATGAAATACTACACAGCCACAACAAAAAGAAATCGTGTCCTTTGCAGCAAAGTAGATGAAGCTGGAGACCATATTCCTAAGCAAATTAACACAGGAACAGAAAACCAAAGATTACATGATTTCACTTATAAGTGGGAGATACACATTGAGCACACTTGGACATAAATACAAATGAATAGACACTATAGACTACTGGAGGGTGGAGGGAGGTGGATGTCAGTTAAAAAGCTATGTATCAGGTACTATGCTCACACTTTGAGTGGGAGGATCTGCACTCCAAACCTCAGCATCATGCAATATTCCTCTGTAACAAATCTGCATATGTACTCCCATATCTAAAATAAAATAAAAAGTTGAATTTTTTTTTTTTTTTAAGATATTGCAGGATTGAACTCCTGCTTAACTCTTCTATATCATCTTCCATTATTTTCTTCGATCCACTTGATGCTGAAGTAATATCAAACTTCTTGCCATTGCTCACCATATCCTTTGTTCTTTCTGTACCTCTGCCCTGGATGTTCCTGACATCTGGAAGGCCTGCTTTGTCAGGACAATTTCCAGCTCATGCACACTCCCTTCATGAATCTTTCCTTGAACTCCCCTACTTGAGTCAGATACAACTCAGTTGAACCTCCCACACCATCTCTACCCTGGAACTAATTTTGTAAGTTGGGAAGTTTCCTAGGGGAGATGTCCACTCACCAATAACCTTTCTCAACTACCAAAGATGCTTCAAAATAATTATTCCCTCTGGTAAAAGAGTGCTTTGGAAATATTGTTTATGAGCCTTAATTATAAAGTAGGGAGCAATATATGTTTGTGTAGGGGTATATAAATAGAAAAATATGCCTAAATTCCTCTCTATAAACCAATGAAGTGATGGCAGTGAGATCATCAGCTACTTATAATCTGACGTTAAAACACATGTTCAGAAATGGGATTTTACACACAATAAAATTATTTGTGATACTACATAAAATTCATATTTCAATATAAGAACTTAGAGCACAGGAAAGCATAGATGACCCTTGTAGGATGTGGCTGCTTCCCAGATATGAACTGATTATTTTGGCTCTACCTAGTTTTGTAGGCAAAATTAGAACAAGCTGCCAAGGAAGCTCTGCACAAATGACTTCAACATTATCATGCAAAGAATCAACCTGTTACCCCAGCATCCAAGGAGGCCCCAGCTGGCTAAAGACATTTTCACTACCACATGAGACTTCTGCTGGTGCAGGCAAGAACCCCTCTCTCCCACAGTGGGTCCCTCTCCTTTCTTCCTTCTCTGTTTCTTCTGGCTACATTTAAAAGGTACATGGAAGAAAAGTTTGCTATAAAACACATTAGACACCCACAGCTGCTTGCTCCCTTTTTACTTGTGGTTCTGTTTCTATCTGCCTTTTAGTAAAATAAACCACATATTTCCTTTTACAAGCTAGATTACAAAGACATTTCTGAGTGCTAAAAACAAAATGTAGTGGCAAGCAGAGGATTTGGTGAAAGGGGATGTTAGGCAGCAATCCACACATAAATTCCAAGTACTCCAGAATCAATTAATTTAGAAAGCTACTGCTTTAAAATGCAAATGCTCTTCAGGGATATTAAACATATCCATTATTTTTCATAGAACCTACAGCTCTTAGAAATATGTATTTGTTTGTTTGCTTACTTATTTGTCATCTCGTTCCTGCCTTTTTCCACTAAAAATCAGGTTCTAAGGTTTCAGCAACTTCATCTGTCTTTTTCTACAACTGTACCCACAACACGAATATTCAATACACATATTTAAGTGACTGAATGAATCCTTAACTTATGTGGAGTGCCTCTTAGCTTCATGTAGGAGAGTCTTGTTGTTAATAAAGAGTTAGAGATAGAGGGTAAGAGATTTTAGAGAGTAGAAAATGTTACAAGAGGATACCCACAGTTGATACTGTGTAGTGGTGAGGATCCCGGTAGGCAAGGATGCTGGAGGTTTTTCCATTAGACTGCATGATTCTTGTGTGCAGACGCTCATCTAAGAACTTAATCTAAAATAAAGGTAGGTGTCATGAATAAACTGGAAAGCATTTTTGGACAGCATTTTACTGACCAAAAAAACACCATAAAGTAATTGGTGTACGTGTGTGTGTGTGTGTGTGTGTGTGTGTGTGTGTGTGTATACCACATACTTTGTCCACTTTGCAATAGTTTCTGAGATCTTGTTGCTGCCTGTGCAAAACTAAAAGTCATCTTAGTGTCATGATACTAGACTATTATTGCTTGGAAGAGCAAACATACATAATAAAGAATAATATAGAATGATAACAAAAATGGAGACTTGACATATGCTAATATTATGGTCTAAGACACTTAGTACATTTCAAATCTCTACACTTGGAAGTCCAGAAAACAAGAAGCAGAGTTTGCTAAGAAGGTCTGTGTCTTAAAATCAATTGCCTGAAAATAATCTTTAGTCGGGAAGAATCTCAATTCAAAAAAGAATAGAGACTTAGTGTAAAAATTTGCACCTGGAGTTAGTGGTAAAGCCAAACTTTTCAGGGTTTAAATCATGTGTTAATGCTGCAGCCAAGCAACTATGGATCCAAGAAATTAAATTACAATCCTGTATTGGTTCTACAAGGTGATAACTAATGTAACAGCTGTTTCTTCCTTAAGATAGTTAATATGAAGATAGAATGTTTTCATTTTCTCATTTTAAATATTGATTTTTGTTCACCTTACTAGTCAGGCATACCAGACTCATTTGCTCTTTGATGTATTTTGTACTGTTGTAAATATATCTACTTCAATAAATTATATAGTTTTGATTAACTCTCCCAGGTACAACACAATGAGAGTGTTTGAGTAGCTTGCCAGCATCTTCCACTCTCTGCCCATTAAATATATGACATTAAAACAGGAAGCAAACACCACTAGCCCCCATAACACCCTTCTATTTTGAACATTTAGAATGACTGCACCATGTGTGTTAGTGCTGTCTCCACTGTGTCTAAAACAGAAAAGACATTTCTCAGGGACATTTCCAGTTATACAAATTAACAGATGAATTGTTTACTATAAGGTGAATAAAATGCCCTAAGCTTATGGCTATAAAATAAAAGAGATTTCCCCCATAATTTATTTACATTAAAAACACAGTCAATGATTTAAAAAGAAAAAGCCAGCAAATTCCTTAGATTTTAGAAAGAAAAATTGAAAAGTTTAACTAAATCATCTGTAACTATGTAGAATATCACTGTGATTTATTTAAATATTCTATGGTTGCTACTGTCTGGTTATACAATGCTGCTTTCTCTTTCTCCTCCTGAAAGTAGAATCCATTTCTCTGACTATAAACAAATAACCCAGCCTTGGCAAAACCTTGCTAAACCTTGGGCCATGGCACTCAGTCCTAGTGACTGGGACAAAACCTGAGCATGTGATCTGAAGCAGGCCAATTAGAGTCCTTCCCTAGGGTTCAAAGCTTTATTGAAGACATTCTTCTTGATGAGAGGTTGCAAAGATATATTCCCACTGATACTAACATCCATGTTTCTTACCACATGAAGAATCCCAAAAATGCTTTTGCCTACAGTAAAGAGAAGACAAGGGACTAATGGTGAGTAGTTAATGTCATACATGTTCCTTACCCTGACCAAAGTAATGCAGTTATCCAGGCATGCAACTACCCCATTTCTCATCCATCATTCTCCCTATTTGTTTTAGCCACTTTGAATTGGGCTTCACTTTTCACAAGTGGGGCCCTAACTAAAATATATTTGATACAGTTTGGATATTTGTGTCCCTACCCAGACCTCATGTTGAATTATAATCCCCAATGCTGAAGTGGGGCCTGGTAAGAGGTGTTTGGATCATAAGCATGGGTGCCTCAGGGTTTGGTGCTGTCTTCATGACAGCGAGTGAGTTCTCATGAGATCTGGTCATTGAAAAGTCATCTCCCCCACCCCAACCCCGATACTTCTTTCACCATGTGAAGTACCTGCTCCTGCTTTGCCTTCTGCCATGAGTGAAAACTCCTTGAGGCCTCCCTAGAAGCTGAGCAGATGCAAGGACCATGCTTGTTATAGAGCCTGCAGAATAATGAGCCAATTAAATCTCCTTTCTTTATACATTACCCAGTCTCAGGAATTTCTTTATAGAAATGTAAGAATGGCCTAATACAATCTTCTTTTAAAGTACTCTATCAAAGATACATTAATAGAAGTTATTCTTATTATTATAAGAGGCATTCAGGTTATGAAGTATAGTGGAGTCAAGGGCTTTGATGAGAGACAGAAATGAGTTCAAACCATAGCTCTTCCATTTACAAGCAGTGTGACCTTGAAATTTCCTTAGTTTCCCTTAGTCCCTGTTTCCTCCTCCATAACATGAAGATAATAGCACTGACCATGTAGGGGATTTCTGTGAGATTTAGATAATAGATGTGATTATAGTCCACAATAACTAAGTGGTAGCTATTACTATGTTTTCCATTTTACAAATAAAAACACAAGGATTCGAAGATGTCAAGTGACCTATTAAGACGACCAGAAATTAAATGACATGGTCAGAATTGGAATCCAGGTCCATTTGTCTTCAAAATTCCTACTTCTTCAAGTATACCTGGTTGCCACAGAGTATAAGGAAGAAATGAGAGGAAGAAGAGGAGATAAAAAGATTTCTTTCCTAACCAAGAAGCCACACCTAATTTACTTTAGAATTAAACCACATCTGGAACACATCATTTATGATTTAAGAGACTTATTCTGAAAAATACCTTGCATTTGGGTAAATACTGTAAGTAACATGAGTATCATCTACAGGAAAAAAAGATTAAAGTTGGAGCCAGAACCTCAATAAAGCCAAGGACAAACAAATACATGCAACTCATCTAGTGTTTCCATGCTTAACTATTTGTATAAACAAACTGATTTCTGTGCACATCTGGCACTGCAATGTGCACCATGCCTCATCTCTACTTTCACATCTTAAATGTGATAACTTAAAATCCATTGCAATGTTGAAGTCTTCAAAAGAAGACCTCAAGATTCATAAAAAATGTTACGAAGAACCAGAAAGGCTGGCGTGACTCAGAGTAGAGAATGGTGGCTTCAGTGGGTACTCACCACAACCTCTACCCCAAGTCTTTTACTTGTAAAGTTAACATATAAGATGTCAAATCGTTTCCAAAGGTCATTTAGACAGTTACAATTATACTTGAATTATTAACCTTAATGAGATTTACTCTCTCAGCCCTTCTCCTTGTCTTCTTCATTGTCTCCTGCTGCTGCCCCTATCACAAGACCATACATATATTGTTCTACTACACAAACACTCAGAAACCAGATAGTGAGAGAGATTCTCATCAGTGGTTCAACAAATATAACAGCATCACAATGCATCACAAACAAAACTCTCCAAAGTGGAATTTTCAATTGATGAAGACAACATGGTTGCTGGTCATCCCTTTACCACCAACAAAGGAGGAGCAGGTGGTTGAACTGTTATCTTACTGCTTAATTAAACCAGAATGTAACAAGTCATTATTAGAAATCATTAACTATGAAATAATGTAATAAATAAGGTTTCAGTATTTTGATTCTATACAACTCTGAGGATTAGAATATTTGTCATAACAGAAAGGAAGATATATAACATGGAAATGACTTGACTGGCATTATAAGGGAGTGTTTTCCAAGTCAGGACCCCTTTTGATAAAACAGTCCAGCCCTTCAACAGAAAAGCTCTTGGTATAATGCTAAATAGGGAAAAGTGGATGCAGGCGTATCTTCATCTAATACCCCTCAGTGGCCTTATCCTTTTACAGTTTCTACTTTGATTACTACTGCCTCTATCACTGTTGGCTCTCAATGGAATGTGGCTCTACTTTTTATAAATCTAGTTTTTCATTAGTTCCCATTATCCCAGCAAGAGGGGCTAAAATTGTCAAAATGAACATTATAAACTATTAAGGAAGAAAATAATACACTAAGAAAATACAAAAAGCATTTGTCACAGAATTCAGAATGGGACATTTTCCTTGTTTCTCACATTTCAGCCAAAGCTTCAAAACTGAAAGCAATAAAAGATGTTTCTACATTCTAAAGGGAGACCAAAAGAAACCACCAGATATCCCATCTCTTCAACAGATTGCTATGAAGTGGCCAAACTTGTTCTCCACTTTCGCTTTCATCCGGGGGATAATTTAAAAGAAGTGTCATGTTAGCCAGGTATGGTGATGCACACCTGTAGTCCTGTCTACTTGGGAGGCTGAGGCAGGAGGATTGCTCAAGGTTGCAGAGATCACACCACTGAACTCTGCCTTGGGTGACCAAGCAAGGCTCCATCTCTAAAACAAAAATTAAGATTTTTTTTAAAAAAAGAAGTGCCATGTCTTATTCTCTCAAGTTGCTGTGTACTGGTTGCTTCTTAACTCTTTTCCCCACAAATGAAAGGAGGGATGCCAAGAAAAAACACTATGGATTTTAGAGGTGTCCTTATGAATAAACAGGAGGTGTTTCAGTCCCCCGGTGGACGCTTCCTCAACTGTGATAATCACTAGGCTCAATCCAACTAGCATAGGAGAAACAGTCATGTTTCCTCCAGAATCTGGGGATATATTACAACCAAGAAACAAGAATACATTTATTTTGGGAGGCCAAGGCAGGTGGATCACCTGAGGTCAGGAGTTCGAGACCAGCCTGGCAAACATGGTGAAACCCCATTTTTACTGAAAATATAAAAAATAACCAGGTGTGATTGCGCATAGCTGTAGTCCCAGCTACTTGGGAGGCTGAGGCAAAAGAATTGCTTGAATCCAGGAGGTAGAGGTCTCAGTGAGCCGAGATCACGCCACTGTCCTTCAGCCTGGGTGACTAAGTGAAACTCTGACTCAAAAAAGCAGACAAACAAACAAAAGAAAACAAAACAAAAACAAGAATACATTTATTTCATGAATAATTCTGGCTGCAGGAGAATGTCTGGATCACTCCACATTTTTAGGATGGGAAGAAAGGGCAGCAGTGGGACAAATCTGCTTGGTGTGGCAAAGATGCACACATTTCCTGAAGATAAAGTGGATACCACAGAAAACAACAAATTTGAGCCTTTTCTGAGACGGGGTTTCACTCTGTCAGTGAGGCTGTCAGTGGTGTAAGTATAATTCACTGTAGCCTGGAACTCCTGGGCTCAAGCAATCCCCTGCCTTAGCCTCCTGAGTAGCTAAGACTTCAGGTGCATGCCACCATGCCTAGCTAATAAAAAAAATAACTATTTTATAGACAGGGTTGTAGAGGACTATGTGCTTGCAAACGAAGCAGGGCGTTCCCGATAAGTCCTGCTCTTGAAAACAAAGCAGGACATTCGTCCCCTGCAAACAGGGAGGACAAAGGAGCCAGTTGCAAATAGCAGACCCTGGGGGCTTGTTTATATGTAAACATCTTGGAAATCCACAAAGTCAGGGAATGGTCAGGAAAACAACAATGTGTCTTGTGACTTGGTAACATTCCACAAATGACGGTATAAAATAAAGCGGAGCGTGTCGTTCGGGGCGGCCGCCATGTTTGTCTTGTCTTGTGTTGTCTTTTGTGTTCATTCCTTTGTTTAGGAAACACGCGGACCCCAACACAGGGTCTTGCTATGTTGCCCAGGATGGTCACAAGTTCCTGGCCTCAAGTGATTCTCCCACTTCAGCCTCCCAAAGCACTGGGATTACAGGCATGAGCCACCATGCCAGACCTAATTTGAACTGCCATGCCAGACTCAAGAAGGAAGTCTTCTAAGTGAAGCTTGACAGCAGTGGCAGACTGTAGGACCTTCACAAAATGTACCACCAAGAGAGCATGTCACACAAGCTAGAAGACTGCGCAGGTGGTACATGTGGAGCATCAGTCGCTTGATGTAGGGGATCTGAAGAACACAAGTGGGTCTACAAGAGAACCAGAAATCGAATGTCAGCCTCACCAAAGGTCATGGCGTGGGGAAAATTATAAGAACATCAGCTTAGGAAGAAACTTCTGCGCCCATTTTATCTAACTCCTCTTCCCAATGCTAAAACCCTAGGGAATCTGGAACCCATAAAAACAAAAGACTAAAAGAAAAGTCCATACCATCTTCTCTCTGGAAGGTTCCCAATTCCTGGATGAACAAAAGGTACAGCCTATTTAGGATACTCTTAAGTATTCTACATAGTAGCTAGCATTGAAAACAAGGCAAATTAATTCCATTGACCTGGACCCAGAAAAACATTCAATTCAAGCTTATTGTCTTAATAAAGTTAAAATTTCCTAGTGAAGCATTTAAGCTTCTTCACTATCTAGTCTCATTTGCTCTCCTTTCTTATCTACTCTCACTCATCTTGAAGACTGACCCCTAAGTCTTATGTTAAAAGTAGTTTTTACTTCCTTTGCCTTTTACTACACACTGCCATGTAACATCTCCATACATGCACCCATCATTTTCTGTTCTCGTTCTCACCTGTTCCACCTTTCCATTCCCTACAGACCCAGGTCAAATGTCTCTCCCATTGCAAGCCTTACCTAAATCTCAAAGGCAGAATCAGTTATAATCTGGCCTGTCCCCCACTGTACCTTCTTCAGACTGCTAGTAACTACAGCATTTATTCCACTGGAGTTCTGCTAGTTACTTTAATGAAGGCCTCCCCAGCTAGACCATGAGAAGTGAATCTTGTCTCCTCTGTGTATTCCTGACTCACTAAGCACATTCTCTACTCACAAAGAAGACATGCGCTGCACACTTATTAAATGCAGGAGTGAATAAATTACCACAGACAAAATTACTAGGTTCACAAATTCCATGTTCTTTTTGAGGCTAAAGATGCTAGAGCTACCATTTTCATTATTGCCAAGCTAGCGTTAAAAATAAAAAAACAAACAAACAAACAAAAAAAAACACAAAAACTTACAACCAGCCTTTCTTTTTTATTTTACAAACAAGAAAAGTGGTCTATGGAAGTCTATGACTAGGTCAAAACCACATAATGATTGACATGAGTAGCAACACTAGAACCCAGTTCTCCTGGCCACTAAACATAATCAAACTTTTAGACTTTTCTACAGCTTTCCTCCAGAATGTGAGTACATGAGAGAAGAAATCATTGTAAATACTGTTTATGGATGTACCTTTAGTGCCTACAAAGTGCCTGACACATAAATTCAATAAATATTTATCCATACATGAAGAAATAAATAAATGCAAATGTTGTACCTAGTAAATCTCTTAACAAAGATTCCAAATTAAAACAAGCCAACAAATCAATCACATTTTTATCCATAAAAATAAAATCACTGGGCTGGGCGTAGTGGCTCACACCTGCAATCCCAGCACTTTGGGAGGTCGAAGTGGGCAGATCACAAGGTCAGGAGTTCAAGACCTGCCTGGCCAACATAGTGAAACCCCAAGTCTACTAAAAATACAAAAAATTAGCCAGGTGTGGTGGCACATGCCTATAATACCAGCTACTTGGGAGGCTGAGGCAGGAGAATCACTTGAACCTGGGAGGCGGAGGTTGCAGTCAGCCGAGATTGCACCACTGCACTCCAGCTCAGGTGACAGTGTGAGACTCCATCTCAAAAATAAATAAAATAAAATAAAATAAAATAAAATAAAATAAAATAACTGAAGTTCCTAAATGGAAACAATGCAGAGATAACATTAAAATTCCAACTTCAAGGTGTTCTTGAAGTCTTACATGTGTTTGATGGGAAATTTCCTCTTTTGCTTTCCAGAGAGCATTTTATTTTATACATATATTTTTGTTTGTTTTGTGTGTGTGTGTGTAATAGAAGACAGAGATTGAAATCAATTAACTTCAAGAACTTTGTATCCTAAGGATTTAAAGTGAGGAAGTAGAATTTATATTTAAATATCGATGGTTGTAATATATTATTTTGGAAATTTATTAATATCGCTCATGGAAAATATACAGATGATTGACTAAAAAGTAAAATAACAGCACAAGTTTGCAAACTTCCATTTTTAAGAGTGATAGGTCTGAATCCAAAATGTCTGTGGACATCTAGAGTGGGCCCTTCTGACAGCGTTAGAGCTGGAACAACTGTCAGCATTGTGTGTTCTGGGGCCTGGCCATCTGCCCTGCCCTTTGGAGAAGCAGGAAATTATGAGAAATAGTCATGGGTTAGAAGAATTTGTGGGGGTGGCATCCTTGGAAGGATCTCGCGACAGCGCTGGTTGCCATAGCACTATGATCTGGCATTTCCAGTGAGGAGAGAGCTGAAATCTGCCTGCCATGCCAGAAAGTGGAGGCGGCCAAAAAATAGGTACAATTCACAATGTGAAAAAATTTTGAAAGCACTAAACCACACTTTTAAGAATCAGGAAGGGCTATTTTCTTAATACTGCAAATTATGTTCTTGACATGTGATCTGAAGTTTATCAACTGTCAAAAGACAAACTGAGTGTCAGCTAAGCCGTGAACTGTCCGCAGGCATGTGCTCGAACAATTGTATTGCTATTGCTATTGCTGGATTTTTGTATTCTCCAATTCATCTTGCAGATCATTTTCAGTTTTCCTTCACTAACAAGATACACATCCTGTTTAATTTAAACTGGAAAGACAGAAGGACACTGAGACGGCATCTGAGGACTTCTCACTTAGAAAATTGTATTAAATTCTTAATCTGCTCGCTGAACAAAGCTCCAGGAACACGTTTTCTCTGTATGTATTTCACTACAGAGAAAGTGCCTGCTGCGTTACCTCCCTGCTGATCATCTCATGTCACAATGGATGCATATTTTCTGCATAGTAATTGATGGCCTCAGTCCCCATAGAAAGGGAGGATGGAGCTAGCCCAGCAATTTAATAACCTATCATTATATACACCTCCAGCATGGGATTTGGGACCTCTCTCCATAAGCCAGATGAGTTTTGTGCTTTCTTATTGGGATTTTAGGATTTATTAATCCCTTTTATGCTCTTCTTATGAGTAGTCCAGTCTCAATTTCACTTACAACAAGGCTCTTCTCACCTCTCACCGACCAGATGTGTAGTATTATAGAAAAGAATTACACCTTACACATTTGTATAGTACTTATTGATTCTAGTTTCTATGACACTGTGAATTCTGAGGACCCAATAAAGTTTCAATAATCCTCATGCAGCTGAGACCCACTTATATGATGATTTGGTGTAAGAGAAAGGAAAGAGCTGAGGACTGTAGAAGTATAAAGAGGATCAGAGATTTGCCTGACAGTAGCAAGGCAGCAGAGTTAATTTTGTGAAGACAAGCAAGTTGTTTGAATTTTTTTTTTTTTCAATTTTTTCCTGACACTCCTTGTTTCTGTAAAACCAGGGGTAAGAAACATCTGGAAGGAAAGACAGTGAGACACGGGTAATGTGGCTGCAGCCTGCTGGCTGCCATTCAGATATCTGCCAGATGAATGAACGCTGCAGAAGCTTGCCTGACGTGACATTCGGTTATTCGCTTAACAGGATTACAAAGAGCACTCCAAAATGCACAGTGTCATAAGTATTTCTTTCAACTGAATTTTCTTTATTTTGTTTCTCTCATTTCTGATCAACTGGAAGTGAGTATTTCCACAGATATTTCCTGATGTCATGTAAAATAAAGCATACAAATCTTCCAATAAAATAAGCATGTAATTATTTGAGACTGACAAACTCATCTTTTGGTTCAAAGGCTTAGATTAAACATAATCATTTCTCTCTGAAGCTGGAACTTAAAGGCAACATCAAAAATGAAGTGGCTTCTATTAAATATAATTAGTTTTTACAGAACCCACGGGTCAAATTAACACACAGATTCTAAGCTTGGGCACCAGTTCCAAGAATTAAGCTTATATTTATCTGTATTCCCACTTTCCAGTCCATTTCTATTCACCTTTCCAGAGGTATCTCTTGGTGACTTCTGATACTTCTACCTCCTTTTCCCCACCCACTCAGGCCCATTGTTCCACCTCTGGCAAACCCCTCCATCCAAGAGTACCTAGTCTACTTTCATTTGTCACTATCTTTTGCATATGGTGATTTCTCTGCTTAGAACTGCAGCCTCCCACTGCTCCAGCTGAGAAATTCCTACATTTTTAGAGCCTTCCTTGTTTGCTTCAGGCAGTTAGTGCTTCCATCTTTCTTGCATTAACAAGATTTTGTTATCTCATTTTATACGCACACATGCATTTTTGTATCCCAGCCATTATACCACAAGAGAAGGAGGCCTGAGTTGGGAGAAAGCTTCATGTGGGAAAAATCCTGCTTTGCAATCACATCTGCAAATCCATTGCATGGAAGCCAGTACAAAAGAAAAGCCTTAGCTTAACTGTTGTATAATATTGGGCAAGTCACTCGAACTCCCTAAGCCTCAATTTCCCCAACTGTAAATTCAGTACAATAAAAATTCCTAAATTATGAGAATTCCAGAATAAAATAATATGTGTAAATATGCCACATTTACTCTAAAGTGTTATGAGAATTTGACAAATGGAAGAGTAGAAACTGTTCCCCCGTTGTTATTTCTCTAGTATACCCTAGATATCAACATTTGAATTATTTTAAAAGCATGCTGATGTTCTTATTGGCATTCTTCTGTTAATAAAGTGGGAATCTAAGTTTAAAAATCATCCTTCTTCTCAGTACTCTCCTTCTCCTTCTTGAAACTCGAAAGACTGTTTCCATTGTGAAGCTTTTAAATTCAGATTATAAATATTTATATATTTCCAAGAATTATCCTCAAAACAAAAAATATTAACCCTTGTTTAGAATTTATTTATTTATTTATTTTACATTTTAGAGTCTCACAAGAATAAACAGTAATTAACCTAAAGATTGTCTTTCCTCACTTCCAGTATTGGCCAGTAACTCAGCCTCATCAGAACTTTTGAAGGCAATGAGAATTTTTGCTGTGGAGAATAGAGAAACACAGAGAGAATAAGCTTTAGACAGCTCAGAAAATTCACTCAAAACAGATCCCTCCTCTCCTGTGCCTTGTAGTCACCAGGCAAACACCATAAATTCTGTTATATCAACAAGTCAATTGTTGAGGAGCATCAGGCCTACTGGTTATGGAAGGATATATCAGACTTTGGGTGCTGGTCTTAAACATAGCATCAGTGTCGGCGGGGCTCGGTGGCTCACGCCTGTAATCCCAGCACTTTGGGAGGCCAAGGCAGGCGGATCACAAGGTCAGGAGATCGAGACCATCCTGGCTAACACGGTGAAACCCCGTTTCTACTAAAAATAAAAATAAAAATAAAAAATAAAAAAAAATATTGGTGGCAGGTGCCTGTAGTTCCAACTACCCAGGAGGATGAGGCAGGAGAATTTCATGAACTCGGGAGGCGGAGCTTGCAGTGAGCCGAAATCGCGCCACTGCACCCTAGCCTGGGCCACAGAGTGAGACTCTGTCTCAAATAAACAAGCAAATAAATAACAAAGAAAAAAAACCCATAGCATCAGTGTCTCAGGGTCTAAGACTTTTCAAGGGTCCCAGATAGAGATAAAGATTATGCCATAATTAATGTATTTTCCTTCAGAATATTTAGATTACTTTTGGAGGATTCATGTAATATGTTCTTTTCAATGTGGATGTCCTAAGGTCTTTACTCTGCTCTTCTTAGGATTGTTCTATTAGGCCTTGGAATTTCACTCTTATGGGTATAGAAGAAAAGGCCTATTTAGCTCTAGTCATACAGTCTGTTATTTTTAAAAAACACATAGGCCATAAGGTTTGCTTTTGTTTGAATGTGCCTTCCCATTAGTTTTACCTATATGAGCATTGTTCACAGGACTGTAAGAAGGTAATATCTTCCCATCTGGTGCAATACTCATGGGTGCTCTAAAGACACTACTTAATGGTATGAAATAAATCTCTCTAAAGAGTCTTAGTCCCATTTTCTCCAATGTAGTATGTTTTTAGCTTTAAGCCAGTCACAAGATTACTTCATCTTTAAAATGGTATTTTCTGATTCAGAAATAAAAGGCAAAATGAAACACTGCCAGGAAGCAGGTTGTACAGCAAGTATGGAAAACACTAAACCATATCAATGAATGCTTCCAAATTCCTAACAGCTATTTCCCCATAACTAACTTGAAGTAAGTCTGGCAACTAAATGATTTATTGATCTTTACTAACTATGACCAAATCATTTCATTTAATTTTAAGCTCATAAGATCTTAAGTGTTCGTAAGTGTCTCAATACACAAATTTTTGCCTAAGAAAAACTACCGGCGGTGGTCAGTTTATAAAAAAGCAATGCAATCCAATTTGCTGGCAACATTAGACCTAAGGAACTTCTCAGCACAAGCAAGTATGAGGATTAAGTAGGGCTGTTACTCAATGATTCTAGGCATTTTTTTTTTTTTTTGTCCTTCTTTAAAGTTATTGAATGAAAACAAGAAAAACAAGGAAATCTTACAGTTCCACTTGGCTTTATCCTCTTTATTTTCACATCAGCAGAATGAAAGGCTTTTCAAAATCCAACGCTATGGTTGAAAATGGCCCCAATTGCCCTATAAAGGCTCTACTGTTCATTCTGAGATTTTTTTCCTCACAGTGTAACCTCCAAAGGGCTACAATGAAACAATCTCAGATAAACTAAATGCCAGTTTAACAGTATGAGGGCTGCAAAAATTCAAGAGAAACATCTCTGTGAGACATACAGAGCAGAAGTGTTTCCAAGAATAATAAATGTGTAGTCTAATTTTCCAGGTTTTGGGGGAAGCTATTTTTGTTTGGTTTAGTATTTTTTTCCTTTGTCATTTTTCTCTTGTAGATCAGAACACAAATAATTTGTTCAAGACAGACCCTGTTAAGAATAACTGTATCATTCCATCACATGCATTTGTCCTGCATCTATCCCTCAGGAGAGTCAATTATCCTGTTAAACTTGTAGGTTGGCTGCCAAAGAGTTGGAAGAGGAAAGGTCTAGAAGTTCTTATAATCTGGAAGGAACACACTGGGCATTTATACATAATTAAGCTACAGTCTACTTGCAGAAAGTTGATTATATAAGTCAATAAGGAATTGCTCTATTACCATATGAAACAGAAAGGTGAATTCAGTGCCTCAATCATCATCCTTTGATACACAGAGACTCTTGTTTTGTACATGTGTTTGCTTTGGGAGAACAAAGTAGGGCTTAGAGAAGAGTGAAAATGCTTAGCTTTATTTTTGTAAAGGAGTAAAGATTATGAGCTCACATCAATTTTAGACTATCTGTCAAATACTGAGAAATTTGAAAGATGAGTGAAATCTGTAGTTTTGTTAGGCTCTTTTTACTTTCTTGAACAAAATCATGCCCTGTCTGGTTCCTTCAACTGATGGGGTGGGGTTTAATTATTATGCACCTAGGAGGTAACAAGTCTTAGCAAATAGCCTCAACAGTGGTATCAGACCCCAGGGAGCAGCATTCTGGACGCTACAGAAACTCTAGAGCACAGTAAAAAGACTGATATACCTCTGTTGTCATGGCTGAGCTTCTCTGTATGTCTGTTGTTAGTGCTTCATGGCTTCTGTTTAGTGTCTCTTGACTTTTGATACTTATTTATCTGTCTGTATCTTTTTATGGGATTCACATTCTCAAAAACTATTTTTAAAAAATTCTGATCGACTCAAATAGTCACTATTCACTTGTAATTAGGAAGGTAAAATTTATAAGAAATACTTGCATTGCATTTTGTGATCAAAGTGGGACCACCAAATGTTAGACAACATCATGGTAAAGGCAGGAAACTAGGGAACTGTAAGAAAATCTTCATTTCCATTCTTTATTATTATAATTATCTTCCATGATCACTGAACTTTTAAATAACAGTTACACTTCTAAAAAATCTGCTTCAGGCCTTGCCACTACACACTCAGTAGCAGCCCCTCATCCCCACCCCACCTGAGTGCTTTTGCCGGCAGTCCCTGATGGAGTGGCATTGCCAGCAGCCTAGGAATATATCAGCCCTTTCAGCACAACAGGTGTTTGACCACAAGGGGCCAGAAATCAAAATTGCAGGCCTGATCCCAGACCCCAAGGGTTAGAGCATACAGCCCAGGAGTACTGAGTTAAGCCCTGGTGCCCTATAGCATCCAGAAATGAATCCAAATGACTAAACCCAACTTATACCACAGTCAAACCCTCAGGGGAACCAAAAAATATAAAAGCAAAACATTCCAACCAAAGGACAGCAATGTCAACGATTAAAGGTAAATCAGCCCATACAGATGAGAAAAACCATCATAAGAATTCTCACAACACTAAAAGCCAGAGTGTCTTCTTACCTCCAAATGACTACACTTGCTCACTAGAAACTGTTCTTAACTAGATTGAAATTTCTGAAATGACAGACACAGAATCTGGCTGGCAAGGAAGCTCAGTGAGATTTAGGATAAGGTTGAAACCCAGTTGAAGGAAACCAGTAAAATAATCTAAGAGTTGAAAGATAACGTAACCATTTTAAGAAAGAACCAAAAGGAACTTTTGAAAATGAAAAATTTACTACAGGAATTTCATAATGCAATTGGAAGCATTAATAACAGAATTCGTCAAGCTTAGGAAAGAATCTCAGAGCCCAAAGACCACTCATTTGAATCAATGCAGGGAGATAAAAATAAAGAAGAAAGAACTTAAAAATGGAATAAAACCTCTGAGAAATGTGGGATTATGTAAAGAGACCAAACCTGTAACTCATTGGCATTACTGACAAAGATGCAAAAGAGCAAAGAAATATGGAAATAATTGGAGAAGTATTGAGAAATACTTCTCAACTATTTCTCAATATTCAATAAATACGGAGAAGCAAATATGGAAAACATATTTGAGGATATTGTCCATGTAAATTTTCCCAATCTTTGACACACAGATTCAGGAAATTCAGAGAACCCTTGTGAGATACTATACAAAATGACCAAATCCAACATAGTCATCAGATTCTCCAAGGTCAATGCAAAAGAAAATATTAAGGGCAGCTAAGCAGAAGAGGCAGGTCATGTTCATAGGGAACCCCATCAGGCTAACAGTGGATCTTTCAATAGAAAGTTTACACTCCAGAAGAGATTTGGGACCTATGTTCAGTATACTAGAAAAGAAATTCCAACCAAGGATTTCATATCCAACCAAACTAAGCTTTTTAAGCAAAGGAGAACTAAAATCCTTTTCAGAGAATCAAATGCTAAGGGAATTTATTACCATGAGACCTGCCTTACAAGAAATCCTTAAGGGAGTGCTATACATGGGAACAAAAAGCTGATGCCTGCCACCACATAAAAGCACTTTTAAGTACATAAGCCCATTGACACTATCAAGCAACTATACAATCAAGTCTACATAACAACCAGCTAATAACAGAATGACAGAATCAAATTCTCACATATCAATATGGACCTTGAATGTTAACAGGATAAATACTCTAATTAAAAGGCACAGAGTGGAAAGTTGATTTAAAAAGCAAGATCTAACTGTATATGGTCTTCAAGAGACCCATCTCATATGCATGACACCCATAGGCTCAAAGTGAAGGAATGGAGAAAGATCTATCAAGCAAACAGAATAAATAGCAGGGGTGGCTATTTCCATTTTGGAGAAAATAAGTTTTAATCAGCAACAGTAAAAAAGTACAAAGAAGGGGATTACCTAATGATAAAGGGTTCAACTCAACAAGAAAACTTAACTATCCTAAATATATATGCACCCAATATTGGAGCACCCAGATTTGTAAAACAATTTCTTAGAGACCTGTGAAGAGACTTAGATAACCACACAATAATAGTTGGATACTTTAACACCCCATTGACATTATTTGACAGCTCATCAAGGCAGAATCTAATACATGATATTCAGGACCTAACCTTGACACTTGACCAAATGGACCTAACAAAAATCTGCAAAATACTTCATCCAACAAAAAACAGAATGTACATTACCCTTCTGCACATGGCACATACTCTGAGACTGACCACATGCTTGGTTGTGAAACAATTCTCAACACATCTAAAAACCAAAATCATACCAACCTCATTCTCAAAGCACAGCATAATAAACATAGTAATCAATACCAAATAAAATTCCCCAAATCATACAATTACATAAAAATTAAGCAATCTACTCCTCAATGACTTTTGGGTAAAGAATGAAATCAAGGCAGAAATCAAAAAGTTTATTGAAACTAGTGAAGAAAAAAAGATACAACATACCAAAACTCTGGGACACACCTAAAGCAATGTTGAGAGGAATCTTTATAATGCTAAATGCCTACACCAAGAAATTAGAGATATCTCAAATAAACAACATAACATCACACCTAAAAGAACTAGAAAAACAAGAACAACTGCAAAGCCAGCAGAAGAAAAATAATCAAAATCAGAGCCGAATTAAACACAATTAAGACATGAAAATCCATATAAAAGATCAAAAAAACTAAACATTGGTTTTTCTAAATAATAAACAAGATTGATACAGCACTAGTACGATTAATAAAGAACAAAAGACAAAAAAACAAATAAGCATAATTGAAAATGACAAAGGTGACATTACCACTGATCCAATAGAACTACAAAAATCCCTAGAGACTATTATAAACACTTCTAAGTACACAAACTAGAAAACCTAGAGAAAACACATAACTTCCTGGAAATATACATCTCTTAAGATTGAACTAGGAATAAATTTAAATCCTAAACTGACTAATAATGGTTGTGAAATTGAATCACTTAAAAAAAAAAAAAAGTAAAACTACCAACTAGGAAAAGTCCCAGACCAGATGGATTCACAGTTGAACTATACCAGTTGTACAAAGAAGAAATAATCCCACTGAAATTTTCACAAACAATTGAGGAGAAGGAATTGCTCCCTAACTCAAGCTTTGAGGTCAGCATCATTCTGGTACCAAAACCTGGCAGAGAAACAATAAAGAAAGAAAACCTCAATGAAAAACAGGGAACCTGTATCTATGTTACTAATGAACATAGACACAAAGATCTTCAACAAAAGACTGACAAACTGAATTCAGCAGCACATCAAAAAACTAATCCACAATGATCAAGTAGGCTTATTTCCTAGGATGTGAGGTTGGTTGATTTGAACATACATACATTAATAAATGTGATTTATTGTATAAACAGAACTAAATATCTCAATAGACACAGAAAAGGCTTTTGATCAAATTCAACATTCACTCATGTTAAAAACCCTAGACAAACTAGGCATTGAAGAGCACACCTCAGAATATTAAGAGTTATCTATGACAAACCCACAGCCAACATCATACTAAATGGAGAAAAGCTAGAAGCATTATTCTTGAGAACTGGAATAAGACAAGGATTCCCACTCTCACTACTCCTATTCAACATAGTATTAGAATTCCTATCCCCAAAAAAGCCAGTCAAGATAAAGAAATAAAGGGCATCCAAATAGGAAAAGAAGAAGTCAAACTATCTTTCTTCATGTATGGTATGATTCTATACCTAGAGAACCCCATAGTCTCTGCCCAAAGGCTCCTATAACTTAGAAAAACTTTAATAAAGTTTGAGGATATGAAATCAATGTACTAAGTACAAAAATTATGAGCATTTCTATACACTAATAATATCCAAGCTAAGAGCCAAATCGAGACCACCACTCCATTCACAATAGCCAAAAAAGAATAAAATACCTAGAAATACAGTTAACCCAAGAAGTGAAAGATCTCTACAATGAGAATTTATAAAACACTGCTGAAAGAAATCACAGACAACATAATCAAATGGAAAAACCTTCCATGCTCATGGATAGAAACAATCAATATTGTTAAAATGGCTATACTGCTCAAAGCAATTTACAGATTCAATGCTATTCCTACCTAACTACTAATGTCATTTTTCACAGAGTTAGAAAAAAACTTTTCTAAAATTCATATGGAATCAAAAAAGATCCTGAATAGCCAAAGACAGAGGCATTACACTACCCAACTTCAAACAATATTACAAGACTACAGTAAACAAAACAGCATGGTACTGGTACCAAAAAAAAGACACATAAATCAATGGAACAGGTTAGAGAACCCAGAAATAAAGCTACACACCTTCAACCATTTGATATTTGACAAAGTTGCCAATAATAATCAATGGGGAAAGGACTCTTTATTAAATAAATGGTTCTGCGATAACTGGCTAATCATATGCAGAAGATTAAAACTGTACCACTTCATTTCATCATATACAAAACTTAATTCAAAATGATCCAAAATTTAAATGTAAGACCTAAAACTACAAAAATCCTAGAAGAGAAGTTAGGAAATACCATTCTCAACATCAGCCTTGGCAATAATATCATGATGAACTCTCCAAAAGCAATTGCAACAAAAACAAAAATAGACAGTGGGATCTAATTAAACAAAAGAGCTTCTGCACAGCAAATGAAACTATCAACAGAGTAAATAGACATCCTACAGAATGGAAAAAAATTACTCACAAACTACGCATGCAACAAAGGTCTAATATCCAGGGTTTATCAGGAACTTAAATCAATAAGTAAAAAACAACCCCATTTAAAAATGGGCAAAGAATATGAACAGACAATTCTCAGAAGAAGACATCATGTGACCAACACACTTATGAAAAATGCTCAACACTACTAATCATCAGAAAAGTGCAAATCAAAACCACACTGAGATACCATCTCACATCAGTCAGAATGGCAATTAGTAGTCAAAAAATAATAGATATTGGCCAGGTTGCAAAGAAAAGGGAATCCTTATGTTGGTGGGAATTTAAATTATTTCAGTCACTGTGGAAAGCAGTTTGGTGAGTTCTCAAAGAATTTAAAACATAACTAACCATTTGACCCAGCAATCCCATAACTGGGTGTATAACCAAAGGAATATAAATCATTCTACCAAAAAGAATTATAAACATGCACTCATATCTTTATTGCAGCACTATACACAATAGCAAAGACATGGAATCAACCTAGATACCCATCGGCAGTGGACTTACTAAGAACAATCTTGTACATATACCCTATGGAATACTATGCAGCTATAAAAAAAAACAAAATCATGTCCTTTGTAGCAACATGGATGCAGCTGGAGGACATTATCCTAAGCTAATTAATACAGAAATAGAAAACTAAATACTACATGTTCTCACTGACAAGTGGATGCTAAACACTGAGTATACATGGACAGGAAGATGAGAATTATAGACACCAGGGCCTACTTGATGAGGGGGATGGGAAGAGGATAAGGGGCTAAAAACTACTACCAGGTACTATGCTTACAACCGGGTACTATGCTCACTACCTGTATGACAAAATCATTTGTACACCAAACCCCAGTGGCAGAATTTACCCTTGTAGCAAACCTGCTTGTGTACCCCCTGAACCTAAAATAAAAGATGAAAAGCAAAAAAATTGTTTCAGTATTGCTCGTAGGAATAAATACAGGGGGTATCGTGGGGAAATGATTGCCCCCTATAGCGGTGCACTTTGCTCCACTGAACAAAAGTGCCCAAGTAAGATAATGAATGAGGGCTGAAATCCAGCCTGAATTCTGGGCAACCAGCTATGCTCCCAGCTCAGCTTCACTCTAATTTGCACAAAGGCACTGATGGACAAGCAAACATCCTGACAACAACTAGAGGAAGCAAGACAAGGAGACAAGCTCAAGAATTGAGCAGAGATCCTTAAATTGCTGTTAGTAGGGACAAGAGTAACATAACAAAAACACTTAGAAATATTGAGAGGGTATCTGGATTTTAATTATATGCTTGATGTAGACTTAAGAATTTTCTAAAGATATGAAATTAAAAGTAATCCCTAGTGGCTAGCATCTGGAGAATATTTAACCCACACATTATGGAGCACTGCTATTGAATGGAACTCTCAGGCCAGCTCATAGGCTGCTTCTCTCCCCTTTGTTAAGAGTATATGGTTGCCATTGGGTCAAGTATTTGTTTACAGCTCAACAAGACCTAGAAATAAACTGAGACCAACCATTCTAATAGGTACTCTTCAACAGGTTCTCCCATTCAAGTGCAGATGTTTAACTATTCTTGTCAATAGGTTCCATAAAGTCCAAATATATTTTATTAACATTTGAAATAATTTGAAATAATTCTTAATTTTAAAATTCATAGTAACAATGAATACATTTGTTTAAAAAATTGAGCCCACATTGTGAACAGGAATTATAACTATGGTTACCTTCGAGATGCAGCCCCTTTACAAATGTAAGTTGATTATGTAATAGAAACATTCTATTAAGGAGGAAGTAATTATTTTTAAATGATAAAATATATCAATTTATTGCAACTTAAAATATAATAACATAGCTCCACTGGCTAATCATTTATGTTAGGTGAAAGCCTTTTCTGGGAATTAGTTCACTGTTGGAAGCCTCAGATTATTCATCTTGTGTAAAACCACACCAACAATGAATGTCTTACACTTTCCAATTTCTTTCCGTGTTAATATGAAATGAAAACTTAAAGACACTTGCAATGTAATTTGAATGCAGAGTTGTTTTATTAATGATTTCTTGCCGTTTCTACAGTTATCTTGCCCAAATTTATTTTTGGCAGCTCAATTTTATTAGTCTTCTCAACACATTCTACTGATATTCATAACAACTACAATTCTTTATTCACACTTACATTTCATCAAATAAAGTGATTTTTTTTTTTTTTTTTTTTTGAGACAGAGTTTTGCTCTTTCACCCAGGCTAGAGTGCAGTGGTGCGATCTCAGCTCACTGCAACCTCCACCTTCTGGTTTCAAGTGATTCTCCTTCCTCAGCCTCTCGAGTAGCTGGGATTACAGGTGTGTGCCACCATACCTGGCTAATTTCTGTATTTTTAGTAGAAATGGGGATTCAACATGTGGGCTAGACTGGTCTCGAACTCTTGACCTTGTGATTGCCCACCCCAGCTTCCCAAAGTGCTGGGATTACAGGCATCAGCCACCGCGTCAGGGCCCTAAAGTAATTCTTTTTAAAGCATGATTTGTATAAACAGATTTGATAAACACAAGGAATCTTGATAAGCTTGGAGCTCAACTGATGGGAGTAGAAGAGCCCAACTTACCAGACAATATTGTATTTGCTGCAATTGATCAACAGTCTGTGAGCATCACCATTAGGTGTCAGAGATGGAATGTAGAGCATTTGTTCATCTGAAATGATTCAAGGAAAGTTCTTTTATACAACATACTATAAATCATATTTGGTAGAATTCTGATAGAAATGACCACTTGCCTCAGTCCATCACCTGATGAAAATATAGACCTGGAAAAAAGAATGGCCTCTGTTCTTGTCTGTTCTTGATTTTTCATTTCCATATTTTGTTCAAATTCTCCTGATTGTTCTCTATTGTTCTACATTGTTTTTATCCGACATGAACCTCTGTCACTGTCACTTTCTTGTGTAAGGGTCTCAGTCTCCACCTGCTACTGATTTATTTGCTCAGATTATGCTTTAGGAAGAATATCTGTATCACAAAATTGTTAAGGAGGTTTTCTTTTCCGGCAGTTCTGGAGTTTTAGTCAGCTGGTTAAGGATTTCTCTCTCTCTCTCTCTCTGTCTCTCTGTCTCTGTCTCTGTCTCTCTCTCTCTCTCTCACACACACACACACACACACACACACACACACACACGAGAGAGAGAGAGAGAGAGAGAGAGAGAGAGAGAGAGAGAGAGAGAGAGAGAGAGAGAGAGAGAGAGAGAGAGAGAAAATGCAAATCTCTGATTAGAAGACCTGGTCCCCTTTCCATGCAGTATATTCTAGTTACAATAAAGGGAAGGATATGTTTTCACATTCTGACTAGGAACATGAATACAATTATATTTCTTGGAGGCCAACGTCAAACTTATCTTTGCTCCATAATCAAGGAGGTTTCTGGATAGTTTCAAATTCATCATATTTGTGCTACAATATTATTACAGAAAGGAAAACATTTCCGTTTTCTCATTTCCTCATTTATTCTTCATGTTTTTCAAGTGCACATTTCAATATGACTTTCTACTTAGCTTACTTTTCCATTCCATCATTCATTCTGCTCCTGCCATTCTGCTCTCTTGACATTCAGAAAATAAAAATATTGTTTCCCTCTCTATTCTTAAGGAAGAAAAAATATTACTTTCTTTAAATTCTGAAGTTTCTGGGAGAAAAATCTGAGTTTACTTATTTAGTTGCTCAACTAATACTTTAAAATCTATGCAAACCATGTAAACAATTATTTTCTATAAAACCTGTCCCTTAGAGCAGAGAATCTTGCAGCATGCAAGATACATATGCTATTTGCCATCAGCATGTAACTTACCTATCTTCACTCCACCTACTATTTATGCTATTAATAGAAATGGCATTTCCTCTATTTTGTGGGCCTCATAATTAATGATTAGCATAGGAAAAATAGAAAATAAAGATAAGCAAAGTAAAATAAATATTTCAAAGAATGCAGATGAGTTGTTTATAGGATACCTAACTTTGGGACTGTCCAAATGCTTTCTAATAGCTAGATTCAGTTTTTGCATTTTTGCCAGGAATATTACAAAACTGATGGTGTCTTTCTGAGAGTAGCATACCCAGAGGCATGTGACATCAGTTTGTTTGTCATGACATGTTAATTTACCAAGAAGCAGGCTCTGATAGAAAGACCAGTATGATTTATCACGAATTGCTCTTGAGATTACCAGCTGGGAAAAGACAGAAAAGAAAATGGATTTGGTACAGAGAAAGTGGGCTGTGTTACAGTCTCAAAAAAAAAAAAAAAAGCCTTGGCTGATCCCCCAGGAAGGAATAAGACTACAATGGCCCTTTAGAATTATCTAGCATTGAGTTAAGTGTTCTAGGCCTTTAGGCACCTATTTCATCCAATTGTTGGATGGGGTCCACAGTGGAACGAGGGTATGCGCTTGAGTGAAATAACCTCTTCAATCAAGGCAATTCCAAAGAGAGCTCACAGCTGCGGGCTGTCTGACTAAAAGACCCTCACTGTGAGAATACATCTTTTAGTCCTGAGAGAGGACTTAGGTGGCACTTCACAGTGTCTACTACATCCGATTAGTGGCAAATGTTAACTTTGGTCACCTTTCTGTCATATTTCTACACTGTAAAGGTACCTTATTTCTTTTTGTAATTAATAAGCAATAATATAGGGGAAATGTTAACATTATGTGATTATCCTGTTCCCCAATCAATTTTACCAGATGATTTTATTAACCATTGAGAATTTCTGCCTCAATCAATGACAACTGCAATTGTTGACAAACGGTTATTTTTCTACTTGATCATTCTTTTTATATTTACTAATTAGCATTTCCCTATAAAGAAGAGTGTTGCTTTCCTTGATAGTTTATTAATTTATTCATTTTTATTAGCAATATAGACTCATAAATTATATTTTTAATTTAATGAGATTAAGCCAACAATTTTTTTTATCTTTACGTTTAAATTGTGCCATGTTTGATCAATGGGGCCTTCATTAGGGTTTCTGTCTTTTTGACACAAATTCTATCCACTTTTGGGCACTTCCTTAATTCTGGTTCCTGATCTTACTTCAAACTGTTTTAGGCTCCTCTTGCATTTTCTTTGCTTGGTCCTGGATTTAACCATTTTTCCAAGGTGACTTTCTTTTAGTGTGGAATGGAATAAAACTTACAAACATTTTTGGTTTATGATAGATATGTTTCTGGTAGCTAATATATAAATGATTTACAAAGCCTAGTATTTGTTATTCAATAATTTTACCCATAGTTTTCTTATTTTAACATTGGGATAAAAATAAATTTTTCATGAGATTATTGAAAGAACCTATGTAAAAGTTTAGGACAATGTATGGCATGTAGTAAGCATTCAATGTATAATTGTCATCTTTGTCTATTCCCAGTGCCTGGTATATAGTAATTATTTAATAAATGCCTTATCTTGTTGAATATAATTGCCATATAAATAAGCAAATCTGTAAGCAATTAAAAACTACATACAAATCACCACACTTAAGGGTTTATGGGTTGTTGTTGTTTTTTTAACCATTCTAACTTTACTAATGTATGTGGCTGCATGTTATTATTCCATTTAACCTAAAACATTAACTTTAAACAAAAACTATTTTGGATAAACATCACTAGACATTTTTAAGTATTTACAAAATCAGTAAACTTTATTAGCATTTGCATAAATACTGATCTGTGTATATTGCACACATACTTTATGAGAAATGAGGAAATGTTATTCTAAATTCTCAAAGAAATTTTGGGAAGTGATTTATTCTTAATAAATAAACATCTAAATTTAAAAACATAATTTAAATTTCTAAAACAATTTTAGTACTTTAAGAAGAACTTTAGGCCTAAACTAACAGTTAACTCTAATAAATGAAGTATATTCAAAATAGATTTTATTACTGTATTCTCCTTTTTTACATTATTATATTTGTATCTAGTAGCAAGGTCATTATATTGGTAATCTTGGTTTATTTTAATCCACATGACTATGACTTCTGAAATTGAAAAATCACATCCACAACAAGTTAGATAATGTTCTTTAATGACTCCAGATGAAATTAAGTAATTAACAAATTTAACATTATCTAAGCCAATTAAAGACATTAAAATGACTGGGATTTTTTAAATGCATACACTTTTTTAAATAAATATTTGTGTTTTAAAACTCTAACAAATTTGAAATTTTCACAATTATACAATTGGAAAAGAGTTATAGGGTTCATAACAACTGATGCAACTGATGCAGGTCCTTGCCCTGCTTGTAAAACATCTCAAGAAACAATGAAACATGTCTACAGCTAAAAAGACTATATTTAAAGAGCATTAAACATCTACCAGTTATAATAATGAACTACTTTTAGAGACTTTTACTTATTTTCGACTCTAAGTAAAATACTTTTAACTCCCAGCATGCCCAGGAGATAACATATGCTGATTTCAAAGGAATTTAAACTAGACAGGGCATAACTGGAAAGAACCCATAAAATTATAATTAAGCCCCCTATTTATCCAAGTGTATGATTATATTTGAATATCTATTCAACTGAGCATTATTCAGTTATGATTATATCAAAAATTAGAATAAGATAAAATATGTCTAATTTTGCATTTCTCCATATCTTAAACATTTGTATTATATCATGCTTATTTATATCATGCATAATTTTCACATTTTATACCATGTTCCACTATATATTATACAGTATTGTATCTTTAATGATTTAGAAAGTATTCAGTGAGATGTATTAAAGTAACATTGGTGTAGGTTTCAAGAGATTTTGGATTTTGGTTGCACCTCTGCTATTAACATTTATTACGACTTTGAATGTGTCACGTATGTGTTTGAGACCTTATTTTCCTTATTAATAAAATGAAAATGTTTACAATGAGGGTCAATTATGATACATAACAGTAAAGCATTTTGAATAGTGTAAGTGTACATAAGTTTTAGACATTTTGGAATGACTTACCTTGTAGAATAATATTTATAGAAAAAATGCTCTGGTGCATTAAGATTTCTTATGACATTAACTCTGGGTAAAGGGAGAATGTTATACTAAGAAGTTGCTCATCACAAGATGGGGCTACACAAAGTATTAATAAATGAGTCCAAGCATTCTAGGCTTATCTCTACTCCTTGTCTTATTCATCTTGCCTATGTTGATGATCTAATTATTTATCAAGTTACTTTGACTGAGCTTTATGGTTCCTATCAAGTGTTAATCCTGTGTTGAGTGTCATGAATACAAAGAAAGATAAGACAATGACTCTGAACTCAAGGAACTTATTACCTAGGAAGGAAGACAGGAAACCAACACAAACTGCATCATGAATGTGATGAATGGTATCAGTTAGAGTTCAGATCTGATCATGTGCAACAGAAAATCCAGAAAATAGTGGTTTAACAAAATAAACTTAATTTTATTTTAACATTATAGAGGAAGTTAATCTAGGGCTACTGCAGCAACTAAACTATATCAAGACCAAGGTCTACGTGATTATTTTTAGTTTTTTTGTGGTTGGTGGCAATATGGTGGCCACAGTTCCTACTATCGTATCCACATTTTAGGGAGAAAGTAGAGAAACATGCAAAAAAAAAAAAAAAAAAATAGAGCATGTGGTATCTGAATATATCTCTCTTTTAAGAAGTTTCTTAGAAACCTCACACAACAGTACTCTTAACTCATTGGACAAATTTATTACCTTTGCCATGATTATCACTTCCCATGCTTGAGAGGCAGAGAAATCATGTTGCTGCCACAAACAAAACTAGAATTCTCTTGTAAATGCATATATATATATATATATGCACATACATATATCTTCCTATATGAACATTGCATGGGCTATTTGAAATGGTTGCCATGGAATAATAAAGAAAACGCATCCAAATCAAACTTGATTGTGTAGTGTTAATATGGATCTTCATTCCTCTCCAAAAATACCTCTCAAAACCTACTGCCCCACCCAATCTCCCTCAGACCTGTAAATTATGCTACCATCCCACTATTTCTATTCCATTACTAATACCAGAAAGCTTGGAGTCATTGCCAGTTTTCCCAGTCTTTCTCCTAAAAGACATTTTATTCCATCTTTAAATATTCTCAGTGTGTCGATATCTCCATTCCTCAGCCATCATTTACACCCTAGATCTCAATACTTTTCATTTAACTGTCGCAGAAGCCTCCTAACTTGTCTTCTCACTTTCACTCTTGATTTTGTCCATTCCATCCTCTGCTCACATGGTAACAAGAATTGTGTTTTCTTAAAATGTAATTAAAATCACATAATTCTTTTATTTAAAATTCTTCAAAGATTTCCCATTGCTCTTACAACAAAATGCAAATTTATCAAAAAATAGTAGGCCTAGGCTAGAGGGCTATAAACCCCAATACTGACCCTAGCTCTAGCTTCAATACTACAGAGAAAATGCCAAAATGAATCCAACTGCCAAAGAGACCAATTTTACCATTTAACAACTGTGAGCCCAAGAATAATTCCCCTCACCGGCCTGAGCTGTCTTATGTATAATAAGAAAATTGATTTGATTAACACTAATAGTTCTAAAATCCTATGAAGAGCAAAGGCAGTCTTGGTCTGCTATTAAAAAGTTTTTAGTACTTTTAGCTGTGCAACTTTCTGTTCTTTCACAAGGTAACTGTTAATGACAAAAGGCCATCAGTTTTTTCAAAGTTCCATCTGTACATAATTCTGTCTGACACAGTTTTTCATCAGGATGGACAGATGGTAGATGAGCTCCCAAAACATACTGTAGCATCATTAGTGTAACTCAATCCCAAATGCAATACTGGATCTTCTTGTGTTCAGATACCCTTAATTATGCTCATTCCAAGCATATGGTTGCCAAACAAATCAGTAAATTTTTATTATGTTCTTAAATGCAAACTGTATTTTCTTGAGAAAGCTTATTCCTTATTACTACTCAGAAAACAAATTAAATAATAACTAGCTAAATTAGCACAGAAATAGAATTTAGTAAACTGAACCTTCATGTCCCCTAGGAAGAAATTAGAACATATTTCAGAATCACCAATTAGCTCAAAAAGTTCATGAAAATTAGCAAGTAAAATAGTATGTCTACTTTATGTATTCCTCTAACAAATATTTACTTGGTATTTGTATACCTGATACAGAAAACAAAAATATTCATATAACTTTGTGCCTTATATTTTCAATATACTTTTACATCGAAAGTGCTATTTACAATCTGTGTAAAACATTATACACATTGTTTCTAATAAAATTCGTATGCATAAAATCCCTCAGTCTCTAAGAATAGCATGTACTCTGATTCGACAACTCCCGTTGATTCTTTCCTTACTTATAGTCTTGTCATCTTCTGATAAAACAATTCCTTATCTCCAAAATCCTTGCCCTCTCTTAAGCTTCTATTTGCCATCATTGGAGATATAATCAGTAAATCCAACTGTTCTTAACAAACATTTATATCAAGTCCTGTCACTGCTCCAAAGGAGCCATTACAATGAATAATTTTATGGGTAGTTTAGGTCCAAAGAATCCTAAAAGACCCATTACAGTCTATTGTGTCAAACAGGCTTGCAAAATAGAGGCCCTCAATTTGACTTTCAAATACAGAGTGAAATCACTCCCCAGGATCAATAGTGTGCATGTTAAGAGTCTCTCAATACACAAATATATGAGTCATTTTATTCTAGTTCATCAATGACATATCTTGTTCAAAAGTGCCTTAAGCAGAGCCAGGAACAGTCCTTAATTGACTGATACAGCCACTTTTTCTCCACCCTTTAAAAAGGCAACCCTTTTTAAAACATTCAGTCATTTGTCAAAACTGCTTAATTTGTGGCACCTCAAAGATGCTCTTTGCTTATCTTCCGTGGAGTTTGTCTTATCTACTATGTCTGAAATTACTTTAATTTTATAGTACAATAAAAGTAGTCCATTGCTACAGAAAGTCACATATTCTCTTATGAGTAACCTCAATGACACACCTCACTTTATCAAATTAACAAAATTGATGTCTTGGGAATCTTTAGGAGATTATATAAAATAATATGATAATTTAATGAGGGGAAGACAGAAGGTACTTACTGGTAAGGACAACTCTAAGAAAAGCATCTCTTCCATCCTTTCCTCCTTTTATAACAACTAGGTGGCATAGAAGAGATTGAGCCCACTCCAGCTCTAAAGTTGGACTCTGATGGATTGAAGCCATTTGGGTCATTTTTAGATTTAGGTGAGATCATATACCTAAGGCCTAAGCTAATCAGAACATGGTATTCCATTGATTTAGTGAACGGTTCAGGAGTGGACATGTAACCAAATTATTCTACTCATAAAATGACTCAAGATTTTTTATTTCACAGTTAAGAAAAGAAAATACCTATCTTACTCGAGGTATAAATGAAAATAACTAGAGGCTGTGGATGCTATAGCTGGTAGCCTTCTTTCAATCATGAGATGAGCCACCCTGAGGACGAGATGAATACATGGAGGAAGTCATCACTGAGAGCCACAGGGACATGGGTCTTTCACCTCAATGACACCATTCAAGTCATTAATGTTTATTAATGTTTGGATCAAACCAACCATAAAGCCCACATTCCCACAGGATTTTTTAGTAATGTAGGTCGATAAATATCTTATTGCTTGAGCCAGGTGTTAGAACCTTAAATTTTTAATAAGCACTAATCAACGGGCCTTCTAGAGAGGTTTAACAAAGGGACAGGAAGTAGACAGAATATGGGAATGATGAATCAGAGCAAATGAAGCTTTGTTAATATGGCAATTTTTCCTAAGACCTGTACAAGGTTATATCTAAAACTGTGAATAGTTCTCAAAAGTGTATAAAGTGTTTAGATGATAAAACTCAATTGTATGAACATCAAAAATTAACTTTATAAAGTAATACACTTTAATTTTTATTTTGAGCCTCTATTCTGCCTAATGGCAGGAAATTTAATTCCAAATAAACTTAACCATTTTAAGTGTCTACTGAGTCAACTCAAGTTTTTTCTTTCCCTTTCTTCTAGAGAGGTATCAAAGCACTAGATAATTTATGTAACACCATGGCATTGATAGGCAACATTGAAACAATCACCATCATTTGCCCACAATGACAGCCATGGATGAACATCATTCTGTCTGTCCCTCACAGTGGTCATACCTCCCACTGGCACACAGTGGTCACAGTATTCTGTTCTCTATACTTTGCTCATGAGAACCATTTGGATTATTTCACCCTTTCACAGCTAGTGCAGGAAATCCTGTTTTATTTCGTGTGCTCCACTAAAGAAATGAGAACATATGTTCTCTATTCTCAGATGCCCCAAATTGCCTAGATATTTTTACAACTTGAAATGGGGAGTAGAGAGTTTTCCTGGAGACTTACTCCAACACCACACTCTCACATTTCTGTTAACTTTCCTCTCTTTACCAGCCGAAAGGTTTTATTTATGGTAGATGAAGTAGACTTACTAATAGTTCTCCAAAGATGTCCACATCTTAGTCTCTGCAACCTCTGAATATGTTGCCTTACACAGCAGAAGGAATTTTGCAAATGTGATTAAATTAAAGATTTTAAGACAGGAAAATTATCTCAGATTACTAGGTGGGCCAATGTTACCACAAGACTTTTTTGTTTTTCAACTTTTATTTTAGATTCTGGGGGTACTTGTGCAGGTTTTTTATTTCAGTATATTGTGTGATGCTGAGGCTTGGCTTACAGCTGAGCTCATCACCGAGGTAGTGAACATAGTACCTAACAGTTACTTTCAACACTGGCTCCTCCTCCTTCCCTCTTTCCTCTTGTAGTCCCCAGTGTCTATGTTTGCAATCCTTATGTCCATATGTACCCAATGCTTACTACTCACTTATAAATGAGAACATGTGGTACTTAATTTTCTGTCTCTGTGTTATTTCACTTAGAATAATGGCCTTCAGCTGCATCTATGTTGCTGCAAAGGAAATTATTTTATCCTTTTTAAAGGATAAAATCAATGGTGCTCATGGAATCAGTAGCAAATACCTTGATTCCATGTATTTGCTATCAGGAATATCGCTGCAATAAACCTACAGGTGCATATGTCTTTTTAGTAGAATGATTTCTTTTTCCTCGGGTATATACACAGTAATAGGATTACTGGGTTGAATGATAGCTCCCTTTTCAGTCCTTTAAAAAATCTCCAAACTGCTTTCCACAGTGGCTGAACTATTTACATTCCCATGAGCAGTGTATAGGCATTCCCTTTTCTCTGCAGCCTCACCAACATCTGTTATTTTTTGACTTTTTAATAGCCATTCTGACTAGTGCAAGATCTTACCTTACTGTGGTTTCTATTTGCGTTTTTCTGATGATTAGCGATGATGAGCATTTTCTCATATGTTTGTTGGCTGCTTGTAGGTATTCTTTTGAGAAGTGTTTGTTCATGTCCTTTGCCCACTTTTTAACCAGGTTATTTGGTTCTTGCTTGTTGATTTCTTTGAGTTCACTGTAGATCTGGATACTAGAAATTTGTCAGATGCATAGTTTGTGAATATTTTCTCCCAATCTGTAGGTTGTCTCTTTACTATGTTGATCATTTCTTTTGCTATGTAGAATCTCTTTAGTTTAAGTAGTTCCCACTTGTCAACTTTTGTTTTTGTTGCAATTGCTTTTAAGAACATAGCCATCAATTCTTTGTCAAAGTTGATGCCAAGAAGGGCATTTTCTAGGTTTTCTTCTTCGACTTTTATAATTTTGGGTCTTAAATTTAAGTCTTTAGTTCATCTTTAGTCAACTTTTAATATAGTGATAGGTAAGGATAAAATTTGATTCTTCTGTATATGGATAACCAGTTATCCCAGCACCATTTGCTGAATAGGGATAACGTTGCTCTTGCTTATTTTTTGTTGATTTTCTCAATGATCAGATGATTGTAGGTGTGTTGCTTTAGTTCTGCATTCTCTATTCTGTTCCATTGCTCTACAAGTCTGTTTTTACATGAGTACCATACTGTTTGGTTACTATAGATTTGTAATACACTTTGAAGTCAGGTAGTGTGATGCCTCAGGCTTTCTCCTTTTTGCTTAGGACAGCTTTGGCTATTTTGGGCTTTTCTTTTCATTCTATATGAGGTTTAGAATAGTCTTTTCTAATTCTGTGAGAAATGGCATAAGTAATTTGATAGGACTAGTATTGAATCTGTAGATTGCTTTTGATAGTATGACCATCTTAACAATATTGATTATTCCTATCCAAAAACACGGAATGTTTTTCAATGTGTTGTGTTTTCTGTGATTTCTTTTAGCAGTGTTTGGTAGTTCTCTTTGTAGAGATCTTTTACCTCCTTGGTTAGATGCATTCCTAGGTATTTTTCATGTGTGGCTATTGTAAATGAAATTGCATTCTTGATTGGGCTCTCAGCTTGAAAAATATTTGTGTATAGAAATGCTACTGATTTTGTACATTGGTTATTCTGAAACTTTACTGAGTCATTTATCAGTTTCAGGAGCTTTTTTGGTGGTGTCTTTAGTGTTGCCTAGCTATAAGATCAAATTATTTGCAAAGAGAAGTAGTTTGATTTTTTCTTTTGTTATTTGGATGCCTTTTATTTCTTTCTCTTGCCTGATTGCTTTGGCTAGGATTTCCAATACTATGCTGAATAGGAGTACCGAGAGTGGGCAGTCTTGTTCCAGTTCTCAAGGGAAATACTTCCGGCTTTTTCTCATTCAGTATAATGTTGTCTGTGGGTTTGTAATGATGGCTCTTATTATTTTGAGGTATGTTCTTTCAACGCCTAGTTTCTTGAGAGTTTTTTTAATCATGAAAGGACATTGGATTTTATCTAAAGTTTTTCTACCATCTATTGAGATGATCATATGGTTTCTGGTTTTAATCCTGTTTGTGTGGTGAATCACATTTATTGATTTGTGTATGCTGAACCAACCTGCATCCTAGGAATAAAGCCAACTTGATCATGGTGAATTAACCTTTTTATGTGCTTCTGGATTCAGTTTGCTAGTACGTTGTTCAGGAGTTTTGTGTCTATGTTTATCAGGTTTATTGGCCTGTGGATTTTTTCTTTTTTTTAAAAAAAAGACAAACAAAATTGACAAACATTTAGCTACACTAAGGAAAAAAGAAAAAGTATCTAATAAAATCATAATTGAAAAATAAAAAATAGAATTAACATATGATCCAGCAATCCTAGTTGTTTACTCAAATGATTTGAAATCAGTTTGTTAAAGAAATCTCTGCATTCTCATATTCATTGCAGCACTATTCACAATAGCAAAGTTAAGGAATCAACCTGAGTCAGTCCATTAATGAATGAATTTTGAAAAAAAAAATGCCAGTCCTAGCAAATTCACCCTTGTGGTAGAGATTTCACAGCTTGTCAGGATTTAATCTGCATCACAGAATTGCCTCCATTTTGAGAAAAGGGGTAATTATGACAGCAACTAAATCACTTTTTAAAATATCTCATATTACTGCCATATGAAGAACATTTAGGTGTGGCAGGCCATAGATAATCCTTTCAAGTTTGTACCTTCTAATTGAGTTATTTTACACTTTTTGTCTCTAATCTTCCAGCTACCAAAGTATCTTTCATTTATTACCTATGTATTAAATTCTTTACAATGTGCACATGTCAGTTCATTGGGGCTACTGTAAAAAAAAATACCATACACTGGATGGTTTATAAACAACAAAAAGCTATTTCTCACAGTTCTGGAGAGTAGAGGAATGTGACCTATGAGCCTAGAACCTGCGAGGACTTGCATCTTCTCCTCTTGCCCTCTTAGAATTCCAGGATCAAAGCACCAGCAGAATTTGGTGTCTGGAGAGGACCTGCTTCCTCATAGGCAGTTCCTTCTCACTGTATCCTCATGGGGTAGAATAGGTGGGCAGCTCCCTTTGGTTCCTTTCATAAGAGCACTAATTCCATTCATAAGAGCTATGGCTGTTTGGCCTAATCACCTCCAAAAGGTCCCACCTCCCCATTACCTGGGGGGGTTAAGATTTTAACATATTAATTTGGGGTGCACATTCAGATCATAGCAGCACATATGGAAGAATGAAGGTACTGGGCCACTCAGCATTCTGCATCCACCCTTGTAATTGCACCTCAGCAAGGAAGCATTCATTCAGTAAGGCAAAGGCAAATGGTGACTTGTTTTGCCTCCTTTCTGCCAATTCCTTTTCTAGAAATTCTACCTTAAAGTCTTTTAAAATTTAAAAGTAAAAGTTATCCTCATCCTAACATAGCTGAAGTTGGTCATCTACTTCTAGCTCTCTTAGCTCTCCTCTTCACACAGTTCCTCCCTGAAAGATGCTATTCACATTTATTCCTTCACAGTTCAGCCTCCCAAGCATTTCTATGTGGGTACCTCTGTGAGCTATATGTCTCTAGTTTCTGTTCTCCAAGTTCCAATTCTACACATCCTACTCCCTACTCTACCTTTCAGTGTTGCTGAGTTAATGTTATCCAAAACATATTATTTCCAAACCTTCACCACCATCTCCTCTACCTCCCAAACAGCTATTGTTTTCAGGTAAAGTCTAGACTGGCACCATTTAATATAAATACAATGAGAGCCACATGTGTAATTTTAAATTATTTAGTAGCCACATTAAAGGAACAAAATAGAAGCAAGGGAAATTCATCTTAATAAAATCTATGAAATAATATATAGTTAATGCATTTTATTTAACTGCATCCCAATATTATTTTTAACATGTCATTCATACAAAAAAAAAAGAAATTTTACATTTTTTCACACTAAGTTTTCAAAATATGGTCTGTATTTACACTCTCAGCATATCTTAATGTTACTAGTAGCAACCATATTGGAGAGTACAGGTTTACACTCATTCATCTGTAATTTAAGACTATCTTTGCTCAGATTCCAGCTTCTTTCCAGCCTTAGCTCCTGCTACTCCTCCTCAAGCACTCAACACTCCACTCAGAGCAGACTCTTCCTTCTATACTTCCTGTACTTCCATACATTTGTATTTGTTGGCACTATTCCCTCTACACAGAATTCCTCTTTTCTGCCCCTCTTACTAACCCACATTTCATGGTCTCTGAACGCTTGTAAAAAACGTAGTTCTTTTTAACTAACCTAGAATGACTCACACTCCTATAAGGCCATATTTTTTCAAGGTTCTATTTTCCTCTGTCTTTCCCTCATGCTGTCAGTCTTACCTTTGTTACCTCATGCTGTCCCTTCTACTTTGATAACTGAAAGTTATTATTAACATGATGCTTAGCTTTCCAAAAGTAAGAGGTCAAACTGGGCCTGCCAGTGTTTTAGTGCTAAGAAAATAGAAGATTGGTAGCTGCCACAAGACAATACTAAAACATAATCAAGGATCATATCACCTATACCAAACTTCTTAAAATATTCTTCTAAAGTCTCCGAGAAGAATTAAAGATTTATTTCAAAAGCAATTTTTTTCCAAAGATGTAAGAAAGCATGCCTGCTTGTCTATTAACCAATTGAACCTTAACTCCTTGCTTGAAGAAAAAAGAAGGTATTTTGAAACGTTAAGTTTCACATTAAAAAAAAATGGAGATGACATCAGCAATGTGACGGAATAGAAAGTTCCTGACTTTACACTCACAAATTCACCAAATAAGCATCTATTCACAGATAAATTCCCTCTAAGAGAAAGTCAGAGACTAGCTGAGAGACTGCTACCTACGAGGCAACTGAGAAAACATCCACATCAAATGGTTAGGAATATCTAAGGCACACGCAGGCATGGACCCTGTCCTTGGCATGGCATCACACAATTGAGAAAGGAATTCCCAACACCCAGGTTCTCTCTGTGAAGAAGAGGGCTTGGGCCTAATAGATAGTTCCCTAACTCTAAGGTTCCTAACTGTAAGGTGCCTCATAGTTTGGCTGTTACTTCACCAAATATGGAAACAGAAGGGATTGGGCATATGTAAGACTCTTTAGATCACAGGAAAAAAAAAAAAGTGGTAATCTGATACAAGTGACTAAGTGCTTTAAGGAGCTTCATCTCCTGGTTTCAGTGCAAAGGAGGGGCCTTTCCAGGAGGGGTTTATAATATGTTCTTCCATGGCTACTTGGTAGCCTGGTTTCCTACTAACTTGTGCCAGGCAGTTAAAAGGGAAGACAAATGTTAACCCAGCCAGCACCCTGAGAAGCAGATCAGCCCTCCTGGAGCATGCTCTCATGACTCACCCGAGGGATAATGCCAAGTCCATTAAACTCCTGGAAGGCATTTGTCTTCACGTCAAGCACTCCGACTTTTCCTGCTTCCACTCAAAGGACTGCATCCTAAACCTCACAGCTCTAGGAACAGTGGGGACAAAGTATATGCAAGTCTTTCTAGACCACAGAATAAAGTACAAGTTTTTTGTTTGTTTGTTTGTTTTTTGTTTGTTTGTTTGTTTTGAGACAGAGTCTTGCTCTGTCACCCAGGCTGGAGTATAGTTGTTCTATCTCAGCTCACTGCAACCTCCGTCTCCTAGGTTCAAGTGATTCTTCTGTCTCAGCCTCCTGAGTAGCTGGGACTACAGGTGTGTGCAACCACATCCAGCTAATTTTTATATTTGTAGTAGAGACAAAATTTCATCATATTGGCCAGGCTGGTCTCAAACTCCTGACCTCATGATCTGCCTGCCTCAGCCTCCCAAAGTGCTGGGATTATAGGCATGAGTTACCATGCCCAGCCTAAGTACAAGTTTTATATGGGCATGTAACCACTTCCACGGGCTTCAACTCCTAGAAGCAGTCCAGAGAAGGAGTTTCAAAAAAAAAAATGCAGCTCTCTGTTTTTCCCTGGAAGAAATGTATGCCACATATTGAGTGTCCCAACATTTACAGCTACCTCTTCAAGGACTCAATCCTAAACCACTTGGTTCTGGGAGCAGAAAGGACTAGGCACATGAAAGCCTCCATGGATCACAAAACAAAGAGGTGGTCTTCAAGGATCAAAAATATTTTCAGTGACTACACACCCTTGGACTAGTCCAGAAAGCATGAAGAGGTGTCATGCAGCTCCCATTTTCTCTCCAAAAGAAGCTTACAGCACACACTTCCAGTGGCTACTTGACAGCTTGGCTTCTAACAAACTTACATCAGGAAGTTGGTTGTGAGGACAAACAATAACACTTCAGCATCAAGAGCAGGGCACTTCATGAGCCTTCTCTCCAGCTAACCCTAGTGATAAATCCAAGCCTACTCATTTTTTCCTGGAAGGAGTTTGGTCATGCACTGAGTGCCACTTCTATTGCTCCCACCCAAGGGACTGCTTCCTTAACAAAGTAGCTCTGGCAGTCAATGGGGTTTTGCATTTCTGAGTAACCTAGACCACAAAAAACAAAGAGATAGATGCATAATGAGCCCCTTTCCAGCAACTATCTCCCCAGGATGAGAAATTGCAGCCTGAATATATGTATAGTATATCTACTGAATATATGTACAGGAGAGAGTGGAAAGTATGCCCATGCTCAGCTTCACAATGAGGAGAGAAGAAACAAAAACATACAGCCAATACTTCTACTTTTTGAGCTATATCTAGAGTGTTTATCTCCTACATTTTCAGTCTAAGGGTACTGACCGGATGTGACATATCCTAAGCTTTAGGGGCTGCCAAAAACAAATAAGCAACTCTGGACAAACCCAATGTAAAAAGCAGCTTAAAATCCTTGGTCGGATAAGAGTGGTGAGATCCCTCTCCTACATAAGGCCAGTCTGACAAGTCTGGGAGAGGTCGTTGTCAGATCTACTCCACAGAAAACAATACAGAGAGACAAGAACAATGAAAAAAGAAGAAAATATATTCAAAACAAAAGAACAAGATCAATCTACAAAATCAGACCTATGTGAAGTGGAGATATGTGATTTTCACAATAGGGAATTCAACATAATAATCATAAAGATGTTCACCAAGGTTAAGAGAGTAATGTAAAAACAAAGTGAGAACTTCAACAAGGGATAGAAAGTATTAAAAAGTACTAAACATACATCATAGATCTGAAGAATATGAAAGCTGAACTGAAAAATTCAATAGAGGTATTCAAGAGCAGGTGGTTAGATCAAGCAGAAGAAAGAATGAGGGAACTGAAAGGCAGCTCACAGGATGTCACCCAATCTGAAGAGCAAAGAGAAAAAAGATTGAAAAAAGTGAAGATAGCTTAAGAAACATAAAATGTCATCAACAGGAACAATTTATGCAATACTAATGTGCCAGAAGAAGAGAGAATGAAAAGGAACAGAAACCATATTCAAAGAAATAATGACAGAATACGTCTCAAGTCTGGGGAAGAAAATAGAAAGCCAAATGTAGGAAGTTCAAAATACCTCAAATAAGATAAATTCAAAAATACACCAAGACACATCATCAAATTATGAAAAGGTAAAGTCAAAGAGAGAGTGTTGAACCCCATAAAACTATCAATGGATCTCAGCAGAAACATGACAGGGCAGAAGGGTATAGGATGATATATTCAAAATCTTAAAAGGGAACAAAAAGACCTGCCAACCAAGAATACTATACCTAACAGTCCTCTCTTTTACAAAGGGGTGGTAAAAAAGTTTTCAGACAAACAAAAGTTGACAGAATTTATCACTACTAGACCTGCCATACAAAAAAAAAATGTTTAACGGGGTTCTTTGAGCTGAAGAATGAGGATGATAATTAGTAAAATGAAAATATACAAAAGTATCAATATAAAACCCACTGGTAAAAGTAAATACATTGTCAAATCTGAAACATTCTAATATTGTAATGACAGTGGCTAAATAAATTGTACCTCTGGGATAAACGTCAAAAGTGAAAATAATTAAAACCATCTAAGGCCAAAATAAATTGTTAAGAGATACAAATTATAAAAAGATATGAAGTATGAAATCAAAAATATAAAATATGGCAGGAGAGGAAAATAAAAGTGTAAAGTTTGTATATGTGATAAAAATTTGTTGTTATCAACTGAAAATAGCCTATTATAAGTGTAAGATGTTTTATGTAAGCCTCAGGGTAACCACAAAGCAAAAGCCTATAATAAAAACAAAATAATTTTTTAAAATCCAAAGTCTACTGTAAATAGTGCTGCAATAAACATACGTGTGCATGTGTCTTTGTAGTAGAATGATTTATATCCCTTTGGGTATATACTCAATAATGAGATTGCTGGGTGAAATGGTATTTCTGGTTCTAGATCCTCAAGAAATCACCACTGTCTTCCACAGTGGTTGAACTAATTTACATTCCCACCAACAGCATAAAAGTGTTCCTATTTCTCCATAGCCTTGCTAGCATCTGTTGCTTCCTGACTTTTTAATAATCGGCATTTTGACTGGCATGAGATGGTATCTCATTGTGGTTTTGATTTGCATTTCTCTAATGATCAGAGATGGAGAGCTTTTTATGATGTTTCTTGTACACATGAATGTCTTTTCTGAGACGTGTCTGTTCATACCCTTTGCTCACTTTTTGATGGGGTTGCTTGTTTGTTTTTTTATCATAAATTTGTTTAAGTACCCTATATATTCTGGATATTAGCCCTTTGTCAGATGGATAGATTGTAGAAATTTTCTCCCATTCTGTATGTTGCCTGCTCACCTTGATGATAGTTTCTTTTGCTGTGCAGAAGCTCTTTAGTTTAATTAGATTCTAATTATCAATTTTGGCTTTTGTTGCAATTGTTTTTGGTGTTTTCATCATGAAATCTTTGCTCATGCCAATGTCTTGAATGGTATTGCCTAGGTTTCCTTCCAAGGTTTTTATGGTTTTAAGTTTTACATTTAAGTTTTTAATCTATCTTGATTTAATTTTTGTATAAGGTGTAAGGAAGGGGTCCAGTTTCAGTTTTCTCCATATGGCTAGCCAGTTTTCCTAGCATCATTTATTGAACAGGGAATCCTTTCCCCATTGCTTCTTTTTGTCAGGTTGTTCAAAGATCAGATGGTTGTAGATGTGTGGGGTTATTTCTGAGGTCTCTGTTCATTGGTCTATATGTCTGTTTTGTACCAGTATCATGCTGTTTTCATTACTGTAGCCTTTTAGTATAGTTTGTTATTAGGTAGCATGACGTCTGTAGTTTTGTTCTTTTTGCTTAGGATCGTCTTGGCTATATGGGCTCTTTTTGGTTCCTTATGAAATTTAAAGTAGTTTTTTTTCTAATTCTGTGAAGAATATCAATGGTAGTTTGATGGGAATAGCATTGAATCTATAAATTACTCTGGGCAATATGACCATTTTCATGATATTGATTCTCCCTATACATGAGCAAGGGATGTTTGCTCATTCGTTTGTGTCCTCTCTTATTTCCTTGAGCAGTGGTTTGCAGTTCTCCTTGAAGAGGTCCTTCACATCTCTTGTAAGCTGTATTCCTATGTATTTTATTCTGTTCATAGCAATTATGAATGGGAGTTCATTTATGATTTGGCTCTCTGCTTGTCTATTGATGGTTTATAGAAATGCCTGTGATTTTTGCATATTGATTCTGTATCCTGAGAATTTGCTGAAGTTGCTTATCGCTTAAGGAGTTTTGGGGCTGACACAATGGGGTTTTCTAAACATAGAGTCATGTCATCTGAAACAGGAGACAATTTGATTTCCTCTCTTCCTATTTGAATACACTTCATTTCTTTCTCTTGCCTGATTGCCCTGCCCAGAACTTCCAATACTACGTTGAATAGGAGTGGTGAGAGAGGGCATCCTTGTCTTGTGTCACTTTTCAAAGGGAATGCTTCCAGGTTTTGCCTATTCAGTATGATATTGGCTATGAATCTGTCATAAATAGCTCTTATTATTTTGAGGTATATTCCATCAATACCTAGTTTATTGAGAGTTTTTAACATGAGGGGATGTTGAATTTTATCAAAGACCTTTTCTGCATCTATTGAGATAATCATGTGGTTTTATCATTGGTTCTGATTATGCAATAGATTACAACCAACCCAAATGCCCATCAATGATAGATTGGATAAGAAATATGGTACATATACAGAATGGAATACTTTGAAGTCATAAAAAGAATGAGATTATGTCCTTTGCAGGGACATGGATGATGCTAGAAGCCATCATCCTTAGCAAACACAGGAACAGAAAACCAAACATCACATGATCTCACTCATAAGTGGGAGTTGAACAATGAGAACACATGGACATAGGGAGGAGAATGACACGCAGTGGGTCCTGTTGTGGGTTGCAGAGCAAGGGAAGGGATAGCTTTAGGACAAACACCTAATGAATGAGGGGCTTAAAACCTAGATGATGGGTTCATAGGTTCAGCAAATCACCATGGCACATGTATACCTGTGTAACAAACCTGCACATTCTGCACATGTATATCAGAACTTTAAGTAAAATTAAAAATAAATAAATAAATAATTTTTTACGTGAAAATATTTTTAAAAAATTGTCTTTAAAAGTAAAAATCCAAAGTCTATCACTACAGAAAGCTATCAAACCACAAAGAAAGGAAGAAAGAATGGATTTACACAATGACCAAAATAAATAACAAAATAGCACTAATAAGTCCATGCTTATCAGTAATTACTTTAAATGTAAATGGATTACATTGGCTAACAAAAAGGCAGAGTGTCTGAATGGACAATAAACAAGACCCAGCTGGGCACAGTGGCTCACCCCTGTAATCCCAGCATTTTAGGAGGCTGAGGCAGGCAGATAACCTGAGCTCAGGAGTTCGAGATCAGCCTGACCAACATGGAGAAACCTCATCTCTACTAAAAATACAAAATCAGCCAGGCGTGGTGACACATGCCTATGATCCCAGCTACTTGGTAGGCTGAGGCAGGAGAATTGCTTGAACCTAGGAGGTGGAAGTCACAGTGAGCAGAGATTGTGCCACTACACTCCAGCCTGGGCAACAAGAGTGAAACATCATCACACATGCACACACACACACACACACACATGCACACACACACACAACAAAAAACAAAAGACCCAACCAAAATCATACCTCATTTGCTGCATATCACTTTATTTTGCTTCTAATACATTGTTAGTTTTAGGGGTTCTATTTTTTTAATTGAAGGTTTGTGGCAACCCTGCATCAAATAAGTCTATTAATACCAGTATGCCAAGAGCATTTGCTCAGTTCATGTCTCTGTCACATTTTGTAATATTTGCTAAATTTCAAACTTTTCATTTTATTATATCTGTTATGGTGGTCTGTGATCAGTGATTTTAATATTACTATGGTAATTGTTTTGAGGTGCCACAAACCATGCCCATATAAGATAGTAAACTTAATCGATAAGTGTAGTGTGTATTCTGACTGTTCCACCAACTGACCATGCCCTGTCTCTCCCTCTCCTGGGACCTCCCTATTCCCTGAGACACAACAATATTGAGATTAAGGCAATTAAAAACTCTGTAATAACCTCTAAGTGCTCAAGTGAAGAGTTGCGCACCTCCCACTTTAAATCAAAAGCTAGAGATAACCTTACTAGAGATGGCATGTCAAAAGCCAAGACAGGCGAAAGCTAGGCCCCCTCATACCAAATGGATAGCCAAGTTGTGAAAGGAAAGGAAAAGTTTTTGAAGAAAATTAAAAGTGCTAAGCGAGTGAACACATTAATGATAAGAAAGCAAACAGTCTTATTGCTGATATGAAGAAAATTGTAATAGTATATACGGAAGATCAAACCAGCCACAACATTCTCTTAAGCCAAAGCTTAATCTAGAGCAAGGCTCTAACTCTATTTAATTATATGAAGGCTGAGAGAGGTGAGGAAGATGCATGAAAAAGTTTGAAACTAGCAGAGGTTGGTTCATGAGGTTTATGGAAAGAAGCCATACCCATAAAATAAAAGTGCAAGGTGAAGCAGCAAGTGCTGATACAGAAGCTGCAGCAAGTTATCCACAAAATCTAGCTAATATCATTGATAAAGGCAACTACACTAAACACGAATTTTCAATGTAGATAAAGAACCTTATATTGGAAGAAAATGACATATAGGATTTTCTTTTATATATACTTTAAGTTCTAGGGTACATATGCACAACATCTGGGTTTATTACATATGTATACATGGGCCATGTTGGTTTGTTGCACCCATTAACTCATCATTTACATTAGATATTTCTCCTAATGCTATCCCTCCCCCAGTTCCCTACCCTACAACAGGCCCCAGTGTATGATGTTCCCCGCCCTGTGTCCAAGTGTTCTCATTGTTCAATTCCCAGCTATGAGTGAGAACTTGTGGTGTTTGTTTTCTGTCCTTGTGATAGTTTGCTCAGAATGATGGTTTCCAGCTTCATCCTTGTCCCTACAAAGGACATGAACTCATCCATTTTTATGGCTGCATAGTATTCCATGGTATATATGTGTCACATTTTCTTAATCCAGTCTATCATTGATGGACATTTGGGTGGCTTCCAAGTCTTTCCTATTGTGAATAGTGCTGCAATAAACATACGTGTGCATGTGTCTTTAGAGTAGCATGATTTATAATCCTTTGGGTATATACCCAGTAATGGGATTGCTGGGTCAAATGGTATTCCTAGTTCTAGATCCTTGAGGAATCGCCACACTGTCTTCCACAATGGTTGAACTAGTTTACACTCCCACCAGCAGTGTAAAAGTATTCCTATTTCACCACATCCTCTCCAGCACCTGTTGTTTCCTGACTTTTTAATGATGGTCATTCTAACTAGTGTGAGATGGTATCTCATTGTGGTTTCGATTTGCATTCCTCTGATGGCCAGTGATGATGAGCATTTTTTCATGTGTCTGTTGACTTTATAAATGTCTTCTTTTGAAAAGTGTCTGTTCATATCCTTTGCCCACTTTTTGATGGAGTTGTTGGCATTTTTTCTTTTAAATTTGTTTAAGTTCTTTGTAGGTTCTGGATATTAGCCCTCTGTCAGATGGGTAGATTGCAAAAATTTTCTCCCATGCTGTAGTTTGCCTGTTCAGTCTGATGATAGTTTCTTTTGCTGTGCAGAAGCTCTTTAGTTTAATTAGATCCCATTTGTCAATTTTGGCTTTTGTTGCCATTGCTTTTGGTGTTTTAGTCATGAAGTCCTTGCCCATGCCTATGTCCTGAATGGTATTGCCTAGGTTTTCTTCTAGGGTTTTATGGTTTCAGGTCTAACATTTAAGTCTTTAATCCATCCTGAATTAATTTTTGTATAAGGTGTAAGGAAGGGATCCAGTTTCAGCTTTCTACATATGGCTAGTCACTTTTCCCAGCAACATTTATTAAATACGAAATCCTTTCCCCATTTCTTGTTTTTGTCAGGTTTGTTAAAGATCAGATGGTTGTAGATGTGTGGTGTTATTTCTGAGGCCTCTGTTCTGTTCCATTGGTCTATATATCTGTTTTGGTACCAGGACCATGTTGTTTCAGTTACTGTAGCCTTGTAGTATTGTTTGAAGTCAGGTAGCATGATGCCTCCAGCTTTGTTCTTTTGGCTTAGGGTTGTCTTGCCAATGCAGACTCTTTTTTGGCTCAATAAGAATTTTAAAGTAGTTTTTTCCTATTCTGTGAAGAAAGTCATTGGTAGCTTGATGGGGATGGCATTGAGTCTATAAATTATCTTGGGCAGTACGGCCATTTTCACGACATTGATTCTTCCTATCCATGAGCATGAAATATTCTATTTGTTTGTGTCCTCTTTTATTTCCTTGAGTAGTGGTTTGTAGTTCTCCTTGAAGAAGTCCTTCACATCCCTTGTAGTTCTCCTTGAAGAGGTCTTTCACATCCCTAGGTATTTTATTCTCTTTGTAGCAACTGTGAATAGGAGTTCACTCATGATTTGGCTCTCTGTTTGTCTGTTATTGGTGCATAAAAGTGCTTGTGATTTTTGCACATTGATTTTGTATCCTGAGACTTTGCTGAAGTTGCTTATCAGCTTAAGAAGATTTTGGGCTGAGACGATGGGGTTGTCTAAATATGCAATCATGTCATCTGCAAACAGGGACAATTTGACTTCTTCTTTTCCTAACTGAATACTCCTGATTTCTTTCTCCTGCCTGATTGCCCTGGCCAGAACTTCCAACACTATGCTGAATAGGAGTGGTGAGAAAGGGCATCCCTGTCTTGTGTCAGTTTTCAAAGGGAATGCTTCCAGGTTTTGCCCATTCAGTACGATACTGGCTCTGAGTTGTCATAAATAGCTCTTATTATTTTAAGATATGTTCCATCAATACCTAGTTTACTGAGAGTTTTTAGCATAAAGTGCTGCTGAATTTTGTCAAAGGCCTTTTCTGCATCTACTGAGATAACCATGTGGTTTTTGTCATTGGTTCTGTTTATGTGATGGATTACATTTATTGATTTGCATATGTTGAACCAGCCTTGCACCCCAAATCAACAGAATATACATTCTTCTCAGCACCACATCACATTTATTCCAAAATTGACCACATAGTTGGAAGGAAAGCACTCCTCAACAAATGTAAAAGAATAGAAATCACAACAAACTGTCTCTCAGACCACTGTGCAATCAAATTAGAACTCAGGATTAAGAAACTCACTCAAAACCACACCACTACATGGAAACTGAATAACCTGCTTCTGAGTGACTATTGGGTAAATAATGAAATGAAGACAGAAATAAAGATGTTCTTTGAAACCAAAGAGAAAAAAGACACAACGTACCAGAATCTCTGGGACACATTTAAAGCAGTGTGTAGAGGGAAATTTCTAGCACCAAATGCCCACAAGAGAAAGCAGGAAAGATCTAAAATCGACACCCTAACATCACAATGAAAAGAAGAAGAGAAGCAAGAGCAAATAAATTCAAAAGCTAGCAGAAAGCAAGAAATAACTAAGATCAGAGCAGAACTGAAGGAGATAGAGACACAAAAAAACCCCTTCAAAACATCAATGAATCCAGGAGCTGGCTTTTTTAAAAGATCAACAAAATTGATAGACCACTAGCAAGACTAACAAAGAAGAAAAGAGAAAAGAATCAAATAGACGCAATAAAAAGTGATAAAGAAGATATCACCACCGACCCCATAGAAATACAAACTACCATCAGAGAATACTATAAACACCTCTATGCAAACAAACTAGAAAATGTAGAAGAAATGGATAAATTCCTGGATGCATACGCCCTCCCAAGACTAAACCAGGAAGAAGTTGAATTGCTGAATAGACCAATAATAGGTTCTGAAATTGAGGCAATAATTAATAGCCTACCAACAAAAAAAAGTCCAGGGCCAGACAGATTCACAGACGAATTCTACCAGAGGTACAAAGAGGAGCTGGTACCATTCCTTCTGAAACTATTCCAATCAATATAATAAAAGAGAATCCTCCCTAATTCATTTTATGAGGCCGGCACCATCCCAATACCAAAGCCTGGCAGAGACACAACAAAAAAAGAGAATTTTAGACCAATATCTCTGATGAACATCGACGTGAAAATCCTCAATAAAATACTGGCAAACTGAATCCAGCAGCACATCAAAAAGCTTATCCACCAAGATCAAGTTGACATATAGGGTTTTTATAGTTAGAGAAGAGAAGTCCAGTCTGTTTTCAAAGTTTCAAAGGACAGGCTGACTCTCTTGTTAGGAGCTATTACAGCTGGCGACTTTAAATTAAAACCAATGTTCATTGACCATTCCAAAAATCCTAAGGCCCTTAAGAATTATGCCAAATCTACTCTGTCAGTGCTCCAGAAATGGAACAACCAAGCCTGGATGACAGCACATTTATTTATAGCATGGTTGACTAAATACCTTAAGCACACTGTTGAGACCTACTGCTCAAGGTAAAAACTATTTTCTTTAAAATATTACTGCTCATTGACAAGGCACCTGGTCACCCAGATGGAGATGTATAAGGATATTAATGTTGTTTTCATGTCTCCTAACACAACATCCATTCTGTTGCCTGTGAATCAAGACAGAAGATTTCTGTCAAGCCTAAACTTCAAGCCTTATTATTTTGACCTTCAAGTCTTGTTACTTAAGAAATACAGTGTATTAGCTTATGTTAGTTAAGAAATACAGCTTATAGCTGCCATAGATTGTAACTGCCCTGATGGATGTGGGTAAAGTAAACTGAAAATTTTCTGGAAAAAGATTCACCATTCTATATGTCATTAAAAATATTCTTGACTAATGGAAAAAGGTTGAAATATCAACATTAACAGAATTTGGAAAAAGGTAATTCCAAACCTCACAGAATGACTTTGAGGGTTTCCAGACTTCAGTGGAGGAAGTAACTGCATATGTTGTGGAAATAGTAAAAGAACTAGAATTAGCAGTGAAGACTGAATATGTAAATCAATTGCTGCAATATCATGATAAAACTTGAACAGATGAGAAATTGCTTCTTACAAATGAGCAAAGAATGTGGTTTCTTGATGAAATATACTCTTTGTTAAGATGCTATGAATATTGTCGAAATGAAAACAAATGATACAGAATGTACACCAACTTAGTTGATAAAGCAGTGGCAGAGTTTGGGAGAATTGACTCCAATTTTGCTAAAAGTTCTACGGTGAGTAAAATGCTATCAAACAGCATTGTACATTACAGGATAATATTTTGTGAAGAGAAGAATCAAGCCATGCAGCAAATTTTATTGCTGTCTTACTTTAAGAAATTGCTATGGCCACCCTAACCTCTAGCAAACACCACCCTATTCAGTCAGCTGTCATCAATATTGAGGCATGACCCTCCACCAGTGAAACAATTATTACTCACTGAAGGCTCAGGTAATTGTTAGCAATTTTTAGCAAAAAAGTATTTTTAGTTAAGATATGTTCATTTTTACACATAGTACTATTGCACACTTACTAGACTACAGCATAGTATAAACATAATTTTTATATGCACTGGGAAACAAAAATTTTTTGGCTTATTTTGTTGCAATATTCACCTTATTGCAATGGTCTGATCAATTTCCTCAGTATCTCCAATGCATGACTCTATACGCTGCTTAAAAGAGACTCACATCACCTTAAAAATTATCATAGATTGAAAGAGAAAGGATTGAAAAAGGCATTCCATGAAATGGAAACAAAAAGAGAGCAAGAGTGCAAAGGTACCTATACTTAATTCAGACAAAATAGATTCTAGGACAAAAGTGTAAAAAGAGACAAAGATTATCATACAGTGCTATACATATATGCCAAGCATCAGATCACCTAAATATATAAAGCAAGTATTAAGAGATCTGAAGGAAGATACATACTGTAACACAGTAATAGTAGAGTATGTTAGTACCTTGCTTTCAACATTGAAAAGATCATCCAAGCAAAAAATTAATAAGCACCCATTTGAATTACACTACATTTTAGATTAAATGGACCTAATGGACATATACAGAATATTCTACCCAACAGCATCAGAATTCAAAATTCACATTCTTCTCAAGTACACACAGAACATTCTTCAGGATAGATCATATGTGAAGCCACAAAACAAGTCTAAACAAATTTTATATTGCAATCATTTCAAGCATTTTTTTTCTGACAACAGTAGTATAAAACTAGAAATCAGTAACAGGGGAAATGATGAATAAACAATAAATATGTGAATATTAAACAATATTCTCCTGAACGACTGTTGGTTCAAAGAAGAAATAATTAAAGGAAAATTTAAAAACATCTTAGACAAATGAAAATGGAAACACAACGTACCAAAACTTATGAGATGCAGCCAAAGCACTGCTAAGAGGCAAGTTTATAGCAATAAACACCTACATCAAAAAAGAAGATATTTAATAAACAACCTAATGTTATTCATCATGGAAAAATGGAAAGAAACTGGGCCTCAACGATCAGAACATAAATAAACGTAATAGTAAATGTAATATCAAAGCTAGACAAAGACATTATATTTACCAGTAAAACAATATACAATATTAATAAAACTAAGAGTTTATCTTTTGAAAGGATAAACTAAACTGAAAAACCTTTAGCTAGACTAAGAAAAAAGAGAGAGATTCAAATACATATAATGAGAAATGAAAGAGGAGACATTATAACTGACATCACAGAAATACAAAGAATCATTTGAAATTATTATGAACAATTATAAACTAACAAATTGGACAACTCAGAGAAATGAATAAATTCCTAAAAACATGTAGCCTATTAAGACCAAATGAAGAAGAAATTGGAGATCTGAACAGACCAACAAAAAGTGACGAAATTGAATTGGTAATTAAAAGTCTCTCATCAAAGAAAAGCTTAGAATATGATGACTTCACAGCTGAATTCCAGCCAATATTTAAAGAAAAAAACAATACTAATCCTTCTAGAACTCCTCTGAAATATTACAGGTGAGGAGATAATTCCAAACTCATCTTATAAGGCCAACATTACCCTAATACCAAAGCTAGACAAAGACATGACAAGAAAAGAAAATCATAGGTGAATATCACTGATGAACATAGAAACAAAAATCCTCAACAAAATACTAGCAAACCATATTCAACAGTATCATAAAGGGTTCATTTATCATGATCAAGTGGGATGTATCCCTGGAATGCAAGATTGCTTCAATATATGCAAATCACATAATAGAATGGACAAAAACAATATGATCATCTCAATAGATGCAAGAAAAGCATTCTTTTAAATTTAACACCATATTTTTTTTTTTTTTTTTTTTTTTTATACTTTAAGTTCTAGGGTACATGTGCATAACGTGCAGGTTTGTTACATATGTATACTTATGCCATGTTGGTGTGCTGCACCCATCAACTCGTCAGCACCCATCAATTCATCATTTATATCTTGTATAACTCCCCAATGCAATCCCTCCCTCCTCCCCCCTCCCCCCCCCCATGATAGACCCCAGTGTGTGATGTTCCCCTTCCCGAGTCCAAGTGATCTCATTGTTCAGTTCCCACCTATGAGTGAGAACATGCGGTGTTTGGTTTTCTCTTCTTGTGATAGTTTGCTAAGAATGATGGTTTCCAGCTGCATCCATGTCCCTACAAAGGACGCAAACTCATCCTTTTTTATGGCTGCATAGTATTCCATGGTGTATATGTGCCACATTTTCTTAATCCAGTCTGTCACAGATGGACATTTGGGTTGATTCCAAGTCTTTGCTATTGTGAATAGTGCCGCAATAAACATACGTGTACATGTGTCTTTGTAGTAGACTAATTTATAATCCTTTGGGTATATACCCAGTAGTGGGATGGCTGGGTCATATGGTACATCTAGTTCTAGATCCTTGAGGAATTGCCATACTGTTTTCCATAATGGTTGAACTAGTTTACAATCCCACCAACAGTGTAAAAGTGTTCCTATTTCTCCACATCCTCTCCAACACCTGTTGTTTCCTGACTTCTTAATGATTGCCATTCTAACTGGTGTGAGATGGTATCTCATTGTGGTTTTGATTTGCATTTCTCTGATGGCCAGTGATGATGAGCATTTTTTCATGTGTCTGTTGGCTGTATGAATATCTTCTATAAACATTCTCAACAAATTTGGTATAAAAGAAAGTTCCTCAACACAATAAAGGTCATATATGACAAGTCCACAACTAACATTATACTCAAGGATGAAAAGTTAATGGCTTTTTTTCTAAGATCAGGAACATGACAAGGATGCCCACGTTCACCACTTCTGTTCATCACAGTACTGGAGGTACTCGTCAGAGCAATTAGATAAGAGAAACAAAGAGAAGGCATCCAAATAGGAAATGAAGAAGTGAAATTATTACTGTTGCTGACAACATGACCTTATATGTTGAAAATCCAAAAGATTCAACCAAAAAACAGAACTAATAAAGGAATACAGTAATGTTGCAGGATACAAAATCAATTTACAAAAAGAAGTGACATTTCTATATGCTAACAACAAGCTGTCTTAAAAAGAAATTAAGAAAACAATCTCATTTACAAGAGCATAAAAATACTCAGGAGTAAATTTAACCAAAGAGATGAAAATTATAAAACATCAATGAGATAAATTGAAGAGGACACAAATACATGGAAAGATATTTTATGTTCATGGATTGGAAGAATTAATATTATTAAAATATTCATACTTCCCAAAGCAACCTATAGTTTCTATGAAATCCTTATCAAAATTCCAATAGCATTCTTTACAGAAATTTTTAGTTCTAAAATTCCTATGGAACCACAAAAGACCCTAAGTATCCAAAGTCATCTTGGCTAAAAAGAACAAGGCTGGAGGCATCACACTATTGAATTTCAAAATACATTGCAAAGCTACAGTAATAAAAACACATGATATTGGCATAAAAACAGATATATCAGTCAATGGAATGAGATATAATGTCTAGAAATAAACTTACACATCTATTGTCAATTGATTTTCAACGAAGGTACCAAGAACACACAATAAGGAGAGAACAGTCTCATCAATAAATGATATTGGGAAAACTGGATATCCACAAACAAAAGAATGAAAATGAACCTTATCTCAGTCCTTATACAAGAATCTGTTCAAAATGAATTAAAGACTTAAACACAAGATCTGAAAGTATAAAACTACTGGACAAAAACATAAGGGAAAAAGTCCCATGACATTAATCTGGGGAGAGAGTTCTTAGATACGAACCCAAAAGCACAGGAAACCAAAGCAAAAGTAGACAAATGGGATTGCATCAAACTTAAAAACTTCTGCATAGCAAGGAAAACAGTAGCATGAAAAGACAAGACACAGACGGACAGAAAACATTTGCAAGTAATACATTGGATAAGGGGCTAATATCTAAAATATACAAGGAAATCAAACTACTAAATAACAAGAAAATAAATAACCTTATTTTAAAATGGGCAAAGGACTTGAATAGATGTTTCTCAACAGAATACATAGAAATGGCCAACAGATATATTTTAAAATGCTCAACATCTTTAATCACCAGAAAAATGCAACTTAAAACCACAATGAGCATCACCTTAACCTGTTAAATTGACCATAATCAGAAAGATGAAAGATAAGTGTTGGCAAGAATATGGAGGAAAGGAAACTCATATACTGTTGGTGGCATTGCAAATTAGCACAGCCACTTTAGAAAACAGTATGGAGGATCCTCAAAAAAAATGAATTATCATATAATTCAGCAATCTCACTACTGGGTATAACCCAAAAGAATTAAAATCAGTATGCCAAAGGAGACATCTTCATCCCCGTGTTCATTGAAGAATTATTCACAATAGCCAAGATATGGAAACAAGTTATGTCCATCAATGGATAAATGAATTTAAAATATTTGGTATATATACACTATGAAATATTATTCAGCCTTAACAAAATAGGAAATTCTGTCATTTGTGACAAAATGGATGAAACTAGAGGATACTATGTTAAGTAAAATAAGCCAGTCACAGAGAGACAAATATATGGTCTCAACTATATGTAAAATCTAAAAACTGATAAAAGTAGAGAGTAGAGTAGTGGTTACCCAGAGGCTAGGGGGTGGGTAAATGGGGAAACAGAAGATGTTGATGAACAGGTACAAAGTCATAATTAAATAGATGAAATAAGTCCTGGTGTTATATTGCACGGCAAGGTGACTATAGTTAATATCAATGTATTGTATATTTCAAAATACCTAAAAGGGATTTTCAATGTTCTTACCCCAAAGAAATTAATTATAACTAAACATCACACTGTGTCCCATAAATATATATATAATTATTATTTGTCAATTAAAAATAAAATTAAAAAGTAATAGTATATAACATTACATATCATATAACATTGAGATTCATATAAACTAAAATATATGTAATAATACATGCCATGTATCCTATTTTATGAAATCTGCCAAGCTTGAATATGTGAATTATCTGTATAAGCACTGCAGCCTCTTTTCTCTAAGCTAGCACAATCATATTCTGTTCATACCAGGTATAAAACATTTTTTGCTTTCCTTACGTGTTTTAAATTCTAGGTAAGTCTTGTTTGTACTAACTAATATAATAACAACACAAAAATAAGACAACACAAATTAAATGAATAAGAATTTTTCTTTGAGGGCTTATAACAGAGTTACATAGCAGAATTCCATTTCTCATTATGTTTTATTTTAGAAAATAGGGAATTATGGGGAAAATAACATAGGTGGACCTATATGGCAAGCTGCTAAAATGAATATCTACTAACGTAAAATATGTAAAAAATATTCAGATATTATGGTTAAACAATAAGAGAAATTCTAGTCACAATTTTCAATCTGTGAAAGGTTTCTCAAACTATAAAAATTTAGCCTATTTGAAGTAAAACAAATGTAGAAAATTATAGTCTAACTAAATAATTATAAGAACTACCCTCTTTGTAACTGCAAGGAGAATTCTTGGAATTGTATTAAGGGTAAATGATGCATAAGAACAAATCAAATGTTCTACATTAGAGACTTTTTAGACAAATATACAATAAGTAGTGCATACTCATTAAGAAGGATGTTGAACATCTATAGGTCCTCTCATAAAGAAATAGCTACTACATATTGTTTAATTAAAAAAAGGAAAAGAGCACAGCTTTTCATGTAAGATTCCTTTCATGTAAGATTGATTACATAGTAGTTACAAACTTCAGAGTCAAAAGCTAAGATTATGTGAAAATACTAATTTTTAAATTTCTTATTTCCTCTCTGGTGGAAAAATTAAATTTGCCAATTCATGTCAAACTCAGTTGTTTCAAACTTAAAATTCATTTACTGAGGGGCACATATTCAATTACTTGAGAATTCTAAAATCTAGCTTTTCCCCATTCCCCTAATCCACATTTCCCCATTACCTTTTCTTCTTCCCATGAGTGATCTAAGTTCTTAGGGCTCTTCTATGTCATCCTGGAATTAGAGGGAGGTGTCTGGGCCATGTGGATGGGTATTTGTCCAGGCTGGCTTCTACTGATACACACTAATATCTACAACAGTCTTCAATAATCACATTTCCTTGCCTCATCACTGTTTGCCTTTTAGGCACCAGGTCCACATAGGCTATTCTGCTTCTGCCTCCTTCTTAGCAGGAAGCTTATCCAGGACTGCCTTGTGGATACCAACCATATCCAAATCCCTCTTGGAGACACATGATACTCTTGGACTCCCACCCACATCAAGGGGGAAGAGCAGAGGGTTCTTGTAAATTTCAGGTCTACTGATAAGATACCTCTTAAATCATTGCTACTAATTACCACATTAGATGCAGAGATTCTGCACAAGACTTTCAGGTTTCACTAGTTTCACAAAAGAAAGCTAAAGAATGGTTTCTCCGTCATTTTGGGATCTCTCCCCAACCCTTTCATTCTGGGTACCTTCTCCCACAGTACTCAGTCTGAATAGTAGGTTGCTGGGTCTCTGCTCAGGGAGCCATCATCATCTCTGCTTCTTCCTACAGCTGATGCCTTCATCTCCTGTGGAACAGGACATTGTTCTTAAATTATCAGGCTTTCTTCTAAATTCTATTTTTTATGGAATACACAAAGAAATTATGGGCTTGTTCCTTGGTATACAACATTTAACTTTTTCACTAAAAAATAACTTCCTCTCAAATATTCCACGTCTTTTCAAGTAAAAATTACCTTGTCTTACAGCAAACCAACTTCTTTGTTCTTCTACATTCTAGTTGGTAATACCTTCCCTAGGGCAAATAAATCTCATTTGAGGCAATTAAGGCTATTCTTGGTTGGGGAGCTGAAAGAAGACCCCAGACAACAGCAGTAAACCTCTGTCAATATTGTCAGATTTTATCTCAACACACACACACACACACACACACACACACACACACACACACACAGAGGCACACACACACACACAGAGAGAGAAAGAGAGAGAGAGAGAGAGAGGAGAGAGAGAAACATGCACGTACCTTGGAAAATATACATAGAAATGTCTACAAAGAATACAAGATGTTATTCTTGGGTATCACTGGTTAATTGGGAATTTAAGTGTTGGTGATTTTATTTGTTTCCTTAATCTAAATTTTATAATGAGTACAAGCTGTGCTTTATAAACTATTCTAATGAATAAGTTAAAGATTTCTTAGTCTCTTATAAGATAAAATTTTCTCTTTGAAATAAGCAGCGAGCCTGAGTGTCAAGGATGAGACGCTGGCCTCTGAGTGATAATCAGAACTCTTCCGTGAAGACAGCACATAAAGATGTTGCTACCAATTGAAGTATTCATGTAAATATTTTTCAAAAATAGCATGATCTTTTTCTGCCTACTTGCACGTATACCAAAGAATTTAGCTAACCTTTCTCCTATATCTACCTAAAAAATGAATTCTATATGCTACTGAGATTACATGAAATCTCACCCAACTTAAATATCATCCACATGGTCTTTATAGATTTCTAATTTATATTCTTGAATTTCAGGAAGTGACAGAATATAGTGGTTACATGTCAAAACAATTGGCAACAGGAAGATGCTGGTGTTTGTCTACACCAATTAATAACTGTTTGACCTTGTTTGAGGTACTTAACTTCTTTAGATAAGGTCTCAGGATCCTTATCTATATACAGTGGGGTAAATAATAGTGCGCACCTCAAATAATTATAAAAAATCAATGTATGAAATAAATGTGACATGTAAATATGCAGAAAATAGAAGATTCTCAATACGAGTTAGCCACTAGAATGAGAACTCAAAGTACTATAACCACCTGCTATTCTACTACTTTCTCCCAGGATGTGACTCTTCCCAGACCCATTTAACAATAGGAAGGAATTCTCTCATAATCTACGCCTGCACAAAGCTACTGAAACAAGTAACTAACACCATATGGTCAGGCAGACCTGGTACAGCTCTGTAATTTGCTAGTTGTGTGAACTTTAGCAAACTACTTAGCATCTTTAAATTTCATCTGTAGAATGGGGCTATTAATCCCTATATCCAAGTGTTGTTATACCAGAAATAATCCATACAAGGTGCTTAGTACAATGCCAATATACTATAAATGCCCGACGTATGACAGTTATTCTTTCTTGGTGAGTCATGAAATGTTGATATATCTTTTAATTATCTAACCTTAGCACTATTATCTAATTATTAGCTATTATAATGAAGAGAAGCCCTAAGCTAGGTGTGGTGGCATGTACCGGTAGTCTCAGTTACTCAGGAGGCCGAGGCAGGAGGATTGCTTGCACCCAGGAGTTTGAGGTTTGAGTGGGCAATTAGTGCACTGTAAATAGTCACTGCTCTCCAACCTGAGCAACACAGCAAGACCTATGTCTCTAAATCAATGAATAGAAATTCATTTTCATCTTCTCAATCATACAAGAAAAACATATTTCCTCATCTAAACATCTAATGACAACCATTATGGCGTAAAACACACCAAAAGTAATCTAAAAATAAAACTAAATATTGATACTTCAATACCCACTGAGCATCAAATCGATTTATTGCTTTTAAAACTATTCAAATAAAATAACTTCTTATTTTAACTGCTTACTGGTATTTCTCTTGGTTCCAAAAGTGACATTAAATAGACCCCTAGTTAAGCTGCAAAGATGAATTACACATCATTATTTCCATCTGAAACAATAATAAAGAGGTTTGTTAATTTTTTATAAAATAATCACTATCTTAAAGTATCGAAGAAGGGGCTGCTCTTTATCTTTTCAACATGAACATTCTTTTGTGAAATCAACATAACAATGAAATAATTGTGTTCTTAAGATCACTAAGAAAATCACTATTTCGGCCAGCTTAGTGTGTTTTATGAATACACTTTAGCAGACTGGCAGCCTCAAAGAGCAGCTTACAACAACCAGCCAATTTAATGCTATTTTAAGGTAGCTGTAGATTTTCTCTAATATAATGTGACTGTTTCAATCTTTTAATTTAAACTGAATTTTGGCTTTAATGAAGGTTTATCCTGGCAAAGAAAGCAAATTGCATTTTGGGGGTGAGTTCTACCTTCAATCAGAAATACAGTAGCTGTAGCAAGAAACAGCACACATTCTCCTTTATTTTTTTCTCTTTTTGATACTTATGCTTACTGGAAATTTGTCATTAAAATGTTCAGCTTCAGGAAATATCATCATCTAACTTACTTTTAGGGAATATAAAAAACTGAATGATTCACACCCTAAGTATTTATATTTTTCATCAAAGGTAAGCGTCTAGCACAGGGGTCAGCTATTCTATAATTCTACAAGAGCTAGATAGTAAATACTTTGGTTTGGTGGACCACCAGGTCTCTGTCCTAACTGCTCAGCTCTGCCATATTAGTACAGAAGCAGTGGTAGACAACACATACGTAAATGGGTATGACTGTGCTCCAATCAGTTTATTTACAAAACCGGGGGTAGCCAGTCTTAAGCTATAGTTTGTGGACCCTGGTTGTAAAACATGGGTCATATTCAAAATATAGAAAATACAACTCACTGTACAGAATACTTGGTGAAGAATTCAAGATGGAATTACACCAACTCACAGAAAAACTACTAAGCATATTCTATATCCAAGATTCAATGTTAAATGCTATGAAAGTAAAATAGTAATGTAAGACCAAGTTCTTATACTTGAGAAGCTCGTGATTTTCCAAAGAAGCCAACACTGGAACAGAATAAATTGACAACAAAACTGGGCATTATGTAATGAAGTGTTAGATGGATAGGCTCAAATTAAGTTCAGGTCTTTCAGGACTCCACTAGGGATACAAATTTATTTAAAACATTTTAACTAAACGAAGAGTGAATAACACTGTTATCCTGGAAAAGAAAAGTTGGCACCGTATTTATCGGTTAATTTGATCTGCAGAATTACCTATTATTCCATATACTCCTTTTCTTCATGTTTTATAATAATAGAAATTTTCAAAAATCTATGTTTATTCTAAGGACACAACATAAAGCCACATAAAATTGAATTTAAAACTACATTTTATACTTTTATAGCTGTGGGGAAAACATGAAAAATTTAGCATTTATGCTTAGGAATTCCTACTGACTTCTAAGAAAAATGTAATTCATCCTTGTAAATTAGCTAAGGTTCAGAAGTCAATACCTAGGAGGAATATATAGATATATATAATAATTCTTATGCATGTAATATATGTATTATGTATAATGTGACTGTTTTAATATATGTGTATATTCATATGTATATACATACACACACACATATATATATAAAGTATGAATAATGAGAATCTTTTTAAAAGAAAAATAAATCTGAGGATATATTCATTCTGCTTGCCATTACTTCCCTTGTTAGGAAGGAAAATATCAGTTAGATATTTTGAGTTTTTATACTGCTCTGAAAAAGCATCCAAAATTAGGTAGGTTTTTAAACCACCGTAATTTATAAAAATCACTGTATTTATAATGCACACTTAGTGCTACATCTCAGAAGTATTGCTTCCAGTATTTTTTGACCAGACTTGAAAAATTCTTGCTCTGAAACACAAGGTTGAGATAATTTATCAAAACATGAAAAATCCTACAGTGTCCTGTTCCACATTTCTAGCTTTGAAATTTATGAATCGTTATGCAGAACTTACTATGTATCGCCTGTCCTATCTCTTGCAAAAATGCTTTTCAAATTTGCTCTCCTAAAGTAAGATCTGGAATTAAATAGAGCTATATTGCAGCCTAAAACAAACAAACAAACAAACAAACAAACAAACAAAAAAGTACTCCTAAAGCAGCAGAGCAACTGAGTTAGCTCAAATCATCATCTGAGGATAACCAAGGAAAGTGGACCCAAGATCAACGGCCTTTTGATGTTTGCCCACTGCTAGCACATGCCCCTGCTCACCTGCCCATTTTGTTTGCCACACCTTTGGAATAGTCTTGCCAAGATATATGTTTGCTTATTTTTTGAGGATGTTCTTTCCAGGATTTTCTACTCATCCTCCTCATTCAAGGATGTTCTTTCTAGAATTTTCTATTCATCCTCCTCATTCAAGGATTTTCTTTCCAGGATTTTCTATGCATCTTCCTTATTCAGGGAACCCCCAGAGGAGAGACTCACTTACTTGTCCTTGGTCTCATTATTCAACACATGCCACAACAGATTTCGCTTTTCTGCTTGCTTTTAAAACTGTTCAGGAAAAGATAAGAAGCTGCCAGGCTGCGTTTCAGGACATGTTATCCAAAAATATAACACCTGGGCATTTGAGAAAATAGCAGAAGCAAGAAGGTCTTCCTCTCACTCTTCCACTAAAACAGGTCATAAAACTTTGGAAGGTCACTCTCTGGCCTTCTCCCACCCTTCTCCCCTGAAGCAGGTCAGAAGTCCTTCATTCCAGAAGTGCCCTCCCTATATTGAGAGGAAGGAACATCCTACCTCTGAAGTCACAGGGACACAGATAAGAATCTGAACAAATAGACTTTGCTAGGTTTCTCCCAGTTTATTACCGTTAGATCACCTCCTTTTGTCCTTCCTTCATATTTCTCCACAACCTTCCACTCTTTATCAAACCTAAGCACAAAAATATACAAGTTTACCAAATTCTTTGGGTCTTCATTTCCTTATGAAGGCTGTCATATAAAAACTTATATTAAATAAATGTTTATGCTTTCTCTTACTAATCTCTCCTTTATTATAGGGACCTCAGCCATAAACCTTTAATGAAAGACAGATTTATTTGCCCTATAAAACCATCAGTTCTTAGCAATGAAAAAGGAGGGTTAAATCAATCACTTTCTCATGAAGTTGTGCTAAGTATTCTGTTGCTGTGGTTTACTTCCTCAACATCATGATCTCCCCAATGATTTACAAATATATAAATTTGTCCCAAAACTAATAATGATTTATTATCTTAAAATTATTTGGAGACTCTTTTATTAGATAATATAAAATTGATTAGTCATTATTTTCTCTGATTTTTTCTACTAGTAAAAGCAAATTAAAGGGTTTTACAGGTGCAAAAATTGTTTTTTACAATAATATATTCTCATTTCTTAATTTGCATCCTCCACTCAAACATGTGGCAAATACATCTGAAGTGATAAAGTACATTTAAATAGCTCAAATTGTGTTCATAATAATACAAGGTAAAATAAATTGATATTGTCATAATTGTTAATCAAACTACTCCTTTTCATGATAAGTAATAACCAACAAATACTGAATATAATTTAATACATGTGACCACTAAATTTTTCTAGCCCCTCTTGTATTCTGTCCAGTTTGCACATATTGGTCTTTTGCTCCCACACCTTGTATTAGCTTTACTCCTTTTGGGCACCAATTCGTAAACCACTTGATAACTGAAAACATGATAGTTTGGGGAGCATACTTTCTGTCTACACATAAGGAAAAAAGAGTAATGCAAAACAATACATCAGATGGTGTTTCTCATGGCATTGTTTCAAAGGTTTCTCAGACTTCTTTGTTACTGATCTCTGTCTGCCTCATGAGAAGGGAGAAATCTCTCCTCATAAGTGTACCTTTTGTTTCCCTAAGCTAAAATCACCTTTGTAAAGTTTGTTCATTGAAATGTGGAAAGGACGGTGACAATGAGTTATCCATAACATATGTTGTAATTTCCCTGTGTTCAGAGATTATTTAGTATGCTAAAAGCCGAGTCCCTTAGGACTAAAGAGATGAACTCTTTTAGGATATGAGCTCTTTATAAAACCTTCAAAAATATTACCATATCTATGTGGCAATTAATTTAGTTTTGTGGTGGGTGACAGCCACAAAAACGCATATTTTCATTGACTGACTTTAGGACAATATTTTCATAGACAACAAACATTTTCAGCTAGCATTTGCCATAATTATCTATGAAAAGCTACCTTTTCCAATTGCATTTTTTCATCACTTAGTAGTAAATCTCACTGATTCTAAGACACACTTTTTACATTTCAACATTTCTGGGATTGGGGTATTTGTCACAATCAGGACACCTTACAACCCCTGACAGCCAGCACCACCCATGCTGCAGATGTCCTGGCCTGGTAATGCCAGGCTTGCCACCTACAATGGCTCAAACAGGGATGCCCAATCTTTCCATAGTTCAGACAATAGCCATTAAAGGACCATTTGAGAAGTGACAAGTCATGATTGTTGTCGAAAAACCTTCCTTTAACCACTTCTAGAAAGCTCAAGAAAGTGACCACATCAACACTTGGGGAACGAGTATCAACAGCTGGGAAAGGAATCCCAAAGAAAGTAGTAAAGGGCTTTTTAGGACATGTTGGAACACACATGTTCATGGTGGAAAGAAAGGATGATATTTTGTAGAAAGATGAACATCTATGACTAGGTCAAAAAGTGGCATAGAAGAGTCATACTGTACATATGAAGTAATGTAGGAATTCCTTACATAATATATTTTATGTATATTTCTTCTACATTTATTCAGAAGAATAACATATGTTAAAAACCTATGTTTAATATGTTGAAAGAACTATTTCAATAAATATAAAATATAAATCTACAGTAATATGAAGATGTTATACTATGATTTAATTACCATTTTTGTCCCCCCATTCTTAGTGGTAGACAAAGTAAGAAGAGTTTGTTTTAAATCAAAGGAATCAAATTCTATGAACTATGATAACTCCTTTGGCTTAGGTATTGAGGTGACTGACCTCAGAAGTACACAATAGGAACCACTGTGAGTTGCAGCAATGTGTCCTTTTTAAGGTTACCTTTTTCCAAAATAGAAAAGCTGATTTCTTATCGGTGACTAATTATTTTCAAAATCTTTAATTTTTCCAAATAATATTGAAACAATCATGAAAAAAGCCAAAATAACAAACATAGTATTTCTTTCATATTTGCTTGAACTTGTAGCTAACTTAAAGGAAATGAAACATCTTGGCTTTATAAATTGTGTTTCATGGAGCCCAAGTGTCCATGAAAAGTAATTACTCTTCCTCAGAGGATCACATTAGAAGAGATTTGAGTACTTTTGTGATAACAGGGGCATTTTTCCAATTTTTAAGTTTCTAAATTTTTGTTTTCTCTTCTTATGACTCCAAATCTGTCATCTTCACTCTTTGAGAAAAAAAAAAAAATGTTTTTCTAAGTGCAATAACAGAGAATGACGAGAGAATCTGAAGAATAGACGTTGCTTCTTGAACAAGCTAGAGATTCAGAATAAAAATTTACAACTCAAAAATATTTGAAAACAGGTTCTAAAAGAAGCCTTGTTTTTCAGTGTTTTACTGGAGGCGGTGTGATAATAGAGGAAGGAAAGTGGGCTGCAGAGGCAGAGATTGACTTTTGAAAAGTAGGTTTCCTGATTAGCAACTGTAATCACTGGCAAGTTAATAGACATGTTTTTTACCTAAATTTTCACACGGGTAAATTTAGAATAATCATCATCTAACTGAGAAGGTTGTTGTAAGGATAAGTAGTTTTGACTGGTGCTTGGCACATAACAGCACCTCCAGAATTGCACTAATACTATTAGCAACATCTGAAAAATAAAATTTGGTATAGCTGTGCTTCTAGCCCTTGTAGCTACAACTGGGTAAAAATATCTTTAAAAAACAAACAAACAAAAAAACTTCATGTAGGTTTCTGGAAATACAGTGTGACTGATCTGTGAAGGCAACCTAGCTGCTTCTCCAAGAATCCTTAAAGTCCTCCTCCAAAATCTACTAATTAGACCTTTTTTACTTAATTGAACTACAAATTTCATTGTAAAATCATGAAAGTACAACCTGAATGATATACAGCTCCCAATTCCAGCTAGGAGGCAAGCCAAGATAGTAATGTCATAGCCAGCTGTGTGTATCTAAACTTCAAAGAGGTGTCAGTCGTGTACTTTCATATTTACAACTTGAGTCTCCAGATAAATTGTTTGTTCTAACTATTCTGAAGAAAAATTGGTGCAGTTCTAGCATAAGGCTTTGTTATTAATTTATAGACTATGTTGACAACTCTCAGCACAAAGATAATTTCTTTTTAACACCCAAGTTTAAATTTTTCTATGCACCTTTTGAACCCTCTTTATGTAAATTCCTATTCTGACCAAATGTACCAATGAGGCTGCATTTTCTAGGCTTAAAAAACTTACTACTACTTGACAAATCAAAGCTTTCAGTCTCCTTCTCTTCCTTGTCATGGATGCTGATACTTCAAGCTTAAAAGACAGTCCTAGAAGACCACCTGAGCTATACATTGCTTGAAATAGTTTGGTAGAAAGAAAGATGCTTGCATGGATCCAGGCTGAATAGAGGAAGCCTACTGAGAGCTCACAGCCTAAATAGTGAAAGATTGTTGCCTCATCTGGATAGCATTACCTTAAAAGTTGCTCCTTTAATTTATCTTTTTTTCTCTTTTCAAAATTGATTGTGCCTAATAGTGGGACTACAAACAAAAAGCAAAACTCCATGAAAAGCCAACTTTGCATTCAAAAATGTAAACTAAATGTGAAATGTGAATGTTAGAATCACACAGTAATGCAAATTAAGGAGTATCTTCCAAATTAATAAATAAAAAATGCAGAATTTAAAGTGGAGATATGTCTTAGCTTAGGCTGCTATAAAAAATGTCACACACTGGGTACTCACTAATTCAGTTTGTGGAGAGGATGCTTTTCCTGGCTTGCCAATAGCCATCTTCTTGCTGTGTCTTCACATGGTGGAGAGAGTAAGAGAGAGAAAGAGAGAGAGAGAGAGAGAGAGAGAGCTCTGGTCTCTTCTTTTAAGGGCAGTAATCCTGTAATGAGGACCCAACCCTCATTACTTCACCTAAACCTAATTACCTCTCAAAAACCCCAGCTTTAACTACAATCACATTGGAAATTAGGACTTCAGAATATGAATCTGAGGGGGTCCCAATTCAATCCATAGCGCCACTCAGGCTGCAAATGTCCCAGCCTGGTAATGCCAGTCTTGTCACTTATGATGGCTTAACAGGGATGTTCATCCTCTCCATAGTTCAAACAGTAGCCATTAAAGGACCATTTGAGAAGCGATAATGAGTCGCAATTGTTGTCTGAAAATCTTCCCTTAACCACTTCTAGTAAGCTCAAGAAAGTGACCACGTCAACCATGGCAAATGGGTATCAACAGATAGGAAAAGAAATTAGAGCAAATATATATCATATAATGGACTTTAATGTCTTAAATTTTAAGTTTAAACTACCATCAAAATATTATCATAATATATATAATACCCGATTAATAATTTAAAAGTCCTTAAGTGTCTTCCCTTATTTTAATATGAAAGCAACAACAATAATAATTAAAATTTATTTAATGTTTACTACCAATAATGTGCTACAACTGGCTCATAAAAGCTACTGACAACAATTATTCATATCTCTCTTGAATTGAGCACGCAGTGATGTCATCTTGTCGGTGTTCACTATCATTAAAGTATTTACACTACAGAAATTGGCAAGCACTAAAAATCAGATCTTCTGTTTGGAGAGCAATTTGTGAATATTTTACCAGCACACTACTGTCTCTTACACACCAGGTATTATTCTAAGTACTTCACATTAATTCTCAAAACAGTCTAATGAGACAGGCACTATCAATTATCTCTAATATGCAATAAGAAAACAGTGCACAGAGATATTAAGAGATTTTCCCAAGTTCAGTCAACCCATAAATGACAGAATCAAAATCTAAATGAATGCCACCTGATTCCACAGCCTGTGCTCTTAATCACTTCTCTTGGCTACCCAATTTGTCTATGTCAAGTGTAACTGAATGTTTCTACATTTTAAAGGATTTAGACATTATCCATGTGTAACAGAATTAGAAGGCTTATCCAACAGCATTTTAAATTTGTTTTTCATAATTGAAATACTGAAAATGAAAAATAGACATTTACCTTCACTATGTGTCATTCTGCTATCAAATTCCTTGAGCTTTTTCCTATTTAATGGAAAAGTCTAATTACAAAAGTAATATAGATATGGTATGTGTTGATCTCTAGTTCAAAAAGAAAAGAAAAGAAAAAAAAAACCATGACCAATTTACATGCTAATGAACTGCATGTGGAGCCAGACTAACAAAGTAGCATCCTTGAGAGGAACTTCAAGCATTCTCCACTGAAAGTCAGATACCGTCAGAGGACCAGCGTCTAAGTGTGCGTAGAATGAACAATTTATTATCCTGCCAAAGGTAGTAATGTTCATCCCTGAGTACTGATGGCTTTTAGTCAGTAATTTTAATAGTCATTCTAATTCTGGAGTTTTCCTTTGGACATCTACTTCATCTGCAACTTCTTACAAATAAATCAAGTCCAAGGCTCACAGCGTAGACCATTAGACAGGCATTGCTGCTTTACAGTATTTTTTAGAATCTTTAGGAAAAAGACATCCTCAAAGGTTACTCATATTAATGTTGGAAAAAAAATTCATACTAAAATATCTGCATAAAGTTTACAAAGGTCATAGAGAAACCAGGATATAGAAGTGTTGACTTGTCAGACTAGTTAAAAAATTATTACAAATGTTATCTCATACCTAATTCCTAAACTATAAATTTCTTTACTTAAAAAAATAAGAAAATAAAAATATTCCATTCAGTAAAAAAAAAAAAAAAAAAATACTAAAAACTGTCCTAGTTATTTAAAGAATACAAAAATCTATTCTTAAAGAAAGGAATAAAATAGCTGCTATTTCCATCAAAATGGCTAAAATAATTGGTTACCACTTTTGGGAAACAAGCATCTTGCTTCCTTATGACTTATATTCTTAGTTTGGTGTATTCAAAACTACTTATGGAAACACAGACATTACTAATATAATATTAATATGTTCATTCAAGGTGGCTTTGCTGCCTTATTCTTTTGGTTTTTTTGGTTACTTGGTTTTTTCTTGTTGCTGTTGTTGTTGTTGTTGTTGTTGTTGTTGTTGTTTTACAAGAAACCATTTGAAGATTTTTCAAGATCAATGATAATCTCTGGGTTGGGTGTCAAATTAATTAGGTAAGCTGAAATAGGTCACCTGCAATACTTCAGTGTATTTTCAGCATACTGGTTTTAATTTTAAACAATACAAACAATTTAACTTAGAATGTTTAAAAATAAATAAATACAGGGCCAAGAAGAGTTCACATTCCCTAGTCCTTTATAACTTTTTCAGGAATTTCTAACTCCTGATTCAGGTTAACAATCTTACATTATTAAATAAATTCTAGGTGAGAACTTCAAGGCAATATGAATGAGGATTAACATTTAGTAATGGCATTTATTGTAATTTTAATCACATAAACATGTTGTTTTCTAAATTTATTCTAAATCACAAAAGTCTGAAGTGTAAAGAAGCTTAGATATGATCTAGTTAGACACACACACACACCCCAATTTTAAAACTGAAAAACAGGGTGGCTCTAGTTCACATATTGACTTTGGGAATTACAACTACCCAGGTTTTCTTCTTGACTTCTGGTTCAATATTCTGTATTGTACTGTAAAGGACTAGGGAATGTGAACTCTTCTTGACCCTGTATTTATTTATTTTTAACCATTCTAAGTTAAATTGTTTGTTCTGTTTAAAAATAAAAACAATATGCTGAAAATACAGCAGTTTTGTGGGAACAGGAAAACAGCAGATTTAGATGTGGTTCTTCAACCAATTTGCTTTTTTTCATTAAGCCAATCAACCTACATGCTACAAGTCTCAGTTTTTTTCATCTGTAAAATGGGGACTGAACTAAATAATTTCACAGGGCCACTACGAATTTAACCTGTGGTTTTAAACTTTTGCCTGTGTGAATGTAAGGAGGATAAGAACAAGATTTAACTGTTCTAGAGATCACCACGGATCTATGCTTGCTGTCAACATTTTTACTTTAGAGAAAGAAAAGTGGAAAAGTCAGAAAAAAAAAGTTCTCATAAGAAGCTAGATACTATAGTTCTATCAGAAGTATAATGAAATTACCTGGGAGAGTTTGGACTTTAAGGTATTTTTTTCAATCATTGGGACAAATAGGAATAGCAACTATTTAAAATTTACAAGCAGTTTTTCTGCTATCAAAAGGGAGATATATTTAAATTTACCTAGAGGAAGAGTTTTTTTCCTTTTGATGTGATGAAGGATGACCCCTGTGTTATTAGTTCTATAAATTTAGAGTGAATAGTTTCTAAATTTATAGAACTAATAGTAATTGAAATTTTCTGAAGTCTGTTTGAAATTTTCTAAAGGCTCCAAGAGATTGAAATACTGTCCATGAAATTTCAAACATGTATTATTGGGCACAGGAGGGAACCTGGAGATTATGTCTACCAAGAAAAAAAATTTTTTAAGTATACATTTGGACTGTTGTCTATTAGTTCGTGCTCTTAAACAATGGTGGGTTTTCTTCTTTGAGAAGTTTTTAGCAGAACATTGAGATCTGTAATGGAGAAGTCCTAAGACAGATTTTGTCCTTCATCTTAGTCTACAGGAGAGACTCTGTGGTAGATGGCTATATTAATAGCACCAATGAGTGATACTTTCTAGTATCCACAATGTTTTGTTGTCCTATGTTGACACTGGATTTGACCCTATTACTTGCTTTGGCCAACAGGACAACAACAAACATTGTACTTTGAGAGCACCAAATCCTAGCCACTAGACCACCAGGGAAGACATGACTTTGAGATGCAATGCCTCTTAAGACACTCTGGTCTCCATTGAAGAAGTCCTGTCTAGCCTTGTGGAAGATGAAAGATCACACAAAAAGAGATACCAGCCACTGCAGTTGTCTCAGCTGAGCCCAGCCTCCAGCCAAATTATAAGCCACTTGAATGATCCCAGATACAGCAAGCAGAAAGACCACCCTGATAAGGAATTGTGAAAAATAGTAAATTTCCCAAGTTTTAAGTTACTAGGTTTTGTGTTGGTTTATTAGACAGGAAAAGATAATTGAAACAGCTTGAGATGGGTTTCTTCTAAATGTAATGTATATTCTGTCAATAATCCTGCAGAAGTAAATTCTGGCACAGTTAGGAAGATATGATAACAGTCCTTAAATTGGGCAAGGACTAAAGAAAAATAATTATCCTTCTTCAGGGTCCTGGGTTTATTTGCAGTAGAAGACAGGAATACCCAGAGAGCTGCTGGAGATACTCAGAGAAAAGTAGAGTGATAAATTGGTCTCTGTCATGAAAAGCTAAACTAGAAGCATAACAAAGAAGCAACTCAGTCACGTGATGAGGATCATGATGGGACTGAGAACTTGTAGCATTTTAGAGTATTTTGCCTCCCTTCCATTGTGTACTAGGCATACTATTTCTTTTTCTCTTTTTCATTATTCTTTTATGCAACACTTTCTTTAATCAGTAAGAGGCATTCTCATTTTGTTTGCAAAGATGAGGATGGTTGAAACTGGAATGAAAAATGAAAAGAAAAACATTGTTTAACAACAAGGTTAAGGTGGTACAACTCCCTTGAATTTATAGATAGGAAATATAATTATCCATTTATATTTAATGTAATTATCAATATAATTGGGTGTACATCTAAGTTCTTGATATTTTTTCTATTGTCCAATACGCTTTTTGTTACTTTTTCCCATTTCCTTGCCTTCATTTACATTAATTGATTGCCATCTGATATGGTTTGGCTCTGTGTCTCCACCTAAATCTCATCTCAAATTAAATTCTCCATGTGTTGAGGAAGAAACCTGTAATCTCCACATATGGAAGGAGGGAGGTGAGTGGGTCCTGGCGGTGATGTCGCCCATGCTGTTCTTATGATAGTGAGTCAGTTTCACAAGATCTGATGATTTTATAAGTGTTTGGAAGTTCCTCCTTCACTCTTCTCTCACTTGTGACCTTGTGAAGAAGGTTCTGGCTTTCCTTCCACCTTCCACCATGATTTCAAGTTTCCAGAGGCCTCCTTAGTCATGTGGAACTGTGAGTCAATTAAACCTCCTGTCTTTATAGCTACCTCCAGTCTCAGGTAGCATGTGTTTAAAAGTGTGAGAACAGACAAATACAGTAGATTGGTGCCAGTAGAGTTGGGTACTACTATAAAGATAACCTGAAAATGTGGAAGTGACTTTAGAACTGGGTAATGGGAAGAGATTGGAAAGTTTAGAGGGCTCAGAAGAAGACAAGAAGATGTTAGAAAGTTTGGAATTCCCTAGAGGCTTGTTGAAGGGTTTTGACCAAAATTCTCGTAGTCATATGGACAATGAAGTCCAGGCTGAGGTGGTCTCAGATAGAGATGAGAAACTTCTTGGGAACAACAGTAAAGGTCACTCTAACTATGCTTTAGCAAAGAGACTGATGACATTGTGCTCCTACCCTAGAAATCTGTGGAACTTTGAACTTGAAAGAGAAGATCTGAAATTGGAACTTATGTTTAAAAGGGAAGCAGAGCACACACATTTTGAAAATTTGCAACCTGATAATGTGACAGAAAAGAAAAATACATTTTCTGGGGAGAAATTCACGCTAGCTGCAGAAATTTGCATAAGTAATGAGGAGTCGCATGTTATTCACCAAGACAATGAGAAAATGTCTCCATGGCATGTCAGAGATCTTGGCAGCAGCCCCTCCCACCACAGACCCAGAGGCCTAGGAGGAAAAAAATGGTTTCATGGGCTGGACCCAGCACCCCACTGCTGTGCGCAGCATTGGGACTTAGTGTCCTGCATCCCAGCTGCTCCAGCTCTAGCCATGACTGAAAGGTGTCAAGGTACAGCTCAGGCTATTGCTTCAGAGGCTGCAAGCCCCATGCCTTGGTGGCTTTCATGTGGTGTTGGGTGTGCAGGTACACAGAAGTCAAGAATTGAGGTTTGGAAACCTCTGCCTAGATTTCAGAGGATGTATGGAAATGCCTAGATGTCCAGGTAGAAGTCTGCTGCAAAGGCTGAGCCTTCATGAAGAACCTCTGCTAGGGCAGTGCAGAAGGGAAATATTGGGTTGGGGTCCCCACATAGAGTTCCTACTGGGGCACTGCCTACTGGAGCTATGAGAAGAGGACCACTGTCCTCCAGACTCCACAATGGTACATCCACTGATAGCTTGCACTATGCAGCTGGAAAAACTGCAGGCACTCAACACCAGCCCATGAAGGAGCTGTGCAAGTTAGGGGAGCCCACTCCTTGCATCAGTTTACCCCAGATGTGAGACATAAGGTCAAAGGAGATCATTCTGGAGCTTTAAAATTTAATGACATCCCTACTGGAGTTTGGCCATGCATGAGGCCTGTAGCCTCTTTGTTTTGGCCTAGTTCTCCCATTTGGAACAAGAGAATTTACCCAATGCCTGTACCTCTATTGTATCTAGAAAGTAACTAACTTGTTTTTTATTTTACAGACTCATAGGCAGAAGGGACTTGCTTTGTCTCAGATGAGACTTTGGACTGTGGACCTTTGAGTTAATGCTGAAATGAGTTAAGATTTTGGGGGACTGTTGGGAAGGCTTGACTGGCTTTTAAGTGTAAAAAGACATGAGATCTGGGAAGGGTCAGGAGCAAGGTGGTATGGGTCGGCTCTGTGTTTTCACCCAAGTCTCATTTCAAATTGTAATACCCACGTGTTGAGGAGGGACATGTAATCCTCATGTGTTGAGAGCGGGAGGTGGTTGGATCATGGAGGCAGTTTCTCCCATGCTGTTCTCCTGATAGTGGGAAAGTTCGCTTGAGATCTGATAATTTTATAAGTGTTTGGAAGCTCCTTCTATGCTCTTTTCTCTCCTGCTGCCTTGTGAAGAAGGTGCTTGCTTCCCCTTTGCCGCCACCAGGATTGTAAGTTTCCTGAGATCTCCCAGCCATGTGGAACTGTGAGTTAATTCAACCTCTTTTCTTTATAGTTTACCCAGTCTCAGGTAGTATCTTTATAGCAGTGTGAGAACAGACTAATACACCATCTTGGCTTGTTAAATATACCTTTTAGTTTTATGTTATTTTGGTGATTTCTCTAAGCTTTATAAAATACGGTTTTAACTTATTATAGTCTTCAAATAATGCTATACTATTTAACTTAAAGAGTATGAGTATAACAGTAACATACTTCCATTTACCTCCCTAAATTTGTGGTATTATTATCATATGCTTTACTCCCACATATGCCAGAATGCCATGTTTATATTTTTGCTTTAAATAATTTTTTTTTAAATTTTTAAGTGGGAAAGTATGTTTTATGCTTCCCTATACCATTCAAGCATTATTCTTTCATTTATTTAAAATCACATTACTATCTGTTATTATTTTGCTTTTGGTTAAAAAACTCCGTTTAACTTTTTTTTCTTTCAGAACCCAAGTCAGCTAGTGATAAATCTTTTAGCTTTTGCTTGTCTTAAGTCTTAATTTTGTCTTCACTTATTAATTTTTTTTCTGAATAAAGAAACCCCTGTTGAACAATTTTCTTTCAATAGAGGCGTATCTCTGAGATATGTGTTTGGTTCTAGACCACCACAATAAAGCAAATATTACAATAAAATGAGTCATACAAATTTTTTGTTTCCTAGTGCCCATCCCAGTGTTTCCCAGTGAATGTTTATACTATACTGTAGTCTATCAAGTGTGTAATAGCATTATGTCTAAAAATACATTCTTTAGTTAAAAATACTTTATTACTCAAAAATGTTAATGATCATCTGAACCTTCCATGAGTCATAATCATTTGGCAGTATAGGGTATTGCACAATGTTGATGGCTGTTAACTGATCAGAGTTGTGATTGCTGAAGGTTGGGGTGACTGTGGCAATTTCTTGAAATAAGACAACAATGAAGTTAGCCACATTGACAGACTCTTACTTTTACAAAAAATTTCTCTGTAGTACCTGATGCTGTATGATAGCATTTTACCCACAGTAGAACTCGCCACTGTTTTATCAACTAAGTTTATGTACTAGTCTAAATCCTTTGTTGTCATTCCAACAATGGTCCGAGCATCATCACTAGGGATAGATTTCATCTCAAGAAACCACTTTCTTGTTCATCCATAAGAAGCAACTCCTCTTTCATTAAAGTTTTGTCATGAGATTGCAGCATTTAAGTCACCTCTTCAAAATTCACCGCTAATTCTAGTTCTCTTGATATTTCCATCACATCTGCAATTACTTCCTTCACTGAAGCCTTGAACTCTTCAGTCATTTATGATGTTTGGAAATAACTTTTTTTTCAAACTACTGTTAATATTGATGATTTAATATCCTCCCATGAATTATGAATATTCTTAATTGGATCTAGAATGATGAATCCTTGTCAGGAGGTTTTCAATTTACTTTGCCCAGTTCCATTATAGCAATCACTATGACAGTAATAGCTATAGAAAAATGTATTTTCTAAGTAGTAAGACTTGAAAGTCAAAATTACTCCTTAATCCATGGGCTACAGAATGGATGTTGTGTTATCAGGCATGAAAACAACATGAATCTCTTGCACATCTCCATCAGAGCTCTTGGGTGACTTGGTGCAATGCCCATGAGCAGTATATTTTGAAAGAAATATCTTTTTCTTCTGAGCAGTAGGTCTCAATACCAAGCTTAAAATATTCAGTAAACCATGCAGTAAATAGATATACTGTCATTCAGGCTTTGTTGTTCCATTTCTAGAGCACTGGCAGAGAAGATTTAGCATCAGTCTCAAAGGCCCTAGGATTTTTGGAATGATAAATGAGCACTGCCTTCAACTTAAGTCACCAGCTCCATTCACCCCTAACAAGAGTCAGTCTGTCCTTTGACATTTTGAAGCCAGGCATTGAAATCTCCTCTATAGCTATAAAAATTCTACATGGCATCTTCTTCCAAGGCTGTTTTGTCTACATTAAAAATCTCTTGTTTAGTGTCACCTGTTTCATAAATTATCTTAGCTAGATCTAGATAACTTGCTACAGCTTCTACATCAGTATGTGCGGCTTCACTTTGTACTTTTTATGTTATGGAGACAGTTTTTTTCTAAACCTTCATTAACCAGCCTCTGCTTGCTTCAGACGTTTCTTCTGCAGCTTCCTAACTTCTCTCGGTCTTTCTAGAATTGAAGAAATTTAGGTTTTGCTCTGGATTAGGCTTTGGTTTAAGGGAATATTGTGGCTGGCTTGATCATTTATCCTAATCACTCAAACTTTGTCCATATCAGCAATAAAGTTGTTTCACTTTTTATTATTTGTGTGTTCCCTGGGGTAACACTTTTAATTTTCTTCAAGAACTTTTCCTTTGAATTCACAACTTGGCTAATGCTGGTGCAGGAAGTCTTGCTTTCAACCTGTCTTGACTTTCAACATGCCTTCCTTCCTACAATTAATCATTTCTAGCTTTTGATAAAGTATGAGATGTGTTAACTCCTCCTTTTACTTGAACACGTAGAGATCATTATAAGGTAATTAGTTGGCCTGATTTCCATATTTTTGTGTCTCAAAGAATAGGAAGGCCTCAGGCCAGAGAAAGAGATGGAGGAATGGCCAACTGGTGGAGCAGTAAGAACACACAAATCACTTATGGATTAAAGTTATCATCATATGGACACAGTTTGTGGCTCTCCAAAACAATTACAATAGTAGCATCAACAATCACTGATCACAGATCACCACAGCAAATGATAATAAAAAGTTTGAAAATATTGCATAAATTTCCAAAATGTGACACAGACACAAAATGAGCATATGTTATTGAAATAATGGTACCAGTAGACTTGCTTGACACAGGGTTGCCACACAAACCATCAGCTTGTAAAAAATAAAATGCAATATCTGCAAAATGCAGTAAAGTAAAGCACAACTAAAGGAAGTATGCCTTGAAATAGTTTGGATGTTGTCCCCACTCACATTTCATGTTGAAATATAATCCCCAATGATGGAGGTGGGGCCTGGTGGGAGGTGTTTGGATCATAGGGGCAGCTTTCTCATGAATGATTTAGTACCATACTATGGTACTGTCCTCATGATAGTGAATGAGTTCTCATGCAATTGGATCATGTAAAAGTGTGTGTGGCACTTTCCCCCACCTCTTTCTTGCTCTTGCTTTCACCATATGATGTGCCTGCTCACTCTTCACCTTCTGCCATGATTATAAGTTTCCTGAGGCCTCCCTAGAAGCAGACCAGATGCAAGCATCATGCTTCTTGTGCAGCCTGCAGAACTATGATCAAGTTAAACTTCTTTCCAAGTTACCCAATTTCAGGTATTTCTTTACAGCAATGCAAAAACAGGTTGATATATGCCTGTACTTTAAAAATGACTTTCTACTATCTTCTGGCTTGCATAGTTACTGATGATAAGTTTTCCAAAATTTTTGTCTTTATTCTTTTGTATGTAATGTGTCTCTTTTTCCTGGATACTTTTAAGATTTTTTCTTTATATCTGGTTTTTAGCAATTTGACTATGATGTGTCTTGTAATTTTGTTTAGTTTTATTTTGCATAGGGGTCCTTAAGACTCTTGGATCCATAAATTATGGTTTCCATAAAATTCGTAAAATCTTCAGCCATTATTTTTTCAAATATTTTTCTGACTTCACCACAATATCCTCTCCTCTAAAGCTCTAATTACACATTTGCTAAAACTTGATATTGCAACAGCATTCAGCAACCAACAACATAAAATTCTGAAATTCTGTCATGAAATGAAAAATTATTAGGCGTGCAAAGAAGCAGGAAAATCTGGCCCACACAAGAAAAAAAATCAAATTAAAAAAAACTGAAATTACTGGTGCTGGTTTTGCTTTTGTTTTATTTTTGTATCATTCAATTTGGATAGATTATATGTCTTTGTCTTCAAGTTTGCTGATCTTATCTTCTGCAGTATCCAAACTGTTCATCTGTTCCAATCATTTTTTATTTCATATATTTTATTTGTTATCGTTGAAGTTCAATGTAAGTTCTTTTCATTTCTTCTCATTCTCTCATTATTTTTATCTTTTCTTCTACCTTCTGGAACATATTAAAATTGTTTAGAATACCTGTTTTAATGTTCTTGTCTACGAGTTTCATCATCTTTGTCATTTTTGGGTCTGTTTGTATTAAATTTGAGTTTTTCCTGATTGTTGGTCATATTTTCTTGCCTCTTTGCTTGCCCGATAATTTTTTATTAGATGACAGAATATTATGTTTTTGTTTGCTAGATTTTGTTGCATTCCTTCGAATCTGAGTGTAGTTAATTTATGTAATAATTGTATTCTTTAAAGTCTTGCTTTTAAAATTTGCACAATAGGCTAAGAGCATTCTTGAGTTAATTTACCTCCGTTAGTAATCACTCTGAAGATTCTATAATGCTGTGAATATTTTGTGAGCTTTCTATTGTGATTTGTGGAAATATAAACTATTCAAGTCTTGTAAAAACTCTGGAAAGGGTTTGGAAAGCATTTCATGCATCTCTTCTGGTGACACTGTTCCTGGCCTCCGGTAATGTCTTCTCATGCATGCTCAGATCACATTTAGCCAAAAAATGTGAATGTATCTCTCCCTCTCCTTTCTTTTTACCTCCCTCTCTCTCTCCCTTTCTCTCTCTCATTCATTCTTCATCCTCCCCCTACTCCAATACATCACCCACCAAACTGCAGCCTTGATAGCCTCTCTGAACTCTAGCCTCTGTCTCTTCAATTTAGCAAGACTGGCGGGCTGTCTTTGGGTCCATGCTATCTGTATTGCAGCTTGAAAACCATTCCCAGGATAGTAATCAGGAAAACTTGTAGGTTTTAGCTCATTAGTTTTCTTTCTCTTAGGGAACTTCATTCTGTGCACTTTGTTTTTCAATATTTCTTTTCTTTTCTTTTATTCTTTTTTTTTTTTTTTTTTTTTTTTTTTTTTTTTTTTTTTTTTCTGAGACAGACTCTCACTCTGTCGCCCAGGTTGTAGTGCAGTAGCACGATCTCAGCTCACTGCAACCTCTGCCTCCCATGCTCAAGCAATTCTCCTGCCTCAGCCTCCCAAGTAGCTGAGATTACAGGTGTGCACCACCATGCCCACCTAATTTTTGTATTTTTAGTAGAGACGGATTTCACCATTTTGGCCAGGCTGGTCTCGAACTCCTGACCTCGGGTGATCCACCTGCCTCTGCCTCACAAAGTGCTGGGATTACAGGCGTGAGCCACTGTGCCTGACCCTGAAGATCTTTCTTTTACATACTATTGCCAGCATTCTAGCTGTTTAAGGAAAGAGTGTTAATCCAGAGTCTATTACTGTATTTTGGCCAGAAGTAGAAATGAGACAATTCTTTAGTTTGTTTCTTGGTTGTCTGGCTAGTTGGTTGGACTTTTTTTTTTTTAACATCGTTTTATTTTGTTGATAGGAGGAGATCTCCTAAATTCCAGCAGCTCATCTAAAAGAGCCAGTCCAGGTAGATGTCAACCTATTGTTAGAAATTAAGAGAAAATGCCTATATCATGCATAGGATAGACTATCCAGAGATTCTACCCCAAGACCAGTTGTATTTCTGAAGACATCCCCAAAAGAACGGTTGTGTCTGTCCAAGCTGTGCCTATCTAGGCTGTGCTTGGGGCTAACACCCAATCGTCATTCCCACCTCAGGTGGGATCATGATTGTACATATGAAAACCAGCAAACAAAAGCCAAATGAACCTTCTTTGAGCACATGAGGGAAAATCCTTGAAGGGATGTCAGCAATTGAAGGGCAATTCTGTGAGGGATTCCAGTTTCTGGCAATAAAGCAAGTGCTTTGTGCCATTATATTGTGTTTGTTTTTATGGGTTACATAATAATAAAAAACCCCATACTAGAAAAGATTTAAGTAGAATTTCTTGCCAAAAGAACAATCTGGTATTCTCTCCCTGTGGAGGAGTACAAATCAGCCAGCTGGGGCAGCCCAGCTGCATATGTACTGGGTTGAATAGCAAGCTAGTGTAAAGCCTGAGGCATCAATCACCTGCACTCCATCTCCCTGCTGATGGAGCAGGAGAGTGAAGCATGAAGGGGCTCCTTTCTCTCTCTCTCTCACTCCCATTCTCTTTCTCTCCTTTCCCCTTCCTCCTTCCTTCTCCATATCCCTTTTCCTTCCTCTTTTTCTTCTTTTCCCTCTGTCCTTCTCTCTCTTTTTCTTCCAAGAAAGAAGTCCCATTAAGATAATCTAGGCTACAAAATTACATAATAATGCAATAATAATAGATGAGAGTAGGGTGGCAATACTGGTGCTTTTTATTTTCTTTATGCTTTTCTATATTTCCCAGTTATCTACACTAAACATACAAAACAGTAATAATAAAACTTATTTAAAGGGAACACACAAAAATGTTATCTTCCAGGAACCTAGCTTAATTCCCTAATATAGAGCAAATAATAGGTGTCTGTTTAATAAATGAGGAAAAGTAGTAATGTTTGGAGGTAAGAAAAACAGTGACACTCTCTATTAGTTTTTTTAATTGCAACAATTCTGTTCTCTTTGATCCTTTCAGAACTTGCAACTCTTCTAAAGTGCCTCCATGGGTTTCTAGCTTTCTATTTTAAGAAAAGCAAGCGTCACACTTTCTGTAACATAAGAAATTGTTAATTGTCATGAAGTAATTTAAACTCTATATAAATTAACCCCATATCCCAAAATATAAAAGTTGCCAATGCTAAGTCTAATTCCTAAAGATAACTCTAGAATAACCTTGCCAATAGCAGACTGCTTAGTGCTAGGTCATTACTTTCAGGATGGCTGTTCCTCAGCAAACACCTCAGATACTGCTGAGAGCTGGCTTTCCCTCAGTGCCATCTTCAACTTCTCTACAAAAGATATCTAAATCAGCGAAAAGTTTACTAATAAACCTATACATGAATAAAGAAGAGGGGCTTGTTTCCTTTTTCTTTGGTTGGAAGTAAACACCAGCGTATATCTCATAAAACCATTTACCCTTATTAAAAGTTAAATATATAGTGAGAATATGCACATAAATCAGAGAGTTATCAAAAACTATTTAGGAAAAAAAATATTTAACATATTGTAGTTGAATGAATTGAACACACTGACCTAACACCTGTACTACACCATACTGGGGGCACTTCTAAATGCATTTGCAGATGTGGAAGCTCACGGCCTACCAAAGCGCATGTTCCTAATGGTGTTCTTATCATCCTTATGCTACCTGTCCCACCACACACGCACATATTTCGTATCTTTCTGGGGCGACTGCATATAGTAGGTCTTCAACAAACATGTTACATTGAATAATATTTTTTGTATTAGAACTATGAAATCATTTGACATAACATGTATTTAAAGTAAAAATTTACACTCACTTTAGTTCTGCCATATGAAGCTACTCAGAAACAATTTATTTGCTCTTTTACTTGCCACACTATGTAGTCATTGTCTTTTCATTTGTGTACATCCCCTAAAGGTAGAGAGCATTTCAACCACTGCCTGATGCTTCCCTATGCCTTCCACTAAGAGCTGAATTCATTCATTCATTCATTCATTCATTCATTCATTCATTCATTCATTTTTTCACTTATCTCTCCATCCATCTACTCAAGAAATCCATGGAACATGCGAATATTTGAAGACAGTCTTCACATTCTTCTTAAGTCTTCTCTTCATCTAACTAAATATTCTCATTATCTTCTTTATCATTCTTATTGTGATATGTGTTCTAACAAACTCAAGGGATGTTGAGAGATCAGAATCAGGGAGTGTGAGGGAAGAACTATTCCCTCTCTTGTTCTAAGTCCAAGCTTCTACTATTACAACATTCAGAACACTCCTTCAAAATGGATAAAAAAGATATTCTGAGAACACAGTAATAAAAAAATCTAATATCTAATAATCTAGTAAAATGGAATTATAATTTAAAAATACCATTATGTTACTGAAAGGTACTTTAGGGGAAGTGTTATGTGTAATGCCATGTGAGCCTATTTTTTGCCTATAAGTTATATTTTACTTTTCTAAATTTAAAAATTCATTAATATTAAAACTCTAAGGGATCACCAATTGTCTTTTGGACATTAAAATAACACCAGCAAATGCAGTATTATATCTTTCTAAGCCACTGCTTAGTATTTCAGTGTTATACCATGATCATCCTTAAAATGTGCAAGAAAGAACCAACTCAGTAATCAGTATTGATCTTGTAACTCCTCTGCACATAATGACTTCAGTGGGGCTAGTGCTTTTCTACTGATGGCTCTCAGAGCTTTAAAAATAATAATACTTGCAAAAGACTGAGGACAAACATTACAGCTATATCTTTAAAAATACTGCATGATCCATGTCTTGGAAAGGAATCAGAAGGAAGACCACATCCACACCTTAGTGAATAGTAGTTCCTAAAATGCCTGCTCAGCCTTATGAAGACTGTAGCCATCAGTCCCATGCCATGTTGAGTGCTCATCTTTGGATATCAACAGAGACTGTCATTGTTGAGCTGCTTATCCTCTCATTAATAAGACAATTAGTATTCACACTATCTACTCTGAATTTATAAAAATAATCCCTCAAACATTTAGGCAGGCTTCCAGCTGAATTTCTAATGTAAATGATTTGGCTTAGAGTCAATGGAAGGTGATTTTCTGTGATACAACCAGCTCATGTCAAGACATTTCGGGGCACTTCACTAAAACATACAGATCTTGTGATTCATTTTTTTAAATCTCTGTGGCTGACATGCCCTTACTTGAACAAAGTTCCTTTCCAGATCATGGGGCCTTTCCATTAATGCCTGAAGTTGTATCTTTCTTCTTTAGTCTACATCACCTGGGGGATCAGTTGCAAGCAAAAAGGAATTCACTTTAGTAAACCTTGTGACTTCCCTGAATCCACAGAGCCTTCCAGAAATCGAGGCTTTATGGCAGCTCATTATTATCCTAGCCAAGTGTATCCCCCATTGAGCAATTAGGAAATAAAGAGTTTTATTATCTTAGGGACAAGAAGAATGCAGTGAAAACTCCATGTAAAGAAAAAAAAAAACATGAAATTTAGTATTTTGTGACATTTTAGTCTAGCCAGTGAGAAAATCCTGTATTCACTGCAGATATATAAAAGATAGTCATTGAATTGAACCAGAAATAAGCCTGAAAACTTTTTTTGCCTTCCCACCCTGCTTCTACATAGCTGCATTATTCATAGCCATTTGTTTTTCCCTTTCAGATGTGGGCTCACACTTTCTGCTTTGGAGCTATTGTTCAAGGCTTATTCTGATAGAAGTCACTAATTTTCTTTTCTGTGCTATCATTCCACACCAGGCTCAACTGTATATAGGGCATTTTGAAGTCATGGGAACCACTGAGAAAGAGAAAATACATAAAACTTTGGGCACGGATCAATTGAGCAAAACTATAGCTATGGCTTAAAAAATGCAGGGGCCTATATATAAGTTGGTATCTTTCTTGATTTATATTTAATTATAAGCATATATGCCTAATAAAAATCCCCACCCCCCAGTGAGTCATTATTTTACATTTAATTTTCTCTAGTATATACCCTTTTAACTTTTGGACAAATCAACCTTTAGGTAACAGTCATGTTACTTAAAAATTGATTTACTTGTGTTAGCCTCACTGTATCCATGTAAATTTTTAAAAACTTGGTGTCAAACTAGGCTCTCACTTTCCTGCATATGCATGCATGTATTGTGTTCATGCATACACACACACACACACACACACACAAGCACACGTTATCTGCCTAATAACACAACCACAACATCAAAAATATTTATTTACAGATGAACAGGTCAAATGATAGCCCTCTTTACCTTAAACTTCCCTAAAATTGGAACTCTTACTGGGGAGGGAAAACGTAATCTGTCATACAAAGTACAAGGGGTTAAGCTAGGAAGTTTATATAGATAATCCTAACGAGGTAGATAATAACTAGCTCACATTTCATTACTGTAGCTTATTTCCTGGAAACTGCAGAGAAATTACTGTAAGAATTAGAAAAGCTACATGAATACAAAACATGACAAAAATTAATAAATTCCTTTGAACATATGTGGCAAGCTAAAAGGAAATAGGGCCTTCTCAGGCCACCACTATTCTCCACCTGGCCAGTCTCAGCCTCTCTCAAATGCAAATCCATCTTCAAAAGCCACACCATTTACTTCCAGGTTTATGGAGAAATAGTCATCACCATACATCATACATTTTCCACACCATCTCTTGAACATGTCTGCTTGATCCCTGCAGTTCTCCGTCCTATGAGAGTTGCTCTACCTCTCTTTCTCCATCACAATTTCTTCTTTAAGTCTCTCCAGCCTTTTCTTCCTTCTCCAACATACAGTCAAATGCTATAAGCCCACCTACCACACTAGGAAATCAAAAGTTACCCACAAAAAGAAAATGTAAACCCAATCTGTTACCAAGATCTGCCTACCAGTATTCCTTGGGTGTATCTGGATTGGATGAGAGCTGGCATCAGTCTGGTATTAAGCAAATTGCTCTCCCTGTTCTACCTTCTCATGATGACCACTTTGCTCTTTTTATCCTTTACATCTCAGCACAATTATCACCTGCTGAGAAATACTCCTCTGAATTATTCGACAGATTCAAATTTTTGTTTTATATTCCCCTTAGGCCCATGTGCACCTCTTTGGTAACACAACACAGTTCTGACAGTGTTTTGTGTAACTGTGCTTAATGTCCACTGCATATACGAGACAACGTAAATCATAAAGACAACAACACCAGCTCTTGTTTTCTTATCACCACCCCCCAAATCTAGTACACTGTCTAGAATATAAAAGGTGCTCAATTAATATTTCTTGAATGAATGAAAGGTTGAATGAATAAATATGTCTATGTGTATGGGTTTATGTAGTCTCTGTTTATAAATAATATTTCTGAAGACTTAGTATTAAGAAAATACTTTTTAAAAATTACCTGAACAAGAGCTAAAATAAAATGTTATCGTCTTCAGTAGATGTTGTATCACAGCCATAGAATCAGAAGCGGCTGAGGATTTGAATTTATTCATTCCTAGTGTGACTATTCACATTTGCCTGAAATAGTCCCAGGTTTTCATCTCAGTATGATCTTTAGGAACACCCTTTGCTCTCCAAATTATTTTAATTTAATCAACAAATTACATAATTACCTTGTTTGTCATGAAGTGAATTCTTGGGTTCTGGCCCTGGGTTACTGTCTTAGTTCATTCAGGATGCTACAACAAACACACCATAAACTAAGTGACTTATAAGCAAAAGAAATGTATTTCTCCCAGCTCCTGAGACTGAGAAGCCCAAGATCAAGATGCTGGCAGATTTGGTGTCTGGTGAAGAACTGCTCTCTGGTTCACAGATGGCACCTGCTAGCTGTGTCCTCCCACGATAGAAGGGGCGAAAGAGCTCCCTTGGGCCTCTCTCATAATGGCACCAATCCTGTTCGTGAAGGCTCCATCCTCATGAACTAATCACCTCCCAAAAAGCTTCACCTCTTAATACCATCACCCCAGAGGCTAGGATTTCAACATATAAATTAGAGAAGGAACACAAACACTTGGACCATAGCAGTCACTCCGTGAAATGCGTGCTGCATGACAGAGGTCTATTCTAAGGTTCCAAATTTAGATATTTATTTTCTCTCCACATATCTATGAAGACTGTAGATATAATACTAATCTGTTGAAATATAAAAGCACTGAAATTTTGCAACATCTTGTTGAGCTTAGGGAAAAATTACCAGGTAGGATAAATATCAAATGTGATACATTCCATCTTGAAATATTTAAATTCCAAAACAGGACATTACATTATGCATAGGTCCCCAATTGCATTTTGACAGTCTGAGCTTCATATTTTTATCCCTCTATTATATTCAGTGATTCATTGCACTTTAGCAGTTGGAATGTTCCCTACTAAAGCTGGCCCTAATTCAAAATTTAGTTAAGTTGCTCAGGGCAGAGATGTAAATGACCTACCGGGCCATTAAGTCCAAACCTCACAAGATTGTTCTCAGAATAATGAACACTGTGAAACTTTAAGAATAGGTTTCCTTTGGTAAAATCTGGATACAATCCAAGAAGAGTATTCATTGCTTAATTAATATGCAATAATATAACAAATTTAATTTGATGTGAATAATTATTAAATATTAATGAATAAGGTAATGTATACAGTTAAATCCATTTTATGATAAAACCTCCCTAAACAGTATTTCAAATCAATAAGGCATGCCTTCCTTATGCTAGCAAAATAATATAGAAAATGTAGATTGAAGCTATTATCCATCTTAACTTTTCTACTTTGAAGCTCGTGTCCACAACAGAAAAAATCAATTTGAGAATATAATAGATAAACCCAGGTGCACATATTGCAGCAAACATTATTGTTTTTTTTTTCTTTTCTTTTCTTTTCTTTTCTTTTTTTTTTTTTTTTTTTTTTTTGACTCCTAGTGAAAGTTGCTTATTACAAATTCTGTCTGGAATTCTTTTAAGCTTTTTGCTAATAAAATCACAAACTAACAGAACAAACTATTCAGAGATAATTGCAATGCATTATTTAAAGACCTTAAAACACCTGTCTTCTTTATTTTAAGGTGTCTTACTAAAATATTGGTGTAAATATTCTTACTCCTAAATGGATGTGTTGTGGGGGTCTGACTATCATCAGAGAGGGACCTTGTGAAAACTAAAGGAGCCCTGTGAAACCCCAAGTTCATTCACACAAGACTCTGACCATAATAGATGATGGTGATAGCCTTCACTGGGTCTTTTTATTCCCCAAATGTGTCTAATTAAAAATTTAATGGTACCATTGATAAAGGTGAGGGGTAGGAATCTCCAGAGCATCTCAGCCTTCAGTTGACACAGTTGGGTCAGACCAAGAGATTCCAGACCTGGAGCAAGACATGCCTACTGGATAGGCACAGGCCCTTGGGGAACCAACTGCAGGGCACAAGAAGCAGTGGAGGAGAGGCAAGCCTGTCAGGGGGCTGAAGTGAGAAACCTAGGAGTGGACTAAACACAGTCTTTCCATCATTCATTCATCTATCTATTGCAAATATCTATTGCAAATCCACAATATGGTAGGCACTATGTTAGGTATAGTAGTGAGTAAAGCAAACACAGTCCCTGTCCTCAAGGAATTTGCAGTCCAGGAAAAAAGAACACACATTAATTAAGTAATCCCCCCAAGGTCTGTATAAATGTGAAATGAGAGAGGATCTCTGAAGGAAAAGGATCTAATTACGTGACAAAACCCCTGGCCTAGACAAGGGGCAGGAAGTAGAATAAGTAAAGCCTGATCAGTTAGACCTGGAGGTTCCTAAAGAGATAACTAAGCACAGTGGTAGAAAAGAAGATGCCAGCAGGAATTGCCCTCCAGCCAGAAGGAATAGCATGTGCAAAGGTCCTGTGGCAGGTGGGAGCATGATGTATTCACAAATTGACTATGTGGCTGGACTACAGGAAGCACAGTTGGCCAGGAGAGAAAACTGGGCATCAGGAGATATGAAGAATGTTGTCTTCCCCAGAAAATGGAAAAGGAGTCGAAATCTAGGAGCTGCTACCACTGCTGGGATATGGGAGGGTGTTTTCTGGGAAGCCACAGTTAAATTTCAGTTCCTGTATATTAATTGGCAAACTGATCACAACTTAGACATTCTTTTCTATGGAAACAAATGAGAAACAAATTATGACCAAGTTCTGGTGCTATATGTCCATTTTAAGCAATATAGCTTGCTATAGCCATGTAGTAGAGAGCCAGCACAGCATAGTCTTCGAAATCAGAGAAAGCAGGTCCAAACCTTGCCTCTGCCACTTCCCTCCTGTGTGACCTTGATTAGTTCACCTAATTTGTCTGGGGTTCTGTTTTCATCAGTTTCACATGGAGCAATGTTATGATTTACCTCACATAATTAAATCATCTTATTTACGTAAAATGCTTATAAGATTGCTGGGAGCATAGTAAGCATGCAATAAACATTAGTCATCATTGTACTAGGCCAAAGCACTTACCCACCCCCATTGCTAGGAGAGTGAGCTGCAAAAAGCTCACAGCTGCACCTCTCCAAAAATAATGTCTTAAAGGATGGGAGAAAGCTCACCCAACAAATGCTGCCTCCTAAGCCAGTTTGAACTGATTCGGAATACAGAAGCCTGCCTCACTCCAAAGGGTAAAACTTCTGTGGTCCTAATCACTCCCTAGCTACCTGGAGGACGAAGCTGAGACCTCATTTTTACTTGGCTTCTTCCCTTGTCCTAGGCTGCTTCCCTCACAGTTTCCTCCCAGAGCACTCTCAATAAATCACCGATAGAAGAAACCTTTCCTTTGCTTCTTGAGAACCTGAACCAAGACAGTTGTCGTAATTCATGTGTTAGTCTACTCTTTCTCTGAAGCTTCACATTCCTTCTTGACAGACTAAAAGCTTGGCTCAGTTGACTTAAAAAAATAGGTCTTGGCTAACTGAAGTTTCCACACTCAGTGCTCAGTTAGCACCTTTTACAGATTTCTGTTGGTTGTGTATTTATTGGTTTACCTGTCTGACGAGAAGCCCCACCAGACGATGAACTTCACAAGAGTAAGTGCCATATGTTAGTTTTTACCCCACCAGATACAGCACACAGTCTCATATAATAACCCAGCAATTCAATTTAATTCACTTAAGTGTAGAGTTGTGCAACAAATAGATTATGACATTACAATCAGAAGCAAATCTCCTACGGAACAGAGAATCTGAGTGTGCTTTCACTTTAAAAATTAACCCACCCTGACCCAAATGACACTTTACCTATTCCAAGCTGCTGGCTCATCTGTTCACTCACACACAGTTTATGAATGCTGCCTTCCAGTTGCTGCTGCCTCATTCCTATACAACTTTATAACAGATGTTAAAATCTGATTCTGTAGCATGTTAGAATAAATCAGGCAAGAAACTGACAATCAAAATCCTTTTGGGGTTTGAGGAAAATGACTCAGCATACAAAACTCTCCATAGAAGTTCACTATATCCTTAAAATTTAGCTTAAAACACTACTACCTACAATGCACTCATATTCATTACATTAATAGATTTGACACTGAGGCCCAACAAAAGCAAAAATATTCAGAAGGTAGTTTGGGAACAAACAACTGACAACACATTATTTCACAATGTGGGTCCAATGAAGATGTATGGGAAATTTTAAATAAAGAGATATGTGCAAATGAAGTAATTGCTTAATGGAGTCCTATATCTGATGAAATGACTAGAGGAACAATCTGAACTTGAAGAAATTCACAAACCAGGCATTTAGCTCCGAGATGATTGGGAATGCACTGCATATGCATGGCCTTATTTACATACAGCATTCTCCCAGCTGCAAATACAAGATGTGAATCTATAATATGTATCCATCTACTGTATCCACATGTACAATATCTGATGTAATGAAATGGAAACTTCTGGTTCCTTCACTGTCATAATCAACACATTTATATTCACGCTTCTTCTTTTTATTCATCCTAACTGCTAAATCACCAGGAGGCACTAGGCAAGAATTTTAACATCCTAAGTCTTGTTTTTCCCTGTAAAATGGAGATAAAATCCATTTCATTTAGTTATCAAGTCTAAATATCCTGCTGATCAGCAATAAAAAAGAGAAAAATATGCCAAATTGATCATTTTTCTTTTTTAATTTCAAGAGTCAGATAAAATATGAGCAGGACTTTTGATGTCAAAAACAGGTTAGCAAGAATGCATGTTGAAAGTTGATTTGACCACATAATTTAAATTGGAATGTCTAATTCACAAAATATGAATTTAAAGAAATAAACATAGTCACAGTTTTCTTTCTGAGAAACAGAAAACAGCATATGCTACAACTTTGTTTTCAACAAATAAGGGAATAGTGTCTCATATGTGTATGTGATATCACTGTTTACACATATACACATATTAAGGGTAACATAGAATATATAGGAATTTGTTTTAGAGAGGAGTTTACAGGACAAATTTCAGTGGATAATTTTAAGCACAATGTGAACAGTGCTCTATTTTTCTTCCTGCTAAAAATGTCATAACGAAACAGTGAAAATCACTTTTTTCCCTAATTAAAGGCCACATGCTGCCTCTGTAGTAATCACAGATCTCATTAGTGCCCAATGAGAGTTATGGTATCAATCACTTTAAGTAGAGACTTTATATCAATAATCCCATGTGTTTCATGTGTTTGCATCTTTTGGTTGTTGCAAATAAATTCATTGATTGAAATCCGATTTGTAGAAATTTGTGTTAGCATTTGAAATGTGAAATCATTTTTTTCTTTTTTTTTCCTGAGAGATGTGGGATGGGGACAGGACAAAACGTGTATTAGGCAATGATGAGCTCCAGTAAAATAAAAATACATGTCTTATTTTTGATATGTGATTTAATACCTTTTCTATAGACAATTCACCATAAGAAACTCAGTGTGATGTTAACGCATTTACAAATAACTGATGCTGTATCTGTACTAGCCTTTCCCCATTAATAATTGCCTCATCCCATAAAAGAGAAGATAATCAAAGATTTAAAAATAAATGTATTGATCTCCTGTTCTGTACCTGGCAATTAAGTTGTTAATGTTATGTCATACTTATGCTATCAGAGTTAAGTGGAAAGTGGAAGCCATCGTCCACAGCAGTTATATTTTAAATAATTTGCCAACATTTTAATCCACTGTCTTTTTCCTTCTTAGAGATGAGTTCTCTTTATGTTGCCCAGGCTGGAGTACAGTGGCTATTCACAGGTGAGATTGTAGTGCACGACAGCCTGCAACCCCTGCATTCAAGTGATCCTCCTGCCTCAGCTTCCCATCTCAAACTCTCATTGGGTTCTAATGAGATCTGGGACTCTAGGGCACTCATCCACACCCGGCTTGTCCACTGTCTTAAGCAAATATACTCCAATACACACATTTTAACCTGAAGATTCTCAGAAGCACATTCTGAACATATTTTAAATGCCTTTTAGAGTAAATGGAATGATAAATTCATGTATCAGAATTTTACATTAAACTGTAAGTCCCTAGAAAGTAGGAATTGCGTCTTATTCAATTTAGCATTTTTAAAAGTATTTATCACTATGGTTTTCTTTCCTTTCCATTGAGTGAATAAATGCTATATATGGTAATAGCTAAATATTTATTGAAGTAAAGAGTATTCTATTGTACATGGCAAACAGACCCTAGAGTGACCTCCAATGATTCCCATCTCTTGTTCATACCCTTGTGTCCAATCCCCTCCCACTGAGTGCAAATAGGACCTGTAACCTGTGACCTGCAAGTTGCTTTTTTGTTGTTTTCTTTTTTTTTTTTTTGGAGACAAAGTCTCAGTCTCACTCTGTGGCCCAGGCTGGAATGCAGTGGCATGATCTCAGCTCACTGGCACCTCTCAGGCTCGTTATTCTCCTTCTTCAGCCTCCAGAGTAGCTGGGATTACAGGCGTATGCCACCATGCCCAGCTAATTTTTTTGTATTTTTAGTAGAGACAGGGTTTCACTATATTGGTCACACTGGTCTCCACCTCCTGACCTCAAGTGATCTGCCTGCCTCAGCCTCCCAAAGTGCTGGAATTATAGGCATCAGCCACTGTGCCCAGCCTGCTCCTAATCAATAGAATATGGCAAAGGTCACTCCCAAGAGTAGTTCCTATTTTATAAGACTCTGTCTTAACAGTCTGAAGGGAGAGACTCTCCTTGCTGATTTGATGAGGTAAACAGCTGTATTGGAGAAATCTATACAACAAGGAACTATGGGAAGCCTATAGGACCTGAGTGGACTCCAGCTGTCAGCCAGCAAAATGCTAGTCTGCTTCATATGTGGCCACCAAACATACATTTTAGGAATGTAAAAAACAGCTTAAGACTTAACAAAATATCTTGCTGTACAGCAAAATTATTCTTGACATTTCTTTAAAAATAAAATAATGAATGACAGACTTTTTAGGGTTTAGGGTCCAGAGGTTGCAAACACGTGCTCCCAAAGACCAGACAAGAAATATAAACAAGCAAAGCAGGCCAGGTGTAGAAAAGCATAGTAGAGCAAGTGCTGCATAAACGGCGATTGTCATTCATTCCCAGTGTGAGGAATGTGATAGAAGCTACAAGACTGTGGCAAGGTAGAGAGCATGTCTCACCTAAACACTGCAGCTACTTCCTGCCTTCAAATGATCATTGCTCCCACTATCACTAGATAGCATTCATTTTTGAAAAAATAAAAAACATTATTATGGGGAAAAATCACCTGCTGTCTAACATTGAAAAACTAATTATTGTAAAGTGTTCAGTCCTGACATGGTCATGAAGTGCTAGTCACATAAAACGTGCCCTCTTATTTAACTCAAGCCCTCATGTTAGAGCTGAGGAAATAAAGATTCAATAAGGGTAAGTTACCTGTAGAAGGCCCTACAATTAGGAAATAGAAGAATTGGTAATTATAAATCCAGCTCATGCACCTGACACTATAATAAGTCATTAGAAATTAAGAATTCACAGGCAATCCTTTTTGAGTATAAATTATCAATCTATGGCAACTAAAACAAGGTACAGAGAGTTCTTTCGTGGAAATGGCATGCTTGTGAGTTTAAAGAAGCCTTATTTGTTTATTTGGACATTCAAAAGACAAAAGCAAAATAAATGCAAAATTCGTTCAGGGTAAGCATAACAAATAACTATTTACCAGTCACATGCAATGCTAACAGTGTTTTAAATATTCATACGCTTTGGAGTCAGGCTGTCAGCTTTCTCCTTTGTCTGAGTCACACTGCCTTCCACTAACAGAGAGTGAATGTCAAACCACAGCTGGGCTTCTTGGGATACAGGCAATTCAGGGGTTCACGATAAAGGTATTTCTCCTCAAGGTTCTCAGCAGTAATGGGGCAAAAGAAACCCAGCATCCCATCTTCCTGTGCAGAGTCACCCCACCTTTCACTCAGCTGTTGTTTTGGTCTCTCACTCAGCTGTTGCTGTGGTTTATAACTTAGTGGCATATAACTCAGATTTCAGGTCTGATCATTCCAGTACTAACTGCCCAGATGTGAAAGTGTGGAAAATCAATAGTATTATTGTATCCTGGGTGGTCAACAAGGAACAGGTACACACATTCATATGATTTACAGCTCAGGCAAACTGACTGGCAGATACACTCAGAGTGCCTAATAGCGTAGATTTTTAAAAGGGAAGAAATATCAGTAGCAGTTTTTTTCTTCTTAGGAAAATTCAATGGATTTTTAGATTTGCATTAATTATGTCACTGTGCTTATTCAATATACTATTAAGAAGACTCAATATTTAGCTGAGTCATTATTTACAACAATTAAAAAATAGCAAAATAGCCTAACTTAGTAACTGAAAAAGATGTGAATTTGGCTTTGGGGAACATAACGGAATTTTTCACTCATCATGTGTACTAAATCCCTGTTGTAGGAATGAGTCACTAAGTAGCTCTAGAGGGAAAGAGAAAGCATTGGGAAAGTAGCCAAATGTATCTTAATTTGATAGATTGAACCCCTGCCTTTCATTTTTAAAGACTGTCTACGGCCTCGTCCTTTGAAGAAACCCTCTGTTTCATCCACGTTGCTGGTTCCTAACAGAGAATCCTCCCTGCCCTTCCCCCTCACCAAAAGAAAACAGTTTGGAAAAATTTTATTTTCCTTTTCATATTATAAAGTTTATTAAAGTAGTGTGTACACAGGCCCAAAACAAACAAACGAAAAACAACTTAGTACAGAAAGGTTTATTTTGAAAAGCAATTAATAACTATTTGTAATGTTTTTTCTGTTCCCTATTTGTTCTGGCAAAAGGGAAACCCTTAAATTCTGCTAATTGCTCCTGTTTCAATTGTAATGTTGGTAATCCTTAAATTTTAAAAGAAAATCTTGTGCGTTATTTCCAGATTTATTAACTGTCATATATCATTTATTGACTTTTTGCTATGATAAATGAGGATAAAACTGACTCTCTACAAGCACTACTCTGGTTCATAATTGAGTAGGAGTGGTCAATCCTATTCTATTTTTCAAAACTAAGAAAAAAAGGTTAAACTAGTAGCATGCTTTTCTATCCAGGATGTCTTTTAAATCATTTCCAAGGACACTGCTACTTTAGGCATCAGTGAACTAGAATGCTATAGAGGTATTGGAATGTTGAAACCAAAGAATATGATTGAGGATATGGGCTGGTGAGTCAATTACAACTATAATCTTATGCTCCCTCCTGTTTCACCTACCTTGAATCCCAAGCAACCCTCTCCAGGAAATCTTTTAATTATTCTCGTATGTATCACTTTCAATGATGCATTTTACTCATAGACTTTCATGATATCTATGGTTTCTTGACTTCTTACTTTCTCATTTGAGTTTCAGCTTTACTCTTGTCTCCTAAATGAAGCTGAACACTTCTAATGATTCTCCCTAAGGGTTACCTTGCCTCTGCCTCATTATGGAACCATTTAGTTACCAAGAACCAAGTTACTGTCTTTCTACTATAACCTCATGTCATTTCTATCCACACATTTAGAATTGATGTGGTGGAAAGCACTATCCACCAGGAACCCACAAGCTGACTTCCGCTTCTTGATTTGAATATGTGGCCTGGGACACATCTAGAAAAAGAAGGGGATGAAGTAAATGAACCCTCAGCTCTGACCATCTGCCTACTTGGTGCAGGCACAGTGGTTAGTTCATGGCTTTCAAGGCCGACACTTTGTCAGTATGCACCACTACGCCGCACTAGTTGTTAAGGGCAACTTCTGTTCTGATTGGTCAGTACCCAGTCAGAATAATTACTCTCCCAACCAATATTTATTGAGTTCCTACCAGGGGCAAGGTATCTCCTAGACCCTGAATATTTATTGGATTAAAATATATATTCTAAGTCAAAGTGTCTCAGCTAGTAATGTGATGTGTGACTTTGGCCCAACCACTTAACATGCCTGGGTTTCAGTTTCCTCATTTGTAAAACAGGAAATGTTCAAAGTCCATTTTTCTCAAGTGATTTATGAGTCAGTAATGATTACACTGAAATTGGTAGAATTTGCCTTTTAAAGTTACAAGTAAAGGAAATATTTCATATTTTTACAAAAGCAGTATGTTAGTTTTTAATTATAAAGAGAAGTAAAGCCAATTTTCAGGGGAAAAATCAATGTAGCCATCTCCTCCCTGAATAATTGTCTAATTATCTACATCATCTCATTTTCCAGTTTCTAGCCACATTTATATATTCAGTGGTTATTGGAATTTTCACCTTGAGAAGATATCCTGATTTGACAGAGCAAAATATAAAATATGATCTTGGAGATAAATAAATCCATTGAACTCTGCCAACCACAATCCCACTCTGTTCAAAGCTGCAGTCAGGTTCTAACTCCTCAGCAAAGAGATGAGCATGTGCTCTGTGCCAGGCTGTGTGAACCATGTGGCACAACAAAATGTGTAAGAAATTATCTCCACCTTCAAATAGTTTAAGATACAGCAATGTGACAAGCACAAAATGTAACATGACTGTAAACAGACATGGCCCGGTGAATCCCTAACATCTCATGACATTGCAAGAGCAAGCACTGTGCAGTTTCACAGAAAAGGGTTGTCAAAGGAGATGGGATGTAAATCTCCTTGATTAAAAAAAATCAAAAGCTAACACACACACAGACACAACATATATGCATAACACATATGCAGATGTGTTCATGTCTGGGCGTATATATAGTGAGAGTGAAAAATGAGAACCCATTCTCATCATTAGATTTAAAGAGTTAATACATACATGAAGTACTTAGAACAATGCTTAGCATACAGTAAGGGCTCTAAAAGGATGAGCTGTTAGGTTATAGGAACACTGACATTTGAGAAAGACCAGAATACCCATGAGAGTCACAAATGATCACTGAACATCCTTCACACCCCCAAGCCCCAACTTTCTGACCCCTCTCTCCTGACACGTGTGCCAGCAGAACCCAACTGGATGGACTAGTTCCTCTGGAACTTGCGGTGGGCATGTAACTCTGCCCACCAAAGGGCAATCAAAGGACTTCACCTGCTTGGCTATTTTGGTTGATCTGCCAAGAGGCATGTAACACTGGGTGCACCAGATTTCTTATCTGGATTTTTCTCAATCCTGTCACTGCCCTATTTCTGCCAACCACACACAAATACCAATTTATTTCATGGAAAGAAAAAAAAGATTAACTAAGGGGAGAGATCTCATTACCTGACAGGAGATAATAACTTTGAAAATATTAAATAAGCACAAGAGAATAGAATAACTAGGGATTTGTGGCCTTTAAAATATTTTAGCCTCTAGAGATACCTATAATTATGCTTTTAGCATGAAATCCATGAAATACATTTTGAGATTTATGGATATTTATTTTTCCTATGAAAATTTTCTTGGAATTGTAATGGTGTAGTTTCTGCATTGTGTCTTTTAAAAACTAGTTGCAGGTGGGATCTCTCTCATTATGTGAAAGGCCAGCACTTGCTCAATTTAAATGTGTATATTCTTTGCAATCTTTCCCTAACAAGTTTCTTTATAGCTCATGTCTCTTGAAAAAGTGCAGTATTACTTGTTAGAAAATAAAACTTTTATTCTTTTTAAAAAGCATTAATATATGAAGTTAATAATCTTTTTTTATATTTTTATTTTATTATTTTTTTTTATCAATTCATCATTTATATCATGTATAACTCCCCAATGCAATCCCTCCCTCCTCCCCCCTCCCCCCTCCCCATGATAGGCCCCAGTGCATGACGTTCCCCTTCCCGAGTCCAAGTGATCTCATTGTTCAGTTCCCACCTATGAGTGAGAACATGCGGTGTTTGGTTTTCTGTTCTTGTGATAGTTTGCTAAGAATGATTGTTTCCAGCTGCATCCATGTCCCTACAAAGGACGCAAACTCATCCTTTTTTATGGCTGCATTGTATTCCATGGTGTATATGTGCCACATTTTCTTAATCCAGTCTGTCACTGATGGACATTTGGGTTGATTCCAAGTCTTTGCTATTGTGAATAGTGCCGCAATAAACATACGTGTGCATGTGTCTTTGTAGTAGAATAATTTATAATCCTTTGGGTATATACCCAGTAGTGGGATGGCTGAGTCATATGGTACATCTAGTTCTAGATCCTTGAGGAATTGCCATACTGTTTTCCATAATGGTTGAACTAGTTTACAATCCCACCAACAGTGTAAAAGTGTTCCTATTTCTCCACATCCTCTCCAACACCTGTTGTTTCCTGACTTCTTAATGATTGCCATTCTAACTGGTGTGAGATGGTATCTCATTGTGGTTTTGATTTGCATTTCTCTGATGGCGAGTGACGATGAGCATTTTTTCATGTGTCTGTTGGCTGTATGAATATCTTCTTTTGAGAAATGTCTGTTCATATCCTTTCCCCACTTTTTGATGGGGTTGTTTGTTTTTTTCTCGTATATTTGTTTGAGTTCTTTGTAGATTCTGGATATTAGCCCTTTGTCAGATGAGTAGGTTGCAAAAATTTTCTCCCATTCTGTAGGTTTCCTGTTCACTCTGATGGTAGTTTCTTTTGCTGTGCAAAAGCTATTTAGTTTAATTAGATCCCATTTGTCAATTTTTGCTTTTGCTGCCGTTGCTTTTGGCGTTTTAGACATGAAGTCCTTGCCCATGCCTATGTCCTGAATGGTACTACCTAGATTTTCTTCTAGGGTTTTTATGGTATTAGGTCTAACATTTAAGTCTCTAATCCATCTTGAATTAATCTTCGTATAAGGGGTAAGGAAAGGATCTAGTTTCAGCTTTCTACTTATGGCTAGCCAATTTTCCCAGCACCATTTATTAAATAGGGAATCCTTTCCCCATTTCTTGTTTCTCTCAGGTTTGTCAAAGATCAGATGGCTGTAGATGTGCGGTATTATTTCTGAGGACTCTGTTCTGTTCCATTGGTCTATAGCTCTGTTTTGGTACCAGTACCATGCTGTTTTGGTTACTGTAGCCTTGTAGTATAGTTTGAAGTCAGGTAGCGTGACGCCTCCAGCTTTGTCCTTTTGACTTAGGATTGTCTTGGCAATGTGGGCTCTTTTTTGGTTCCATATGAACTTTAAAGCAGTTTTTTCCAATTCTGTGAAGAAACTCATTGGTAGCTTGATGGGGATGGCATTGAATCTATAAATAACCTTGGGCAGTATGGCCATTTTCACGATATTGATTCTTCCTATCCATGAGCATGGTATGTTCTTCCATTTGTTTGTGTCCTCTTTTATTTCACTGAGCAGTGGTTTGTAGTTCTCCTTGAAGAGGTCCTTTACATCCCTTGTAAGCTGGATTCCTAGGTATTTGATTCTCTTTGAAGCAATTGTGAATGGAAGTTCATTCCTGATTTGGCTCTCTGCTTGTCTGTTACTGGTGTATAAGAATGCTTGTGATTTTTGCACATTAATTTTGTATCCTGAGACTTTGCTGAAGTTGCTTATCAGCTTAAGGAGATTTTGGGCTGAGACGATGGGGTTTTCTAAATATACAATCATGTCATCTGCAAACAGGGACAATTTGACTTCTTCTTTTCCTAACTGGATACCCTTGATTTCTTTCTCTTGCCTGATTGCCCTAGCCAGAACTTCCAACACTATGTTGAATAGGAGTGGTGAGAGAGGGCATCCCTGTCTTGTGCCAGTTTTCAAAGGGAATTTTTCCAGTTTTTGCCCATTCAGTATGATATTAGCTGTGGGTTTGTCATAAATGGCTCTTATTATTTTGAGGTACGTTCCATCAATACCGAATTTATTGAGCGTTTTTAGCATGAAGGGCTGTTGAATTTTGTCAAAAGCCTTTTCTGCATCTATTGAGACAATCATGTGGTTCTTGTCTTTGGTTCTGTTTATATGCTGGATTACGTTTATTGATTTGCGAATGTTGAACCAGCCTTGCATCCCAGGGATGAAGCCCACTTGATCATGGTGGATAAGCTTTTTGATGTGCTGCTGAATCCGGTTTGCCAGTATTTTATTGAGAATTTTTGCATCAATGTTCATCAGGGATATTGGTCTAAAATTCTCTTTTTTTGTTGTGTCTCTGCCAGGCTTTGGTATCAGGATGATGTTGGCCTCATAAAATGAGTTAGGGAGGATTCCCTCTTTTTCTATTGATTGGAATAGTTTCAGAAGGAATAGTACCAGCTCCTCCTTGTACCTCTGGTAGAATTCAGCTGTGAATCCATCTGGTCCTGGACTTTTTTTGGTGGGTAGGCTATTAATTGTTGCCTCAATTTCAGAGCCTGCTATTGGTCTATTCAGGGATTCAACTTCTTCCTGGTTTAGCCTTGGGAGTGTGTAAGTGTCCAGGAAATTATCCATTTCTTCTAGATTTTTTAGTTGATTTGCGTAGAGGCGTTTATAGTATTCTCTGATGGTAGTTTGTATTTCTGTGGGGTCAGTGGTGATATCCCCTTTATCATTTTTTATTGCATCTATTTGATTCCTCTCTCTTTTCTTCTTTATTAGCCTTGCTAGCGGTCTGTCAATTTTGTTGATCTTTTCAAAAAACCAACTCCTGGATTCATTGATTTTTTGGAGGGTTTTTTGTGTCTCTATCTCCTTCAGTTCTGCTCTGATCTTAGTTATTTCTTGCCTCCTGCTAGCTTTTGAATGTGTTTGCTCTTGCCTCTCTAGTTCTTTTAATTGTGATGTTAGAGTGTCAATTTTAGATCTTTCCTGCTTTCTCTTGTGGGCATTTAGTGCTATAAATTTCCCTCTACACACTGCATTAAATGTGTCCCAGAGATTCTGGTATGTTGTATCTTTGTTCTCATTGGTTTCAAAGAACATCTTTATTTCCGCTTTCATTTCGTTATGTACCCAGTAGTCATTCAGGAGCAGGTTGTTCAGTTTCCATGTAGTTGAGCGGTTTTGATTGAGTTTCTTAGTCCTGAGTTCTAGTTTGATTGCACTGTGGTCTGAGAGACAGTTTGTTATAATTTCTGTTCTTTTACATTTGCTGAGGAGTGCTTTACTTCCAATTATGTGGTCAATTTTGGAATAAGTGCGATGTGGTGCTGAGAAGAATGTATATTCTGTTGATTTGGGGTGGAGAGTTCTATAGATGTCTATTAGGTCCGCTTGGTGCAGAGATGAGTTCAATTCCTGGATATCCTTGTTAACTTTCTGTCTCGTTGATCTGTCTAATGTTGACAGCGGCGTGTTGAAGTCTCCCATTATTATTGTATGGGAGTCTAAGTCTCTTTGTAAGTCCCTAAGGACTTGCTTTATGAATCTGGGTGCTCCTGTATTGGGTGCATATATATTTAGGAGAGTTAGCTCTTCCTGTTGAATTGATCCCTTTACCATTATGTAATGGCCTTCTTTGTCTCTTTTGATCTTTGATGGTTTAAAGTCTGTTTTATCAGAGACAAGGATTGCAACCCCTGCTTTTTTTTGTTCTCCATTTGCTTGGTAGATCTTCCTCCATCCCTTTATTTTGAGCCTATGTATGTCTCTGCATGTGAGATGGGTCTCCTGAATACAGCAGACTGATGGGTCTTGACTCTTTATCCAGTTTGCCAGTCTGTGTCTTTTAATTGGAGCATTTAGTCCATTAACATTTAAGGTTAATATTGTTATGTGTGAACTTGATCCTGCCATTAGATATTAACTGGTTATTTTGCTCGTTAGTTGATGCAGTTTCTTCCTAGCCTCGATGGTCTTTACATTTTGGCATGTTTTTGCGATGGCTGGTACCGGTTGTTCCTTCCATGTTTAGGGCTTCCTTCAGGGTCTCTTGTAAGGCAGGCCTGGTGGTGACAAAATCTCTAAGCATTTGCTTATCTGTAAAGGATTTTATTTCTCCTTCACTTATGAAACTTAGTTTGGCTGGATATGAAATTCTGGGTTTAAAATTCTTTTCTTTAAGAATGTTGAATATTGGCCCCCACTCTCTTCTGGCTTGTAGAGTTTCTGCCGAGAGATCTGCTGTTAGTCTGATGGGCTTCCCTTCGTGGGTAACCCGACCTTTCTCTCTGGCTGCCCTTAAGATTTTTTCCTTCATTTCAACTTTGGTGAATCTGGCAATTATGTGTCTTGGAGTTGCTCTTCTGGAGGAGTATCTTTGTGGCGTTCTCTGTATTTCCTGAATTTGAATGTTGGCCTGCCCTACTAGGTTGGGGAAGTTCTCCTGGATGATTTCCTGAAGAGTGTTTTCCAACTTGGTTCCATTTTCCCCCTCACTTTCAGGCACCCCAATCAGGCGTATATTTGGTCTTTTTACTTAATCCCATACTTCTTGCAGGCTTTGCTCATTTCTTTTTCTTCTTTTTTCTTTTGGTTTCTCTTCTCGCTTCATTTCATTCATTTGATCTTCAATCGCTGATACTCTTTCTTCCAGTTGATCGAGTCGGTTACTGAAGCTTGTGCATTTATCACGTATTTCTCGTGTCATGGTTTTCATCTCTGTCATTTCGTTTATGATCTTCTCTGCATTAATTAGTCTAGCTGTCAATTCTTCCACTCTTTTTTCAAGATTTTTAGTTTCTTTGCACTGGGTACGTAATTCCTCCTTTAGCTCTGATAAGTTTGATAGACTGAAGCCTTCTTCTCTCCTCTCGTCCAAGTCATTCTCTGACCAGCTTTGATCCGTTGCTGGCGATGGGCTGCGCTCCTTTGCAGGGGGAGATGCGCTCTTATTTTTTGAATTTCCAGCTTTTCTGCCCTGCTTCTTCCCCATCTTTGTGGTTTTATCTGTCTCTGGTCTTTGCTGGTGGTGACGTACTGATGGGGTTTTGGTATAGGTGTCCTTCCTGTTTGATAGTTTTCCTTCTGACAGTCAAAAGGACTGTCTGTTGGTCTGTTGGAGATTGCTTGAGGTCCACTCCAGACCCTGTTTGCCTGGGTATCAGCAGCAGAGGTTGCCGAAGATAGAATATTGCTGAACAGCGAGTGTACCTGTCTGATTCTTCCTTTGGAAGTTTCCTCTCAGGGGTGTACTCCACCCTGTGAGGTGTGGGGTGTCAGACTGCCCCTAGTGGGGGATTTCTCCCAGCTAGGCTACTCAGGGGTCAGGGACACACCTGAGCAGGCAGTCTGTCCGTTCTCAGATCTCAACCTCCGCGTTGGGAGATCCACGGCTCTCCCCAAAGCTGTCAGACAGAGTCGTTCGCGTCTGCACCGGCTCCTGCTACTTCCCCTGTTGGTCTTCAGCTGTGCGCTGTCCCCAGAGGTGGAGACTACAGAGACAGGCAGGCTTCCTTGAGCTGCTGTGAGCTCCACCCAGTTCGAGCTTCCCAGCGGCTTTGTTTACCTACTTAAGCCTCAGCAATGGCGGGCGCCCCTCCCCCAGCCTCGCTGCTGCCTTGCGGATAGATCGCGGCAGACTGCTGTGTTAGCAGTGAGGGAGGCTTCGTGGGCGTGGGACCCTCCCGGCCAGGTGTGGGATATATTCTGGTGTGCCTGTATGCTTACAGCGCAGTATTGGGGTGGGAGTTACCCGATTTTCCAGGTGTTGTGTGTCTCAGTTCCCCTGGCTAGGAAAACGGATCCCCTTCCCCCTTGCGCTTCCAGGTGAGGCGATGCCTCGCCCTGCTTCAGCTCTCGCTGGTCAGGCTGCAGCAGCTGACCAGCACCGATTGTCCGGCACTCCCTAGTGAGATGACCCCAGTACCTCAGTTGAAAATGCAGAAATCACCGGTCTTCTGTGTCGCTTGCGCTGGGAGTTGGAGACTGGAGCTGTTCCTATTCGGCCATCTTGCTCCGCCCCCTCCTTCAAAGTTAATAATCTTGATTGTAAAAAAAGAACTTTCTGAAAGGAAATGACACTTTTTTTTTTTTTTTTTTGAGACGGAGTTTCGCTCTGCCACCCAGGCTGGAGTGCAGTGGCCGGATCTCAGCTCACTGCAAGCTCCGCCCCCGGAGTTCACGCCATTCTCCTGCCTCAGCCTCCCGAGTAGCTGGGACTATAGGTGCCCGCCACGTCGCCCGGCTAGTTTTTTGTATTTTTAGTAGAGACAGGGTTTCACCATGTTAGCCAGGATGGTCTGGATCTCCTGACCTCGTGATCCGCCCGTCTCGGCCTCCCAAAGTGCTAGGATTACAGGCTTGAGCCACCGCGCCCGGCCAGGAAATGACACTTTTACAATCTTCAGTCTGATAGTAGGACAAAAGAATGACTTAACGTATAAGAAAGAGAGAGAAGTATTTGCATGTTCTACAGAACAAAAACCTCAGAAATACAAATCTCAAAGCCATTCAAGAAATAATTAAACAAGTTACACCTGAATATGCTGTACTATGAAAATACTGAGTTAAATATCTGTAGTGTATCCCCACCCCACTGCAGGTAAAGGCTGCTACTTCCTTTTCTAAAGAAGTATCCTCTATAAGAAAGCTTTCAACCAACAGTAATCGTCCTTTGTATAACTGCAGATGTTCAGCAATAGGCATTATTGAGTCAGCAGGGAAGCTGCTCACCAGATTTTAGAGGGAGATGAATATTATAATAAAAACCGGTCAGTCCTGCAGTCACAATTTCAATTCAGCCCTGACCCATAAGCAGGAAATCCATCTGCAGTGTCTCAGTAACCCTCTGGCTTATCCTCAGCCTTGGATGCTTTTGCACACTCTCCACTGCTGCTTCCATTAACCAATTAGGTGCTGAGGCAGAAGCAATCTTAACTTTGACAGCCCCTTTATACTTGGTCTCTGTTTTTCATTGCTTTGTGACATAGCCATACTGGCATTCTGTGTTATTAACAATGTATATTTTATTAGGCGATTCTTATTAGCAATTATCTGTCATTTGATAAGCCTATTTATTAGTTTTTGCAGCCATGTAACTAACCCAAGCAGGATTTTCAGAGGAGAAAATAAAGACAAAGGAAGACCAATGCACTAAAGAATGAAAGATAGATGTGGGAGTACACTCTTGAATTGGGAGTTTGCTGACTAGACTAAAAAAAAAAAAAAAAAAAAAAAAAGGAAATTGAAAGATTGTGGGAGGACTTACTCTTATAGGATGGGACCTTGTTGTTGTAGGGTACTGCTATAGGGATTACTGATGAGATTGATTCAGAAATGGGAATATCAAAAGTGAGCTGAAGAAACCAGTAGTGACCAATAGCTAGCTACCAGGAAAAAAACAGAACATCTAAATCCCAAGACTTTACAGGTACTTTTCAGCCCTCATCAGTTAAAACTCTGTGCCCTAGTCTCCAGGGAAAAGCAAGGATAATGATGTTTATAATGTTCTAAGTCCTCATCAAAACACACTCAGATGGCTTTGTACTGAATGCCTTTCAACCTGTGAAAATCCAGGGAACTGGCTTGAGGCTTTATCGCTAAATCTGGGAAGGTGCTGCTTTTCCATATTTCCCTCCCAGCATTTCTGAATTTGCAAAAGTCACCCACCCTCCGCTTCTCCATCTGCACATCAGAGGAATCACAGCATCCACCAACCTAATTTATGGGGATATATGAGTTTCTAATGAGACAATATTTACATAGAACTTTGAGCTTCTAGAGGGACTCTGCTCTACAAATACTAACTATTCTCAGGGTAATATCGGCACAGTCAGTTGGATAAAATGAGGGCATTTATAGTTAGATAACAAGAAAAACAGTCCTTCAGTAAAAGAGAAAATGGTTACTGGGGGATTATCCCTGAAAGTATTCATCTGTCCTCTTTCTCGTGTTTCTGTTTAGTATAAATGGCGAGAGTGGGGACTGTGGAAAAACAGATGCGACTCAGAGGTGAGACACTAGACCCCGGGAACACATTTACATCTGGGTGTGTATTTGGGATTTGACCTCTCAACAAAGAAAAGGACATGTGAGGCTTCTTGTTTACATTTAAAATATAAACAAATAAACACGGAGGGAGAAACACTTAGTGGTGTGGCTCTTTCACTTTTGAATTAAATTTCTTTTCTTAAGGAGCCATGCTGTATGTTAAAGGCAGAAATGGAGAGTGGGGAAAGGAAGAAAATAAACAGGTAAACCATGTGCACAGCAAAGAAAAGCAAAAGTCAGTGGCTTATAGCAGTAAGTAACACCTACACTACACTTGACAGTTAATCAACATGCTGATTTCATTTATTCCACGAAACGATCTTGGAAGTGAGTGTTATTAGATCACCCTCTGTCTTAGCTCTGGCTGCAATAACAAAGTACCAAAGATTGGGTGGCTTAAACAACAGAAATGTATTTCCTCACAGTTGTAAAGGCTGAAAATCCAAGATCAAGGTGTCAATAGGGTTAATATTTTTTCTGAGGTTTTCTCCTTGCTGTATAGATTTACGCCTTTTTCCTCTGTCTTCACATGGTCTTCCCTCTGTGACTATGTGTGTCCTAATCTCTTCTTCATATAAGGAAACCAGTCATATTGGAGTAGGTCCCACCAGAACAACCCCCTTTAATCTTAATTATATTTTTAAAGCCCCTATCCCCAAAAACAGCAACACTGTGAGGTACTAGGGATAAGGTCTTCAACACAGGAATTTGGGATGGTGGAGAGGACATAGTCCATAACATCCCCATTTTACAGACAAAGAAAATGAAAGCAAAGAAGGGTACGTGATTGTTTTAAAGGCCCACCAGACCCCTTAACTCAAGTATCTGGTGGCTTGAGCTCAAGTTCTAAGTTCTGACTCCTGAGTCTTCACTCTTGTGGGATGGAAGAGCTACAATAGTCTGGTGTACAAGAGGGGCCAAAGTCAGAAATGCCTTTGTATGTCTTCAGAAGACAAACTAGTTCAACTGAAGCCACTCATAAGAAAAAAAGACCATTTTAAGGAAAGAAATGTTAGTTACATATTACTATTTGCCATTCACAAATATCCCCAAACAACTAAAAAGAGGCAAAAAGAAACTTCAAAAGTACCATAATTGATCAGAAATTACCTCCCCTCATGGAAATAGATATCTGATAATGCAGCTCCTTGATTACAACCTATCTCTAGTTTACGAAGTTTGTCATAGGCTTGTAAGAATATTGTGGGGATAGCATGGGGAGAAACAGATTAATTGGGGATATTTAGGGTAGACTTTTATTATTCTTACTTTGTCACACACACGTACAATTGAGAGTTACTTCTCACAATTCTGTTTCCAACTCCATGCCTATTTGAGAGTTTCATTATGTTTCCATGTCTTATTAAAGATTTTGACTCAGGAAGTATATTTTTCCATCTGTTTTTTCGACCGTTCCCAACACTAGGCTTATGAAGGTGTCTATTGGGAGGGTCCAAACATCTGGATGAAGTTTATCAGCCAAATGTCTCAGGAAAAAAGAACAGAAATGTCCAGAAAGAGTGAGCAGGCAAGGAGCCCAAGTGTCAGTTTTAACAGCAGTTAGTTGTATCTCATTTTCCCAAAATATGTTCTTTACTCCTTTTACCAAATGATTCCTCCTTCCTTTTTATTTCAAAATTTCTTCCTCCGCATGCATTTTGCAATTAATCTACATCATTTTTTTCATTTTATTTTTTAAAATCCTAGAAAAAAGGAACACAACCATCATTTATGCCAGAAAGTCAAAGCAGGCATTATCAGACCAGTCTCAACTCTTAACTGAACCACTTACCAAGTCACCAAACTTTACTTTTTCGTCTGTAACTTTCAAATGCTGTGATAAAACCTATGGGGCCAGTTTTACGAATGTGCAATCTGTGCCATCAGACATGACCCCACTCTTAGAAGAGCTCCATGCTTGGTTTAATGTCTGCTGTTATGGTCTTGAAATTCTTTATCATATTTGAAAAAGGAACCTTGCATTTTCATTTTGTACTAGATCTCACAAATGATGTAGCCAGTCCTGCATACCTGCTCTACCTACCCATCAAAGCCTAAAAAAACTGCTTTGTAAACAAACAAACCAAAAAAAAAAAAAATGCTCTAAAAGTATAGGCCAAGCCAAAGTTCATTTTCACAATATGAGCATGACATACTAAGGAAGAATGTCCAAATGAGACCAGCTGGGAAGAAAAAGCATGAGGCAGGAGTCAGACTTGGCATCTAGCCTTGGTCCTTTCACTGTTGGGGTGGCTTGGGCAAAGCATTTCATCTCTTCCTACCCCAGTTACTTCACCTGAGTAATTATAATGTTCGGTTCTCTTCCCCGATGCACATTAGTGCCATCTAGGGAATTTTGTAAATGCCAGTTCTTGGTCCTTCCCCTGAAACATTATTATTTAATTGTTCTAGGGTAGAGCCTCAATGGAGCTTGAGTTTGGGCATTTTTTAAAGTTTCTAGGTGGGTAAGAATATGTAGCAATTAGAATTTGAGTGCAGATTGGTATGATCACTTTGGAAAATAAGTAGCTGTGCTCACCAAACTGAACATGCACACAGACCATGGTCCAATGATTCTATTCCTGAGTACATGTCCCACAAAATACTTACATATTTTCACCAAAATATTTATAAAGTAATATTGATGGCAGCCCTGTTTGCAGTAGTCCCAAACTGCAGTCAACACATGTCCATTAACAGTAGAATAGGTAGCCAGGTGCGGTGGCTCAAGCCTGTAATCCCAGCACTTTGGGAGGCCGAGACGGGCGGATCACGAGGTCAGGAGATCGAGACCATCCTGGCTAACACGGTGAAACCCCGTCTCTACTTAAAAAATACAAAAAACGAGCCGGGCAAGGTGGCGGGCGCCTGTAGTCCCAGCTACTCGGGAGCCTGAGGCAGGAGAATGGCATAAACCCGGGAGGCGGAGCTTGCAGTGAGCTGAGAACTGGCCATTGCACTCCAGCCCGGGCAACAGAGCAAGACTCTGTCTCAAAAAACAACAACAACAACAACAACAACAACAACAAAAACAGTAGAATAGGTAAATAAATGGTGGCATATTCATAAATGGGGTAGTGGACAACAATGAGAATGTTTTCCAGGAATGAACTATTGATACTTGCAGAATTTCACAAACATTGTGTTGGGCAGAAAAGGAAAAAAGCCTGATACAGGAGAACATAATACTCTATTATTCCATGTATATAAATTTCAAAACTAAGCTAAAATACTTTATAGTATTCAGTCAGGAGGAGGGTTACTTCTGTGGGGAAGATAATAATGAGGAAAAATATGGGGACTTCTGTGGCTAGAAATGTTCTATTTCTCAATCTGATGGTAGTTACAGGGGCATATTTAGCTTGTGAAAATTATTACGTTGGTGCAAAAAAAATTGTGGTTTTTAATAATTGAAATGGTTTGGCTGTGTCCCCACCCAAATCTCATCCTGAATTGTAGCTCCCATAATTCCCATGTGTTGTGGGAAGGATGTGGTAAGTTAACTGAATCACGGAGGCAGGTCTTTCCTGTGCTATTCTCATGATAGTGAGTAAGTCTCATGACATCCGATGGTTTTATAAAGGGGAGCTCCCTTGTATATGCTCTCTCTTGCCTGCTGGCATCCAAGATATGACTTTGCTCCTCCTTTGCCTTCTACCAATGGTTGTGAGGCCTCTCCAGCCATGTGGAACTGTGAGTCCATTAAACCTCTTTCCTTTATAAATTACCCAGTCTTGGGTATATCTTTATTAGCAGTGTGAGAACAGACTAATACAATAATTGAACTGTACACTCATGGTGTGTATCTGTTATATTTCAATAACCAGTTAATACCAACATTTCTTACATAATTTTAATATGCAACCAGGGTTGACAATCAGACTAGATATCTGTAATGTCCCTTATAGGATGGAACATCTGTGTTTGACTTTTCTCAGACCTTAGTCCCTGTTAAGGTTGAGTAAGGAACACTAATGCCCTTCATGGTCTTTGTGCTTCACCAAAACCTCCTTTTTTTCTTCTCTTTTCACAAATTCACCTTCAACATGAAAGGGTTCCTTTATATTCTTGTACTACATGTTGTTTAATTGGGGGGTCAAAAAGTCACTGATTCAATTATACACAAACTATTTGATCATGGAAACAAACATATCTTGTATATCCAAGTGTTTATTCTTTCATTCATCTTTTACATGTTTTACAGATAATCAATGAAGAAAGGAAAGGAGGTCTTAGGGCAATAACCAGGTGCCACTAGATGTACCGGCTTGTGCGAGCACACAGTCATGAGAGAGCAGAGCGAGGATGCTCCAGCACTTCAGGTGTGCTGGGGATTGCTTGTCTCTCTGCACTGTAAGCAGTCAAATGCTCTACCACTGAACTCTACCCACAATCTCTGCACCCTGTGGCCATAGGTAACAGACAGTCTATTTACTCCCTGACAGAAAAGAACATGTTGAAGAAATCTCAAAACCAGCAAAAACACCTAACAGAAAGCAGGGCTGAGTGTATCAACAAAGACAATGCTCTGTGGCTTTGAACACTCAGTCTAAATGAACAAATCAGGAAATGGCTGCATCACAACCTGTCTAAGGCCTCCATGCCTTAGACAGTAGAGTCTAAGTGATGCCGGTGAATAAGGTCGTGAACACAAAGCCTCCAATAGTGCAGATGGCGCTCAAGACTGAAGCGTAATCAACTGAACTGTTTCTACTCCTTCAAGAGACCCAATTCTCCAGCCTCATTGAGATCCACAGACTGAGGAGTAGTTTGGAGCAATTCATGACCACAGTGAAAGTTTTATGTGTTTTCTGTAAGGCATTTTTGTTATATAGATTCATAGGCATGGAAATAAGAAAGAAGGCTTGTGGGTGATTAAATTTTTACACTTTACTCTGTGTAGTAGCAGAGACTATATCTACACTTTAAGGAAAAGGAAATAATTGTCTCAAAGGCAGTTGTCTTTAGAGTCCAGCCCTTCCAGGGGAAAGGGAAACCATTTTTCTATGTCCAAGTTGCTAAGATTGAACTGAGAGTGTAAGGAGTGTGATAAGAATCTTTAGAAACACCACTCTTTAAATCAACCAGGCTGAAATCCCAAAACATAATATTTCTTGGAGAAGTTGTGCGAAAAGTTTGTAAACTTCGCTTACCTTTCTAATAAAATGAGATTCCTTATCTCCTGAGTTTCTTTTTTTTTTTTTAATTTTTTTTTTTTAAGTTCTAGGGTACATGTGCATAACGTGCAGGTTTGTTACATATGTATACTTGTGCCATGTTGGTGTGCTGCATCCATCAACTCGTCAGCACCCATCAATTCATCATTTATATCAAGTATAACTGCCAATGCAATCCCTCCCCACTTCCCCCTCCCCATGATAGGCCCCGATGTGTGATGTTCCCCTTCCCGAGTCCAAGTGATCTTATTGTTCAGTTCCCACCTATGAGTGAGAACATGCGGTGTTTGGTTTTCTCTTCTTGTGATAGTTTGCTAAGAATGATGGTTTCCAGCTGCATCCATGTCCCTGCAAAGGATGCAAACTCATCCTTTTTTATGGCTGCATAATATTTCATGGTGTATATGTGCCACATTTTCTTAATCCAGTCTGTCACAGATGGACATTTGGGTTGATTCCAAGTCTTTGCTATTGTGAATAGTGCCGCAATAAACATACGTGTGCATGTGTCTTGATAGCAGCATGATTTATGATCCTTTGGGTATATACCAGTAGTGGGATGGCTGGGTCATATGGTACATCTAGTTCTAGATCCTTGAGGAATCGCCATACTGTTTTCCATAATGGTTGAACTAGTTTACAATCCCACCAACAGTGTAAAAGTGTTCCTATTTCTCCACATCCTCTCCAGCACCTGTTGTTTCCTGACTTTTTAATGATTGCCATTCTAACTGGTGTGAGATGGTATCACATTGTGGTTTTGATTTGCATCTCTCTGATGGCCAGTGATGATGAGCATTTTTTCATGTGTCTGTTGGCTGTATGAATGTCTTCTTTTGAGAAATATCTGTTCATATCCTTTCCCCACTTTTTGATGGGGTTGTTTGTTTTTTTCTTGTAAATTTGTTTGAGTTCTTTGTAGATTCTGGATATTAGCCCTTTGTCAGATGAGTAGATTGCAAAAATTTTCTCCCATTCTGTAGGTTGCCTGTTCACTCTGATGGTAGTTTCTTTTGCTGTGCAGAAGCTCTTTAGTTTAATCATATCCCATTTGTCAATTTTGGCTTTTGCTGCTGTTGCTTTTGGTGTTTTAGACATGAAGTCCTTGCCCATGCCTATGTCCTGAATGGTTCTACCTAGGTTTTCTTCTAGGGTTTTTATGGTATTAGGTCTAACATTTAAGTCTCTAATCCATCTTGAATTAATTTTCGTATAAGGAGTAAGGAAAGGATCCAGTTTCAGCTTTCTACTTATGGCTAGCCAATTTTCCCAGCACCATTTATTAAATAGGGAGTCCTTTCCCCATTTCTTGTTTCTCTCAGGTTTGTCAAAGATCAGATGGCTGTAGATGTGTGGTATTATTTCTGAGGACTCTGTTCTGTTCCATTGGTCTATAGCTCTGTTTTGGTACCAGTACCATGCTGTTTTGGTGACTGTAGCCTTGTAGTATAGTTTGAAGTCAGGTAGCGTGATGCCTCCAGCTTTGTTCTTTTGACTTAGGATTGTCTTGGCAATGTGGGCTCTTTTTTGGTTCCATATGAACTTTAAAGCTGTTTTTTCCAGTTCTGGGAAGAAACTCATTGGTAGCTTGATGGGGATGGCATTGAATCTATAAATAACCTTGGGCAGTATGGCCATTTTCACGATATTGATTCTTCCTATCCATGAGCATGGTATGTTCTTCCATTTGTTAGTGTCCTCTTTTATTTCACTGAGCAGTGGTTTGTAGTTCTCCTTGAAGAGGTCCTTTACATCCCTTGTAAGTTGGATTCCTAGGTATTTTATTCTTTTTGAAGCAATTGTGAATGGAAGTTCATTCCTGATTTGGCTCTCTGTTTTTCTGTTACTGGTGTATAAGAATGCTTGTGATTTTTGCATATTGATTTTGTATCCTGAGAATTTGCTGAAGTTGCTTACCAGGTTAAGGAGATTTTGGGCTGAGACAATGGGGTTTTCTAAATATACAATCATGTCATCTGCAAACAGGGACAATTTGACTTCTTCTTTTCCTAACTGGATACCCTTTATTTCTTTCTCTTGCCTGATTGCCCTAGCCAGAACTTACAAGACTATGTTGAATAGGAGTGGTGAGAGAGGGCATCCCTGTCTTGTGCCAGTTTTCAAAGGGAATTTTACCAGTTTTTGCCCATTCAGTATGATATTGGCTGTGGGTTTGTCATAAATAGCTCTGATTATTTTGAGGTATGTTCCATCAATACCGAATTTATTGAGTGTTTTTAGCATGAAGGGCTGTTGAATTTTGTCAAAAGCCTTTTCTGCATCTATTGAGATAATCATGTGGTTCTTGTCTTTGGTTCTGTTTACAAGCTGGATTATGTTTATTGATTTGCAAATGTTGAACCAGCCTTTCATCCCAGGGATGAAGCCCACTTGATCATGGTGGATAAGCTTTTTGATGTGCTGCTGAATCCGGTTTGCCAGTATTTGATTGAGGATTTTTGCATCGATGTTCATCAGGGATATTGGTCTAAAATTTTCTTTTTTTGTTGTGTCTCTGCCAGGCTTTGGTATCAGGATGATGTTGGCCTCATAAAATGAGTTAGGGAGGATTCCCTCTTTTTCTATTGATTGGAATAGTTTCAGAAGGAATGGTACCAGCTCCTCTTTGTACCTCTGGTAGAATTCAGCTGTGAATCCATCTGGTCCTGGACATTTTTTGGTTGGTAGGCTCTTAATTATTGCCTCAATTTCAGAGCCTGCTATTGGTCTATTCAGGGATTCAACTTCTTCCTGTTTAGTCTTGGAAGAGTGTAAGTGTCCAGGAAATTATCCATTTCTTCTAGATTTTCTAGTTGATTTGCATAGAGGTGTTCATAGTATTCTCTGATGGTGGTTTGTATTTCTGTGGGGTCGGTGGTGATATCCACTTTATCATTTTTTATTGCATCTATTTGATTCTTCTCTCTTTTCTTCTTTATTAGCCTTGCTAGCGGTCTGTCAATTTTGTTGATTTTTTCAAAAAACCAACTCCTGGACTCATTGATTTTTTGGAGGGTTTTTGTGTCTCTATCTCCTTCAGTTCTGCTCTGATCTTAGTTATTTCTTGCCTTCTGCTAGCTTTTGAATGTGTTTGCTCTTGCTTCTCCAGTTCTTTTAATTGTGATGTCAGAGTGTCAATTTTAGATCTTTCCAGCTTTCTCTTGTGGACATTTAGTGCTATAAATTTCCCTCTACACACTGCTTTAAATGTGTCCCAGAGATTCTGGTATGTTGTATCTTTGTTCTCATTGGTTTCAAGGAACATCTTTATTTCTGCCTTCATTTCGTTATGTACCCAGTAGTCATTCAGGAGCAGGTTGTTCAGTTTCCATGTAGTTGAGCGGTTTTGATTGAGTTTCTTAGTCCTGAGTTCTAGTTTGATTGCACTGTGGTCTGAGAGACAGTTTGTTATAATTTCTGTTATTTTACGTTTGCTAAGGAGTGCTTTACTTCCAATTATGTGGTCAATTTTGGAATAAGTGCGATGTGGTGCTGAGAAGAAAGTATATTCTGTTGATTTGGGGTGGAGAGTTCTATAGATGTCTATTAGGTCCGCTTGGTGCAGAGATGAGTTCAATTCCTGGATATCCTTGTTAACTTTCTGTCTCGTTGATCTGTCTAATGTTGACAGTGGAGTGTTGAAGTCTCCCATTATTATTGTATGGGAGTCTAAGTCTCTTTGTAAGTCTCTAAGGACTTGCTTTATGAATCTGGGTGCTCCTGTATTGGGTGCATATATATTTAGGATAGTTAGCTCTTCCTGTTGAATTGATCCCTTTCCATTATGTAATGGCCTTATTTGTCTCTTTTGATCTTTGATGGTTTAAAGTCTGTTTTATCAGAGACTAGGATTGCAACCCCTGCTTTTTTTTGTTCTCCATTTGCTTGGTAGATCTTCCTCCATCCTTTTATTTTGAGCCTATGTATGTCTCTGCATGTGAGATGTGTCTCCTGAATACAGCAGACTGATGGGTCTTGACTCTTTATCCAGTTTGCCAGTCTGTGTCTTTTAATTGGAGCATTTAGTCCATTAACATTTAAGGTTAATATTGTTATGTGTGAACTTGATCCTGCCATTATGATATTAACTGGTTATTTTGCTCGTTAGTTGATGCAGTTTCTTCCTAGCCTCGATGGTCTTTACATTTTGGCATGTTTTTGCAATGGCTGGTACCGGTTGTTCCATGTTTAGGGCTTCCTTCAGGGTCTCTTGTAAGGCAGGCCTGGTGGTGACAAAATCTCTAAGCATTTGCTTATCTGTAAAGGATTTTATTTCTCCTTCACTTATGAAACTTAGTTTGGCTGGATATGAAATTCTGGGTTGAAAATTCTTTTCTTTAAGAATGTTGAGTATTGGCCCCCACTCTCTTCTGGCTTGTAGAGTTTCTGCCGAGAGATCTGCTGTTAGTCTGATGGGCTTCCCTTCGTGGGTAACCCGACCTTTCTCTCTGGCTGCCCTTAAGATTTTTTCCTTCATTTCAACTTTGGTGAATCTGGCAATTATGTGTCTTGGAGTTGCTCTTCTGGAGGAGTATCTTTGTGGCGTTCTCTGTATTTCCTGAATTTCAATGTTGGCCTGCCCTACTAGGTTGGGGAAGTTCTCCTGGATGATATTCTGAAGAGTGTTTTCCAACTTGGTTCCATTTTCCCCCTCACTTTCAGGCACCCCAATCAGACGTAGATTTGGTCTTTTTACATTATCCCATACTTCTTGCAGGCTTTGTTCATTTCTTTTTCTTCTTTTTTCTTTTGGTTTCTCTTCTCGCTTCATTTCATTCATTTGATCCTCAATCGCTGATACTCTTTCTTCCTGTTGATCGAGTCAGTTACTGAAGCTTGTGGATTTGTCACATATTTCTCGTGTCATTGTTTTCATCTCTGTCATTTCATTTATGACCTTCTCTGCATTAATTATTCTAGCTATCAATTCTTCCACTCTTTTTTCAAGATTTTTAGTTTCTTTGCGCTGGGTACGTAATTCCTCCTTTAGCTCTGATAAGTTTGATGGACTGAAGCCTTCTTCTCTCATCTCGTCAAAGTCATTCTCTGATCAGCTTTGATCCATTGCTGGCGATGAGCTGCGCTTCTTTGCAGGGGGAGACGCGCTCTTATTTTTTGAATTTCCAGCTTTTCTGCCCTGCTTCTTCCCCATCTTTGTGGTTTTATCTGCCTCTGGTCTTTGACGATGGTGACGTACTGATGGGGTTTTGTTATAGGTGTTCTTCCTGTTTGATAGTTTTCCTTCTAATAGTCAGGACCCTCAGCTGTAGGTCTGTTGGAGATTGCTTGAGGTCCACTCCAGACCCTGTTTGCCCGGGTATCAGCAGCAGAGGTTGCAGAAGATAGAATATTGCTGAACAGCAAGAGTACCTGTCTGATTCTTACTTTGGAAGCTTCCTCTCAGGGTTGTACTCCACCCTGTGAGGTGTGGGGTGTCAGATTGCCCCTAGTGGGGGATGTCTCCCAGTTAGGCTACTCAGGGTTCAGGGACCCACTTGAGCAGGCAGTCTATCCGTTCTCAGATCTCAACCTCCATGTTTGGAGATCCACTGCTCTCTTCAAAGCTGTCAGACAGAGTCGTTCGGGTCTGCACAGGCCTCTGCTGCTTCCCCTGTTGTTTTTTAGCTGTGCCCTGTCCCCAGAGGTGGAGTCTACAGAGACAGGCAGGTTTCCTTGAGCTGCTGTGAGTTCCACCCAGTTTGAGCTTCCCAGCGGCTTTGTTTACCTACTTAAGCCTCAGCAATGGCAGGTGCCCCTCCCCCAGCCTCGCTACTGCCTTGCGGTTAGATCGCAGACTGCTGTGCTAGCAATGAGGGAGGCTCCGTGGCCGTGGGACCCTCCCGGCCAGGTGTGGGTATAATCTCCTGGTGTGCCCGTTTGCTTAAAGTGCAGTATTTGGGTGGGAATTACCCGATTTTCCAGGTGTTGTGTGTCTCAGTTCGCCTGGCTAGGAAAAGGGATTCCCTTCCCCCTTGCGCTTCCCACGTGAGGCAATGCCTCGCCCTGCTTCAGCTCTCGCTGGTCGGGCTGCAGCAGCTGACCAGCACCGATTGTCCGGCACTCCCTAGTGAGATGACCCCAGTACCTCAGTTGAAAATGCAGAAATCACCGGGCTTCTGTGTCGCTCGCGCCGGGAGTTGGAGACTGGAGCTGTTCCTATTCGGCCATCTTGCTCCGCCCCCCCGAGTTTCAATTTTTATAATAAAATTGCACACAGATTAAAGGTAAGCTCTTTCTCTCTCTCTCCCTCTCTTTGTCTGAAAACATGCGTATTAAAATGCAAATATAAGAAGTCTCAAAAAAATTACTCCAAACTGATTTTTTTTAAAATTTTCAATGTGGCTCCATTTTTAAAATTAAAATTAGGACCTTGATACTTGACTAAACATTATATAAAAATTATTAAGTTGCAGTGGAGATCAGTATTAGGGAACATCCATTCCACTGATTGAAATTATTTTTTATATTCAAATTTAATGAGTATCAGTGAACCATGTTGCTGTTTCTTGTCGTTATTTACTGAACACCTACTATTTATGAAAGACTGCCCTGGGACTATGAGAATTAGAAAGAAATACAGACAAGGCTCTTGCCTTCAAAGCACTTACAAGCTCTAATGGGTAAGGTAGCAAAGGAATAATATGATACATGTAATGAATGCTGTAACAGGTCAGATTCAGAGGGACTCTAAGCTTAGGTAGTTAGGGACAGATTTCTCAACTGAACTTAAAGGGTGGACAACTCAAATAATTGAAGCATCTTCCAGAGAGAGGGAACAGCATGAACAAAGCCATAAAATAATGCACTCCAAAATGTGGTATATAAGCCATCTGCATCACAATCACCTTAAGAAAATGAAATTTCAGCCAGTTCAATGGTTCATGCCTGTTATTCCCAACACTTTGGGAGGTCAAAGTGGGAGTACTGCTTGAGAACACAAGTTCAAGAGCAGCCTGAACAACATAGGGAAACCCTGTCTCAACAAGAATAAAAATAAAAATAAAAACAAAAATTAAAAAATTGCCAGGCGTGGTGGCACGTGGCTGTAGTCCCAGCTACTCAGGTGACTGAGGTGGAGGATCACTTGAACCTGAGAGGTCAAAGCTGCTGTGAGCCCTGATCACCCCAATGTCACTCTATCCTGGGTGACAGAGTGAGACCCTATCTCCAAACCAAAAAAAAAAAAAACAAAACAAAAATAAAATCGCTGTTACCTACACTCCGACTTGAAGGTTCATATTCAGCAAGTCTGTTCTAAGACCCTCCCCCAAAAATATATCTGTCTTTTTATATATATATATATAATATATATAAATATAATAATTATATATAATATATTATATATATATTAAGAGCACATCAAGCATTTACTGGCATGAAAAACAGAAAGCAAATATTATATTTAAATTAGACTAAAAAGGGAGGCCTGAGAAGGAGGTCTGAAAAGGGAGACTGGAAATAGAGTGTGTGCTTCCTTGAGTATCAAAATAATGACTGTGGACTTTTTCCATAAACAATAGAAACCCAAAGAAGTCTTTTGTGCAGAAGAGTAACAAGGTCAAACTCATGTTTATTGACTCAGCAATGATGTGAAGAACAGTGTGGAGTGGGCAGAGCCAGAGAAGCATGGGAAAGTAAAATGGCTCCTCCAATTGTTCAAACAGGAGGGAATAAGTTCAGATGTGGATGGAAGGTGAGGGAAGAAAGAAAAATAAATCCCTGTTGAGAAAATGAAACCAGATTGTGATGTTTGTAATAGCAAATAGAAAATTCTCAGTCTACTCCATTACCATGTTCAAAGAAAGACATAGGCAAGGCCACTGTCTGACCACAAAATGCTAAATTTACCTTTCTCTGATTCATATCATCTTTCTCTGAGTGTTTTCTGGAGTTTTTGTTTGTTTGTTTGATCAATGATAACTAGCATTTTTTAATTATCTCACCTGTTAGATAAAATTTATTGACCTTCAATCACTGAATGCCCGATTCAAGAAACAGCCTTCACTTCCCTAAGCCTTCCTCAAAATCATCCATGCAAACTCAAACCCAGTAAGAAGATCATCCCAAATTACCTCACTGAAACACTTACGAGATTTTCCTAAGGTATAGTCTTTGCCACAGCAAGTTGAATAATCCTAGTTTTACTTGACAACAGGTATGTTCCTTCTGATCTTTGGTTAGTTGGGTTCAATACAAAAAGAATATCAACAAGGACAAATTACTAATACTGAGTAGTTGGTTGACTTAAGACAGATTAGAAATGACTTTAAAGTTTGAAGTCCCAGTGAATATAAAATAAGACTAATAGAAAAGAAATATCAGAAGTATGAGCCAGTTTTCAACTTGAAGGGACATTTGAAATTGAATTTGAAAATAGAATGCAAAATTTGAAGGGACAACATGACATTCAAGAGAAAATGTCATGTGGGTAACATGTTTACAGGCCCTCAATAATGGAGGAGATATCAAGGAGAGGTAGAGGTAAAGACTCATGCACAAAGGTGATCACTGGAATCTTGAAAATAAGGAGACCCTTGAGGAAAAAGAATGTAGAATTTAAAAGGTGGCCAAGTGGGCAGTAGGACATGGGGACCTGGAATTTGTTCCTCTAATGAGCCCCAGATGTTGCCAACTACCTTCAACCTGTCCAATACCCTGCTTTTCGCCCATCCCTCTATGGCATTCAAAGATCCCTATTAAATAATCCTCAGTGGTTTCTGATCAAATGACTTCTTTGCACAGCATCATGAGATAGATCAATAAGTCACTATCAAGATTAAAAGCCCCATAAGCTTTGAGAGAGATCTAGCTTGTTCATTCTGCTGTGTTCTCAGGGCCAAATATAGTACATTACATAGACACTCAATAAATATGTGCTCAATGAATGAAGAAGAGGAATAATAAAGCCCAGAGATGTTGGTCCACAAAATGCTGGAAAGTTAATCTCCTTATCATTGTTCTAGCTCTGGAAGCAATAGACAGAGTTGCTAGTGACAGGAAGAAAAAAAAGATTATTTCAATAATTTTACAGGCCGGGCGCGGTGGCTCAAGCCTGTAATCCCAGCACTTTGGGAGGCCGAGGCGGGCGGATCACGAGGTCAGGAGATCGAGACCATCTTGGCTAACACGGTGAAACCCCGTCTCTACTAAAAATACAAAAAATTAGCCGGGCGTGGTGGCGGGCGCCTGTAGTCCCAGCTACTCGGAGGCTGAGGCGGGAGAATGGCATGAACCCAGGAGGCGGAGCTTGCAGTGAGCCGAGATCGCGCCACTGCACTCCAGGCTGGGTGACACAGCCAGACTCCGTCTCAAAAAAAAATATAAAAAATAAAAAAATAATTTTACAATTGAATATGATAGAAACCTAAAACAAACCAGGCACACTGAATATGAGGGAGCATCACTTTTCAAAGTATGCACCTCAGATAAACAAACCTAGATTTGACCCAGTTCTACTACTTAATACCTCACTTAATTTTTTTGAGCCTTCATTTCCTCAGCAGTGAGTTGGAAAAGTAATGTCTACTTCACAGGATTGTCAAGAGTGTAAAAAGCTCTTGACACACGGTGTATGATTAACAAACGATGGGAAAAACACAACAACAACAAAACTGTGAGATACCACCTCACACTTATTAGGATGACTACTATTAAAATAAAAAGAAAATAAGTGTTAAAGAAATCAAAACTTCTGTGCACTGTTGATGTCAATATAAGATGGGGTAGCTGCTGTGGAAAACAGTATGGCAATCCTCCCAAAAATAAAAATAGAATTATCTATGGTCAGGACTTCTCATGAAGACAGAGAGTAGATTGGTGGTTACTAGAAAACCAGAAAGGTGGGAAAGGCAGAGGGGCAGATAAAGAGAGATTGATTAATGGGTACCAATATACAGTTAGAAAGAAAATACAGTTAGATAGAAGAAATAAGACCTAGTATTTGAGAGATGAGCAGGTAACTCATTAACGTTAATTAACATTAATCTATTGTACCTTTCAAAACAGCTGGAAGAGAATAACTCAAATGTTCCTGCCATAGAGATAAATATTTAAGGTGATTGTTATCTCTATTACCCTGATTTGATCTTTGTACATTATATGAATGTATCAACTTATGACATGTGCCATGAAAATATGTATATTCATTGTGTATCAATAAAAATGTTTTTAAAAAATAGAATTACCAGATGATCCAGCAATTCCACTTCTGGGTCTATAGTAAAAAGAATTGAAAGCAGAGTCTCCGGAGATATTTGTACATCCATGTTTACAGCAATATTATTCACAATAACCTAAATGTGAGAGCAATATGAGTCCATCAACAGATGAATAGATTAGCAAAATGTGGTATTCTGCATACAATGGAATACTACTCAGTCTTTAAAAGAAAGTAAATTATGGGACATGCTACAGTATGGATGAACGTTGAAGTTGTTAAGCTGAGTGAAATAAGCTGATCACAAAAGGACAAACACCGTGATCCACTTACATGCAGTTCCTAGCACAGTCAATTTCATAAAGACAGAAAGTAAAATGGAGGTTGCCAGGGCCTGGGGGAGATGGACAGTTGTTACTGGATTACAGTTTTACTTGAGCAAAATGAAACGAGTTATGGAGATTGATTGCACAACAATGTGACTGTATGCTACTGAGCTGTACACTTTAAAATGGTTAACCACAATTTAAATAAACAAACATAGCAACAGCAGCAATAACACATGATGAGAGAAAAGAATCAGTTGTGTCCACCAGAGGTCACCCTCACTCAGGGCCCAATAGCAAGTATCTTCAGAGCAGTGCCCTGAAGCTATGGTTTTGTTCAGTGCTGTCCTCAAGGAGGGCAAGATTGAATAAAGAGAGTAACCACGTAACAAGGGAGGCACTTAAGTAACTTTAGAAAAAGCTGTTTTTCTCAGAATTATTCCCCACAGAAAAGGGGCACCTGGTTTAGGCATCAAAAACCTTATTTCGAAAACAGAAAGATGAAGGAGCTAAGATTTTTATGTTAATGCAGTAAGAAAGATGGGTGGGTATTACACAAAGAACATGACACAAGAAAAGCCAAACTTCTGGAGTAAGAGCATAAAGCTAGAGAGTTCCAAACACATGGAAGAGAAATGAATGACCTGAAAAGTGAGCCACATTTCTACATGAGGGCAAGAGTGGGTCATTACTTGGCCAGGGGGCAAGTTCTACCTGACAGGGAGTGGCATCTGGGTTCTGTAGGCTGGCCAGAGTCATCAGGCTCCATGCTTCCCAGTTGTTATGGGAACTGTGTAGCTGTCTACTAGTTTCTTAGACCTATTTTAATACACAGAGGCAAAAGATCAGCACATTTGGTGATTAGGAGGTCAGTGTCAGGCTTAGAGAGAATATTTTCAATATGTTTGTGGAATTTGAAGTTATATTAACCACAAGAGATCAAAAAGTGAGAGCGAAATGAATAATGGAGGGAACAGATAGTGATCTTTTTTTAAGGGAGCTGTTCTGAAAAAGAGAGAAATAAGATATTAGTCTTAGAGGTCAGCAGGGACAAGCATGAGAGATAACAATGTTTTCTTTTCTTCTGTCGCGGGTCAATTAAGGTCCCCAGTCCCCAAGACAGTCACACCCTGGGCCTCAGAATATGTGAATATCTTACCTTGTATAGCAAAAGGGACTTTGCAGATGTGATTAGAGTTCAGAAACTTGAGATGGAGAGATAATCCAGGTGAACCCAGTCTAATCACATGAAATCCTTAAAAGTAGAGAACTTTTTCTGGCTAGGTCACAGGTGCCACACTGGCAGATCTGAAGATGAAGGAGGGGGCCACGAACCATGGAAAGTAGGTGGTCACTAGATGTTGGAAAAGCAAGAAAACAGATTCTACCTTAGAGCCTCCAGAAGGAACCAACCCTGCCACTACCATGACTCCAGCCCAAGGAAACCAGTGTCAGACATCTGATCAATACTGTACAATAATGAATTTGTGGTGTGTTACATTTATGGTAATTTGTTACAGATGCAATAGTAAATGAAGACACTTGTTTACAAGAAAGCTTTTTAAATAACAAAAGTACAGTGTAGAAGAGTACAAAATTATCTATTACAGTATTAACTAAAGCATTAAATTGAGGTTACTAAATACACATCCCATATGTCAAAGTGCTATAGATATACCAGCTATTCTAGCCATGAGAGGATTAAACAACTATAATAGTTGTTTCTTGAAAATGCAAATTTATGAGTCTTTATTTTATTGTTTTTTTTTTTTTTTTCCTGAGACAAAGTATTGCTCTTGTCACCCACGCTGGAGTGCAATGCTCACTGCAACCTCCGCCTCCTGGGTTCAAGCGATTCTCCTGCCTCAACCTCCTGAATAGCTGGGATTACAGGCGCCCACCACCATACCTGGCTAATTTTTGTATTTTTAGTAGAAATGGGGTTTCACCATGATTGCTAGGCTGATCTCAAACTCCTGACCTCAGGCGATCCCCCACCTCAGCCTCCCAAAGTGCTGGGATTACAGGCATGAGCCACCATGCCTGGCTGTGAATATTAAATAATGAAAAACTAACAGAACAAAGAAGAGAAAAAGAAGCATACTTGAGGGTAAAGTATTGCTTCTAAATCAGAAGCATCTATCATTTATTCAACACATATCTATTGAATACTTTCTCTGTGTTCTGCTCTATAGTAGGCTATGGTGATAGGACAAAGAAAACAAGATGGACAAACTCCTCCTTCTCCAGAAGCTCACATTCTAATGTTAGACTAAAACAATAAAGAAATAAGCACATAAAAAGATGTCACATGACAAGTGCCTGATAGAAAAATAAAATGGAATTCGAGGATATCAGGTGACTGAAGGAAATGTTAATATCAAGGATGGCAAGCGAAAGACTTTCTGAAAGGGTGGTCTAAGAGATGCTACTGGAATATACTAGGGGAGTAAGTATACGCATATCTGGGGACACATGTTCCAGTCAGAGGAGACAGTAAGTGCAAAGACCCTGGGGTGTGTGCACATTTGGCAAGCTGAAGGCCGAATGAGCAGTGCCCTCTGTGTAACCCAATAAGAAGGGGAAAAGTGCTAGGAAATTAGCTCAGAAAGGAACAAATATATGTATGGGGAGACAATAACATAGAACCTTATGTGGCAATTTTAAGACTTTTGCTTTTACTTTAAGACATGAAACCACTGGAAATAGAGTTTTGAACAGAGCTGTAATATAATTTAAGTTAAACATTAAAAGAACCACTCTGAGTGCTATGTTGAAACTAACCAGGGGAGGAAGTGAAGCAAACATACAACAACAATTTCAGTTTGAACCGGAAATGATGGAGACTTGGATTACAGCAGCAACCCTGAAAGAGGTGATTGGGAGCAAAATTAGATGTAGTCTACAGAAGAGATATGGAGTCAAGAGTGAGTCCATGATTTGGGGCCTGAACAACTGGAAAACTGACTTACCACCCTGGGGAGATCACACAAGATGACATGGCTGTCTACCATTTGCCTCTAGGGAAACCTTCCAAATCACCTCACCCCACTCCAGACACATTGGCCACATTCTACTACTGCCTCGTCTCTTGGTTCTGCCTCTGTGGTTGCTCTAGCCTGATCCTGCCTCCAGTCTTTTCCATTATCTGTGCTCCACACCTTCAAGGGTGGAGTCAAGCACTCTTGGTATTGCCTTCACTTTGCTTGAGGATTGGAAGGGAAGGAGAAACAACAGTTTTCTCTTTGCAAATTCCTCTCTAAGTATTCCATCTTAGTAAATCAAAAGTGAATCTCTGGGTGTTGTTAGTGGTGATGAATGGGTCTCTGAAGCACTCAGCTCCTGAAGGATGTATAGGTTTTGTCTAGTTCCTCCATTAAAATCGTGAGGGTATGTATCCATATCACTCTCAGTTTTGAAGCTGTAGCCAAAATATAGACGATACAGAAAAAGTCTCTTTTATATTCATCATGCTAAATATATATGATATCATGTAGTCAACAAAATAACAATTATAAATAATAAAAATGTGACTTATTTCCTTGTATAAAAGTGAGAAATTAAAAATTAGGCCACTTACAAAATAAACAATATATAAATATGTAATAACTATAATAAAACCAAAGATATTAAATCAAATTATATTTAAAAACTTTAAAAATCAATATTAACAGAAATAAACATTAAAGATATCATCTGTCTAGTAAATTGAATATAATTAAGGGAATTACCCATTTACTATTGTATGCAACAAGGATTAGTGGGAAGTCTGTTAATTGGTATGAATTTATAGATTTATAGACTCTAAAAATGTATTTTTTACAAAATCACTAAAAAATGGCAAAATATTTGTATAAACTAATTGCATAATTACATGTAAAAGTAAAATTTGGAAGCAATATGAAAGTCCAATAGTATATGATAGATTAAATCAATTATAGACTACCACTATGTATTTATTAAAAATCATGCGTGTATATACATAGAAAGACAGGGGCAGAGAAATGAAAGATGTCCACACTATATTGCTAAGTAACAATAAGTATATCACAAAATAATAAAGATAATGTGATCACATACATGTTATACATAGATTACAGAATTCCCATAAATGTATGTGCATTTATATAATCAATAGCATCAGTAGCTTTTATTTTATTTTCTAAATTTTTCTATGTGTGTAAATTTTGTTGATAGAAAAAATAGCAATAAAAGTCATACAGATGTTTTCAGAAGATTTATGTTGACTTAAGAAAATGTTTATGGCATAATGCTGAAAAAGGAGAATACAAAATTACACAGAAAAAAATGATTACAGATGAGTAGAAAAGAAAATTTAGAGAAGAATAAAGGCTGTAAGAAAATGCATAGAAATATTCACAATGGTGATCTCTAGGTAATTTTTTTCTTTATATTTTATGAATGCCTGATATCAAGCATATATTATCTTTCTCATCAAAAATGTTATTCTAAGTTTTTTTTTTGTTTGTATTGTTTTATTTGTCTCCCTAGCTGGATTGCTTTGTAAGCTTAAGGCTTGGAAGAGAACTGATTTTTATTGCTCATTCCCCTTCTTCACATCCCACATTGCTTTATTTTGAAGAAGCTTGCAGCTAATTGATTTCCCACTTCATCTTTGTCTTTGCACCAAGCCCGCATTCTTATCTTCAATCTACCCCTTGTTGCTACTTTATTTCTGTCTCCTCTATTTCACTCTGGGATGATTGTTCTGAAATATGATTCATTGTTCTGAAATATCACCATTAATCATCACAGAGAAAAAACTGTGCAGATAGACATAGGAAAATCTGGACTTTTATAACACAATGTCTAATATCAATGTCCCCAATGCGATTTTGATGTGAAAAGGATATCATCTAACAAAAGAAACAAAGATGAAGTCTCTGACATCCTGAGGAAAAAAAAAAAAAAGCAAGAGTCATTACTATTAAGTCCTAGCAGGAGGGAGATACAGTTCTGAGTCACCAAACTAGATTATGTCCTCAAGGAAATCAGTAAAATTAAGACTATAAAAGCTGGCCCAGCTGGTTAATTAGCACACTGTACAGCAGATTATATTTTATAGTTTGATTTTTATATTCTAAGCTACAGTCTAATAAGTTAAAACAATTAGATTACCAAGGACTTAATAAGTTCTCTTTCTCATATGAGCTCACCACCAGTCACTAAACTTGCATATACTTTATATACAATCAGGGTGATTTTTGTTAGATACCTGATTCACAGACCTCCGTGCTAAAGTATCAGCAAGCAGTGAAATGCTTCCAGAATAGCTAACACACAAAATGCTATGCTTAGATCCCAACTAGTGCCAGCTGAAGGAAATGATTCATTTATTAAGTCTGTAATTACAGGCTATGAAACAGCTGGTTATGGGCTCTTTCTCCCAGCCTGAGCTATTTTCTAACATCTGTTAGTATGAGCACAGCAAGGCACTGACTTATTCTTTTAAGTGCCCTCTTCCAGACAGAAAAAATTATTATGTTTCAGAGGGAGGGCTTAGGGTGTTCAGTCAGAACAATAAACAAGAGATCAAATGTTGGGAAGCCAGGATGACCAATACAGGAACTTGAAAAGGGATATATACTGAAGATTGTGTGACATCTCTTTTTAACTAAACAAAAGCCCATGTCATGTATGTCACCCTAGAATAGGCTTTATCGTCTAACAGTTCCAAGATGATGATGCTGATGTTAATGATAATGATGATGATGATGATGCCCTTTCATTGCTTTGGTTTTCCATGCCCATTTCATTATAGAACCAGTATTAGTGTTTTGCTTTCTGTAATTCATATTCTCTCTCTCTCTCTCTTTTCTTTTTTACCAGAAGAGAGTGGTTTAATCTCATTGGTGAATTCAGGAAGAACAAACAGGACAACTCACCTCCTCTGCTTTTCTTCTTGAGAGTTGGGTTTTAACTGGAGGAGAGGACGAGAAGACCCATCTCATGTTATAACTTCCACAATTTAGTCTTTGTCACTTAAAGCAATGATTTTTGGCAGGAATCTGCTCCTCTTTTCTATTTCTGAATCTAGTCTGAGCTCAGGGCAGGATCAGGGCAGGATTCAGTGGACCATCTTGAAGACCCAAACACACTGTCAGCACTTACTATATTTTAGCAAATGCCATTCCTTCCTGTCAACTGCCAGAGGAATTTGTTATTACATTCTTTTTCCCTTAAAGCATTGAACCATTCTCTAGTTCCACTAGTTTTGTCTTGTCTAGCCCTCTAGTAGATTATAACCCATAGGAAAAAGGCTGAATCTTACTTCTATTTTCTCTCTTGTTTTAAATAACTCCCTGAACATAATTGTTAGTACTGCATGAATAAAAGATGGCACATAAGTATTATATATGCACCGTAAAGTACTATCATTGTGAATTCAACTGGATTAAAAATTAAAACAATTTAATGAAAATTCACCTCATATCAGGATTTTATGCATTAACATTTTCTTTGAAGAATGCTTTGTGATGTATGTGGCCCTTTCTTACCCAGGTAGTTTTAACTTAAAGGTTGATATAGGAGATCTCTGAGCCAGTTATTGCTGTGGCTGTATTTTTCATTGTACCATGTGCCCCAATCCCCAATAATGTAACATATGCACACACACACACACACACACACACACACACACACACACACACTGGCTTGAAGACTTCAAAAACTGAAACATGTTAACATTATAAAAAAGATTCAATAATATCTAAAATAATATAAATATGACCTTCTGAACAAGAGTGATCATTGCCTTTACTCCTGAAGGACATAAGAAGGATTTTTCTTGTGTTCTACTCAGAAAAATTAAAAATCAGGAAAAAAAACCCCGTGTGCGTGTGTGTGTGTGTGTGTGTGTGTGTTGCATTATAAAATATGCTATAAGACATGAAGTGATATTATGCTTGGAGACAATTTTTATTTTTTTATTTTTATTTTTTTGAGACGGAGTTATGCTCTTTTTGCCCAGGCTGGAGTGCAATGGTGCGATCTTGGCTCACCGCAACCTCCACCTCCTGGGTTCAAGCGATTCTCCTGCCTCAGCCTCCCGAGTAGCTGGGATTACAGGCATGCGCCATCATGCCTGGCTAATTTTGTACTTTTAGTAGAGATGGGGTTTCTCCATGTTGGTCAGACTGGTCTTGAACTCCTAACCTCAGGTGATCCACCCGCCTCGGCCTCCCAAAGTGCTGCGATTACAGGCGTGAGCCACCGCGCCTGGCCTGGAGACAATTTTTATACAAAAGATATATATTATTAATAAGTACTACAAACTTGCAATCTTTATCTTAATAAAGATTTACTTGATAAGGGTATATTGGTGACAGTGTGCTTAGTGGGAAGAGGACTGAGTTAGGAGTGAGAATACTAGATTTTAAGCTACCTCTCACACCAATGGGTGACCCGATGTTGGACATTTGGATACGTACCTTACCCTTATGAGTATCAACTTTCTCATTTGTAAAATTAATGAATTAGAATTGCCCAGCTCTAATGGTGTACAGCTATTGTTTTAAAAATGTACAGTGAATGGGCTGTTCAAGCTAACAGTAACCTTTTTAAAAATATAGATCTACAAATAATGATCTGTATTAAATGGCATGGTTTAGAATAGAGTAAGACACTGAAACCAAATCCCAGCTCTACCACCTCTTACCTGCATGATGTTGAGCAACTTATTTAAGCTCTTTGTCAGTTTCCTTATCAATAAAATGTGGATAGTAAATAGTATCTGCTATAAGAACAAAATGAGATAATACTAGTAATTCCTAAAATGGTGACTCTCAGGTAGTAAAAAAAAAATAAAAAAGCTATTTTTATTAGCTTCTGAAGCACAAAACTATCTCTACCCCAAAAAATATTTGTGGAAATAATATTTGGGGCCGAGATCACATAAAGAAAAAGTAATCACACCTTTTCTGATGATCTCCTCCAAATAGCTTTAAGAAAAAGATTCAATATTCCATCTAAGAGCTGACTATCTGTACCATAAATATTCACTCTCATGTTTCTAAAACAAAATTATAATTTGGTTTACTCTTGGTGATTTAGAAAATGTATGATTCCTTTTATTGTTTGGTTATTCTTTGTTAATCTTACAGTTGGGTGACATCCCATCACCACAAATACTTTCCCTCACATTTCCAGGGTGTAACCTATAAGAAGAAATTTAATACATAAAATTCCCCACTCCTGACATTAATCACATGGTAGGAGGTACAATGATAGGAATTAACCAGAGGTAGATAGCATTATTAGGACAATTAGCAATAATTACTAATGTTATACAAATGAAGGAATCTTACTGTTACTTAAGGAGATACATCACGAGAGTGATTCAGAGTAAATTTTAATGATTGGATTTTGATCTGAATAAATTATTGTGAGGATGCTTAAGCAATGCTATTTCGAATTTTGAGACTTCTCTTCCTGATTATTGTGTGAGAAATGCGTAGTTGGTCTTTTTGTTCTTTGAAGGCTTGAATTATGTTGGACAGTGAATTACCTCATTTTAGGATCAATAAACCACTTCAAGCTTTAGAACTAGATTCCTCTTTCAAGCCATGAATATAACAAGATGACACAGCAAATGGCCTAAAGAAGAAGATAACACTAAGAAAAAGAAAACTGAATGTCAATATCATTAGCATGTGTTGGGGACAAAAGCAACTACCTTAGTGACTTTGAAGGTATCCAATAAACAGATTCTTATACATTCTGACCTTCCATGAGCTGTATTCTGGAGGATAAAGGAATTAAAGGAAAAATATAAAGATCAGAGATTTGGGAGAGTATGTTATTACTTAAACACACTTTACAAAATATATTTTCTACCAAGGTATGATAAAGGTATGCTATATTTATAGATTTCATGCTTGTGCAGTTTTCTAAAAAATTCATGCTTTGTTTTGCCACTGTACAGAGTGGGAATAAAAACTCAAATACTATTTTGTTGTTTAGTTGAAGTAAGTCAGTACAGAGATACAGAATTCATAAACCAGCTTTTCTTAATAGACAACTGACTTTTTGAGAATATACACTTACAGTAATATGGTGAGGCTTTCTAATACCTTGTAATAATTTCTTCCTCGTGGTAGAATTGAGTAATCAACCTATTGAAGATAGACAGCTTGATTGTATCTTTTTTTTTTTTTTTTTTTTTAGCTACCAGCTCAGGCACAGTAAAATAAACCATTAAGCAGCGTCCTAAAGCCCCCATCCAGTCCCTAGCTCCCAGATATTTCTAGACAAATGTTGGGCCAGAAGGGAACCTGCTGCCTTGAACGGAAGAACTCAGTCCTGACAGAATTCATCACCTGCTAACGAAAGAGCCCTTGGGCCTTGAATAAACATCATTGTAGGGAGGCACTCACCATGGGCTTTGAGTGACACTCCAGGGTCATTCTGGCCTCAGATGTGACCCAGCACATTGCCAGATTTGGTGGCCATGGGGAGAGATCCCTTCTGCTTGAGAAAAGGAGAGGAAAGAGTAAAAAGGACTTTGTCTTGCAACTTGGGTATGGGTACCAGCTCAAGAATGGTAAAAGAAAGTACCAAGCAGATTTCTAAAGCTACCAATTATAGGCCCTGGCTCCTAGATAAGATTTCTAGACCCACACTGGGCTAGAAGGAAACTTGCTGCCCTGAAAGGAAAGATACAAGCTTGGTTGGATTCACCATCTGCTTATTAAAGAGCTCTTGGGCCTTAAAAAGACAAGAGTGGTAGCCAGGAAACAGACATCACAGGACCTGGATGAGACCCAGTACTGTCCAGTACTGTCCTGGCTACAAGTCTGACCCAACGCAGTCTCAGTGGTGGAGGACACAGGGGTTCTCGCATCACTCTATCCCCAGTTCTGAGTGGGTTAGCACAGAGAGAGAGACTTTGCTTATTTCGGGAAGAGTAAGGGAAGAAAACAAGAGTCTCTGCCTGGTAATCCAGCGAATTTGCCCAGATCTCATCTAAGACCACCAAGGTAGTACCTCTATGAATCTGCAAGAGTCACAATGTTACTGGGTTTTTAGGATGCTCCCTGATGTAGATACAGGTGCAAAGACAAAAGATTTACATCACAACATTCAATTCCCATTGAATACTTGCAAAGCCTTCCCAAGAAGTATGGGTATGAATAAGCCCAAACTGTGAAGATGACAATAAATACCTAACTTTTCGTTGACCAGACATTGACAAACATCCACAAGCATCAAGATCATTTAGGAAAACATTACCTCACTAAAGAAACTAAATAAGGTATGAGAGACCAATCTCAGAGTGACAAAGATATGTGACCTTTCAGACAGAGAAGTTAAAATAACTATTTTGAGAAAGCTCAACAAAATTCAAGACAGGGAATTTAGAATCCTATCAGATAAATTTAACAAAGAGATTGAAATAATATTTAAAAATCAAGCAGAAATTATGGAGCTGAAAAATTCAATTAACACTGATGAATGCACCAGTCTTTCAACAGCAGAATTGATCAAGCAGAAGAAATAGTCAATGAGCTTGAAGACAAGCTATTTAAAAATAGATAGTCAGAGGAGGCAAAAGAGAATAAAAAAGAATGAAGCACACCTACAAGATCTAGAAAATAACCTCAAAAGTACAAATCTAAGAGTTATCACGCTTAAAGAGGAGTTAGAGAGAGATCAGGGTATAAAGTTTATTAAAAGGGGAAATAACAGAGAACTTTTCAAATATAGAGGAAGATATCAAAATGTGAGTAAAGAAAGGTTACAGAACACAAGCAGATTTAACCCAAAGAAGACTACCTCAAGATATTTAATATTCAAACTCTCAAAGGTCAAGGCTAAACAAAACAGCAAGAGAAAGGAAACAAATAACACAAAAAGGAGCTCTAACACTTCTAGCAGCAGACAACTCAGTGGACATCTCTCAAGCCAGGAAAGACTGAAGGAAAGAAATTTTTATCCTAGAATAGGATGGAGAAATGAAGGAGAAATAAAGAGTTTCCCAAACAAATGCCGATAGATTTTGCCAACACCAGACCTGTCCTACAAGAAATGCTAAAGATAGTTCTTCAGTCTGAAATAAAAGGGTGATAATGAGCAAAATGATATCATCTGAGGGTACAAAATTCACTGGTAATAGTAAGTACACAGCCGGGCACCGTGGCTGACGCCTGTAATCCCAAGACTTTGGGAGCCGAGGCAGGTGATCACCTGAAGTCAGTTCAAGACCAGCCTGGCCAGTGTGGTGAAACCCCATCTCTACTAAAAATACAAAAATTATCTGGGCGTCGTGGCACACACCTATAATCCCAGCCACTTGGAAGGCTGAAACAGGAGAATCACTTGAACCTTGGAGGCGGAGGTTACAGTGAGCTGAGATTGCACGACAGGACTCTAGCCTGAGCAACAAGAGTGAAATTGTACACAGACAAACACAGAATATTATAACATTTTAATTGTCATGTATAAACTACTCATATCTTGAGTACAAAGACTAAAAGATTAACCAATAAAAAATAATAATCACAACAACTTGACAAGATATAGATGGTTTAATAAGACATAAATAGAAACAATAAAAAGTTAAATGGGTGGGGGGGAATGAAGTTAAAGTGTAGAGTTTGTATTAGTTTTGTCTTTACCCATTTGTTTGTTTGTTTGTTTGCTTTTGCAACCAGTGATAAGTTGTCATCACTTTAAAATATTGGGTTATAAGATGTTATTTGCAAGCCTCATGATAATCTCAAATCAAAAAAATCTACAACAAATACAAAATAACAAGATATTAAAACTTACCACCAGAGAAAATCACCTTCACAAAAAGGAAGACAGAAAGGAAGGAAGAGAAGACTGCAAAACAACCAGAAAACAAATAACAACATGGCAGAAGTAAGTCCTTACTTGACAATAATAATATTAAGTGTAAATAGACTAAACTCTCCAATCAAAAGTCACTGAGTGGCTGAATGGATGAAAAAAAAATCAAGACCCAATGATCTGTTGCCTACAAAAAACACACTTCACCTATAAAGACACATATAGATTAAAAATAAAGGGATGGAAAAAGATATTCCATACCCATGGAAACCAAAAAAAAAAAAAAAAAAAAAAAAAAGCAGGAGTAACTATACTTACATAAGGTGAAATAGATTTCAAGACAGAAAGTATCAAAAGAGACAAGGAACAACATTATACAATAACAAAGGGATCAATTCAGAAAGAGGATATAACAATTATAAATATACGTGCACCCAACACTGCAGGACTCAGATATATATAGCAAATTAGATCTAAAGAAAGAGATAGGCCCCCATACATTAATAGCTGGAGACTTCAACACCTCACTTTCAGCATTAGATAGAGCGTCCAGAAAAAAAGTTAAAAAGAAACATTGTACTTAATCTGTACTATAGACCAAATGGACCTAACAGATATTGACAGAACATTTTATCTAATGGCTACAGAATACACATTTTTCTCAGCACATGGATCATACTGAAGGATAGACCATATGTTAGGTCACAAAACAAGTCTTAAAACATTCTCAAAAACTTGAAATTATATCAAGCATCTTCTCTGACCACAGTGGAATAAAACTAGATATAGATAACAAGAGAAATTTTGGAAACTATGTAAACATATTGAAATTAAACAGTATGCTCCTAAATGACCAATAGATCAATGAAATAATAAAGAAGGAAATTTTAAAATTTCTTGAAATGAATAAAAATGAAAATACAACATGACAAAATATATGAGATACAGAGAAAGCAGTACTAAGAGCACAGTTTATAGCAATAAGCACCTATATCAAAAAAGTAGAAAAATTCAAATAACCTATGATACATCTTAAGGAACTAAAACAAGAGGAAAACCAAACCTAAAGCTAGTAGAATAAAGAAAATAACAGATTAGAGGAGAAATAAATGAAATGAAATAAAATAAAATACAAAAGATCAATAAAATGAAAGTTGGTTTTATGAAAAGATAAAAAGAATTGACAAAATTTTAGCTAGACTAAGAAAAAAAAGAGAGGACTCAAATAAATCAAATCAGAGATTAAAAACAAGACATTAAAAATGATACTGCATAAAGTCAAAGGATCAGTAGAGACTACTATAATAATGATATGCTAATACATTGAAAAATCTGGAAAAAAATTTTGTAAATTCCTAAACACATACAGCCTACCAAGATTGAACCATGAAGAAATTCAGAACCTGAATAGATACATTGTAAATAATAAAATCAAAGCCATAATAAAAAGTCTCCCAGAAAAGAAAATCCAAGGACTCCATGGCTTCACTGATGTTTACCAAACATTTAAAAAAGAACTAATATCTATTCTACTCAAACTATTGTTAAAAATAGAAGAGGAGAGAATACTTCCAAACTCATTCTATGAGGCCTGCATTACCCATCTACCAACACCAGACAAAAATGCATCAAAACAGAAAACTACAGGCCAATATCTCTGATGAACATTGATGCAAAAATCCTCAACACAATAATAGCAAACCAAATTCAACAAGACATTAAAAATATCATTCATCATGATCAAGTGGGATTTATCCAAAGGATGCAAGAATGTTTCAACATATGCAAGTCAATCAATGTGATATATCATATCAACAGAATAAAGAACAGCAATCATATGATTATTTTAATTGATGTTGAAAAAGCATTTGATAAAATTCAACATCCCTTCATGATAAAAATTCTCAAAAAGCTGTATAGAAGGAACATACCTCAGCACAATAAAAGCCATATACAACAAACCCAGTTAGAACACAACTCAATGCAATAAAAATCATATTCAACACCCCATACTGAACAGGGAAAAACTAAATGCCTTCCCTCTAAGACCTAGAACAAGACAAGGATGCTCACTTTCACCACCACTGTTGTTCAGCATCCTAGTTAGTGCAACAGACAAGAGAAAGATATAACAGGCATCCAAATTGGAAAGGAAGAAATCAAATTATCCTTCTTTGCAGATGATATGATCTTATACTTGGGAAATTCTAAAGACTCCGCCAAAAAATTATTAAATGATAAACTCAGTAAATTTCCAAGATACAAAATAAAAAAACAAAAATCAGTAGGATTACTATATGTCAACATATTGTTTCTTTTTTCAGCAAACAATCTGAAAAAGAAATCAAGAAAGTAATTCCATTTACAAAAGCTACAAATAAAATTGAGTATCTGTGAATTAACTTAACCAAAGAAGTGAAAGATCTCTACAATGAAAAGTATAAAACACTGATGCAAGAAATTGAAGAGGACACAAAAAAATGGAAAGATATTCCACGTTCATGGATTGGAAAAAATCGATATTATTAAACTGTCCATACTACCCAAAGCAATCTACAGATTCAATGGAAAGTCTATTAAAATGCCAAAGACATTTTTCACAGAAGTAGAAAAAATAATCATTAAATTTACATGGACATACAAAAGACCCAGAAGGCCCAAGCCATCCTGAACAAAAATAATAAAACTGGTGAAATCTCATTATCTGACTTCAAATTAGACTACAGAACTATAGGAACCAAAACAACATGATACTGGCATAAAAACAGACACATAGAGCAATGAAACACAATAGAGAACCCAGAAATAAATCTGTACATCTGTGGTGAACCCATTTTGAACAATAGTGCAAAGAACATACAGTGGAGAAAGGGTAGTCTCTTCAATAAATGGTCCTGGGAAAATTGAGTATCCATGTATAGAAGAATGAAACTAGACTCCTATCTCTCATCATATACAAAAATCAAATCAAAACTAATTACTTATATCTAAGATGTCAAACCTGAAGCTACTAAAAGAAAACATTGGAGAAATTCTCCAGGACATTGGTCTGGGCAAATATGGCAACTGAAGCTAAAAATGGATATATAGAATCATACCAAGTTAAAAAGTTTCTGCACAGCAAAGGAAACAATTAACAAAATGTAGAGATAACCCACAGAATGAGAGAAAATATTTGCAAACTATCCATCTGACAATGGATTAATAATTAGAATATATAAGGATCTCAAACAACTCTATAGGAAAAAAAATCAAGTATTTCAACTTAAAGATAAGCAAAAGAGCTGAATAGACCTTTTCATATACCTGTTTGCCATTTGTACATCTTCTTTTGAGAAAAGAAGGCAAACGGGTATATGAAAATGTGCTCAACATTATTGATTATCAGAGAAATGCACATCAAAACTTCAATGAGATATCATCTCACTTCAGTTAAAAATGACTTTTATCGAAAAGACAGGCAATAACAAATGCTGATGAGAATGTGGAAAAAAAGGGAATCCTTGTACACTGTTGGTGAGAATGTAAATTAGTACAGACACTATGGAAAACAGCACAGAAGTTCCTCCAAAAACTAAACATAAAACTACCATGTGATCCAGCAATCCCATTACTGGCTGTTTGTCCAAAGGAAATAAAACCTGTAAGTCAGAGTTACCATGTTCATTGCAGCACTATTCACAGTTGCCAAGATTTGCAAGCAATCTAAGTGCCTGTCAACAGATGAATGATAAAGAAAATGTGGTACATTACACAATGGGAGACTATTCATCCATAGAAAAGAATAAGATATTGTCATTTGCAACAACATGGAAGGACTGGAAGACATTATGTTAAAGGAAATAAGCCAGGCATAGAAAGATAAACTTTGCATGTTCTCACATTTGTGGGAGCTAAAAATGTTTTAAAATGTACACATGGAGGTAGAGAGTAGAACAATGGTTACCAGAGGCTAGGAAGAGTGGTGGGTAGGGGAGGGGAAAAGTGGGGATGATTGATAGGTATGAAAATATATTTAGAGAGAACAAATAAGATCTAATACTTGATAGCACAATAGAGTGATTATAGTCAGCAATAATTTATTGTACATTTTAAAATAGCTAAAAGTAAAATTTAAATATTTGTAACACAACAAAATGGTAAATGCTTGAGGAGATGTACACCCCATTTACCCTGATTTGATTATTATATAGTGTATGCCTGTCTCAAAATATCTCATATACTGCATAAGTATATACACCTACTATGTACCATAGCAATTAAAAATTAAATTTTTTAAAAAAATTAAGAAACAACATACATAATGTGTCTAATATTATGACAACATATTCTAGCAGTTAAATATATACAATTAATTGCATATTGCAAAATCCTCTTGATATGAGTAATTCAAGTTTTCTAGATCATGAATCTAAGCTTGACTTCTTAGCCCCAAACCATGTGTACAATTACTGACCAATCATCCCATTTGGCACTTCATACTTAACAAAACTTATCTAAATTTAAATAATGCAACCCAAAATCTGCTCCTGGCCCTGTGTCCTATTTTAGTGAAATATGACCATTATCCATCTAGTTGCACAATTTTGAAATTTCAGTGTTAAGCTCAATACTCACTCTCCTTTCCAGTAAATCCTGTCAATTGTACCCTCTAAATGGGTCATGAATCCATCCTCTCCTTTCCATTCCCACTGCCATTACAGCAATCTTAATTTATTTCTGTTTGCTTAAAAGAGACAAAAGTTTTGGAGATGGGTGGTTATGTTGGCAGTTTGTAAATGAAAACACAAACCATCAATCATAGGCATAAATCATATAATATTCGATTCCTTTGATAGAAGAGAGGCATTAAATTCTAAGAGCTCTTTTTTAGAAATGTTAGGTTCAGTTACTGTGCTGAACTGGCTTAATAGGTTAACCCTCAGAGTCTAAGTGGTGGCTCACGCCTGTAATCCCAGCACTTTAGGAGGCCAGGGCAGGTGGATCACTTGAGGTCAAGAGTTCAAGACCAGCCTGGCCAACATGGCAAAACCCCATCTCTACTAAAAATACAAAAATTAGCTGGGCATGATGGTGCACACCTGTAATCCCAACTCCTCGGGAGGCTGAAGCAGGAGAATCACTTGAACCCAGGAGGTAGAGGCTGCAGTGAGCCGAGATCACGTCGTTGGACTCCAGCCTGGGTGACAAGAGCGAAACTCCATCTCAAAAAAAAAAAAAAAAAAAAAAAAAATTGTATATTGGGACAAAGACAGAGAAGACATAGGGGTCCAGGGCAACAATAGTCTTAGAGAAGATATAACTTTAAGGCAAATATTAGGGGAAATCTTTAGAAATAGATACCCAAAAAGCAGTATTATTCTGAATTTGAGGGGTAAATTTTTTAGAGGGGAGAACATAGATTTTTCTGTTATCTTCATGACTTCACACCAGCCATGTAGAGAGGCATTAGGGAGTTCCCCATCACCCACTGCAGCATCCCAAGGACTTCCTATCACATTGTGTTTCCACAGCTGGGTATAGTCCAGGTCCAAGGAAATTGCATCAAGTCACAGACCCCAAGGCCAATGTTCTTAGCTTTGGGTGCATCAGAATCTCTAGAATCAAAATATAAATGTCTGTTCCACTTTCCAGGAGATTCTAAGTTACGCTTCAGATTGTTGAACACATGACATGACACTGATGAAGTAAATAATAGTAAATGCGACCCCTAACTGAGTACCTTCTCTAGATTTAGCATTTTACTCAATGTTTTAAATGCATGGGTTCATTTAATATTCAATCTTCACAAAAATGTGAGGTCAATATTGTTAACCCCATTTCAGCCATAAGGAATCTGAAGCTCAAAGAGCAGTTTGCAAGTTACATACCCAGAATTCAAACCTGGCTCCAGTTAACACCAAATTCAAACCCATAACCTACCACTGCACAACGCTTTCTCTATGAGATGCTGTTGTAGTTGTAACCTCCATCCAGATACTTACTGCATAAGCCTGATGACTGTTTGGAGAGTAGGGAAGAGGGTGGGTAAGTTCATCCTACCTCCATTTACTTCTTATTGGAAAATTGATGCTTCTCTTTTCAAGGACTCTTCCAAACAGGGCCTAGGATAAAATTTAATGGGTTGACGACAATATAATAGGTCTTTTCATCTGCAGACTGCCAGTAGAAATTTATTTCAGAAAACACCAACCTTTAAATGGCTTCCATACCTTTCCTACAGGTTGGCAAATAAACAATTTCCTCGGATTCATCATGTGTCCTGACACCTTCTCAGATTTCCTAATCTCTCCATCCTCACCACATCATTAGCCTCAGACCTGTTTCTTGGCTCTCCAAGTCTCACATCAGCAGTTCATTAGGCTTTTCTACGTCTTTTCTCTTTCTTCCTGATACCAGTAGCTCACTTTTAGTTGACTTAAGGTCACACCAGTACTACTCTTTTTCCTTTTTTTCGTGATTTATTCTTCTAAAGAAACAAACTAACAAAAATAAACAAACCTAGGTTTATCACTGCTGGAATCAAGGAGTAAAATACATTCAGAACTCTGTTACAAATCTTACAGTGGCCTCTGCGGCACACTCCTCTTTTTTAACTGCTCAAAAACTCCACAGTTTTTACTATGTGTCAAGTAACAATCTGTAAATGACATTTCTAACGAAAACGGGGTGGGGTAGGGGGGACATTACAACCTAACAATCAACATTTAAAATAACCTTCATTTCATTGTAAAGTAATAAGTAGGGAGGTCCCATCAAGTTCATAAGTCAGTAGCTGATGTCCCAGAAAATAACCAGTGTCCCAACTTGCTTTCTCTTGCTATAAAATTCTGACACAGAAGCATTTTGACTCCTCAGATGTATTCATCTCTTGGATCTGACTGTCATTAGGCTGCAGAAGTACAGGCTAGATTTTCCCCCAGCATCTTGTGCAGAGGTTTATCACATGACTGCCAACACAGCACAAGATCAGTAGGAGCCAAAGACTAATGAGCACAAAGTCTACTCAGGTACCACAAGGGGAATATAGTTAAAAATAGAAAATCATTTGTAGGGTTTGTGCCAATTTCTCTCTACATTATTACCTGAGAGCAATTTAATAGAGAAGAGGCCTGAATTATAACTTCATGACCAGGGGGATTGTTGCTCATTTTTTTTAACCTGAAATAATGATCAAGTCATTTAAGGCTCCTGTCTATAAGATAATAACGAGAATATAGATGAATGGATGACTAGCTAGATGACAGATCAATAGATAGATAGATCCATAGATATGGGTGGAGGGGCAGAGAATGAAGGGATCCATGGCTTCTTGTCACAAATAACTGTGGCACGTCATATCGCAAGTATTCTAGTGATTAGAGGCACAGATTAGAAAGAAAGAATGAGAATGCCGCATTAACTATGAGAGGTATAGAAATGCTCTTTTCCTAGTATGAAATGAAGCTAAAGTGAGGATTGTAGAATCCTGTTGATTAACAAGAACTGGCTGCACTGCCTAATGCCTTTCCTCATATAATTATGAGGGATGGTCATACACCAGATTTACATCCAGGTCAATTTATAATCTCCTGGATTAACCTGTCTGCCACGTTATGCTGCCTAGTTGCTCATAAAGAATTCAGAGACGGTCATTCCTAACATACCAGCCTTTTATCATATAAATTATTGTTTCCCTGACATCTCCAGTTTTAGTTAATGGGCAAGGATAAATGGAAGGAATTAGGATCTCTTATGTAAGAATTAAAAAAAAAAAAAAATGGACCCTAAAGAAATATACTGACAGTGTAACAAGGCTTATTCCCTAAAAGTCAGTTCCTTCCCTTATTTATAATACCTTGAGGGAAAAGGGAAGAAAAATTATCTTTCTTCCTGATGCCAGCAGCTCACTTTTCATTTGTTTATTTGAAATGGAGAAGAACCACACACTGAAACATAAATTTAAAAACCAGAAAGCCCATACATCTTTTTCTTAATGGTATCTAACTTCAAGAAAATAAAGTTTTGAACACAGCAATTTTGGTTTTAGCATTGTACATGATAATTGTTTCACATCACTCAATTTACAAAATTTACATAAATCTGTACCAGGATTCATTATGTTCAATTATAGGTAAGGATACCTATTTTTGACTTGTAGGATTTAGGATATATACACAATATTATTCCATTTGTATCTCATTTGTGATACTATTTTATGTTTTGTCAGAATGTTAAACTGTGTCCCATAATTAACAAACTGTGCCATATTTAATTATTTGTGTTTAATGTTTTCATTTAAAACTTACATCTAATTTTATAGTACAAATCACCAGGAAAAATTCAATTAGTAGGGATTTGCATATTATTTGTTTTTTTAATTGTACATCTACAAATTAAGCTACAGGCAAAATTATCAAGAAAATGTACAAAATGAAAAAAAAAACCCAGAAAGTGTCACTGAATAAACCAAAAAGGGGCACTTTTTTACAGTATGACAGCTAACAAGAAGGCAGTGTTTCGATGTTCTGCCTCATCTGGGAATGTGCACATTGAGCAACTCAAATTTTTCACTGCTCCGCACGTGTCGTCAAATCAGCTCTATGAGAACTGATTTTGAGAGAATAAGTAAATTTTAGTGCATAGATGAACTAAAAATGTGGAATCTGTGAATAATGAGAATCTAATGTGTAAACTATATGACAAATAGTGTCATGGAATCAAAGGGAAAATGAATTAAAACAGAATTGAGAGACTACTGCAAAATTTAAAGACTTCAGTTTGAGCCTCATTTCATTTTAAGCATTAATAAAGGTAAAATTGATTCCATTATGTAAAATAACAAGAAAACTATTCCGTATAAATGAAATGCTTAAGTTATCATTTGTTTGTTTGTTTAGTTCAGTAAGTGCCTTATGCTACTGTAGTAGACACTCACTATGGACCAACGTTTGGTTTTCCCCTACATCTAGGGACATGAGAGGGTTACATTTCCCAGAGATCTTGTGGTTGAACATGGTCATGTGAGTTTCTTTTGCTCATGGACTGTGAGTAAAGACAACTGTCTTTTACAGGTGAAAGCATTTGACAATGCTTAAATCTTCATATCACTACTCCTTTACTGTGACTCATAGCTTTCTCAACCGCGAAGCATCTCTCCATCAGTTTGAGTCACAGAGGAGGACAGAATGCAGAACTTCTCACCACACCCCCATTATTGACATGCAAAAGACATATAGTATGAGTAAGTAATAAACTATGCTGTTTTATATTATTTTGAAGAAATTTGGGGTATGTTTTAATTGCAACATAACTTAGTTATTGTAACTGATACAAACACCTAAAATAAGATTCTCTTTGGTCCTTTTGGAAATAGTGATAATATTCATTGAGTAATAATTTTGAGGAAATCATCATGCATGCTTATGTTCAAAATGGGTCATATGCTCAATTAATAAAATTAGGGTTTGCAATTTATTTAACACCTATTATGTCCCAGCCATTGTCTTAAACACTTTATATATATTCTCTTTTAATATTAACAATGATAAAATGAGTATTGCGATTGTGGTAGATGAAGGAACTGAAAACTCAGATGCCCAAGCACACAACCATAGTGAGTTTTGGAACTACAATAAAGACTTGCATCCATCTGAGGTTAAAGCCTCTCTGTTAAGTATCATAAAGCTTCCTTAATTTTTTAATACCATGTGTATAAAATCATATTCATAAATAAAAAAGATATGATTTCAAAAATAAATTATTAAGTATAGACTGCTGCCTGGGTCTAAAGCTTTTAGATAATCTCTTAGCTTGTATCCTTAAAGGAGTTCTATGCTGGGCTTCTGTACAATTCAGTACAATATAATGAAGCAACAGTAAACTTTTTTTATAATAATCATTTCCATATCTATTAATAGTCTGCTTATGTTAATGTAAACAAGTTTTCACAACTGGTTTTGCAAAATAAGTGCTGATGCCCTAAAGTAACCAATGATTATCCATAATGAATTATCTCTAATGCATCTAAAATGGCACTAGTCATATAACATCTTTGCAAGAATTGAGAAAGTAGACACTCAAATAATTTTGTGTTGTTCAAATAAGGAATCCTAGTTGAGAAAGGCTGCTAACAGTCTAATTTTAACCAAATTTTACCATCCAATTTTATCTCATAACCCCAGAAATACTTCCAGTTTTGCTTCCAGATATAATTTACTGAGTACAGATATGAGGTACCAAGGTACTCAATACCTACTCTGTGATGCATTGGTGTTATATATGGATATACATTATACATAATGTACATATGCCTATTACATATTTTATATATACATATTAACATATAAAAATAAATGTTATATATGTATGTATGCATGTATGTATACTCATACATACACACACGTGTGTGTGTGTGTGTGTGTGCGAGAATATATATATATGTGCTGTGGTTTGAATTGTTTTGTCCCCCACAAAACTCATGTTGAAAGTTAATCCCCAAAGTAACAGTGTTGGGATGTGGAGTCTAATGGGAGGTGTTTATGTCATGAGGAGAGTCCTCAGGAATGGATGAATGCCACTACAAGAAGGGCTTGCAGGAGTGGGTTTCTTCTCTTCTGCTCTTCTGCCATGTAAGAACAGTTTTCCCCTGCTCTGGAGGATACAGCATTCAAGACACCATCTTGGGAGTAGAGACCCAGCTCTTAACAGACACCAGATGCCAGCACCTTGATCTTGGACTTCCAAACCTCCAGAACTGTCAGAAATAAATTTCTACTCTTTATAAATTACCCACTCTGTGGTATTTTGTTATAGTAGCACAAAACAGATTAAAAGAATATGTATACATATATATGATACATATAAAATACTCTAATTTAATTCCAATATCAACCTCGAATAGATCTGTGTTATGCCTGTTTTTCACACAAGGAAACATTAACTTAAATAAATACTCCCTCTACACCCTCTTTAAATTCTCCGGGTCCTCAGGTTATAAACATGCTCAAGCTCCCTTATATTAATCTTCCTCCCACAACTCTTCCTTAACCTTAAGTTTTACTTGGCTTCCACTGCCAAGCTTTTGAAAATGCTAATCTCTGCTTATCACCTTCAGTTAGGAAGTAGCAAAGTCAGGATTCAAACCCAAGACAGACTGATCCTAAAGTATGGTCTAAGCTCTATACCATATGCATGCTCTTAGATGTATATTTCTACAATTTTTTTTCTAAGGACATTTGTGTAGGGAATGTGACAGTGTGGTGGGTCTCTGAGCATGAAACAGAACATCAGGTTGTCACACAAATCTGTGATGCCAATGGTCACAAACTCACCTCTCATTCCCCAGAGTGCTGTTAAAAATTGTAACTTCCCTTGTTATCTCTATTAATTTCTCACTTTTCACAAAGGTAAACTGCATGCTCAGCTATCAGGCAGAATCACTTTAGAGCATTTCCCTACTCTGATTTTCTTTGTTGGAGGACAGTGGGACAAGAAAAGCAATACATTTTTGCTCTTCAGTTCAATATTTTTCTAATTGAGTCAAGGGCTGCTTACCTCGAGCGAAGTTATACTTTTGTTTTAAACAAAGCCATCATTTATGTATAGATCTTATCATGAGATGAAGGGCATATAGAAATGTCAGTATATAGAAAAGTCAGAACTCTCTGAGGAGAGTTTTACCACATGGTGAAACTCCCAGTCCAGATTCAGTGAAATGTCAGAATCATGCAGAAATTCAGGAGCTAATGTAGTACAGTAATATATCTAATGTAAGAAATAGTCTTCCTTTAGCCAATTATTTGGTATTTCTACTCAACAGCTTTCACAACTAAGAAAATTGAATAAATGTGAATTAAAGGCTGAATCAAATAAGAAACTAAAATTAATTGCCTTCCAAAGTATAATTTTAGAAGCTGGTGGAAAATTTCCCTGGAGGAAGGATTCTGAAATTAATAATAAATGACTTAGCACCCACTATGCACCAGGTACTTCACTGTTCTTATTTCTAATTTTTACAACCCCATGAGGCAAATATGTGTTCCAGAAGACCTTTGACTATTTAAATTCTCCTTTGTAAAATGAAAGCTCCCTTAATATTCACCATGTTTTTAAGAATATATTTTCCATTCTCTTGGGGGAAATACATCTCTTGATGTATTATGACTGTTATCCATCATTCTTAGGTACACCTTCCTGGAAATAACAAATTTTTCATTGTTGTAACAAATAGAAGAATAATGCCTTTCATATTTTGAAGGAAATTTCTGTTCAAAAAATTGTTTCAGGGTTTTTAAATACTGCTACTAAGAAGAGAGAGATTAGTTGTAATTGGAAGCCATCACAGTGGACAAAAAGTAAATCTGACTTGAGGCTATCTGAAAGAGACTTTGCCAAAAATGTGAACCTGAGGAGACAATGGAACTCTCCCAGTCTGAATGAATGTAGATCACAAAGAACTGAAGCCTGAGCTAGAGGACATAAATGGTTACCAAAGTTGAGGACATGCTCGTGACACAGCCTCAGGAAGTCCTGACATGTGCCTAAGGTGGTCGGAGCATAGCTTGGTTTTATATATTTTAGGGAGACATGAGACATCAATCAATATATGTAAGAAGTACATTAGCTCCATCCAGAAAGGTGGGCACAACTCAAAGCAAGGCTTCCCCTGGGGACTTCCAGGCCATAGGTAGGTGAGAGACAAATGGTTGCATTCTATTGAGTTTCTGGTAAGTCATTCCAAAGGAGGCAATCAGGATATGCATCTATCTCTGTGAGTAGAGGGATGACTTGAATAGAATGGGATGCAGATTTGCCCTGAGCAGTTTCTAGCATGAAGGGGCCCAAGTTATTTTTTCTTTCACAGGTATATGCTAGAAATGGAATTTCTGGATTATAGGATATACATATTCTTAAGAACAGTGTAGGGAACAAAAAAAAGTTTTCTTCTACCCTTCTAGATTATCTGGCTGTCTTAAGAGTTAATTTGACATAACACAGGATAACAGAAGGAAAAAATTATTACATATATATGTATGCATGGAAGTTTCAAAAAAATATATAAGACTTGAAGTAGCCTAAGACTACTGAGACTCCATTGAGACATATATTGTCCTGGGCTATGCAAAGAAATGGATTTGGAGCTTCTGGGTATGGGGGAGGAGGTAAATTATGGGAGGGTGAGAGGAGAAAATGTATAGTAAATAAAAGTTGCCTTGTTATGCCTTTAAGAGTCTCTCAAGTGATAAAAATTGTCTCAGATTGTATTCCTAATACAGATATCTTTACTGATGAAAATTTCTTTTATAAAAGTCAAAATTTATACACTATTTTAAGTGGTTAAGGAGGAAATTAAAAGTTTTTTCTGGGCCTGCTAGTTCTCAATTGCCTTTATCTCAAAACATTCCATTTTCCAAAATGACATATTTTCAGGTGGCATATTTGAACCCCTTCATTGGTAATACTACCAAACAGTTTTCCATAATAGTTGTGCTGATATATACCACCAGGAAATTGTAGAATTCCAGTTGTTTTACATGGTAAGGATTCTCTTATACCCTTCTAATTTCTCTGCTGAGGCCTCTATAACAACAACAACAACAACAAAAATTAACAAGAGAAAAGCACAAAAATGTATTTAATCTATGTTTTACAACATGGGAGCTTTCATAATGAAACGAAGACCTGAAGAAACAATTAATCCTAAGTGTTTTTATACTGGGTTTAATGAAAAGCAGAGAATTGTAGGCAAATGAGATAGAACAAAAAGGGATACAAGCTGAGGGTAATTGACTGGGGTAAATTTCGCAAGACCTGGTCACTCAGATTCTTCTTGGCATCCATCTGTCTTCAGAGATAATGATGCTGCTTTTGCAGGAAAAGCAGGAGACTCCCTCACATGAGGGGCTTATGACATGCTTCAGGAGAAGATTAGAAAGTCCTTCCTGCACCTGTCATTTCTCTAATTTCCTCAGATTAAAATATTCAGTATGCCATGGGGCCATATTTGGAGTAGTGTCTCCTTAAACCCATTAGTATCCTTACCATTCCCAGTCTTTTTAAGTTTAGGTAGTCTGGTGAGTGTGTGCTGGTATCTCCTTGCAGTTTTAATTTATATGTCCCTGTTAATGCAGAGAGTATTTTCATATCCTCATTGAACATTTGAACATAACCTTTGGGGGAAAAAATCAAGCCATTTTACTTGTGGTTCATCTGTACTTTTTGGAAATGTGTATTATTTTACAAGAGCCTTTTATATACTTTGAATATAAACACCGTTCTTGTTATTTGTGATTTTCTTCTCTTCTATCTTGCACTTTCAATCTCTTAATAATGTCTTTTGATCGACAGAAGTTCCTATTCTTAATACAGTTCAATGTCCTTGCTTTTTCACTTGTTTCACTACAAATTTAAAGGTATGTTGGCTATCTTTTTATCTAGTATGTTGTGCAAAGAAGATTTTTCAATAATCTGATCTGTCTAATCTGCCATATTGTCAGAAACATATGCCAATTGCTTCTTTTTCTTAAGAACATAAAATATATTTTTTCTGAAGGAAACAACATCAATGCAAAAGTCACCTGCTTTCCTTTTTCTTGTTTGCCATGGTTAAAAAAAATTATGATCAGAATTTTTTTAAATGCATTTCACATAAGCATGTTTTTCCCTTGATTCTGCCATACCCACAGGAAACTTCAATGGATCAAGCCTCCCTCTTTTCTGTCCCCTAAGAGCCTTGCTTATCTCTAAGGCCCTTGGCCACTTGTTTTACCTGAGGCATTGTCATGGCCGACAATTCTGCATGAGCTCCATCCAGCTCCACTGAGCTACTAACCACACAGGGCACAAAGTTGTTAGTCTCCTGACTGCACTACAGAACTCTGACTTATTTCCCCAGGAATTCTGTTAGTGATGAAGTTTGTACCCTGGAAATACAAGAGAATTGACATCCATGGGGCAAAACTATGACCAGCGGGAGGTAGAAAGCAGTGGAGAAATTCATCTCCTCCCCTATCTGTGGACAGGCTTATTTGAGAAACATTTGTTCATACACCCTCTCAGAATATGGTCCTGCAAAATCAACTAATCGTCTGAATCTGTACCAAGTGGTAAGCAACATTCCCTCCTTCTCTCCCCTTCTCCCACAACCTGCTTCCCTGAGATTGCACTCCCTAATAAATTAATATCACATAAACATTTGCTTCAGGCTCTAAGCTTTCTGGAGAAGTCAGACAGACACTTAAGGACTCTAACAAATCAGATTCTTATGTTAAACATGGTCATTATACTAAATGCTTTGTTTCCTTTTTGTTCTAAGGTACAGTGGTTCTTTCTCTTGGAAAATGACCTGTAATTCTACCCTGTGGTCATGATGTGATGAATAGGAATTAAAAACCCACTGAAAGTAAAAACAATGAAAAGTGAAAAGTTACCTTTGGGGGTAAAGGAGAATAGTTGCATGATAAAATGGTGCAAATTGGAAAATGTTTGTTACCAATTAGTTTCTTAAATTACCTGTAATTTTCAAACATAATCCCTGTGATGTTAAATTTTCTGATAAATCAACAACAGCAACAAAATGGATTACTTAGTTTTATGAGTACCAGTTAAGCCAAGGGAAGTTTCCATTACTAGACTCTCTCTCTCTCTCTCTCTCTCTCTCTCTCTCTCTCTCTCTCTCTCTCATACACACACAGACACACACACACACACACACACACACACACACACACACACACAGAGCCAAGCATCTCCATTTTCAGATGACCACATTTATGTTTTCTGTCTTTCTTATCTTTTTTCAAAAAATGTTTACTGATGCATAATAGATGTAGATGGTTTGGGAGTACATGTGAAAATGTATTATGTTGATATAGAGTATAAACGTCAAAATAGTGTACCTGGGATATCTACCCACTTAAACAGTTTTCTTTTTTTAATACTAGAACCATTTGAATTATTCTCTCTTAGCGCTTTCAAAATATAAATAAATTATTGTGAACTACAGTCACCCTACTGATCTATCTAGCACTAAATCTTATTTCTGCCATCAAACCATGTATTTGTACCCGCTAGCTGAGACCTGCTCGGTTGGGGAGACCCTAACCCAGCAGTGCTAGGGAATTAAAGACACACACACAGAAATATAGAGGTGTGAAGTGGGAAATCAGGGGTCTCATAGCCTTCAGAGCTGAGAGCCCCGAACAGAGATTTACCCATATATTTATTAACAGCAAACCAGTCATTAGCATTGTTTCTATAGATATTAAATTAACTAAAAAAAGTATCCTTTATGGGAAATGAAGGGATGGGCTGAATTAAAGGAATAGGTTGGGCTAGTTAACTGCAGCAGGAGCCTGTCCTTAAGGCACAGATCACTCATGTTTGTGGCTTAAGAATGCCTTTAAGCGGTTTTCTGCCCTGGGCAGGCCAGGTGTTCCTTGCCCTCATTCCCATAATTCCACAACCTTCCAGCTTGGGCATTAGGGCCATTATGAACATGTTACAGTGCTGCAGAGATTTTGTTTATGGCCAGTTTGGGGGCCAGTTTATGGCCAGATTTTGGGGGGCCTGCTCCCAACATCTGCTAATCACCTTTTCTTCAAATCTTCCTCCCCCTTACCTTCTTGGCCTCTGGTAACCACAAATTGATTATCTATGTTCATGAGATACACTGTTTTAGCACACACATATGAATAAGAATATGGAATATTTGACTTTGTGCATTTCACTTATGTCATTTAATATAATGACCTCCATTTCCATCCATGTTGCTAATATATGACAGGATTTCATTTTTTAATGGATTAATAATATTCTATTGTATATATAGACCATATTTTCTTTATCCACTCATTCACTGATGGGCACTTAGGTTTATTCCACCTTTTGGCTATTATGGTTAGTGCTGAAATAAACAGAGTGCAGATATCTTTTCAATATACTGGATTTCCCTTTTGTAAGAAATATGACCAGTAGTGCAATTGCTGGATCTTATGGTAGTTCCAGCTTTCAATTCCTGAGGAACCTCTATGCTGTTCTCCATAGTGGCTGTACTAATTTAGATTCCCACCAACAGTGTACAAGGATTCTTCTTTCTTTACATGCTCACCAGTGTCTGTTATTGCCTGAGATTTTTTGTTTCTTTTTTTTTTTTTTTCATAAAGGCCATTTTAACTGGAGTGAGATGATATCTCATTGTAGTTCTGATTTGTATTTGGTCACTGATGTTGAGCATTTTTCCATTTACCTATTGGCCATTTGTATGTCTTCTTTTAAGAAATATCTATTCAGATTCACAGATAACATGATCTTATACTTAGAAAAACCTAAAGACTTCACCAAAAAGCTGTTAAAACTGATAAATTCAGTAAAGTTGCAGGATACAATATCAACATATCAAAACCAGTAGCATTTATATATGCCAACAGTGGGCAATCTAAAGAAGAAATAAAGAAAGCAATCCCATTTACAATGGCCACCAAGGATACAAAATACCTAAGAATCAATTTAACCAAAGAAGTGAAAGATCTATACAAGGAAAACTATAAAACACTGGTGAAAGTAATAGAAGAAGACACCAAAAAATGGAAAGATATTCCATGCTCATGGACTGGAAGAATTAATATTGTTAAAATGGTAATACTATCAAAAGTAGTTTACAGATTAAATACAATCCCTATCAACATATCAATAACATTCTTCACAGAAATAGAAAACAAACAAACAAAAAAAAACCTTAAGGTTTGTATTAAACCAAAAAAAAAAAAAGTCAAAATAATCCTGAGCAAAAAGAACAGAGCTGGAGGCATCAAACTACCTGATTTCAAAATTCACTACAAAGCTATAGTAACCAAATCAGCATAGTACTGGCACAAAAATAGACACACAGAACAATGGAACAGAATAGAGAATCCAGATATAAATCCATGCCTTTGCAGCCAGCTCATCTTCAGCAAAGTCAAAGAACATACAATGAGTAAAGGATAGTTTCTTCATAAAATGTGCTGGGAAAAACAGGTAACTATGTGTATAAGAACGAAACTAGACCCCATCTCTCACCATACACAAGAATCAAATCAAAGTGGGTTAAATACTTAAATCTAAGATGTAAAGTTATAAACTACTAGAAGAAAACATTGGGAAAACCCTACAGGACTTTTTTTTTTTTTTTTTTTTTGTATAACACGTCAAAAGCATGGGCAACAAAAGCAAAAATAGACAAATGGAATTACATCAAGTTAAAACAATTCTGCACAGAAAAGTAAACAATCAACAAAGTGAAGAGATAATACACAGAATGGGAGAAAATATTTGCAAATTGTCCATTTGACAAGTGATTAGCTACCAGAATTTATAAGGAGCTCAAACAACTCAACACCAAAAAAACAAATGATTCAATTTAAAAATGGGCCAAAATTTATCTTTTGGCTAGGTGTGGTGGCTCACACTTATAATCCCAACATTTTGGGAAGCTGAAGGGGGTGGATCACTTGAGGCCAGGAGTTTGAGACCAGTCTGGCCAACATGGTGAAACCCTGTCTCTACTAAAAATACAAAAATTAGCCAGGAATGATGGCACATGTCTGTAATCCCAGATACTGGGGAGGCTGAGGCAGGAGAATTGCTTGAACCTGGGAGGCAGAGGTTGCCGTGAGCCGAGATCATGCCACTGCACTCCAGCCTGGATAACGGAGTGAGACCCTGTCTAAAAAAAAAAAAAAAAAAAAAAAAAAAAAAAAAAAAAAAAAGTTTATCTTTTAACTTCAACTCACTGCCAGCAGTAAGTGTGAAGAATCACAACCAAACACACTAACCTGCAAATTTCTTTCCTAAAGCTGACATTACCTCAATTGGTTTTCATCTTGACATTGAAAAGAATAATTGCATTAGTAACTTGATAAGTATTCTCTGCATTCTCAGTGTGATCCCGGGACAGCCAGCATGATAATCACTTGAGGTTACTCATTACAAATTATTCCTAAACCCTAATCCACACCTACTGGATCAGCCTCTTTGAAGCTGGGGTTTGAAAATAAATGTTTCACAATACTCTCTGGTACATTCTTTTATACATTAAAGTCTTTAAGGACCACCAACTTCTTTAAAGCTTCATTCCAGTCATACAGGTTTTTATAATCTTCAAACAGGAGACAAAAATTTGGTTTCTCTTCTCAGAGAACCATTTTCGTGAGTTGGTATTTTGGGTACGGTATGAAGAAGTACTTGTTAGACTGGCAACAATTACAGCAGATCCCCAAAAGGCTTGGAACTTTGCATCAAAAGAAACTGAGAACAGGGCATTTTTGGATTAGCTTCAGAGGATTTTTTTCTAAATCAAAAACAAACCAGAATGTGTTTTAGTGTAAAATAGATGCACTGTGCTGGAAGAACTAGTATTTTCAAAGAAAACAGGTCGTCTTCTGTTAGTCATATTAATTTATTAACTGTTTCCTTAAGATTTTTCTTTCAAAATAAACTTTTACTGTCCAGTCACATGTTTTTATATAAAATTTAATTAAATTATAAAGATGTCTAATTATATAAAGAGAGAGAAGCACAAGCACACACAAATATAAAATGAGGCAGAAGAAAATTTCAAAGGTCATTTTTTTCTGATTAAAATTCATAATAAAATTAAAACAGCTATGTTTTTCATCAAGGAAGTATTTAAGCAGCTAATTTTTATATAAATATATTCCATGCTAGTTCAATAAATTAGAAAAAGGAGCATAATCTTGTTAAGATCAATTCAGAGGGAACAGTGAATGAATAGCTATTAACATGTGAAAGCAATGAAATGCATGTACTGAATAAATAAGCCCTAAAAATTATTCACAGCTAACCAAGAGAATTTAGATTTTTGTTGTTGTTGTTGCTTCATTAATTAGGTAAGACTTACTTGTGGAGTAATTGACTTCAAAATTTTTTTTAAGATGCCAGGAAATTTTTATTTTGCACATTTCAATGGCAGTCGATCCTGTCATTTTGCCAGAACTTGATGTTCTGATAAGCTGGCTAGTGGCTCCTTCAAAAATACCACACAAAGGACTGTGGTTCCAATTAAGCATCCAAGGACAAATATTATGATATTTTGTTTCCCCTATCTTTTTTTTTTGTACTGTTTTTTTTTCCTCAAAACCTACTAAATTTAAAAATTTTGAATTATAAAATACCTTATTTCTCCTACTTACTTAGAAAACAAATAAAAGATCATGCAAACTACAAGTTGCTACTGTTTCAGCTTTGGTTTGGACTTGCCATGAGCACTAAGGAAAAAGGAAGAGTATGCCTCCCATTTCTCAGCTGGAAGGCTTTTCTTGAGCAGCTAGGCCTAACAAAGGCATTTACATAATTTCATCTTTCACATGTACCATCAAGACCTTATTGAGTCTAAATAGATAGAATTACAACTGAAGAGATGAAGCAGTACTCACTGTAAAAGGAAACATCTCTAGAGATATCCTGGGTTTCCCTCTTTTTGATGATCAAATCTTTAGTGATTGTAGGTCACTAATGGAGGGAGCATTTGTGTTGCTCTGATCCCAATATTCCAATATTGATTTTCATTAATAACACTAAAGATGAAACTACTGTACAGTACAGTTATATTTTTTAAAGTTTTATTTAGAAGTCTTTGAATATTTATTTATAAAATGTGTGAATAAGAGAAAACATTATTAAAAAGAAGGAAAGTTTCTCACCCTTGAAAAATAAACCATGCAGTCCGGGCGCGGTGGCTCACGCCTGTAATCCCAGCACTTTGGGAGACTGAGGCGGGCGGATCATGAGGTCGGGAGTTCAAGACAAGCCTAACCAACATATTGAAACCCTGTCTCTACTAAAAACACAAAAATTAGTTGGGCATGGTGGCACACAGCTGTAGTCTCAGATACTCAGGCGGCTGAGGCAGGAGAATCGCTTGAACCCGGCCGGGAGGTGGAAGTTGCAGTGAGCCGAGATAGCACCACTGCACTCCAGCCTGGGCAACAGAGGGAGACTCTGTATCAAAAAAGAAGGCAGGGAAGGGGTGGGGAGGGGAGAGAACCATGCATATTAATTGCCAACAATCATAGAATTTTTTAATGCATGATTATGATATTATAGGCAAAAATACTTCTTAGGCAAGCTGTGAGAGATGGGAAGAAAATTAGAGATTGTTCAGCAAAGGGAGTTCGAAAATCAGAAAGCAATATTTGTGCTGTTTCAGACACAGACACTATTGTTAAGTAGTCATAGTACTTTGAGGTTTCTCTCAGATGAACCTGCCAGGAAAGGCAGATTTTGCTTTGTTTTCTCCTCTTTTACTTCTTTTACTAGTTTAAAAAAGACTAGCATAGCTAAGATGTGTAGTAGCTACATGATAGTATTTACAATGACTATAAATTCCATAAAATTCCGATGCCCTTTATAGGGCCCATAGAGAGGAATAGCTGCCTGAAAGTAAATGGCAATATAGGTAAACAAGATTTTGGTTATTCAAAAAAATGTTTTATAGTGATATATCTTACCAGATGTTTCAGTTAAACGGCAATTCTTAATACTTAAAGTTAAAAAGAATCCATCCATGTCTAGTATGTCTTATTCTTCTAAATATTGCTAATGTGATTTCCCTTGGCTGATCATTTCTTATAGGAAAAATATCTAATTTATGCCTAAACAAGTGGAAAAAAATTTTCATGACAAAGTGCAACTGCCTGTATCCTATGGTTGACATTTATTTCAACATTCCTGTCTGAAGCTATATTAGAAATGGGTATTCTGTGGAGTTAAAGGAACCTCCTGCAGTTTGCTATTAAAATCATTCATTCAAAAAAATTCATATGTGCCAGGACAGTGCTAGGTGTTGAAGCTACCAATGTGAATAAGACAGACACTATCCTTGACTGCCAGGAACTCACAGCTTTGGGGGCAGGTGGGCATCACTTATATAAACACATTGTCAGGACAGTTTTCCCAGAGGGCATGATACTAGTTCATGCCTGCCACCATCATGACCACTGAAATCACAGCTGAGTCCCTCTGGAGCCACAGAACCACTGAATACCCTTCAAAGTGGAAGAGATGCAACATTGAAACCTTCTAACTTTGGGTGTTTCTGATGCTTGCTTATTCCACATATACATGACCATTTCTTGATGAAACCTCTCAAGTAGGACTGACATTCTTTAGTTCTGCAGACCCTTATTCAGCTTAAGTCTCCTGGAGAAAGTAGAGGGACACAATAATTTTCTCTTTGAGAATGATGAGGGGGATTATTAAATCTGTCCCTAAAATGCATTTAATATCATTTCTGTCCCAGAGAACAAGGTTTATAGGTTCAGGTGACAGCACTGATGTGTTTGAAGAAAGTGAGAGGGAGAAAAAAAATCTACAATGATCTCTTCTCACCATACTTGCTACTTTCAGAAGAAAACAGGGTTGAGTAAACCTTTGGAGGAATACTTGGGAGCAATTTTATCTGATGAGTCATGCAGCAGTAAAATTTAAGAGATAAAACATTACCCAGAATCACTAGTCTCACCTCACTTCTTCTATTCCCTCTACTAGAAACCAGGGTTGAAGGTGGGGGCAGACTAGTAGACAGCTGAATCTGAATTTCTCTTATTTGTAACAGTAATATTTTATTCCCATTGGACAACTTTCTCATTCTATTGTAAGTTTTCATTCATCTATCTGGCAGTCAAGCCATACAGCTACACAAAATGCATTTGTTTCACTATCTCAACTAAGCTTTTAACCTGTCCTAAAAGATCTAGAAAAAATAAGTGAGAGTGAGTGTGCTATGACACATACGAAACATAGCTGCACAAGGTATTCTAAATTCTTTTCCAGGATTAAGAAAATTAACCAGAGAGTTACGAGCCTATGCCTCACAAAGTTAAGTTTCTCCATGGAAATTCTTTCTTTGAATTATGATTTAATGTTTTGTCTTCATTTTATTTACCAATTGTTGATATCAGAAGTAACCATCTAAGTGAAGAACATTTTGTGATTTTTTACAGTTACTGTTGAAAACATTTTCCATTGTATTGACTGGTGTTTTTAGTACAAGGTCACACACATAGACACACTAGGTAATACACTGTTCCAACAGAGGTATTAGTCTTGCTACTCTTGGCAGACCCTAAAATCTCGGACGAGGTGCTGAAAATGACCCAAGCACATTGTCTGCCATGTGGTGCCATCCCTTCTCTAGGCCTTGGCAGTTGAAGGATGACGATATACAACGGAGCAGAGTTTGGCCCATGCTCAGAAGCTACTTCTCTTGCCTATCTGCCTTCTTGAATAACAAATAAACTATTCTTTGAGGTGTTTGGAAATACACATGACAGAGATCTTTCTTCAAGGTCCATCTGGTATAGCTGAAACCAAAAAAAAGTGTTTAGTAAACAACATAATTGTACCCAAAGGGAGTATCCATTAAGGTTCTCAGGACTTAATCCTTCAAAAGAGTGAAAGGGTAACAACAACCCTTCACTTATAAATAGTTTTGCATTGTATGCTTGGACCAGGATCTCTGCCAAGGCCGAGCAGGGGTCTTTAAAGCACTGTACAAGAATGCTGAAATTGAGTCCCACAGATAGTAACCCACAAACTGGTTTATTTTCCTTTTTAAAAATAATCTTAAAAGTTACCCAAAACATTTCTCTCAATATATGAAGAAGGAGAAGGTAGAGAAGTAAAGCAAGCAAGAGAAGGAGGAGGAAAGCAGCAGCAGCAAGAAAAAAAGAAAAGAAGGAGAAGAAGGAGGCAGGGAGGGAGAGATATATCTATAGGTAAATTAAAGAGAAAGTAGGATTTGGGAACTCTAAATCAGTTATAGAATAATGCACAATAGCTATTCTAGTTACAAAGCTAGAATAAAATTTTTCTAAAAAATCTTGAATCCAAGAAACATACATACCTGAGTAAAACAAAAATGGTATTATTGGAAAATAGAGCTATTAGAATGACAAAATTGTGGGTTTCTTTTTTCTCTTAAAATATAAATGTTAATATATCGTATTTGTTATTCATTTTATTTGCTAAAATCTTAAGCAAATTTGCAGTACAGAGTATATTACTTAGGATTAGATTCGACTGAGTGACAGAAAACCCAAAATATCCATGGTGTAAACAAAACAGAAATTTATTTCTGTCTTATAAAAACTTAAGAAGTCCAGGGCTATTTTAGTAGTTCCAAAATCATCAGGAACTCCAAGCTCCTTCTGTCCTATTGTTTCTACCTTGTGATCTAGGATGGCTGACCCAGATCCAATTGTCATGTCTATATTTTACTTTATGAGAAAAAGAAATAGACATAGGAGGATGCTCTATCCTATTAAGGACATTTTCTCTAAGGTGAAACAGATCCTTATTTCCTATTGGCTAGAATTTAGTCACATCATCAAGCCAAGCTGAAAGGAGACTAGATGTATATATTCTGGGTGGCCACACGTCCTAGTGATATTGAGGGTAGGGTAGCTCTATTTCATGCAGGGGATGGGGTGGGGGGAGGATACAACAGATAGGACACAACTCTCAGTTTTTGCCACAAAAGGAAATGCTTGTATCTCTGGAAAACATTCCAAGTACATCAAAGCAAAATTTATCTGGCCTGGAAAAATTAAACTAAAAGCATTTCCAAAAGATCACATTGATAATCACTTAGTCTTGGTTTCTAGTAAGATATCTTGGGACCTTGGTAACAGGAATAGTTGGGAAGAGGAGAGGAAGCTGGAACTGAGCACGGCTCAGCTGCCCAGGACTTGCTGGGGAAGACGTGAGCAATTTCCCCAGCAACAGAAGGTGGCCAGACAAGGAGAGCCAGTGGAGTCTGCAGCATTGTCTAAGGGGTGTAGCAAGATCATGCCTGATTCAGGCAATGTTAGCTACAAGGATGTCCAATTTCACAACAGGAATGTGCTTCTATAACTGATAGAATATGTTAGTGGAGACGCTACTGAACCAAAATGGAAATAAGAATCCAAAGGACTAGGCTGGACAGAATCCCGTTCCTAGGAAGATGTGATGATTGGATGGGGTACAAATAAAAAAAAAAACACAATACAAAAAGCATGCAAAAATACTAGAATATGAGTCAGAGGATTCAAGCACACTACAGAAAATGCTGGTTAAGTGCATATGTTTAGCCATTAGTAGAGCTGGGAAGGTCACTTAGAGTGTATATACTATCCTACAACCATCCTTGCCAATTTTTTCCTTCTTCATGATTAAGTGGTCAGATTCTGCAAGATTATTATTTGGCAAGTCTCCAATATCAGTTCCACCAACTTTATTCAATTTTTGTTTTTTGCAAGATTTGACATTTTACCAGACAATCAATTTGACTTGCATTTGTATTACATTGTCAGGTAATAGGAAGAGATAGACTGGTGCTAGCTAATGCTGGATGCTAGCAAGTGTTACAAAGAGAGAAATGGTTAAATTTTCAAGTGTTTAGTTTATCAGGGAATATTTTTCTGAAGTCACAATGTTGTGGTTGCAGCAACCTAGATAGTAAATATTTCAATAACTCAGATAGGAATAGAATATATTATTAAGTAAAGACCAAAGCAGAAGTCCTTGCCTATATGGCAGGCTGACCCAGGAGACAGAAAGCATTCATAACTGGTTAGCACTGAAGGATATTTATCATTGTAATAACGAATTACCACAAACTCATCAGCTTAAAGCAATATCCATTTATTGTCTCTCAGTTTCCTTATGTCAGAAGTCTGGGCCCAGTGTGCCAGAACTGTATTCTCTGCATAGGGTTCTACAGGGCCAAAATTAAGGTGTCAGCTAGCTTGGGGTCATATCTGTAGGCTCTGGAAAAGAACAAGCTTCAAGGACCATGGTGACAGAATTTAATTTCTTGCAATTTTAAGACAGAGGTCCATGTTTTCTTGCTGGTTTTCAGTTGGGAGTTGTTCTCAGCTTCATTACATTTATCACCACATGAAATTATCTCGGCCATTTAATAAACAGTTATAATATCTGTGTCCCTCCCTCCAACTACAATTTCACATTCATAATAATAAGAACATTATCTGTCCTATCTTTGGACCAAAAATAGTGCCTGACACAAATATAAATATTAAATCACTTTTTTAAAAATATTTTTTACAGTTTTATTTAAGAATAATTGATTTAGAAAAAACTTCACATAGTTCATATATACAATTTAACGGGTTTGGACATATGTATATAGCCGTGATATCATCATCACATTTAAGGTAATAAACATATCATCACCTCCAACTGTTTCCTTGTATCCTTCTGCTCTGTGTGTGTGTGTGAACACTTATCATGAAATTCACAGTATTAAAACAAATTTTTAAAGCTCTTCCTTCACTGAATAAAATCTGTTATCTATATGACTTTTTTGAAAAACTATTTACTTTTAAGCATAATTACCAAAATCATTTTATTTCTTCTTATATGCCTTGTGTATCTCACCGGAAGAATATTCCTAAGCATTGAGTTTGTTTTCCTGACATCTTTACATATAATAACCACTGGAATCTTTCCATTCTGGAGGACTTTATAAAAAGGTGAAATGGAGATGGAGGAGAATATTTTTAATGAGTTAAATGAAGCATTTAGCATACATTTATTTTAAGATTTTGAAATGTGTGAATGGCTCATGACAATTAATGGCTCATCTTTTTTACTAGATGATTTTGTATTTCTAAAAGGAATTACTGATAATAAAGTTTTATTTTTATTTGGATGATAGCAGTGTTCAAATAGGACTCTCACAGAGTCTAATTTTAAGTATATTCATGCTCTATAGTTCTCTAGTAATTAAAATTATTTTTGTGATTTTTTACATGGCTTTTCAATCAAGTAATTTAAAATGTATATGCAGTTTTTCCTACAGGACTCTATTTCATCGGACCTCAATCATTGCTTGCTGATTTGGATAAAAAATGCTGTATTTCGTGGCTGAATCAATCTCAGATTTCTACTCAGTGGAAAAAACTATACGTACTCAATTTTATCATGGGTTTATTGTGATAAATAAACTGGAACCATACTTATTATATCCAATATACTCTGATATTTTTAGAGTTATGAAATTATACCATGTGAAACCCAAAATACACATGTCAATGTCAAAGTGACAAATAAAAAATTACCGAAAGCCAATGACGTCCCTCTCCCTCAATTAATATTGTGTGTATGCACATGTGCACACATACACACCAGTATCCAGAAATTCCAGGACTTTGTAAAGATACTTGTTGGCTTCCTTAAAGAAATCAAGTCCAATACCACATGAGGAGGGGCAGTGAGATCTTGTAGTTTAAGCTGCTGTCTGCTGAGGTTACATATTCCAATCCCAAAAGATACAGGTTTAATTTTATTCAGAATATACAGATTTTCTTGTATATGATGGCAGAAGTGGGATCCATTTAAGGAAGAATTCTTCCAGGCTATGCCAAATTAAAGGTAATTAAAGACAATTATAATACCAAAACATCTAATTGTATATATATGTACTCCTTGTTATTCCTTGTAGACTTGTAGTGAGTACCTGTTTAGATGTCACAGCTACCCTTCCTACATGAAGAGTCTTCCACTGAGCTAATCAATGGATGACTTTCCAGTATCAATTATTCTGACTCAGAGATGAAGAGTCCTAAACAATTTTGGCCAATGGCATACATGTGAAGGGTTTTGTAGTCTCCTAGGAAAAAGAAATGTCTCCTGCTAGACATTAACAAGGAAAAATTTAAACTCAATGACCACTGGTAGCCATCCTGCCACTATAAGGAGGGGACCCCACCCTAATATAACGTTGACCTTGAGGGTAGCAGAGAAGGAGAATTAACCTACAAATGATATAATTTAAGTACTAATAACACCATGTCTAGAAACTTCTTAACTAATCAACTTTCAGTGAAATGTTAAAAGTCCTTACTTTTAAACATGTTTGAATTGCAGTTCTTGCTTACCTTGAATCTCAATTATAAATGATATATCAACCACAGAGGCTATATAAAAAAAAAGAACTATTTCCTTATAGGCTAAGTCAATGCTGTCTCCCATAACTAATCTAGCAATAGTATAAACAATGATATCCACAGTGACCTGAAGTATAACAAATCCTCAAATAACCAAGGTGAATTAATTTTTGTAGAATGTAATTTTGTTGTATTCTATTTTTCAACCCATGAGGTCAACAATTTAATTTTTAAATGAGTGGATAGTTGGTATTGAGAGAAAAATAATGCTGATATTCAATGCAAATGTTTAGCTCTATTGGTGCCAGTTGACTAAAGATCCCAGTGGGCAAATAAGCCACCTTCATGCACTAAGGCCATGCCACTGACTGACTCAAAATATCAAAGGATGAGCAACAGAGAAAGATAATTAATCATGTGTGTTTTTGTTTAATGTCAATCAAGCAAAAAGTACAACATTACACAGATGGGGAAGAGAGGGTGGGTAACAAGAAGCAAAACCATCTCCGAAGTTCAAACATTGTTGTTCTTTCTCTTAGGGGAGCATCAACGTTGGGAAGGAAATATTCAACTTAGAAACACAGTGACCCTTTACAAGTAGCTGGAAGGAACACAAAGAAAGGGGATTCAGGAACACTTTTTCTGGCACCAAGTGCAGAAAAAATAGCTTAGTTAAATTTCAGATTTATAGCCCAACTTAATAATTCCCTTAAAAAGAAATAATGTGATGAATATGTACTAGAAGCTAGAATTGATTAAAATAACTTTAAATGCTTAAACTGTTTTTGTATTCCCACTTACTGTGAGAAATATTCTTGCACCTGATATCAAGCTAAAGAACCAACTTCTAATTGGGAAAACATTTCAGCACAATTCCATTGCATAGGTCTTAGAGGTTTAGACAAATAGTTCGTTTAACATTCTGGTTGCTGAGCTAGTAGATTCTTGTTAAAATGGAAATTTTTTTCAAAAAAGAAAAAGCCCACAAAATAGAGTTCTAATGAAAGAATTCAAAATGTTGCTCAAAACTTTTCATTTTAATTTGGGTCAGAATCACCCCTTCTTCCTTCTTTGGAATCAGCTTTACTCCTGTGTGTCATCCAGGCAAGAGAAGCAGGGAGAATAATACTGGTGCCCAGGTCAGCCATATGGGGCTCCTAAAAGCTAAATAAATTTACTATTCCATTGAACCCTAAGGTCTAAGCTCCACAGCCACATCTTCAGCTTGTTTTGCTCCCCATACCTTGTTTTTTCAACTGCATTTGTTAAAGAGTTAACACTGTCTACAACTAGTTTTAGAGACTATAGAACATGAAAAATTAAATTTTTCTATTAGATAATTAGCAGAAAGTAAAATTTTAAAAAATAGTATAGACAATTATACTGAGAAAAGTTTGAAAGAAAATAATAAAAACAGAAAGGAATACTTGCATAAGGGCTTTAACTTTTGGCAGAGCTCAAAAGAGAGCGAGAAAGAATGAAATAAAGTGCTACTGTTTCTGAGATGTCACTGGATTCTCTCCAATCTCCAGAATTTACATAAAATAAGCTCACACCACCAGAACAACCAGACACCCTCACATGCAATTTCAAGATTCTGATTTTATTTTCGTGCAACCATTTATCATCCTTTTTCTACCCACTATTGCCAAACGTCTTAATCTGTCCAGGTGCCTCCAGTCTCCCATTTTCTAAGTCCTTACTCAATAATACCCAGAATAATCTATCTAAAATGCATATTAGTCACCTACTTTAAAAACTTCAATGACTTTTCATTGCCAAAAGAATAAATCCAAGCCTGTTAGAATGCAAGCCATGCTCTTTGTTATCTGACCTTACTTAACTTTTCCAGTTTCATTTCCTACCACTCCTTGGTCACACTTAATATTTCATAAATTCCAATTAACTGCATGTCCCCATATGTTTGATCTTTCAATGCCTCTTCAACATTGCTGGCCATGCCTACTTAAAACTTACTTCTAATTCTTTCTTTAATGCTTCTATGGATGCTGCAAAACCCATGTGTCACCATTTCTCTGACGCCCTCTTTAACAAATCCCAGAAGATCAGATTTAAGCTTCTCTCAGACAGAAAATTAAAGCAACTAGTATTCATGTCCTTTATAACCCATAGAAGTTACTATATATGCCAAACACTAGGCCATACACATAGCATTTACATGTTAAACAAATGTCTTGTATTTTAGTATTTTTTAAAAAGTATTACTATTAGGCTGTCATTAGTTAATTACATGCTCCATTAGGATGGTTAATATAAAGTTATGTTTTTTAATGGCACTTATCATATTTTATAAAACTTACCAAAATATAAGTTGCATAATGCTTGCGTTGTATAAAGTGATAAAACTTTCAATTATTTATATAATAACCAAATATTAAATTATTGAGAGGATCTTTAAGATCATCTCTAATATTCCTTTATTCAAACTGAGATCTAAAAAGGTGAAACAAAATCCCCAAGATTAGATAGTTAGTTAAAGGCAAAGCCAGAAATGGAATTCTTCTCTTGTGAATCCTAATCTACCTCACTCATGTGGGGTCTGGAATACACCTGAACATATATCCCTCCTCCAAGTGTTATCTTTGACCTTACTGTTCAGCTCTTCATTCCAACTTCTTTACTAAAATCCCCCTTATCTTTCTCTTAGTGAAGAAACTTGTCCTTAAATTTGGTGTTTAGTGTATACAGTGGTATTTATTTGAAATGTTTTGGCATATGTAAGAATGTATAAAGATTTGTTCAGATACATTCTCTACGTTTATTTCTAATGAGAGATTAACTATCTTTATAGGATTTTGTAAATCTCCTAGTGATGTAAAGCTTAATACTAATCTGCTATAAATATGGAAGTAGATTCAAAGTTAAGAGTCTCAAAATTTGAATGTGCTGAATTTCTATATGTCTGAGAGTGTGCATGTGGTGTATGTGTCTTCAATTTAATTTTTTAGTAAAAAACATATTTTACAGATCAAAATTTATGAAGCATAAAATTTCTTTCAATCTCCAATCTGTTCAGTTCCTATCCTCACAAGCAACAGTATATTTAGGTTTTTACTAGGAATATTCTGTAAGAGAGCTTATGCATTTATACACATGGTCACACACACACAAACGCACATTTTCCTTTTCTTACTACAATGGCAATATACTATAGTACTGTTCTTCACTTTGCTGTTTGTAGTTACTATGTCTTAGTGGTCTTTCCACAATAGTACACAAAGAGCTACTTTATTATTTTTATTACTACATACCATTTTACTCTCTCTCTCTCTCTCTATATATATATATATATAGCTCTATGTATAATGATTTATAAAACTTGTCCACAACTGATGAACATTTAGATTGTGTATAATCTTTCATTATCACAATAAATAGACTTATGTGCACATCATCCCAGATATATAAGAGAAGAAGTGTAAGATCATTTCCTAAATGTTAAACTGTTAGACTAAATGGTATATGCACTAGTAATTTTGGTAAATATGTCAAACTGCTATGAGAGGTACACAATTTTGTTTTATCACAGCAATGGGTGATAATACTTGTTTCCTCACATGTCCTTGACAATGTAGTATGTTACCAAATTTTGTGACTTTGCTTTTCTTATAAATGAAAAGCTGTTACTTTTAGTCTTGTTAGATTGCCTTGATCTTATCAGGAATAAGGTAAAATTTTTTAAATATATTTTAACAGACATTTGTGTTTCTTCTGTGAACTAGGAGTGCATACCCTTTGTACAATATTATGATAAGTGATTAGTTTTCCCATATCTATTTTTCTAAAGGTGTTGATATTAAGGAAATTAATCCTTTTCTCATAGTATGACTTGCAAATAATGTATTACACTTATTTGTACTTTGCATTTGCTTATGTCAGTTTCGCCATATGAAATTTTTTATTTGCATATGATAGAATTTGTCAATATTTTCATTTGGTATTCTGAGTTTTACATTGTTAGAGAAACTTTTCCTACAATAACCTTTCCTATAATTTCCTACAATAAGTAAAACACACTTGCTTCATGATTTCTTCATGAATTTTAGAGTATCATATTTTAATGTAAATATTTAATCTATAATTTATACTGGTATGAAGTATGGAATCAATTTTATTATTTTTCCAGATAGTAGTTGACTTATCTCAACACCATGTCTTTTACACACTACTGTAACAGTTCTTGTGGGGATATCTCTCTCTCTCTCCATATATATATTTAGCTGGAAAAGAATGAAAATACATTATTTTACTGATGCTTTGTTGATTTGTGGGGTTAATATTATTTGCAAGGATTTATCTTTTTGAGTTGCCTCATGCTAGGAAATCATCAAGTGAGGGACTATTTATTAGAAATGCAGAAAAATAGCAATAAATAAAACATACAATACATCGGTATGTATTACATACAATACATTGGGTAGATTGTGTATTAGATCTGAACAGTAACGCTCAGGACTGTGTCCCATATTGGAAGTTCTATTATACTTTATAGCTAAAGATACAAGGAAATCAACACAAAACAAACCAGAAACGTTCCATAAGTAACCCAGATTTATATCAATACAGTCACTTCAATTTTGCTATATTCTCAAAGTCATGATCTAACACATTTTTTTTTACATAAACACAAATATTTGGGCATAGTAAATTCTGCCCAAATATTATTATCTCTGGCTATTTGAGCCTGCAAACTGCCAAAACTCCCATAATGATAAATTGTAAAACTAATCTTGAAGCAACAAGCCTTCTAGAAAGCATAGAATTTTCATTTTGCTGATCCAAAAAAAAAAAGTTAATGTTTGCAAGCAAATAATTGTTGTAATGTTAATGGAATAATGATGAAATATAATTCATCATTAGGAGAAGACATGTTTATTCCTTGCAATAAATCAGAGTAAAATACAGTGTTTAAACTACGCAAGTTAATTATTTTGATAGCAAGAAAATGGTGCTTTCCATCTTAGAGATTTCTTAGTCCTTCAAACGCTTTTGAGATTCAGGTAACATGGCCTGGCAACCAGATACAGAAATTGTTAAAGAAGCAAAGAGTGGCTTCACAATCAACAAAAACCTGTATTCTTAGCAAAAGAAAAGATAGAAATAGGTTACGGAGTAGGTTAAACGTTAAGCAGGTTGCTACCGAGGTAAAATAAAGGTTGAGTAAAGAAAATGTGAATTATAGTTATATTATTTATTGGCTCTTGCTGTGCAGCTATTGGAGGTCATTTAGTGTTTCTCCTAACTAAAGAGAAAGAATAATAAGGCAGAATTTCTGTAACTAATTTCTAACCACAGAGATACTTTGAAATTTTATTTCAAGTAGAATAACAAATTCATATAATCCTGAGACATCAGTTGTTAAATGAAGACAAGTAGCTTCCCTCCTTTGATGGTCATTTTATATTCACAAATTCACAGTGGAACTGGAAAGGCAGTTTTTCATTTGGCAGTGTCTCTGAGTGAACAAGTAAAATTGGTACCTTTCTGCTGTCGGTTCTCTGATGGAGCCAAAGTGTCAACTGCCTCTTAAATCTGTACAGCATTGATTATTTAAAAACACTAAGAATGTTCTTAAAAGTACCATCTGAAGCTTTCATTTTAAGGTTTACATAAGAGAAAAGGACACCTGCAGGTTGAGGGGAAAAACATATTTATTCTCTGGAGAATAAATCTGTGACTGACAGCAGAAATCCAACCAAAACCCAGAAAAAATGTAACTTTTTTGTAACACTTTGTCTTAGTCATTTTGTATTGCAACAACAGAATATCACACACTGGATAATTTATATAGAAGAGGATTTTGTTTCTTACAGTTCTAGAGGTTAGCAGACCCAGGTCAAAGGGTCTATACCTTGAGAAGGCCTTCTTGCTACACCATCCCATGGTTGAAGGTGGAAGGTGGAAGGGCAAAAGAAAATTCATGAGAGAGCGTGGGGAGGGGGGTCTAGACTCATCCTTTTATTAGGAACCCACACCTGCAATTACTAACTCTCTCCTGCAATGACAGCATTAGTACACTCTGCCCTCATGACCCAATTACCTTTTAAAGTCCCACCTCTCAACACTTTACATTGAGGATTAAGTTTCCAACATGTGAACTTTGGGGGAGACATTCACGGTTCCTCTAGGAAAATCTAGACATAATTCCATGTCTAGAATCATATAAATTCCATATCTAGACTCATGCATAAATGAGCATGTCCATGTGTATAAGTAATGCAGCATGGATTTACCTGGTTTGTTGTTCTTGCTGAAAAAAATTTTTTTAATTTTTTCAGATTAAATTCAAATTTTTTAAATTTTTCAGAGATGAGATGTAAAAAATTAGGTACTACTTTCTAAAATAATAACTTACTATTAATATGTTATTTGATATTTGAATATCTTGATTTTGCAATCCTGAGTAAAATATGTGGGACAAAATAGCACTGGTTTGCAAAATCCAAGTAAATAACATATTACTAGCATACTTTCGAATTCTAGAGATGCCATTTTCTCTCTATTTAAACTGAGAGAAGTGAACTGAGGTTTAACTAAAACCTGACCCTTATATATCCAAAGTTTTTTCAAGAAATTCTTAATGGCTCAAATGTGACACTATTATACACTGAAGAGTGGTAGAGATAAAAATAAAAATCTTCTTGAAACCTCTTGTAATCTGATGCTTTTATAAAAGATTATAAAAGAAACCAAGATGCTGACATTTTTAAGAGTGTGAAGTCTATATGTAATAGCCATCGGGTAATAATATGACTAAAATAAAGATGTCATACAAAATTAATCAGTTACAATTTATCTACTTGGCTTCTATTTGTCTTTTGGTTACTGGCAACTTGAATGGGGGTTAGAGAGAATGAGGGTAGTCAGAGGCAAGAAAGACTCTGGATAAGGCCTACCGATTTTCTGATTAATAAACCTAGTATTAAAAGTCAACAGTGATGGCAGCAGCAGCACATCTGGAGAGGCCACTGTGGGATGTCAACTGCAGCAGGGGACATGTGGCTGGGGCTGCACACTCCATGGAGCTGGCTGGGGCCAGGAACAGGTGGGAACCCTGCCCCCTACCGAGCTGGTGGGGCGGTAGTCCCACGCTCCCAGGTACAACTAGAGCTACCCAGCCACAGCTCTGGATCCTGGCATCCTTGCACTCTCCAGGGACTGGGAAGTCCCCTGTTCCTATAGGCACAGGAGTACCTGCTCCCACTCCCTTGCCTCTCCCTGTTCCCAGTGACAATTCCAGTGCAGAGCAAAAATGTGGCTGAGCCCAGGCACTACTGTAACCTGCCAGGTATGCATGTGCTTGAGTGGCACTAACACAACAGGCCCCTGCTGCCTCACCCCCCTTCTAACTTTGGGTGCCGACAAGCAGGAGGGAAGCCAGCAGGAATGAGGGAGACTCTGCACAGGTCTGCAGGTGTCCCTTGGCATGAACAGCCTGTGTGCCCTGGATGACATGTTGATGGGGGCAGGCAGACGACAGGTTCCTGAGCAGAAAGGGGTAGATCCCTGGTAAAATCCCACCTTCAAGCCAGGGACAGTCTGAAGCCTGTCAGTTGCCAGGAGTAAGAATTTATGATGTTTTTCCGGCCTGCTCATGGCCGCCCATGGACCAATCAGCAGGCACATCCTCCCTCTGAGCCCATAAAATCCCTGGACTCAGCCAGACTCTTAACAGACTCCAGACTGCAGGAGGTAACTATCTACTTTGGGTCTCCTGGATTCATCCAGACAAGTTGCCTGCAGAAAGAAGCTAACAACTGAGGACCTCCTCTCCACTAAGAGCTGGACACCCATCAGGACAAGCTGCCTTGTGGAAAGGAACTAGCCACTACAAGTCTCCAGAGAGCTGTTATGTCACTCAGTGAAGCTCCTGCCACCTTGTTCACCCTCTAGTTGTCCATATGCCTCCTTCTTCCTGGATGTGGAACAAGAACTCGGGACCCACCAAATGGCAGGACTAAAAAGCTGTAACACAAACAGGGCTGAAACACATCCCCCCACTCACCACACTGCAGGAGACAAGAAGGAGGGAAGAGCTGCAGCCCTATGGGGACCCCAGACCTAGGGGCTCCCCATGCCAGGGCTGTGGCACTCTCTGCAGTTTCTGGTGTCTCCAAGCTTCTGGGTGCCACTGCATTTCCCTCATCCAGACACAGGTGCCTGCAGCAGAAGCCACATGTGGTACATTTGGTCCAGCTGCAGCTTTGCACAGATCTGACACCTGTGCCTGGCACCTCGAGCTGCCTGCCCTGCCACAGCAGCTGGCATGGCTAGTTCTGCACAGTGGCTGGACCCTGCACTCACTCAGCCACACACCCCTCACTGCTTCACGTCTGACTCACCAATGGCAGATGTGGGATCCAGGCTGGTAGTGCAAGCTGAGCACAGCCTGCCGGGCTGAGTGGGCAGAACAAGCTCAGTGGGCAAGAGCAATATTCAGGCAGAAGGTACCATCAACCACAGAGGTTTCTGGCTAGAGAAGTGACACCCCAAGAATCCTGTGACAACAGTATATTCATTTGCTTCTTATAGAAATGAGGCATTACAGTAAAGACAAAGGAAAATATGGTAACTGGGAAAGAATACCAGCAAGACACAGAGACCTTCCTCCTAGTCTAATACCACACATAGACAGTATATTTCCATTATACACATGCACATGCATGTGTATAACATACACAAAAGCAAGCTGAAAGGCTATGACCCAGAGATGGCTTGCTAAAGTGGAGCATTGAGGACTGTTCATAAAAGACCCATAAACACATCTAAGTACCAGGTGATTTAATTTTTTTTTTTTTTTTTTAAAAAAGCTCTTTAGGGCCCTTCAATATCAGTGAGTAACCCTTCTGGGAAGCAGATGTAATTAATAGTCTGAAACTCTTTTCCTTTGTCCTTAGGCTATACAACCATGTGTCCCTCTCCTAGAAGATAAAATATGCTAAAGTAAAAGTAAATGAAGTCCCTAAAGAATCTCTTGATTGGGAGATTTTAGGGAGAATCTAACAACTAGCTTTCTATGTTTCTATGACAAAATAAAAATACACCTGTTACCTATGCTACAACTGTGAGAAAAAAGACGGTGATCTCATGTTACATGAAACCAGATTCAATGAGCATCATGATGTCACTATAGTCCCACCAATTCTTCCAGAGGTTCCAAAATGTGGCCCTAATACCCCACAAGCACAGGAAACCAAAGCAAACATGGACCACTAAGATCACATCAAGTTACAAAACTTCTGCACAGCTAAGGAAACAATCAACAAAGTAAAGAGAAAACCCAAAGAATGGGACAAAATATTTGCAAATTACCCATCTGACAAGGGATGAATAGCCAGAATAGATAAGAAGCTCAAACAACTCTACAGGGAAAACATTTAGTGAACCAATTTTTAAATGGACAAAAGAATTGAATAGACATTTCTCAAAAGAAGATACACAAATGGCAAACAGGCATATGAAAATATGCTTAACATTATTGATCATCAGAGAAATACAAATCAAATCTACAATGAGATATCATCTCACCACAGTTAAAATGGCTTGTATTTGAAAGACAGGCAATAATAAATGCTGGAGAGGACATGGAGAAAAGGGAATCATTGTTTACTGTTGATGGTAATCTAAATTAGTAAAAACACTATACAGAAGAGTTTGGAGGTTTCTCAAAAAACTAAAAATAGAGCTACTATATGATCCAACAATCCCACTGTTTGGCATATACACAAAAGAAAGCAAATCAGTATATTGAAGAGATGTCTGCACTCCAATGTTTGTTGGAACACTGTTTATAACAGCTAAGATTTGGAAGCAACCTAAGTGCTAGTCAGCAGATGAATGGGAAAAAAAAACGGGTTACATATACACAATGGACTACTATTCAGCAATAAAAAAGAACAAGATACTGTCATTTGCAACAACACACATGGAACTGGAAATTATTATGTTAAATGAAATAAGACAGGTAGAGAAAGATAAACATTTCATGTTTTCACTTACTTGTAGGATCTAAAATCAAAACAATTGAACTCATGTACACAAAGAGTAGAAGAATAGTTACCAGACGCTGGGAAGGGTACTAGGGGCTTGGGTGGGGAGGATGGCTAATGGGTACAAAAATACTTAGAAAGAATGAATAAGACCTACGATTTGATGGTACAACAGGGTGACTATAGTCACCATGGATAGTATCTAAATTGTCTTAGATTGAGAATAGATCAAAATTAAGCCTATCCTGGAGAGGAAAAGAAATTCTTTATTGTGGAAGGTTCCAAGTCAATAGCTCTTCACTATGGAAGTCATGGAAAGCAATTTCAAAGGGTATGTACTGATGAGACTTCACTCCTTACTTGCCTTCCTCACTGTGCTCACTTCGAGAGCCACTATGCAAAGCCATCATATTCAGAAAGAAACAAAAGATTACATATTGGGTACACTGTATACTGCTCGGATGATGGCTGCACTAAAATCTCAGAATCCACCACTATAGAACTCATATAGGCAACTAAAAATCACCAGTACCTTCAAAAACTATGGAAATTTTTTAAAACAGAAAAAAAAGAAAACATCCAGAAAACACAAAGACATTTCTTTTTAAATGTCTCCCTCTCTGGAGGGAGAGCAAGTGGAGATTTACAATATGACATGGGTTTAAATTGTGAGGAATAATACTTACTACATATTCTTTAAGCAAGGATTCAAGTTCCATCTCAAAATTTAAAAGTATGTATAGTGTGTTCAGCTTGTGAGCTGCACTGGAGAAAAGTCTGACAAGTTAATGATTACCAGATAAGGGATGCAGGTGTGCATCCACACCACCTGCATCTCTTTCCTCCAGACCACAGGGAGAGGGTTCTGTCCCAGCACAAGACTCAGCCTTCTCCTGTTGATCCAGAGTTTAGTTCTTCTTTTCTCTTGTTCTAATCTTTTCAACATTGCCTCTGGCTTTCTCTATTGCTTAGGAATATATTCACATTTATTTAACCTTTTTTAAAAAAGGCAAAACAAACAACAAATACGAAGTTATTTTTGTTCCCCTGTAGCTACTTAAAATTTTCTCATCTCTCCTTCTCATCTAAGCTTCCTCAAAGAAGACTACCCTCCATCTGCCCTTTCTCTCACCTCTTACTTATTGTTCAAAGTATTATAATTATTATAAACTATTATAATTATTAGATTATTATTATATAATTTATTATTCAAACTATTATAATTGTATAATATAAAATTAGGGTTTTATTCCTGAAGCTGTTCTCAAGAACATCACCAAAGGCCTCCCTACTGCCAATACCAATGAACACCCATTTTTTCATTCAACTCCTCTGCTGCATTTTGCACTATTGTCCATTTATTTTTCTTACTTTCTTTCTCTAATCTTATCCTCTTCTAAAAATGGCTCTTACCAGTGACTCCCTACAGGTTACACTTATAAAATATATGTTACAAAATATAAGAGCAAGGTTATAAACTTCAAGTTTCATCTCAGTCTGATCTTCACCCAGTAGTGAGCTACAAAGGAATGAACATATCAACTTGGTATAACATCCAAATAAGCTAAGCCATTCTGGAATAAGAGCATTCTATTCTGCCTGGAATGTTCTTCCTCTCTTCCTCACTGGTTGGCTGTTGGGGTTTCAGAAGGTAAATATATAGCCTCCCTCTCTTTTCTGTCTGAATTGGAAAACCCTTTCACAGATAGATACAATAACCAGGCAGATGGAGAAATATATTTATTCCTGATAACGTTGATTATAGACACATGGCTTAGGTCAACAACAGCAGCAGGCTTACTTCCCCTGAATTCATTACACTACCAGTGTATAGGAAGATAATCTCAGACTACACCCTCCCCTACCTACTACTAATCATCTCTCACAGCAGAGAGAGAAATGAAATTTCACCCTTCCTTTTGGTAGGCAGATAACCAAAGGAAAGAGAGATGTGACTGATATGGTTTGGCTGTTTCCCACCCAAAATCCCATCTTGCATTGTAATCCCCATAATCCCCACGTGTCAAGGGAGAGAGCAGGTAGAGGTAATTGAATCATAGGGGCAGTTTTCCCCTTGCTGTTCTTGTGATAGTGAGTGAATTTTCATGAGATCTGATGGTTTTATAAGGAGCTTTTCCCCTTTTGCTCCTCGCACTTCTCTCTCCTGCTGCCTTGTGAAGAAGGATGTGTTTGCTTTCCCTTCTATCATGATTGCAAGTTTCCTGAGGCTTCCCTAGCCATGGAGAACTGTCAGTAAATTATACCCCTTTCCTTTATAAATTGTCCAGTCTCAGATATTTCCTTATAGCAGTGTGAGAACGAACTAATACAGAGACCCATGCAAATTTGGATTCTTCTATTAAACTCACCAATCAATTATGGATTTATTCTTGCAGGGAAAGGATGAACAAGGAGTGTAGAAAACAGTGTGGCTTCCTACAGGTGTGACTCTATGAAAGCGTTAGCACAGCACAGTGACCAAGAACATGGCCTCTAGAACATTATTACCTGGAGTTGAATCTCAGCTATATTAACTAGTAGCTTTATTAGTCTGGACAAGTTCCTTAGCTTCCTTGTGTCTCCATTTCCTCATATGTAAAATGGGAAATTAGTACTATTAACTTCATAAGATGGAAAAAGTTAAAAGGAGTTAAGAAGGAGAATTAAATAAATCAGTATTTGTAGAATACTTAGAATACTACCTAGTGTATATTAGGAATATATTCACATTTATTTAACCTAGCATATAGCAAATTTTTTAATGAAAATATTAAATCTGAGAAATGATCCACAATAGTTCCCTATGAAAAGTCATTTGTATTATGATAATATTTTAAATATGCACCTTGAAGATTATATAGATCTTTATATAGTTTTTATTCATTGGTATACTAGTCTCTCACACTAAGATGAGTATTTTGAGTTTGATTATGAATTTTCTTCATTCTTGTATCTAGAGCTCCTAGCACACAGTGTATATTCAGGTTTTTTATTAAAGTACTGAATGTTTTGATTTTTAAATGGTTTTAATCCACTTTGTGGTGGAATTAAGTACCTGGATTAAAGACATAATTTTCCTCAAAAGATTGATATGCTTGTTTTATGCTACCAAAAATACTTCAGTTACATCAAATTTATAGATTGTGATTGCTTTTGTAGAAATTAAGTTCTACTAATAGAGCATTTAACAGAAGACTAAGATTTTAAAACAGAATTACAAGAAGATGCATTTATCAGTTGAGGTTGTAATGACAACCAGATGGCACAGTCAAATCAGTACACTTTGAGAAGAATTTATTTACGAAAGGACTATTCACTAAGGGAATAGAGGAAGAACATGGGGTTACCAGCAGCTAAGGTGTTACCACCCCAAGGTCCAAAGGGACAATCACAGGAGGGAGAGGTTTCCAGGACTAGTTTGGAGAGCCAGGTAGAACGGCATGTTTGGAGAGAAAGAGGAACTTTCAGGTGCATGACACAGCAAGCAATAGGCTATCTCCAGGAAGAAGCCAAGAGAATACACACCCCAACCTCACTTTCTGCCCTCACTCTGATTTCCTGCCACAACTGTCCATGGGCCAAATCCAACCAAAAGCCAGTGAGCTAGGAGTCCTGTTGATGTGTTCATTCAGTTCGACTTTCCAGGGCAGAGAGTAAGGTAAATAGTAGATCGACTGTCCAGTACAGCACAGTAGACAAAGTTCCCAGGAGGAATTAGAAAACCAATTCGCTTAGCTTTGTTCTTCCATATGAATACTCCAAAACAAATATAATTCACTAAAATTAATATCTTATTAATTTGTCAAAGATTTCTTGAATATTTAACATGTAAAAGAACATGCACTAAGTTTTGGTGATACAAAAATGAATGAGATGGGGTTTCTCCTCCCAAGTAGCTTACTATCGAATGGAAGACCAACACAGAACAATGTAGAAAATGTTATAACAAACTTAACGTATAAAGCATTACATGTTTAAAATTTTTAAATACACTTGAATGTAGGAGGATGCTATTAGTAAACCTATTAATATACTTGCAAATTAATAGCACCTGTTTCTGTACACTCACAATAACAATACTTCAGCTTGATTCTGAAAAAAATACTGGTCACATTTAAATAACATAGAATCTTTCATAACTAGTAAAACTAATTATTAATCAGCAATTGGCAAAAACTTCAGAGAAAAATGCCAGAATAATCACTGCTCTAATACAAACTGGATTTTTACTGAGAAGTCACAAAGAAACAAAGTTGGTTTTATATTTCCATAAACATCACAAAATACAAATTAAAAAGATAACATTTACACAAATTTTTAAGTGATGCTTGTTAGATTTATAAACTTAAAGTAACAACAAAACCAGAAATTAATCATTAAAATGATTTAATCTGCTCTACTCATATACATATTTAATTACATTCAATAATAAAATATTTTAAAAGAAACCCCAATATTTTGGTGTAAATAAGTCAGGATGTTAAACAAAGCTCTGTATAAAAACACAAAACATATTCTATGAGTAGTTAATATGTTAAAATAGCATAATTGATTGTTCCAAAAACTACAATTAATATAAAAGGAAACATTGTTTGTTTCTTAAAATAGCCTTTAGTTAAATCGAGTCCTGCTAATATAAAGAAGAATGCCTATGAAAGTATTTGAGCTTAAACTTTATTTTCAGAAAGACGTAAAAGAGCTAACAAAATAGAATTCTGGTGACTAACATGAACTGTAGTGTTATACTACAGAGGATCAAGAAAATCAATAGCAAATTCTCCTCAGAAAAGCATCCATCTCTGTTTTTCCTTTATTAAACCCTCCACACTTCTGTGCAGCATATTGCAATATGTGCAGTAAAATTCAATGTCTTCAAAACAGTTTTCCTTTTGTTCATTGATAACCCAAGTTATCTGAACAAAGAAGTATGCGCAAAATTTCAGATAATACCACTGATCTATTGTCTTTCACAAGGGCTTAGGCTAAGTGCTTTCAAGTTTCTGAGATCAGAAGTATGGAGGACAGACATTCGTAGAACCTTGAGTTCTACATTAAATTTACAAGTTGCTAATTTAGAGTATGCCCTAAAAAAGCAGGGGAAGGTATCACATTAGTAGAAATCCCCATCAGGTCTTCGTTGTGCTAATGAATACAACTAAAAACCTGGAAATTAAATTAATTTGAGAGGAAATGTGGGGTAAACATAACATTTCCAGAATAAGGAAGATTGGTCTGCCAAATTTGATTACCAAACTCCTTCTGTATCTGAATATTAATATTCCTACAATGAAATAATTACACAATTACAATAACACAATAAATGGCAAGCAATAATGTTTATAAGGAATCGGAATGGTGGAGTATGGAGGGCCTCAATTAGTACAGGACCTTGAAAAAGGAAAAAAGAAGAAATTTTATTTGATGCAGAAATTGAAGATAATATGTATGAAAATAAGGAGTCATGAAAAAATACTTAAGGTTAGAGACTTGCACTGTGTGTGTGTGTGTGTGTGTGTGTGTGTGTGTGTGTGTGTGTGTACATACAGGTATAAGGCAATAAAAGTATGAACAAAGTCAATCACTCATTTAGTAATTACTTACTCTTTACTGCACACCTTTTGTTAGGTAGGCACCCACTACTTTACAGTTAATTAGATAGACATGGTTCTTGTTTTCTTGGAGCTTTCAGTCTACTTGAGGATGCTGACAAGTAACAGAATCCATTACAATGTCACATGATAGGTGGTATGATGTATATGATGTGAAACATTTGGGATCAATGGTAGCAATTGGAAGAGGCACCTAAAATAAACTTGTGATGTTCGAGTAAAGCTTCCTAGGGGGAAGTACAGTCCACTGATAATGAAAGTTCATATTGAAGTCAGGTAAAAGTGATGAAGGATGTTTTTTGAGACTGAGGAAACAGAACATGCCAAGGTCCTAAGGCAAGAGAATGTGGCATTTTCTTGGCTTTGAAATTGTTTTAGCCTACATAAAGCCTAGACTTTGGAAAGCCAATAGTGGTAAAAATGAAACTGGAAGAATATGAAGATTAGCGAGGTTTGGACAATGAGGGCCTAGTATCTCTTAAGGTTGGGTGTACATAAGAAAAGAAGAAGTGTGAGAAGCCTTTAGTACAGAAAATAATAAGGTATGTGAGAAAGCCACAGCCTCTAGAGCTCTATTTCCTCACCTATGCAGTGGGCAGGGAGGGAACGTTTGACTCAATTTCTAAGAGGTGTGATAAGCTCTGACACTCTGAATCCCTGAACTAGCAGGATGTGACAATAAAACCACACTGTGAAGCAAAGAAATTTCCCTATAAAGGCAGGAGCTAATTATAAAATGATCTCTTCATTATAAAATCACAGACACATCAAACAAAGTTTTCAAGCATAGCAATCAACATCGTTTACCCAGGATAGAGCCTCCTCTTAGCCAAATACACCAAGAACAGAAACCCAAGGGGGACCCATTAGCCCTGCATAAGTTAAAGTATGCCTGAAAAAACACAAGCTCAGTGCAAGTACTTCTACCTTAGCCACTGAAGGAAATAAATGGGTTTAGATTATTGCATTTTTGTTGTTGTTTGCAGAGTACTTCTCTATAAATAACCTCCCAGAGTTAAGCTGAATACTAAGAGTTTCAAAAGTTGTTTAGTAGGTAGCTCCTAAGTAGAAAAAAAGTCAGGTAATGAGATGTGAAATTATCTGGGCACATTTAATTCCTTTGCTGTTAAATGATTTTGGTGTTTACTGAACATATGGAATACCTGGATAAAATGGTTTTTATGATAAATGCAATCAGATGTCATGTTGCAAGCATGTTTCTGCCATAAGAAAAGAGACCCAAAATTCCATGTGAATAAATTGCTGGCTTGAGAATCAGAAAACACTAGTTCTAGTTATATTTCTCCTACTCGTCAGATGTGTGACACTGGACAAATGACTTGGTCTCTCTGTTGGTTAGTTTCTTAGTGATAAAATAATGGAAATATGAATAGCACTGGAGTAATTTTCACAACTAGTTTATGAGGTTCCCCTGGAAGCATGGATGCAAAAGCAGTTTTCAAACCCTAAGGTGCTTTACAAATCCAAGAGATTATTATAGACACTGTATACTTATGTCTGAACAAATTAAAAATACAGAAGGCGTTTTCATTTCTGATCGAACCACAAAATAAGAATGGCACATGCTATCATAGGCAATATAAAAGAAGAAAGCACAAAGACTCAGTGTGGTCCTCAAAGTTTTTAGACTATTCAGAAGTTGAGTGTCTCCTTCTATGCACATAAGCATGATCCGCACATCCAATTCCAGATAGCAACGCAGAGAAGCAGAAATGCCCACATGGAAATGCCATGAACTCTCTTCCCAATTTTCCACTACAGCCCTGAGTAGGCTAGCCCACAGAAATCAGTACCCAGCAGCCCTTGAAAACTGAAAAGTGTATAAAGGAAAGCTTTTACCACATGCACTGGAAAAATAGCAAATCATTTCAAGCCTCACGAAAATTAAAATATTTTAACCTAAAGCTATTGGTAGTGGTGGCAGCATAGTTTTTCTCTCTCTGAATAATCCCTGAAATAATCTCTGAAATATATCATTTTGCTATCCTATTGACAGATCAAGCAGTCAAATTAGATAGATCAACAAGATAGCAAAGCCCAAAACATATAAGCAAATTTACAATGGCTAACAAAGTATCCCAAACTCCAAAATACAAGTAAGTAGTAATAAACCACTAACAGCCATAAAACCTACATATCAGTGACTATGAGGATAAAACAGAGTGAAACAAAAGGGCCAGGGAATGACCTGAGAACAGGAGAACATCCATGTCCAACGGGTATTTGCTGGAAGGCACGGTGGCCAACAGATAACAGCAGCTGAGTGATTATGTCCAAATCAATAACAGAGGCATGTAAGAGCCAAAGGTCAGCTCCACAATGTCTCAAGCAACCTGAGCACCTCCAAACTCTCACACTGACCAGCCAGGGCTCTTTTCCAAAACAGGACACTACACTGAGGAGAAACAGCTGGCAGTAGATTCAGCAATGGACTGCACAAAGTCAACAGGGACAAAGTAAAAGGAAGATATAGATAAAAGCAAAGAAGAGAAAGACAGCCAAGACAGAAAGCAAACCACCATATTTTAAAAGCGTGAAAACAAGAGAGGCAGTTTGGTGACATTATAAAAGCAATCCTGAACTAAAAGTTCCTTCTTCTAAAAATTCTTGGAAATCAATTTTGTGTAAATATGAGCAATAAAAAGGATTAAGGTCAAATCCCATAAAAACTTATTAAAGAAAAAAGATAGTAAAAAGCAAAATAACATACTACAGACAAAAAAAGTATGCCAGAAAGAAATGTTCAGAAAACAAATCAAAATTCTAACCTATTATTTCATAACAAGCTAAACGATATGAAGTAAAGAATACAAGACATGATAAAGCAACATAAATTAGACTTAGAAAACACCACCAGTTGATAAATCTCAGGACGAAATTGGACATCAAAGAACAATAGTTTCAGGAACGAAGATTAAACTGGAAGGAAGAAAAAAACTAAGTAAATGTAGCACAAAACACCTTAAGATGAGTAAAAGGTAAAAAGGCAGGAAAAAAATAAATAAAAGAATTAAAGAAGAAGATAAAGGATGAGTAAAAGTGACAAATATTGAAGACAAAAATGCTTAACATATGAATAAGAAAAATCTCTGAAGAGAAAAGACTAAAGCAATGAAACAGAACATACACTAAAAATATAACTAAAACATTTCTGCAATAAAAATATAAGTGATTTAAAACTAAATATTGAAAAAGTGGACCATGTAACTGACAAATCAAGAACAATCAATATCAAAATGCATTCCAGTAAAATTACTGAACTAAAAAAAAAGAAAAGGTCTGTTGGGACTCTAGACAAAAAAGAAAGTGACGTATAAAGGAAAGAAAATTAGATAATCATTAGACTTTTCAAATTCAATGACTTAAGGAAACTCAGTAACATATTTAAGATAGACAAAGAAAGAGTATATATACCAATGATTTTCTATTAAAAAAAGAATTTCAATTACAAAAAGTATAGACAAAATGCTATTAACATGCAAAGACTCAGGGAATTTTGCTCCCACAAACTTTTCCTGAGGAATCTATTACAAACTGAAATTCAATACAAAAAAATGACTAGAGTGCTTTCAAGATAAATTCTCATGGTTAGTTGTAGGACTAATACTAAATGGGGATTAAGATGAAGGAACTATAATAAGTTTTACTATATGATCTGAGAATATAGATGTATCACAACTATTTTTTAAAGGAGGGGGGAATATGGGGAGAACAAATGAAAAAACAAAACTGGTAGTAGTTGTGTTGATATTGTTATCCTGAGACTTTTTATGCATAATTTGAAATAAAGCAAATGGGTAATTTAGGGATATTATAATCCCACCTTTCTTTGTGTTCTAAAAAACCACTGTTTCCAGCATATAAGAAATAAATTACAGATGTAATATAGAAGACTTTAAGTAGAAACCCTAAAGTCCTAAATTGGAACTGAAAGTATTGATATTAACACTCTCATTTCTGTTATCTTTAGATAGAAAGGCAGCCCTGTTCACTGTAAAGGCCTAGAAACAATAACCAATCTAGCAGTAATGAACATTCTTAGTGTACAGAATATGATCTTAAACTAGTTCTTCTAGGTCTGGGGCAGGAAATGTGCAAGATAAGCCTAAAACATCTTGTCACGCAGGATAGCAAGGGAACTATTAAAAACATGTTCAAAGACCTCAACAGCCAACTTGAAGAAACTACTCATGTCCAAAGTTTCAGCTTAAGGTGAAATAAATAAGGTAAGAATTACAATGAACTAAAACTAATATGTTTAAATTAATCATGACACTTTATAAAAATTAATTGAACAGTTTCAGAGGATGATAGATAACTAATTCATTATCTTAAAAGTTAGTACCTTAAAAACTGGTAGATACAGGGAAAGGAAACATTTATTCTGACTTTCCTTTATGAACTGTACCACTGAGTAATCAACTAGTAGATGCAGAGAAACAGCTTCCTTTTTTTCTTTGAGATGGAGTCTCACTCTTTCGCCAGGCTGGAGTGCAGTGGTGTGATCTCGGGTCACTGCAACCTCTGCCCCCTGGGCTCAAATGATTCTCCTGCCTCAGCCTCCTGAGTAGCTGGGATTACAGGCGTGTGCCACCACACCTGGCTAATTGCTGTGTTTTTAGTAGAGACGGAGTTTAACCATGTTGGCCAGGCTGGTCTCAAACTACTGACCTCATGATCCATCCACCTCGGCCTCCCAAAGTGCTGGGATTACAGGTGTGAGCCCCCACTCCCTGCCAAAACAGCTTCCTATACAGGCATTCCAAATACTAAATTCAAAAGGAAAGGTAAAACAGGACTATTGCCATTTTGCAACAACAATAAATTATTGGATCTAGGCACTGAGCATCAAATAACTACTAAATCACAAAAGAGAGACAACCAAACATTATGTGTCTCCTTGCATGAATGAATGAATGCATGAATGAATGAATGAATGAATGAATATGCAATCTTGTCACAGGATCCAATTTGAGTCTGATCAGATCTGAGAAGCCAACTACCATTTGGAAATACACAGGACAGAGAAACAAAATGGACAGAGAAACAAATTGAACAGTACCACAAGTATACAATCAGCAAAATACAGGGTTTGTAGAACTCTACAGCTCAAATAGCTTCAGATTTTTTAAAATAAATTGAGGCTGGGCATGGTAGCTCATGCCTATAATCCCAGCACTTTGGGAGGCCGAGGCAGGAGGATCACCTGAGGTCAGGAGTTCGAGACCAGCCTGGCCAAGATGATAAAATCCCATCTCTACTAAAAATACAAAAATTAGCTGGCCATTGTGGTGGATGCCTATAATCCCAGCTACTCGGGAGACTGAGGCAGGAGAATCTCTTGAACCTGGGAGGTGGAGGTTGCAGTGAGCCAAGATCACCCCCTGCACTCCACCCTGAGTGACAGAGCTAGACAGACTCTGTCAAAAGAAAGAAAGAAAGAAAGAAAGAGAAAGAAAGAAAGAAAAGAAAGAAAGAAGAAAGAAAGAAAGAAAGAAAGAAAGAAAGAAAGAAAGAAAGAAAGAAAGAAAGAGAAAATAAACTGAATAGAAAAGAAAGTGATTGGAGGAATAATCTTTTGATCAAAAGACATTTTAAAAATATATTGAGTTTTTTTAAAAGTGAGCAACAGTAAAGAAGAGTCTCTAGGATGTAGCCATACTGATTAAGCTATAAATAAATGCAAGGAAATAATTACTATAAAAGTCAAGATAATGGGCCGGGCGCGGTGGCTCAAGCCTGTAATCCCAGCACTTTGGGAGGCCGAGACGGGCGGATCACGAGGTCAGGAGATCGACACCATCCTGGCTAACACGGTGAAACCCCTAAACGTAATCCAGCATATAAACAGAACCAAAGACAAGAACCACATGATTGTCTCAATAGATGCAGAAAAGGCTTTTGACAAAATTCAACAGCCCTTCATGCTAAAAACGCTCAATAAATTCGGTATTGATGGAACGTACCTCAAAATAATAAGAGCTATTTACGACAAACCCACAGCTAATATCATACTGAATGGGCAAAAACTGGAAAAATTCCCTTTGAAAACTGGCACAAGACAGGGATGCCCTCTCTCACCACTCCTATTCAACATAGTGTTGGAAGTTCTGGCTAGGGCAATCAGGCAAGAGAAAGAAATCAAGGGTATCCAGTTAGGAGAAGAAGAAGTCAAATTGTCCCTGTTTGCAGATGACATGATTGTATATTTAGAAAACCCCATCGTCTCAGCCCAAAATCTCCTTAAGCTGATAAGCAACTTCAGCAAAGTCTCAGGATACAAAATTAATGTGCAAAAATCACAAGCATTCTTATACACCAGTAACAGACAAGCAGAGAGCCAAATCAGGAATGAACTTCCATTCACAATTGCTTCAAAGAGAATAAAATACCTAGGAATCCAGCTTACAAGGGATGTAAAGGACCTCTTCAAGGAGAACTACAAACCACTGCTCAGTGAAATCAAAGAGGACACAAACAAATGGAAGAACATACCATGCTCATGGATAGGAAGAATCAATATCGTGAAAATGGCCATACTCCCCAAGGTTATTTATAGATTCAATGCCATCCCCATCAAGCTACCAATGAGTTTCTTCACAGAATTGGAAAAAACTGCTTTAAAGTTCATATGGAACCAAAAAAGAGCCCGCATTGCCAAGACAATCCTAAGTCAAAAGGACAAAGCTGGAGGCGTCACGCTACCTGACTTCAAACTATACTACAAGGCTACAGTAACCAAAACAGCATGGTACTGGTACCAAAACAGAGATATAGACCAATGGAACAGAACAGAGTCCTCAGAAATAATACCGCACATCTACAGCCATCTGATCTTTGACAAACCTGAGAGAAACAAGAAATGGGGAAAGGATTCCCTATTTAATAAATGGTGCTGGGAAAATTGGCTAGCCATAAGTAGAAAGCTGAAACTGGATCCTTTCCTTACCCCTTATACGAAGATTAATTCAAGATGGATTAGAGACTTAAATGTTAGACCTAATACCATAAAAACCCTAGAAGAAAATCTAGGTAGTACCATTCAGGACAAAGGCATGGGCAAGGACTTCATGTCTACTAAAAATACAAAAAAAAAAAAAAAAAAAAAAACTAGCCGGGCAAGGTGGCGGGCGCCTGTAGTCCCAGCTACTCGGGAGGCTGAGGCAGGAGAATGGCGTAAACCCATGAGGCGGAGCTTGCAGTGAGCTGAGATCTGGCCACTGCACTCCAGCCTGGGCGACAGAGCGAGACTCCGTCTCAACAACAACAACAACAAAAAAGATAATGGTTAATTGGAGTGGGAAGGAGGCAGATGTAAATGGAACGAGACACATGGAGGGCTTATGGGATGTGTGAATAATAATTGACTTCTTAATATGCAGATGGTAATTACTGAGATGTTTGCTTTTAAATACATATTTCACTAAGCCATACATAGTTTTATATAGTTTTCTGTATTGTGTTTTATTTTAAAAGAATTTCCAAAATTCTATCCAATTATTTATAACTTCTTGATATCACATTAGTTTATAATGAAGAAAGAACAACATTCTAAAGTATTTTAGTTACCTAATAAACACACCATTGTTAGCCATTCGACAAAAGCATTCACACATTAATGTGTAAACAGCTACTTACTTTTATTAAAAATAAAAAACCTATTCATTTTATTTACCCTCAGAAAGTACATCGTGTGGAAATATGAAAATAAAATGGCATGAATATTTTCTATATGGAGCTGCCTTGTCCTCACTCAGTAAACTCAGTAAGTGCCAAATTATTTACTAATTCAATTATTGGATAGCTGTTTAATTATTGAGAAACACTGTTGGTGTTTTGCACTCAAACGACATTTCGATACATAGTAACAATAATAAGGTATCATCATAAACACTCATCAGAATGAAAAAAAAAAAAAACTAACTGCTGTATTTTTCAAGCTTATTTTCATTTCTGAGAATATTTCCACGAAACACAATGATGCCTCCAAATGGCTTAAAGTTAACTGTCAATCATTCTTTATGTATAATATATCAAATTCAATAATGTGGCTCCCAGTAGTCAAGAGGACAAGATTTGAGCCAGCAGAATCTCAGCTGAATACTGATCCTTGACTTTCTGTCTGTGGAAACTGGTCCTGTTTCATCATATTATAAAATAGGGATTATTTCATTTATTTTACCAAACTATGATAAGGATTAAAGGAGAAAATGAAAATAAAACATTTATCACAGCAAATATATATATATATCTTTATTAATGCTTCCAAATATTTGTTAATATTAATAAAATTAAAATAATTGTATTTTATTAATGCTTCCAAAATACTTGAATGTACACATATACATATATACGTACACATATTCCAAAAAATTCAAATATTTTGGAAGCACTAATAAAGGCTGACACCATATTTTAGTGGAAGTTAATGGAAGTGAGTTGCAATACAAATCTGGAAGACTAGACTGTATCCTCTTTCAGTGTAGAAAAATAAGAAAGTAAGGCTAGGTATCAGCAATAATTAACATTACCAAAATAAAAATACTCAAAAAAATTTTTAGTAAAATACTGAGTCATTTTTTATTTCACTACTGTTATATTGTTTCAGAACAATGCTCTTCATAAGGACTTAAAAGTCTTGGTAAATATCGCTCCAGACCCTAGCCCCATGTCACTGCTCTCACCCACCACCACTCCGGGGAAGGCCTGGGGAGAAGTCAGACAGTCCCCGGAGCTCACCACTGGGAGCCCTGCAGAGCCTGCCATCCTAGGGGCCACTGCGATGGGACTGGACCAAGTCATCCACCAGCAGAAGAGCAGCATGGTGGGCATCATGGCAGCCCCCAGAAAGACCCTGAGGAGTTGGCATCCCCACCGCTGCCCCTCTTGCCTGCACCAATATTGGGAGCTGCCTCCATCACCACCATCAGCACCACTGCCAGCACCAGGGATGATATGGTCCTCCTGTGAGCTACGTAGTTCCTCCTGGAGCCAAGGCACAGCCATGGCAGTTCAGGCGACACTCCCAGCTGGGGTCAGCACTCACATTGCCAACTGCTCCTTGGGTGCATCTGCTGGGGACCATGGCACCCTGCAACTGCTGAACACTTAAGTGCAGAACAGGAGGGGCCCAGAGTGAGCGGCCAGAGAGGGACCCAGTGAGGACCTAGAGCTCCCACCCCAGGCTGCAAGGAGGTGCAGCCAGGGCTGCATGCTCCATGGAGCTGGCAGAAGCTGGGGACAAGTGGGAGCCCTGTCCCTTCCAAGTTGATGGGGCAGTAGCTCCCCAGGTGCAGCTGTAGCCGCCTCCTGCAGCTCAGGCCCTGGGAAACTTCATGCTCTTGGGGGCCTGGGAAGGCCTTCTGTCCCTGACGGGCTCAGAGGTTCCTGCTACCACTACCCAGCTTCTTCCCACTGTCAGAGCATGCTCCAATCTCAGAGTGAGGTCAGGGCTGAGCCTGGGCATTGACCAGGCTAGGTGTGCCCAAGCTTGGAGTAGTGCTAACATGACAGCCCCCTGCCGCCTCAGCCCCCTCCAGACTTTGGGCCCCAACAAGCATGGGAAGGAGGCAAAGGGAAGGCTGAGACAGCCTGGCACTGGCCTGCAGGCATCCCTTGGCATTAACAGTCTGGGTGCCATGAATGGTGGCAGGAGACAGGCTTCTGGGGAGAAGGGAGCAGGTCCCTGGTGAAGCCCCACCTTCAGGCTGGGGAGGGCCTGAAGTCTGACGGCTGGGCTGACAGTCCTGTGGACCAGAGGGGGAACTTGTAGTGTTTTTCCTTGGGTCCATCCTTGGCTGCACCTGAACCAACCAGCATGCACTTCTTCCCCTGCAAGGCCCATAACCATGCCCCAAACCTCTGGACTCAGCCAGGCTGGAAGAGAGGACAGAGAGACAACAGGGAGACAACAGGATGACCTGCCTGCTGAGATGAGCCACCCACTCTAGGGCCTCCTGTCTATTGAGAGCTGCAGAGACAACAAAACAACAGAGAGGAGCTTCTCATTCTAGCATCTCCTCTCTGCTAGGAGCTCAACACTTGTTGGGCCACCCTCACTGCGGAAAGAGCTACCCACTGCACATCTCCTCTGAGCAGTTTTATCTCTCAATAAAACTCTTTTTCATCTTGCTCACCCTCATCTTGCTCACCCTCCACTTGTCTGTAAACCTCATTCTTCCTGGTCACAGGACAAGAACTCAGTACCTGCCGAATGGTGAGGCTAAACGAGCTATAACACAAACAGGCTGAAACCTGCCCCCTGCTTACCACATTGTGGGCAAAGAGAAGGAGAAAAGAGCTGCAGTCCTTCAGGGAGCCCAGACCTGGGAGCTCCCTGAGCCAGGGCTGTGACTGTCTCTTTGGGGCCCTGCCGTTCCGGGTGTCTCCAAGCTTCTGGGTGCCACTGCATTCCCAAGTGCCAGCCAAGGAAGCTGCTTGCAATGCGACTGGTCCAGTCGCAGCCTCACAGAGAGCCAGTGCTCATACCAGCACCTGAAGCTGCCCACCCCATGGCAGCAACCAGTGTGTCTAACTGTGCACAGTGGCCAGACCCCATGCTTACTCTCACCCCTCACCATTCCATGCCTGACGTGCCCTTGAGGTGGGGGATCCAGGCTTGTAGTGTGAGCCAAGTGCAGCCTGCCAGGCCAAATGGGCAGAATGAACCTAGTGGGTCCAAGCAAAACCCAAGCAAAGACACAACCAGCCACAGATGTTTCTGGCCAGAAAAAGGAAACTCAAAGATCCCATAACATCTTGGGGCTCATCCAGAGTCTGCAGAAGGGTCAGTAAAAGAGAATCTGTCCTTTTGGTCATTTTTTCAGAGTCCTTAAACTTCACAATAGAAAGAAAAATACCAGGCCTGTCAGTCAGTTAAAAGCAAGTAGTGTGGCCGCCAGACTTAAGATAAGGAGGAGGCCGGGGGTGGTGGCTCACGCCTGTAATCCCAGCACTTTGGGAGCCTGAGGCGGGCAGATCACGAGGTCAGCAGATCGAGACCATCCTGGCTAACACAGTGAAACCCTGTCTCTCTACTAAAAATACAAAAAATTAGCCTGGTGTGGTGGCCAGTGCCTGTAGTCCCAGCTACTCAGGAGGCTGAGGCAGGAGAATGGCGTGAACCCGGGACGTGGAGCTTGCAGTGAGCTGAGATCACGCCACTGCACTCCAGACTGGGTGACAGAGTGAGACACCGTCTCAAAAAAAAAAAAAAAAAAAAAAAAAAAGATAAGGATAGGCTTGCTGGGGAAAACACTGTCAATCCCCCATTACCCTCGGGTGTTGGAAATGTTGGTTTTGTTCCAGTCCACTTTCCTATACCTTCATGGAGGTATAGCCATTGCATGAGACTGGAAGAACTGGAAGAAAATCCTGGGGAAACTGGGGGTATATGTCAAAGGCTACACCTCAGTATTATTCAAAGTCTTCTGGACTAACTCCAGTTCCCAACTGCTCATTAGGGTGTCAGCTCTAGGACCTCCAGTCTTTCTTATCATTCTTTCTTTCTTTCTTTCATGGCTGCCATGGTTCCTATACCTTCTTTATATACAATATTAAGAATGTTGTTGCAGGCCAGGTGCAGTGGCTCATACCTGTAATCCTAGCACTTTGAGAGGCCGAGGCAGGCGGATCACGAGGTCAGGAGATCGAGACCATCCTGGCTAACATGGTGAAACCCCATCTCTACCAAAAATACAAAACATTAGCTGGGCGCTGGTGGCGGGTGCCTGTAGTCCCAGCTACTCAGGAGACTGAGGCAGGAGAATGGCCTGAACCTGGGAGGCAGAGCTTGCAGTGAGCCGAGATTGCACCACTGCACTCCAGCCTGGGCGACAGAGTGAGACTCTGTCTCCAAAAAAAAAAAAGAATGTTGTTGCAAACCACAGAGATATTACTGGGAAGAATGAGCATTTGGGTTAGTCATCAAAAGTATAAAATGGAAGGTTAAGAGAAGTACAGATGAAGCAAAGTGTGCCTTCGTATCTGTATGTAAATTTGGAACAAAAATGTTCTTATCATTTCTTGGTTGCCAACTTAGCACCAAGAACCTTGAGGCACAGAAAAGAAGCATAGCCTCAGGAGAGAAGCATTAATTTCAATGCAGTCTTGTAGATGGATCTTTTCATAAATGGAAGGGCAAGTGGTCCAAGGTCCCATGTGTGCAGGCCTTCTTTGCCTTGCAGGATAACCCGGACCTTTGCTGATGTTGTAGAATTGATTCAGCGCTCTTAGTGGTCATCTCAGGAGAGGCTGTAAGGGGCAATCCCAAGGAAATAGGGAAGCAAACCCCAGTGGTACCGGGTAATCAAGCCCCTCTGTTCCTCCCTATCCAGACTCTATTAAGCTTTCCCCAGCCTAAAAATCCTCATTTTAAGCAGGTGCCTGTGCAGTTGACTTTGATTTTGTGTAAGATGTGGGTTCACCTTTCCCTGAAGATAAATTATATACATTGCAATAAGGGGAGGAGATATGCAATGCCTGCACAATACCTAGGAAGTGTCTTCCTATCCCCAAAATGTTTATTATTTAATATATCTATTTGAAAAAGCCTGCCTAACCACTGAGCTAAAAAAAAAGAAAGAAAGAAAGAAAGAAAGAAAGAAAGAAAGAAAGAAAGAAAGAAAGAAAGAAAGAAAGAAAGAAAGAAAGAAAGAAAGAAAGAAATAAATAAATCACGGCGATGCGCAATGGCTCATGCCTGTAATCCCAGCTCTTTGGGGGGCTGAGGTGGCCATATCACTTGAGGCCAGGGGTTCAAGACCAGCCTGACCAACAAGGTGAAACCCCATATATATAAGTACACACACACACACACACACACACACACACACACACACACACACACACAATTAGCTTGTCATCACAGTGTGAGAGAGACTCCATCTAAAAAAAAAAAAAAAAAATCACTGAAGCTAAACCTGAAGCTCAACATGTCTGCTGTGAGGGAGGAAATGAGAGTTTTCTGCACACCTTTTCTCTTTCTCATGGTCACCCACTTGTGCCTTGAGAGCTTGACTGTATGTAGCAGACAAATCTTCCATACTAGGTCTGCTCTGTACAACAAAATGAGCCCTGCAATACAAGGGCATGCTGTAATAGCTGAAGATTTGGTGATACTCAGCATAGGCATAATACACGCCAAGCACTGTTTTAAGGTCTTGCACACCAGTGCTACTCAAAGGGTGGAAGTTAGCAGTTTACTATGAAGTACAGAATATGACAATAAGCACTGAAATTCTTTTATAGCAAATTAATGGATTTTTTTTTGTTCAATCTACTTTCTAAAATTGAAAGTAATATTAATGCCCTTGTTTCTTTGCTTTATTTTTCTAGTAATTTATTTCATTCTGTTTTATAAAAATATCAGTAATAGATTAGAAATTTAAGAAAAATAGAACTCCATAGATAACATGAAAATTACTCCTCTATGTATATTGACTCCTTTAATTCTTATAATTCAGAGAAGTGGCTTTGATTAGCCACATTTTCAGGTGAAGATAATAAGATACAGAGAGGTTAAGCAAATGTAGACAGTAGGTGACAAAGCAGAAATTCAATACCAAGCATTCAGGTACCAAGACATGTCCTTAACCACAATAGTAAATCGACACATCCAAACCCAGCTTTGTTGGAGATCGGAAAAGCTGGGCTGAAAATATGACTCATTGTCTTGGGTAGAAACAAAGGTGTCAATACAATATGGACACCCTTCATTTTATTGTGCTTTCCTTTACTATGCTTTGCAGATATTCCATTTTTTACAAATTGAAGGTTGTGGCAACTCTATGGCAACCAGGTTTACTAGCACTATTTTTCCAAACAGCATGTGCTCACTTCATGTGTCTGTGTCAGCATTTTTAGCAGTATTTTTTAATTAGGGTAGGTACATATTTTAGGTATAATGCTATTGCACACTTAATAAGCTACAGTAAAATGTAAACATAACTTTCATGTACACTGGGGACACCAAAACATCTGTGTGACTTGCTTTATTGCAATAATTGCTTGAGATGGCCTAGAACCAAACCTGCAATATCTCCAATGAATACCTGTAATTCTTTGACTCCTCTCATGCCTACAGACTCTTGTCTCATGGTGATTGTAAAGCAGTGCTGAGGTTTACCCAATCCAGAGAAAGGGGTTGTCCTTGACATTGCCTTTATCTCCTCATTGGAGTTGGCATGGAACTCTCATTTGCTAGTTTCTTCCCATTGGCAAGGTTCTTCAAAACATGGCAGGCTCTCTCTATCTGGGGTATTTAGAATCTGAGGTTCTCTAACTTGGTCAAACCACAGGCCACTTCATACATATAAAATCTTGTGATGATGTAAGTTATTTGCAATCATGAAACAAACACATATTGAAAGCCTGCTCTATGTAATGACCTGCAATTCTCTTTTACCTATGTATGTTACAAATATACATATGTAAATTCTAATTTGTGTATACACATGCATACATACATGCATAAATGTACATATAGTAAGGTTTTACTGTTCTCATTTTAAATCCATTTGATTTGAATTTTTAAAACTCATATTCTGAGTTTTAAATACTGAAATACTATGATATTGGCTTAGAATTTGAATCAATTTGTTCTTAATCAATAAAAAGAGATTTGTTTAGTCTTTCTAGATGTCATTTATCCTTTGCTTTTGCTCTTCCTTCTACTGGTATTACTATTTTCTCCCTTGCAAGTCGTCACAGTGCAGTGGATAAAGAATAGAATTTGGAGCCAAAGTAAGGGAGTTTGAGGTCTGATGCTTCCACTTTTCCATTCAACAAATATTGAGCATCTATTATAGATGAAGACACTGTTCAAATTGTTGGAGATGTGGCAGTACTTGAGATGACAAGCTTTCTGCTCTCATGGAGTTGACCTTCTAATGGATAAAGACAGGCATTAAACAAATACACTAATGAATAAAGAGGTAATAATAGGTGGCTATGAAGAAAAAAATAGTAATTGGACAGAGAGCGGCTAATAGAGAGGGGAGTTTTAGATTATATATCAGAGAAGCCATCTCTGACATGGCAAGAATCGAACCAAGATCATAATACCAAGCAAGAAGTTGACATTTAACAAATGGGGGAAAAATAATTTCGGGGGCAGGAGCCTGGCATCGTAGCTGCAAGTATCAGAAAAAAAAAAAAAAAAAAAAAAACATAGTTCAATTGAAAGATAAAAAAAATTGTCCAACATAGTGGGAATTCAAAGAAAAGTATAGTTAAGGGTTGTCTCAATCCAGGGGCCCTGTGACCTTCTCAACTTGGCCTCATCTATACATCAGCTTTAATCCTGAGCTGGTGGCAGAGGCTGCCAAAGTCCCAGCTCCGTGTGGCAATACACAGACAAAGAGACAGTTTCTTCATAGTACTCTATTTTAAGGGCAAGAAAATGTTTCCCAGAGTTGTCTAGCAAGCTTTCCCTGTGGGTCACCGGCCTGAAGATCATCATCTGTCCACTCCTGACTCAATCTCTGTGACCAAGGAAGGTCCTTGTATTAACTAGCAAGAGCCTGGGCCCCTGGTTCAATCACTAACAAAGGAATGGGAACACCATGATTGGATTCAACTACTCAGAATTAACCCTGGACCATGAGTCAATCCCACAAAATATGTGGCTACAAGAGTAGAGATGAGCACTTGGACCAAAAATGGATGATATCAAGAAAAGGATGGAAGTGAATGGAAACTAGATAGGCAATCAACAATGTCCACACCAAATAGCTTATGCAAAACCCTAGATCCATTAGAGGAAAGGAAGGAGGTTCAGAGTGGCTATGGTATAATCAGAGGAGACAGTAATATGAAGTAGGGCCAAAGGGTAGACAAAGGTCAACTCCTATAGGTATTATGAGTCGTGGTGAGGAGTTTAATTTTATTTGAAGCAAGATGGAAAGCCCTAAGAGTGTTTTCATCAGAGTACTTTAGTTATTGCAGCATGATCTGGCTGCAATGGGAAATAAACTGGGCTTGTGTGGTAGAGGCAGAGGACAGAGTACATCACTAGGTCATTTCGGGGTGCATTTACTACATCTTTCTAAATTTCATTTAGCATACTTTAAGAGAGAAGTGGTTCAACTAATTTTTTAAAGGGTTGTTATAAGTTGTACATGAAAAATGTGCAAAAGTGCTTTTGAATTCTGTGTTAAAGAGGTGATAATAAATACACTATCACTGACTCAGTTTCACTTAGTTGCCTTCTCAGTTTTACCCTTCCAGACCAGCCCCATACTAATTGCTCTTTCCCCTGAGATCCTATGATGTTTCATGCCTGTAAAAATGATTTTAGTCATAAATTTCATAATTATTACTGTGTATAGTAACATGCACATATATAGTACATTATAATTTTAAAAATTTTCAAATAGACACATTCACATATACCAATTGTGTGGTATGCATGCACCTTCAAACAGATTTTCATTTCTTTTTATAAATTTTTTATTGATATATAATATTTGTACCTATTTGCAGAGTACATGTGTTATTTGGATATATGCATACAAGGTGTAATGATCAAATCAGGGTATTTAGGCTATCCACCACCTCGAACATTTATCATTTCTTTGTATAAAGAACATTTCAAACATTCTCTTCTAGTTATTTTGAAATACACAGTATACTGTTTTTAATTATAGTCAGTCTACTGTGCTATCAAACACTAGAATTTACTCCTTCTATCTAATTGTATGTTTGTACTCATTAACCAACCTCTTTTTATTCCCGGCCACCCTTCTCTGTTCACCAATGCACTTTTCCCAGTCTCTGGTATCTACTATTCTACTCTCTACCTTGTTGAGATAAACTTTTTCACCTCCCACATCTGAGTGAGAACATGTGATATTTGTCTTTCTGTGCCTGGCTTATTTCACTTAATATAATGACCTTCAGTTCCATCCATGTTCAACCAGATTTTAAGTGCAAGTTATACATCAGCATTTCTAACACAGTGTCTGGCACAAAATAAGTACTTAGTAATTATGAATTTTATTTCTTTCTTTGGGGTTCGGCCCCTCCTTATATTTGTATTATTCTCCTCCTTTCTGCTCTAATAAACTATGCCACGTCTACCCCAGTAAGGAAAACAAAAATAGACATTTAATCAGTAGTTATTGAAAGAATTGTGCACGTTTTAAATAATAGAAGCTTTTAAATTAGCGGCACTGAAGTAGAAAAGCAAATGACAGAAAAACTTTAAAACAATATGATTTTCTGCTGCATAATCATTAGCTTGGAATGATTACTGGATTTTAATAAATTATTTACTGCTTTGGTTTTTCCCTGGAAGTTCCTTTAGGAAAAGCTGGAAACAGAACTCGCACATTGTCTCCAATAAATTCTGAGCTTGAAGGAGACAGAATAATCCACAGAAAAGTGCCAGTAATGTACGTATATTTATAAATGCAATACATTCTCAAAAACAAATGAGTAGAGCAAAGCTTGTGTGCCAAAGGAGGAATGAATCATTCAAATGCATACACTGCACTTACTGTACACATGCAAGGAGTTTTAGCATCTGACTTTCTCACAGATTCTGGCAGAGCCATTAATACTCTAAAAAACATTCCAGATTAAACAGTTCAGACCCTGAATCACTTTAAGCCATGTAAAGCAATAAACCTTTAAGATGAAAGACAAATAAAATGACAGATTTCACTGAAAAGCCATATGCAGGCTATGTTTATGTTTGATTTATTGAACAAAGGGAGAAAGCCAAAAACCACTCTTGTTACCCTTGCTTGGTAACACTAATACAGCTATTGAAATCACATACTGCATGGTGCTAAGAAATAAACATTATCAATTTTCCTGACACTGAAAAATAAAGCCAAAACTCGATTTAGGACAAATTTAAGGAGAAAAGCTAACAATCATAGAAGAAATAAAACAAAATAAAAATGTAATACAACTATGCTTTATTACTTTACAAGTACAGGCAAGACTAAAGGTTCATAATTATATAATATTTAATGCTTAATTTTATTTTCTGTGGTACCTCTACAAGCCATCACTCATAAAAAATATTAAGAGGACGCATTTCAATACCACATAATTAAAATAAATGTTGGTTGTTATACTTTGCTTACTTTGCATTTGTGATTTATACATTTTCCTGAATACATCATTAAAGCAATATATACTCAGTGGGAGAAGCAGCATCACCCCTGCAAGCCTCACAAATCATCTATAAGTGTTACATGCAACACCATTTACTTAGAGCAAATGGTTGTTTTTCTATAAACATGTTATTTATGAGAGTATCAGATGCAATCTGCATAGTAATGTAGTCTTGTATTTCACAGAATTACACACATGATTTAAATGGCTTTCTCTCTCTTTCCTTCTGCCCCCAATTAGCTCCATCTTCATTTAGATCTGCACCATGCAAATATCTCTCCACTTATGACTAAAATAGTTGAAAATAACCATGATGAAATAATTCACATCACAAAAACATTCTAAGCCCTGACAATTTCAGGTCATCCTTTATTCAATCACTCCATTCCCACAAACAAAAACAAAAACAAATATATAAACAACAGACACATCACCATAGGAACAATTTTAAAGGCCTCCTGAATGAATCTATATAAACTATTAAACAGACCTACACACAGTACAGGCTGCCAAACTTATGAAGAGCAAATTCAAAATGATATTAACATACTAAAGAAAAAAATTCAAATCTGGAAGCAAGGATCTAAATAACAACAGTAGTTTATCTGAGAGCAGCAAGATACTCTGTTGTTTTTGTTTGCCAATATTCATATGCATATTATGTACCAAATAATCGTGTTTTAGTCTATATCTTCACCCAAAGGCATACAACCTGCATACTTTAAGTGCATTATCTGCCTTAAACTTGCCTCTGAAAAGAACAGATATGCAATACGGAGTTAGGCATTGTCACAGCTCAGTGGCTGGGTGCCATAATCTGTGATACTACCTAGCAACCTCCCCACATCACAAGGAACACAACAATGCACTGGGTGATTTGAGGAGAGCAAGACACAATAAAAATTTACATAAAATAAATGACTTTATAAAGAGCAAATAGATTCATTGGCTTAATATACAATACTGTGGTCCATTAAAGATTTGCATAAGTAAACAAAAATACAATACGACTTGCATTCTGATGAGTAAAAACCTTTTAATTTCCTGATAGTTGTGTAGTTTATATATATATACAGTTTTTTTTTTAATACTTTAAGTTCTAGGGTACATGTGCACAATGTGCAGGTTTGTTACATATGTATACATGTGCCATGTTGGTGTGCTGCACCCATTAACTCATCATTTACATTAGGTATATCTCATAATGCTATCCCTCTCCCCTCCCCACAGTAGGACCCAGTGTGTGATGTTCCCCTTCCCGAGTCCAGGTGATCTCATTGTTCAATTCTCACCTATAAGTGAGAACATGCGGTATTTGGTTTTCTGTTCTTGTGATAGTTTCCTGAGAATGATGGTTTCCAGTTGTATCCATGTACCTACAAAGGACACGAACTCATCATTTTTATGGCTGCATAGTATTCCATGGTGTATATGTGCCACATTTTCTTAATCCAGTCTGTCACAGATGGACATTTGGGTTGATTCCAAGTCTTTGCTATTGTGAATAGTGCCGCAATAAACGTAAGTGTGCATGTGTCTTTATAGCAGCATGACTGATAATCCTTTGGGTATATACCCAGTAATAGGATGGCTGGGTCAAATGGTATTTCTAGTTCTAGATCCTTAAGGAATTGCCACACTGTTTTCCACAACGGTTGAACTAGTTTACAATCCCACCAACAGTGTAAAAGTGTTCCTATTTCTCCACATCCTCTCCAGCACCTGTTGTTTCCTGATTTTTTAATCATTGCCATTCTAACTGATGTGAGATGGTATCTCATTGTGGTTTTGATTTGCATATCTCTGATGGCAAGTGATGATGAGCATTTTTTCATGTGTCTGTTGGCTGTATGAATGTCTTCTTTTGAGAAGTGTCTGTTCATATCCTTTAACCACTTTTTGATGGGGTTGTTTGTTTTCTTTTTGTAAATTTGATTGAGTTCTTTGTAGGTTCTGGATATTAGCCCTTTGCAATGTGGGGTCTTTTTTGGTTCCATATGAACTTTAAAGCAGTTTTTTTCCAATTCTGTGAAGAAACTCATTGGTAGCTTATTGGGGATGGCATTGAATCTGTAAATTACCTTGTGGACTACGGCCATTTTCACAATATTGATTCTTCCTATCCATGAGCATGGTATGTTCTTCCATTTGTTTATGTCCTCTTTTATTTCACTGAGTAGTGGTTTGTAGTTCTCCTTGAAGAGGTCCTTTACATCCCTTGTAAGTTAGATTCCTAGGTATTTTATTCTCTTTGAAGCTATTGTGAATGGAAGTTCATTCCTGATTTGGCTCTCTGTTTGTCTGTTATTGGTGTATAAGAATGCTTGTGATTTTTGCACATTGATTTTATATCCTGAGACTTTACTGAAGTTGCTTATCAGCTTAAGGAGATTTTGGGCTGAGATGATGCAGTTTTCTAAATATACAATCATGTCATCTGCAAACAGGGACAATTTGACTTCTTCTTTTCCTAACCGAATACCCTTGATTTCTTTCTCTTGCCTGATTGCTCTGGCCAGAACTTCCAACACTAGGTTGAATAGGAGTGGTGAGAGAGAGCATCCCTGTCTTGTGCCAGTTTTCAAAGGGAATGCTTCCAGTTTTTGCCCATTCAGTATGATACTGGCTGTGGGTTTGTCATAAATAGCTCTTATTATTTTGAGATACATTCCATCAATACCAAATTTATTGAGGGTTTTTAGCATGAAGGGCTGTTGAATTTTGTCAAAGGCCTTTTCTCCATCTATTGAGATAATCATGTGGTTTTTGTCTTTGGTTCTGTTTACATGCTGGATTACATTTACTGATTTGCATATGTTGAACCAGCCTTGCATCCCAGGGATGAAGCCCACTTGATCATGGTGGATAAGCTTTTTGATGTGCTGCTGGATTTGGTTTCCCAATATTTTATTGAGGATTTTTGCATCGATGTTCATCAGGGATATTGGTCTAAAATTCTCTTTTTTTGTTGTGTCTCTGCCAGGCTTTGGTATCAGGAGGATGCTGGCCTCGTAAAATGAGTTAGGAAGGATTCCCTCTTTTTCTATTGATTGGAATAGTTTCAGAAGGAATGGTACCAACTCCTCCTTGTACCTCTGGTAGAATTCGGCTGTGAATCCGTCTGGTCCTGGACTTTTTTTGGTAGGTAGGCTATTAATTATTGCCTCAATTTCAGAGCCTGCTATTGGTCTATTCAGGGATTCAACTTCTTCCTGGTTTAGTCTTGGGAGAGTGTAAGTGTCCAGGATATTATCCATTTCTTCTAGGTTTTCTAGTTTATTTCCATAGAGGTGTTTATAGTATTCTGTGATGGTAGTTTGTATTTCTGTGGGGTTGGTGGTGATATCCCCTTTATCATTTTTTATGGTGTCTATTTGATTCTTCTCTCTTTTCTTCTTTATTAGGCTTCCTAGTGGTCTGTCAATTTTGTTGATCTTTTCAAAAACCAGTTCCTGAATTCATTGATTTTTTTGGCAGGGATTTTGTGTCTCTATCTCCTTCAGTTCTGCTCTGATCTTAGCTGTTTCTTGCCTTCTGCTAGCTTTTGAATGTTTGCTCTTGCTTCTCTAGTTCTTTTAATTGTGATGCTAGGGTGTCAATTTTAGATCTTTCCTGCTTTCTCTTGTGGGCATTCAATGCTGTAAATTTCCCTCTACACACTGCTTTAAATGTGTCCCAGAGATTCTGGTATGTTGTATCTTTGTTCTCATTGGTTTCAAAGAACATCTTTATTTCTGCCTTCATTTCGTTATGTACCTAGTAGTCATTCAGGAGCAGGTTGTTCAGTTTCCATGTATTTGAGCGGTTTTGATTGAGTTTCTTAGTCCTGAATTCTAGTTTGATTGCACTGTGATCTCAGAGACAGTTTGTTATAATTTCTGTTCTTTTACATTTGCTGAGGAGTGCTTTACTTCCAACTATGTGGTCAATTTTGGAATAAGTGTGATGTGGTGCTGAGAAGAATGTATATTCTGTTGATTTGGGGTGGAGTTCTGTAGGTGTCTATTAGGTCCGCTTGGTGCAGAGTTGAGTTCAATTCCTGGATATCCTTGCAAACTTTCTGTCTCATTGATCTGTCTAATGTTGACAGTGGGGTGTTAAAGTCTCCCATTATTATTGTATGGGAGTCTAAGTCTCTTTGTAAGTTTCTAAGGACATGCTTTATGAATCTGGGTGCTCCTGTATTGGGTGCATATATATTTAGGATAGGTAGCTCTTCCTGATGAATTGATCTTTTTACCCTTATGTTACGGCCTTCTTTGTCTCTTTTGATCTTTGATGGTTTAAAGTCTGTTTTATCAGAGACTAGGATTGCAACCCCTGCTTTTTTTTTTTGTTTTCCATTTGCTTGGTAGATCTTCCTCCATCCCTTTATTTTGAGCCTATGTGTGTCTCTGCGTGTGAGATGGGTCTCCCGAATACAGCAAACTGATGGGTCTTGACTCTTTATCCAATTTGCCAGTCTGTGTCTTTTAATTGGACCATTTAGTCCATTTACATTTAAGGTTAATATTGTTATGCATGAACTTGATCCTGTCATTATGATATTAGCTGGTTATTTTGCTCGTTAGTTAATGCAGTTGCTTCCTAGCATCAATGGACTTTACATTTTGGCATGTTTTTGCAATGGCTGGTACCTGTTGTTCCTTTCCATGTTTAGTCCTTCCTTCAGGATCTCTTGTACGGCAGGTCTAGTGGTGACAAAATCTCTAAGCATTTGCTTGTCTGTAAAGGATTTTATTTCTCCTTCACTATGAAACTTAGTTTGGCTGGATATGAAATTCTGGGTTGAAAATTCTTTTCTTTAAGAATGTTGAATATTGGCTCCCACTCTCTTCTTGGAGAGTTTCTGCTGAGAGATCTGCTGTTAGTCTGATGGGCTTCCCTTTGTGGGTAACCCGACCTTTCTCTCTGGCTGCCTTTAACATTTTTTCCTTCATTTCAACTTTGGTGAATCTGACAATTATGTGTCTTGGAGTTCCTCTTCTCGAGGAGTGTCTTTGTGGCATTCTCTGTATTTCCTGAATTTGAATGTTAGCCTGCCTTACTAGGTTGGGGACGTTCTCCTGGATGATATCCTGAAGAGTGTTTTCCAACTTGTTTCCATTTTCCTTGTCACTTTCAGGCACACCAATCAGACGTAGATTTGGTCTTTTCACAAAATCCCATATTTCTTGGAGGCTTTTTTCATTTCTTTTTACTCTTTTTTCTCTACACTTCTCTTCTCATTTCATTTCATTCATTTGATCTTCAATCTCTGATACTCTTTCTTCCAGTTGATCGAGTTGGTTACTGAAGCTTGTGCATTTGTCACATAGTTTTCGTGTTATGGTTTTCATCTCTATCAGTTCTTTTAAGGACTTCTCTACATTGGTTATTCTAGTTAGCCATTCATCAAATCTGTTTTCAAGGTTTTTAGTTTCTTTCTGCTGGTTACGTAGTTCCTCCTTTAGCTCTGAGAAGTTTGATTGACTGAAGCCTTCTTCTCTCAGCTCGTCAAAGTCATCCTCCATCCAGATTTGTTCCATTGCTGGCGATGAGCTGCGTTCCTTTGGAGAGGGAGATGTGCTCTGATTTTTTGAATTTCCAGCTTTTCTGCACTGCTTTTTCCCCATCTTTGTGGTTTTATCTGCCTTTGGTCTTTGATGATGGTGACATACTGATGGGGTTTTGGTGTGGGTGTCCTTTCTGTTTGTTAGTTTTCCTTCTAACAATCAGGATCCTCAGCTGCAGGTCTGTTGGAGTTTGCCTGAGGTCCACTCCAGACCCCGTTTGGCTGGGTATCAGCAGCAGAGGCTGCAGAAGATAGAATATTGCTGAACAGTGAGTGTTGCTGTCTGATTCTTGCTCTGGAAGCTTTGTCTCAAGGGTATAACCAGCTGTGTGAGGTGTGAGGTGTCTGTCTGCACCTAGTGGGGGATGTCTCCTACTTAGGCTACTCAGGGGTTAGGGACCCACTCGAGCAGGCAATCTGTCCATTCTCAGATCTCAACCTCTTTGCTGGGAGATCCACTGCTCTCTTCAAAGCTCAGCTGAAAATGCAGAAATCACCCACCTTCTGTGTCACTCACGCTGGGAGCTGGAGGCTGGAGCTGTTCTTATTTGGTCATCTTGGGCGCGCCCCCTACAGTTACTTTTATCTGTGTTATTCTGTCAAAACTGTGATTCACCAATATGCTTATAGACTATCATATTGGAATATACTTCATGAAAGGAAATAATCTTTTAGTGATTAATCAAACTTGGGATCCTTAAGCATTTTATTAACTAAGCTGAATTAACTTCAAGAAATCACTGATTTTTCATCATCTGTGTGTGCTTCTATGAACTGAATTGTATGCCCCCCAAACTCATATATTGAAGCCCTAGCCTCTAGTATAGTGGTCTTAGAGATGGCACTCTTGGGAGGCAATTAAGTTTAGGTGGGGCCCTCAAGATGGGCTTAGTGTATGCACTTATAAGAGGAGACACCAAAGCACTCTCTGTCCTTCTCCCTCTCTCTACCATGTGAAGACAGCAAGAAGGCAGCCATCTACAAGCCAGGAAAAGGACTTTCACCAGAAACCAGCCATGCTGGCACCCTGATGTCACACTTCCAGCCTCCATAACTGTGAGAAAATAATTTTCTATTGTTAAGTCACCCAGTATATGGTACTTTGTTATGGCAGCCCAAGCAGACTAATGAAAGACCTCTATGGGAACATAACTTCTGCAGAATATATAGGAATATCCTTAAAACTAATAAAATATTTGCATCTCCTCATGTTCATTTTCACCATTCTTTTTATTACATTATTTTTAAGACTAATATTCTCATTGCTTACACATTTTTAAAATTCTCATAGATGTAATATATGAATATTTTCCTCTTAAGTCTATTATTTCTAGACTACATAATAAAACATTTTAAGTTATATAAATCAAATATAGAACACTGTTCATTTATCTTTAGCATCAAAATTTACTTATCAGGACCAAAATCTTTGCAAGATATATAAGGTAAGGATAATCTTTAAAGGAAAATTTAAAGACCAAAGCAGAAATTTTAATGAATTTATACATAAGAATATGGACATTTTCAAACTACTTTTAAAGAAACCACCAGACCAAATGGAGTGATTGACCTTGTTTGCCTGGGACCATCTTGTTTTAGCACTGAAAGTCCCCTGTCCCAGGAAGCCCCTTATTCCAGGGCAAACCATGATGAATGGTCATCCTACCAACACATTACTATGTCATTTTTATCACAGGGCATGAAGTAGCTATAGTTCAAATTTTTTAAGGACCCACAGCAAATAGGGTTTTTTTTGAATAGTTACATATATATCTGCATCAGATGTTAATTAACCTTTATCCTATATAAAATCTAGAATCTTAAAACTAAAAGGGACCCTAGAAATTATTTTGCCCCCTACTTATGTTACAAGTAAACAGATTACCAATTAAGAGAATAGGACTGTGAATTGACTATAACGAGAACTCTCTTCTCAGGTTGTTCTCACAGAACTTTTTGAGGATGTTAGGTTGGTGCAAAAGTAATTGCAGCTTTTGCCATTGAAAGTAATGGCAAAAGCTGCAATTACTTTCGCACCAACCTAATAAAAAATAATACTGAAGAAATGTCTGATGGCTCCAAATGGTGAAGAAATTAGAAGGTAGTACACTTTTTTTTTTTTTTTTTTTTTTTTGAGACAGGATCTCACTCTGTTGCCCAGACCGAAGTGGAGGGGTGTGATCTCCATTCACTGCAACCTCCACCTCTCAGGCTCAGGCACTCCTCCCACCTCACCCTCCTGACTAGCTGGGACAGAGGCACACATCACAATGCCAGGGTAATTTTTGTATTCTTGTAGAGATGGGTTTTGCTTTGTTACCCAGGCTGGTGTCAAACTCCTGAGTTCAAGGTAGTGCACTTTAATATATAAATTCAATGTGATTATAAGAAGATTCTTATGGGTAATTTTCTTCAGTTTAGATAAATCTTATAATTCATGTGGGTAAATGCCCAATAATTGTTAGACAACTGTGGAAAAGAAGAATAGGGAAGGAGAAGTTGTTTGCAAGGTGCACAAGAGTCACAATAGTTAATTCTCTATGATGCTATTGCTGTGTGTATAAATTGTTCAGTAGAATATCAATGCATGAGCATGAGGAAAATGGAAGGACATATCTACAGGTGTTAACATGACAAATATGAGACACGGGGTGCTGATGTTATAAAAGTTTACGGGGGAAGAAAGAGTCTATTGCTTGTTTTTGTCAGCTTTGTAGAAGATCAGATGGTCATAGGTGTGCAGTCTTATTTCTGTGCTCTCTATTCTTTTCCATTGGTCTACATCACTGTTTCTGTCCCAGTACCATGCTGTTTTGGTTACTGTAGCACTGTGGTATAGTTTAAAGTTGGGTAACGTGATTGCTGTTTTTACCAGGTCCCCATCCCAGTCTTCCTCACTGGGCAGGACCTCCTGACCAGGACCTTTAGCTATGTTTAGCCAGTGTTTTCTGGCCTACAGAGGCTTCAAACCTGCGACAGAGCTCTGAGAGGGAAGGGTTGGCTGCCATCTTTGTCGTTTGGGCAACTTAGCTGGTCCCAGCTTTGGAGAGTCTAAGGCAATCAGGGATTAAAACAGACTTCCAGCACAGCACAGCTGCTCTATGAAAATATAGCCAGACTGCTTTTGTAAGCAAGTCCCTGATCCCTTTTCTCCTCACTGGGTGAGACCTCCCAGTGAGGGTCTTCAACTGCCTCCTACAGACATTCAGAATTGCAACAGATCTCTATCTTTCTGGGATAGAACTCCCAGAGGGAGGGGCAGGTTGCCATCTTTGCTGTTTCACAGACTTTATTGTTGATACCTCCAGGTACTAGAAAATTCAAAGTGACTAGGGACTGGACTAGACCCCCAATCCTTTTCCAGAGGGCTTCCACAGCAGACCTATGGAATAATGGCCAGACTATTATGTGGTTGCCCATTCCCAAATCTCTTCACGAAGAAGGTCCTCCAGGCCTGGGTCTCTGGCAACCCCTTACTGGGGATATTGAGCCAGTACCAACTGAGAAACTCCCTGAACAGAGCCTTCAGGGGCAAATGAAAGTCTCTCTGGCACTGCCTCTGCAATGGGACTGCCCCTGCTGCCCTCAGACTAATGAAGGAGCAAAGACTCTAAGTGCTTTATTCACACTTCCAACAAGCTGCAGTCGATCCAAGGAGAAAAGTCCAGTCCATTTCCCACAGGTCCCACCTACTCCTCCTGCTTCTCACCAGAGAGGGAACCCCTGGCTTGGGCCCACAACGTAGACCCTCCATCCTGGGCTGACTGCACTGAGCGACTGCTGACCTGCATCTCTCTGGGGTGGAGCCATCAGGAAACAAGCAAAATACCCTTGGCCATAACCACTACTAAGGTCCCTTCCTCTGTTGCTTCCAAGACAGGGAAGGAACATAAATTCTGAAATCATCTCAGAGCTTCAGTGGGCAACCCAGGAGTGCCAACTCATTATCTACAGCCAGCATTTAAGGGGGAGAGGAACTCACATTTTCAGAGCATTAAGAGGGAATATGACTGCAACTCTGTGGAAACACAGGGGAGCCAAACAACTGAGCAAGTTTACCAACTGACCAATAAGCCTAAGGGCTACCTACAGGATCACACCCCAAAGCTTCATCACCAAAAGTACCTTGCTAGCCTATCCCCCTCTGAAATGAAAGACAAATCAGCTTCAAATAAAGACCCTGCACAAAGCCTTGGCCCTGTGAAAACATCCAGAAAAGAAGTCTACTGACTGTACTCAGTCTACACTGAAGTTAAAGTAACACCCACATGCAAGATGAGAAAGAACCAATGAAAGAACCACTCTAGTAACTCTAGTGGCCAGAGCAGCCTATGTCCTCCAAACAACTGCACCAGTTCTCCAACAAGAGTTCTTAACCTGGCTGAGTTGGCTGAAATTACAGAAATTGAATTCAGAATATGGATAAGAATGAAGATCATCAAGATTCAGGAGAACAGCAAAACCCAACCCAAGGAAACTAAAAATCACAATAAAATGATAGAGGAGCTGACAGATGAAATAATCAGTATAAAAAAGAACCTAATGTGTCTAAAAGAGCTGAAAAACACAATATAAGAATTTCACAATGCAATCACAAGTATTAACAATAGAATAAACAAAGTTGAGTCTCAGAATTTGAAGACTGGCACTCTGAAATGACAGTCAGATAAAAATGAAAAAATAAAAAGGAATGAACAAAACATCTGAGAAGTACAGGATTATGTAAAAAGGACAAATCTACAAATCACTGGCAAAGGGAGGGGAAGAAAGCAAACAACTTGGAAAATATATTTCAGGATATCATCCATGAAAACTTCTCCAACCTTGCTAGAGAGGCCAAAAGTCAAATTCTGGAAATACAGAGAATCTTCTGCCAAGATTTCTACACAAGATCATCTTCAAGACACATAATCATCAGATATTCCAAGACTGAAATGAAAGAAAGAATGTTAAGGGCAGCTAGAAAGAAAGGCCAGGCCACATACAAAGGGAATCAGGCTAACAGCACACCTCTCAGCAGAAACCCTACAACCCAGAAGAGATTGGAGGCCTATATTCAATATAAGTAGAGAAAAAATTTCAACCAAGAATTTCATATCCAGCAGTTTTTTAAATAATTCATTGAAAATATCCCTACCATATGAAACCAGAGATTAAAATACATTCACAAGAATTATAGCAGCAATAACAATGGTAGTAGGAGTAAGTACTCTGGCTTTTTTTTTTTTTTCTTTTTTAGAGATGGCATCTTGCTATGTTCCCCAGGTGGTTGGTCTTGAACTCCTGGGTTCAAGTAATCCTCCTCCCATGGCCTATCAAAGTGCTTTGATTACAGGTGTGAGCCACCATGCCCAGACAACTTTCTAAAATTCTTGAATACCATTTACTCAAAAGCATCAACCATTTTATTGTTAGTTATAATCAAAGGGACAATTTCTGTACATTTCCTCTAAGTACAAAATTTACCTACATATAAAAACCTGGCCCAACTGTACTCAACAAGACAAAATAAAAACAGTTGAGTTAACTAAAACAACCATTTATGGAAGGAAGAAACGTTTATATAAGTGAAATAAGTATATCTTGGTCCTTAATCCTTTAACTTCAACTGGTTATCTAGTCATTTTGCTAGATACTTAGACTACTGCTAAAACATGATGCATTCTGAAATGGTCCTATATATTGGTGACATCTGTCAGGTAATACTTTTATATCAAATTATTTTGTTTTCAACCTCTCCTTTACCACTCTTCCCTGGCCATAACATGTGCAATAGGAGGACAGACTAGAAGTTAGATTATACCAACAATAGTTCTTTTCTAACTGCTGAATCAATTCAGTTTCTTTACTTTCCAGCAACAGAACTTAATTCTAGTTAAATTAAGTAAAACACGTGTTATTAAACTAAAGCAAAAAAGATGTTATTACATGTATTGTTGTAAGTGGGTCACTCAAAGACCAACAGAACGAGAATGGAAGGCCAGGCATGGCTGACCAGAACATGGTGAGCCACAAGAACCAGGAAAACAGAGGATGCTGGGAGAACCTGGCCACTATGATGCTGACATTGCTAGTGATATCAATAGTCTCTGATCATTTCCTCAATCACTCTCTCAAGACTTAAAGTCCCTAATGAGACAGCATCCTATGGGCCAAGCTTAGATCATGTAATTGCTGCTTGGCCACCAGGGTGAGGCTGGCAACTGGAACTAACTGCCCACCATGAATATTCACAGTGGAATAGGGGCAATCTGTAAACTAAACTCAGGGCACAATTCTAAACGGGGCTGTCGAGCATTATAAATGTTCACTGCAAATGACTGGATTTAGTACTATCATATCTTCTTCCCTTGATTCCTCCCCTAACTCTTAGATTAGCCTTTTTCAAGCTGATGATCACAACATATTAATGAGTCATAAGATCAATTTAATGGATCATAACTACCTATTCAAAAGAAAAATAGAATGGAGCAGAAAAAAATCAGAGCTCATTCCGTATAGGATGTTTGTGAAACTTCTGTTTCTTTATTTTATATACGTCTATGGAATATGTGAATGTGCATTTCTGTGTGCATGTGTGTAAATGTAGTCATGATCCACAAAGTTTGAAAACATTTTATCCTACTCCTTACCAGCAATCTGCAGAACTAACAACTATATGTGCTCCCTAACATAAACTACCACAGTCCACAAAGAGTAAATCCAATCTCATGTAACTAGTATTATGAAGCCTAAATAATGAATCACTGTAAGTAGCTTATGATATAAAATGGTTTCATCATTTATATCATCACATATGGTCATTAAATTTTATTTAATTAGGACAAATAATTTTACAGCCACTTATTTGATCACAAGTATGTACTTTCTTATCTGAAATCTTACCAGCACCACAAGTGAGGAAATGCCCCACATGGCAATTTTTCATTGTAAATATTTTTATGTAATTGTAATTTTATTAGCTCATGTTAAGCCAGTCAACTCTTGCTTCTTCCATAAAATTTTCTCCAATTATTGTAATCTACACTGACAACTCTCCTTTCTCCTAATGCCTTTGATATTTAACTCTTAATAGTTCATCACCAACAACCTCACCAAAATAAAACACACCTCAAAGTTAGGTAGGGATCAAAGACATGAATGGCCAAGAGAAACCATAAATCCCATACACTAAAACTCATGCATATTTCTCTTAAGAAATATCCCTAGACTCTTGTCTGAAGCTCATTCGTTCTGTTTTGTAATTCTAATAAGCATCCTACCTAGCACATGAGAGATTTAAATATTTGTTTAATAAGCAAATGGATAAAAGAATGAATGAATGAATGAATGAATGAATATGAATAAATGGGATTTCTAAGCCCAAAGAAGCTTAATTGGAAGCAAAATGTAAGGGTGGTGCTATAGACTGAATTGTGTCCCCTGAAAATTGATCTGTTAAACTTCTAACCCCCAATATGACTATTTGGAGTGGGGAAATAATTAAAGTTAAATGAGGTTATGAGTGTGGGGTCCTGATCCAACAGGATCAGTGTCTTTATAATAAGAGACTCCAGAACTCACTTACTCATTCTCCACCATGAGACACAGAGAGAATGCAGTCATCTGCAAGCCAGGTAAACAGCCCTCACCAGAAACTGAGCCCTGGCAAAATGTTGATCTTGGACTTTCTATAGCCTCTAGAACTATGAAAAAATAAAATTATGTTGTTTCAGCTCCCAACCCCAACTCCTGACTAGAAGTTGGGATCTCTCTCTCGCTCTCGCTCTCTCTCTCTCTCTCTCCACCCTTTCTCTCTCTCTCTCTCTCTCTCTCTCTCTCTCTCTCTCTCTCTCTCTCACACACACACACACACACACACACACCATTTGTATGAACTCAAAATTCAAAATGGTTTGGAGTTATTTAAAACATGAGAAACAGAAAAACAGAAGAGAACATTTCAAGAGTATTATCAAAAGAACAAATGCACATAATGAAGATTTTAAATCATTGAAGATATTGTAATGCATTCAGTATATTCTATTTACCCAAGTGGCTAGAAGTTAAATACTTTGTTACCTCTTGTCAAAATGAAAATGGCAGTGTCCCAAAATACTCTTTCTCAAAAGGTTTTTTGTAGCTGAATTTTGTTGCCATCATTTCTTCAAATGTAATTTCACCTCCATGACTTGATTGTGGGCAATATGAGGGCAGCAATTACCTGAGGTGCTTCAGAAATTATTAGCTGAAAACAATGTCCAGAAGAGTGTGAGCCCTATACCTTAGAAACGGATAAATGGATCAACCTTCATGCAATGACTGGATAAATTTTAAATATTGTCCTTTATTTGATAAACTAATTTAAACAAAAATATATAAAGCAAATACACATCTGTGAATGATACAGAAAATTATGACATTAAGCATTTTCTAAGGAAGAAGAACAAGTCTATTTTATAAAACCAAGGTCTCTTCACTAAATATGCACCTCTGTAAGGTGTAGACTCACTCAGGACTAAATCCTGGGACTTTGAGAGCTTCAGATGCAAATACTCATCCCCCCTAACAGGGAACCATCTGGCTTATTAACCACATTTTAATGAAGAAGAGAATTCTATTCCATAAATGGTTTGCATAATACCTACAGCTCATTTTCATGAAGAATTTATGCAGAGTGCTGTGCTCATATAACGAATGTGCATCCATTTGGATTATGGTCTTTACAAAGACCACTCACTACAGTTTTTAAAATAGGCAAAGAATAAGAAATATACATGTCAACAAAGAAGACAGGAAATTTTCCAAAGGGTTTGTATATGTCAGAACTTCACAACTTTGACCTTTAAAAAAACATGGTTTTGCCAAACTCTTCTTTATTTTAAGGTGATTTTTTGTTTTATACTGAAATTTATTTGGCGGAAATTGGAAACATTACTAAGGAATATTTGTGGACTCTTCTTCAAACTGTACAGAAACTATATTCTTGCCTGATACATGTGAAGATATATATATATATATATATATATATATATATATATATATATATATATGAAAACTAAGAACAAGATTAAAATACTTCTCAGTTTTTGGGATTCTTTTTGTAACAAATGTATATGTATATTTCTAAGATGAATACATTTCAACCTATGCATTTTAAAACCGTAGCAATCAGGTCAAAGAACACTGAATCCATAAAAATCAAAGAAACTTTTTGCTTTTATATCACAGTCTGCTTAAATTAGTAAACAGTAGTAGTTTCCAGGGCTTTACCAGAAGTATGAATTCTGACAATTCTTTTTATCAATCTCTGTTCGAAATAGTGTTGGGGTTGAAATAGTAATTTATAGAGTAATGGATTTAAATCAGAAGATACTGAAAAATGACACTGTATAAGTAGACCAACAGATTATTTTGACATGCACTGGGTATACTACCTCTTTTAACTAGTCTCAAAATAATTTCAGGAGTATACAGATGGAACTGCTAAAATTTGCAAATAATATAAGATATAGTTTTATAAAAATATATAACATAGCTTCTGATACTATTTCACTTATAAAAACCACAAATATATTTTTCACAAGATCCTCTCACTGATCATCAAGTCATGCAAAATATTTTGCAGGGAAAATGAGAAAACGCTAATCTAGTGACAGCAACAGTCCCCAAGAGGACAAGCAGCCAAAATTATGCAGTAGAGGGCAGTGGAAAAGGACCAGAATTGGCATATTTGCTAGCAAGGTGACAACCATTATTAAACCAATTCTATTCTGCTTTATCTCAATAATCATATCAGTAGGAAATATCGGTTAACAGTTAAATCGTTTACAACTTAGCACATCAGAACATTTGTTACCCAGTGCTTCTCAATCTTTGTCACAGCATGGCACACACACAAAATGATGCTATTTGAATAGCACAGAGAGATAAAGAGATATGATAACTGACTCCACAACTCCAACCACCGTAGGCTGCCCCAGGGCTAAGGGGACACATACCTCTCAGTTTATCCATAAAGAATTCTTGAACACACAAATTAGAAATTTCTTTCCTAACCAACTGAAAATGGAAATGTGTGCTATAACAATATCCCAAGCTGACATACATTAGCTTCCACATGCCAAACAAAATTTAAAAATATTCACTGAATGTCTACTATGTACTATGGTCTATTTTTAATGATTGAACTAGCAGGCGGACTTGAATATCAGGCTAAATCCTAATTTCATTCTGTAGGCAGCAAAGTGCAATGAAATATTTGAGCACAGGAAAATAATTTCAGGAAAAAATCAAGTTTAAAAAAATTTCAAGAAGCATTTGAAAGATGATGCTAGAAAGATGGTTCAGTCCCAACTGTGTTTTTTTATTTGTTTTGGGAATGAGTTGAATTTAAAAATTCACTCAGTAAGGCCTGTAATTGTTCACTAAAAGGTAAGAGGAGGAATAAGAAATCAGATTGACTGTGGTACTTCAGTGAGTTTAATTTGGGGGGGGGGGTGGGGGAACAATGTCTGAAACTCTGGAAACGAGAGAAAGTAAAGCCGAGGGAACCAGGGTGTAGTGGTTGTCAGGTAGTCAGGGCTTCCAGGACAAGGATGAAAAAGAAATGAATATGCAAAAGATACAAAAAGGAACAGAAAAAACACAACTTTATGGCTAATTAGATATAGTTATGAACAGACATAGGAAACAAAAAGAAAAATTTAAGTTGTGCACAATTTTCTGGTCTAGAACATAGGAAACACGTGACATTATTATTAGAGTCAGTTTTAAAAAATGACAAATTAGATTTTAGACATTTCAAGTTCAAATGCCAGGACATCCAAGGATTAGGCAAATATGTTGATGTAGAACTTAAAGGTGATATTTGAAACTCTAAATATGAATTAGAATTCCAAGAAAAGCAAAGTGATGTTTATGAGTCAAATTCTACAATCCCAATGACAATATTGTTAAAATAGACTAGCATATGCAGCTTCAACCACATGCCATATAAAAATATTTATCCCACAAATCTCTTCCAATTCTCCACAAATTATTTATTTAAACAATATTCAGCAAATATTTAAAATGCCTAAAGTGGCAGGACTGGGACATACCATGGAAGACACAATTAACTTAGTCCTTGACCTCATGGAGCTTGTAGCACAGCTGGAGAGACCAACATTAAGCAAAACCACATGCAAATAAATATGTAATTGCCAACTGGGAATAAATGTTGTAAATTCAAATTTTAAATGCCGTAAGAAATTCTTATTGTCAAGTAATAAATCTGCTATATACCAAATTCATGTTCTTAAAATATTCAAGGAGCCCAAATTACATATTTAATGTTGGCCTTAATTAGAGAGTTAATTTCCATTCAAATTTTTAATTGCAAACTATTTTATTATCTTTGAGAAATTTATAATTCACATGAACAGCATAATCTAAGCTGGGTCAGGTATCCCTTTTAAAAGTACCGTAACTATCTCCATCCTTATTCTCCCATACTGCTTTATAGTTTTCTGCTCATAAGTCTATCTCCCTTCCTTGACTGTAAACTCCTTGAGAGCACTAAATGAGGCTTAAATGTTAATATATCTGCAATGCTTAGCATAAGGTCTGGTGCTTTGGAGGCACCATAGAATGAATAAGTGATTGAATGAATAAATGACTATCAGCAGGAGCAAATCATTAGGAGAACTCCCATATTTTTATTTTCATCCTTCATCATCAATACCTAAAATGATCAAACATTTGCCATAGATCAGGCTATAATAATTATTGGATTACAAGGAAGCGCAAAATATAGTGCTTACTCTCAAAGAGTTTATAATTTAGGGACACAGACATATAAATCACATAGCATTTCATGGTTCACAAACTGCCTTCTCATACAGGATCTCTTATTATTGTCGTAATAGTCTTGTGAGAGAGGAAGGGCAGATATTAACTCATGATTCTGATGAAAAGACTGAGACCCACAGATGGTAAGTGCCCTGTCCAAGGCCTTACTTGAGTTCTAGTACACACTTTTACTCCTCTGCCTTGAACTGAATTAGACACTGCCTCACTCTAGAGTACTAGAACTCAAGTAAGGCAGTGTTCAATTCAGTTTGAGGCAGAGGAGTAAAAGATAAGTTTCAGAAGTAGGTAAAGTATAGCTTAAATACCAGGTTATGTCTTCAGGCTTACAAGTTAATATCAATTCAGCCTCAAATCTCTTATCTTAGATGCCAAAAAATAGTTATATATGAAATAAAAATAAAATCAGTACCAATAATATAATGCATTTAATCTGAAATTTAAGAATGTTTAGTTGCCTTTATAAAAAATAAAAACTAAAGGGTTTATATTTTCTAAGAGCCAATGTAAGTATTGATATATATATATTCTTTTGAATAATTTGTATATTTTCCTTCTACACAATAAATGTAAATAGTATTTTTTTTGAAATAAGTAGTAGTGATACTAATGACTACTAGTAATGTAGTTAAAAGTTCTATTTCAAGCTCATACATCAACCAAACATGAGGAATAAGGAAAAAGGTCTTTAAAATGCTCACGTGACTGATAGTAGGCACCTTTTATTGCCTCCAGCTCATATCCTTCCTTGAGAACAGCCCCTCCTCTTCCTTCAGCCATTTTTTCTAGCCTGTTCTCTCCATCAGAGCTAATTGGACCAGTAGTAGGTAGATTACTGATCCAAGCAAGGCAATCATATTTTCCCTAGAGAACTTGAACTGCAGGACATAGAAACTGAAGAGCACAGTTGAGAGGCACAGTTGTGTAAAAGGAAGGGCTAAAGGAAAGTCCATAGACTTCCTTTGCTAAAGATCCTGGAGCTGCCTTGACCTTCCATTCTTGAAGTGTGTGTATTTCATTTATGTACCTCAGTGTCCTTTCAAAATATTTCTTTAAAAAATAAAACCAATTCTACATGTAAAATAGATAAAACTTCTTACATATATAAAATCCTCATATTTCATTTTTAGCAAGACTAGGTAGAAATGAACTACATCCCTTTTAAACTTTGTTTGTTTTTAAGGGAGCAGGGAGGGGAAGAGACCTCTCTAATCTTATAGAGTTGAAGCAATTGATTAGAAACAATAATAGAATAGATATAGAGGATGGGATCTTGGAGTTCAGAAGAGCCAAATTTCTAAATTCATTAGATTCTTACTATGACAATCTGGAAAATCGTATCATTAAACAAACTTTTCTTTGATATATAGGAACATTCTTCACCAATATCAACCTCAATTAACAATGGGTACATGACCCAGTAGTACCATGTTTGACTTTTGTATTAGATTATAAGTTTCAGGACATGCTAGTGAAATGCTGTCCCAAGGCAACCATTGCTGTTCAACCAAGAAGTTCAATCTAGATACTGAAAGAATAGTTCTACCCTCTAAAGTTGCTTTTCTTTAAAATAATTTTAATTTCCATGCTGAGCCTAACACTCCAGACTACAAGCCTACTTAAGAGGCTTAAAAATATAAATAGACAACCCCATATGGCCTTTTACACTTTTGACAAAGGTTGCTTGTGTTAAAGAGTCATAAAAGGACAAGGCAAAGGTGGTTAACTTTCTGAAAGACAAGTCTACTAAAATCATATTATAGGATTGTTCTGATTAAGATAACCACATTTTATTTAATTAGTGGCCTGTAAGCTTTTTTTTCAGAGTATATTAAGCAATATAGAGAACTCTCCAATATTAAGTAATTTCTATTTTGTTGATTTTAAGAATTATGTTTGCTTTTAAATTTTTAGGTAAATTTTATTGTGTATATTTGAGGTTTACAACATGGTTTTATAGGACACATATAAATAGTAAAATAGATAGTAAAATAAGAAGCACATTAACGTACCTACCGTCTCATACAGTTTTATAGTTTTTTGTTACAAGAGCAGCAAATTGTGTTAGGAATTTTTGTCAAATAAGTATATTTTAGCTTTTCAATTTTTAAACACTATTTTTCATAAGATACTAATGTTTTAAGGTTTATGTATTTGAGGAATGAAATTATTGATTTTTTTTTTCTGTTTGGCTAACATCAATGATAGCTTTCAACTAGTCTGTCTATGAAGTCTTACTCAGAGTAGACTGACTCCACTATTGGTTGGTTACTGCTAATAGTAGATTTATAATTAATAACATCTCTATCTGAAAATAACTAGTTGAGACAAAGGTCAAAAAAAGTTCTAACAGTTGGGGTGTTTCATTGCTGAATTTAAAAATTCAAGAAACCAAAAATATCAGTTAATAAAACACCCCACATGCTGAATAACTAAAGTATTAGAATAGCAATAGTCAAAATTTTAAATCTTGTAAACCACTAGTCCATAAAATTTAATATTAACCATAAAAATAATTTACTATAATTTGAAATTACTTTATCCTGAGATAAAATGGTAATGGAGAAGTCTTATTTATTGAAAAATAGATTAAAATGTTTCAGTATCTTCACTTCTTATAAAAGTGTGTGCAAATAAAAGAAAAAATCCCCTCCTGCAAAATACCTTCCTTAAAATTGAACTTTATTCAAGGTACCCTCTTGTTATCCCATAGTTAACTGGTTTGCATGTAAATAATGTGCAAATGAAAGTTGGAGATTCTACAATTAATATGATAATTTATAGTCTGGAGTGTTAGGCTCAGCATGAAAATTAAAATTATTTTAAAGAAAATTATTTTATTTCTCATCTTTTTAGTCATCAAATCAACAGTCTTATAAATTATAACAGTATAAAAATTCTATTTCATCATTTTTACTCCAGAGTATTTTTCTTTATGTCTAAAAATAAAGTCAATTTGTATTCATAGCTTATAAATAATTTTCATACAATATACATTGTCATTTCTTCTGCTTTAGCATAAATAACAGCTAAAGCACTGGCTGGGCGAGGTAACTATTTTCTAGGTGAAAGAAAGTCCAAATTCAATCTGTGGTGGAATTTAAATTAACCGTTAATCTGTGAGAAGAAACTGAATAGATATTACTTGTCCTGGGACTATTTATCTATATATGAGGCTTTTATCGTTAGAGGTAAGGCAGTGGTAGAATTTTGTCAGTGCAGTGGCAAGACTACTTAAGAGATATCCACAGTCTGATCTGTCAGGGAAAAAATGATTTGGGAGGCTTAAAAATACAAATAGACAACCCCATATTAATTATTAATTATTTTCTTTACACAATGTGTGGTATAGGGTCTGGCATACAGTAGTAGCTGCTCATTGAACATCACTTGTACCAAGCATTGCTAAAACCCGTGGCACCAGTAAAGACAAATGAGTCAAGTTTCTACCCACCAGGAACCTGTGATCTAAAGGGGAAAGCAACTACTTGAGTAAATAAACCTACCAAAGACAGAATTTAATAAAAATAAAATATAAGACATATATCTTATGATGAAAGGTATAAAGTACATAACTCTAAAGCCAGAAGTTTCTTAGAAGAGGTAGCCATTTTTTAGCAAGGATATGACTTGGCTTTCAGAGATTCCAGGAGGAAAGAATATTCCAGGAAAAGGAAGCATTTTGACCAAAACTGTGGAGAAGGCAGATATTATATTTGGGAAATACCTGGCTACAGCATGAGAAATGGAGAGACCCAAGGACAAGTACAGAGTAAGATAAGGACATTCTAGATCTCTTGACCACATCCTTCTCTCCAGCACATCATGCCAGTTTCTACAGTTTCACTTCCTTCCATGCCAGCCCAGACATCATGATATCACTTCAATCTCTGTCTTCAAAGAACCTCATACTCAGTTTTCTATTCCACCTGCCCTTCTAAGCTCTGATTTTAGTCCACCTAGATGTCCACTCTTTTTATACTTGGGCTGGCAAAACTTAGTCCCCAAGCAGATCTATGCCCCTGTCTAGGTACTTAACATTTCTTGGCACCGCTTTCTGAATCCTTTATAGAACTTACCTAGAATGTTTTTTTCATGCAAGTTAGCCGCTGGTTGTGCAATCCAGGTGTCCTTCAGCAAATGCTTGGTTCTATGTGCCCGTGCAGGTGTCTTTGCTGCATACCCAGCTTCCTTCTTCCTTCTTCTTGCACAGCACCCATCACAATATTCTACCTATTGGATTATAGGCTGTGTCACTGGATTGTATGCTCTTCAAGGATTAGAACTTATGTCTAAAAAGTTATGTCTCTCATTCATTTATATGCCTACCATAATTCATGATACATTCTTCTAGGTACTTAGTATATACTTCCTGATGTAATAAGTAAATGAATGAATAATAGTACAATATATTAGGTTGGAATGAGATGAAGGGGGTTGAGATTTCAAGTTGAAAATTTTGTATTTCTCAGCAATGGCAAGTGATTTAAAAACTCAACACAGTGATGGCTCTCACACCTGTAATCCCAGCACTTTGGGAGGCTGACGTCAGGGAGATCCCTTGGCGCCAGGAGTTCAAGGCCAGCCTAGGCAACATAGAAAGACCCTGTCTCTACAAAATAACAAATGAAATTAACCTGGCATGGTGGTCTTAACCACTCTGGAGACTGAGATGGGAAGATCTCTTGAGCCCAGGAGGTTGAGGCTGCAGTGAGATATAATCACACCACCACACTCCAGCCTGGGCAACAAAGTAACACTCTATCTTAAAAAAAAAAAAAAAAAAAAAAAAGGAAAGCAAAAAAAAAAAAAAGAAAGAAACGCAACATAATCAGATATGTGTTTTACACTAAGGCAATGTCTGATGTGGAAGACAAACTGCAGAAGAGAGAAACATGTGGCAAATAAATCAGTTAGTAGACCATTACAATTTTCCAAGTGAGGATGATAAGACAACAACAGAAGGAAACACCAAAGATGGTCATTTGAATGGGAAAATGATAAATTCAGTTTAAATATAAAGTACAAAAGTCTTAACTGGCTGTTGGGAATATGGGTATGGATATGAAAAGATATTTTAAAATCACAGAATTTTTGGAATTAGAAATCAGCTACTACTCTTCCCCCACTTTTATTTTAGCTTTTGAAACTGATGTGAAGGACAGATAATTCAATCCAATACAATTGGCTCCAACTTCAGCATTACATGCTTAGAAGATGACAGTTAATATTACAGAAAGGTAACAATTTCTGGGGAGAGGCTGTACAATGAAAGTTTATGAAGCACCAGAACCTGGAATTTGCAAAAGTGCCTCTCTATAAAACAAGAGCAAGGAGAGCCAGGAAAGGAAATGAGGAAAATGAAATGGTCTAACTTTTAGAGTCTCTTAATGGTAAAATTCTTGCTTTTTATACAGATCTGCATTCAATTCCTCAATTTATTTCATTAACCTTTTTTTGTAACCTACTCAATGCTAGGTACCACACTAGGTGCAGAGGCCACAAAGATCAATGGTAGAATTGCAAAGAGGCACACACGTTTACTATTAGCCAGGAGCCCATATGAACATCTTGCACGTATTTATCTATCTAGTTTTCACAACCACTTTTTGAGATTGAAACACAGAGTGGTGAAGTAACTTGCCCAAAGTCACTCAGCTAGTTAATGGTAGACAAGGATTCAGATCTAAGCAGTCTGTCTCTAGAATCTGATCTTGATTACTAGCTCCTAATTGTTATGCTATGTTGCCTCTGAAGACATAGTTCCTGTCCCAAGAAAACTTGGGACAAAATATTCCAAAATATGGAAGCACATGTATTAAATTAAATAAAATTAAGCCAGTGGGGAAATAAATGCTTGGAGTGCAAATGAAGAATTGTGGCATGAGGGATCAAATACTTTCAATGTACTGGGTTATTATGATTTTCCTTACAACACTGACATTCTGGTGTAAGTAGTCAAGGAATTCACTGAGATTTCTTTGAATCTACACCTCCCAATGACTTTCTATGATAGTCAATCATGGCGTCATTTCATAGTCAGTGAATAGTCAGTGTGAAGCAGATCCAGAGCCCAAGATGCATGCCTGTAAAAGCAAGGAGAAAAATTCCTAAGAGTCAGACAGAACTGGGACTAGAATAAAGAAAGACACAAAGAAAAAGAGAGTGCCAAAGACAAAAATTACATTTCCCTAGCTTTTCATTTGCAACATTTAGCACATCATACAGTTAGTTGCTCACTTTGCAGTCTTTTCAAAAGAACATTGGGTATTTGAGCACTTTGTTATATATTGGCTAAACTTTCCTGTCATGTTGCCTTTATTCTAGAAAGGAGCAAGAGAGGAGTAGGAATTTTCCATAGGAGAAGATCTGACCAAATAATAGTCTGTTCAATGAGTTTTCCCCTTTGGGTTTGCAAGTAAGGGATTGCAGGGCCTTTGTGTTATTTTACCCTCTCTTCTCCATTCACCCTGACTAAAAGATACGTCCTTGTACTAAACTCTGACAGAAAGAAATCAAACATGATTTAATGCTCTATGTTTGACAACAATATTCAATGAAGTAATTTGTATGATTTACAGATATAATTTCCTCTGAAATAAATTACATATGCTTAAAAATAATTTTATGATATAGCATAGTTGTTTAAAATCTGGCATAGATACATGCTTAAACAAATTATCTTTGCTTTTGGAAAGGAAAAGAATAGTTTAAAGGTCATAAATATTAAAAGAACCAAGTGATTTTTTTAAAATCGGGGCAAATTTATTTAGGTCTGAGTTCAAATAGAGACCATCCACATTTTTAGGAAGATTACAAAAATCAATCTATTGATTTTAGATTTAAATACTTGAAATAAATACTGTATATATAACATTCCAATCCAGTTATAACATTACAAATTCAATATATATTCACAATGTTTAAATTACATATACAAATATTTTGGATAAGAATCAGTTTCATTCCAATTATTTCTCTCTCAAATGTCTAGAATTCTAAGTAGCAACCGTGGTACAGGCATCATTGCAAATAGTATGTATCATGAATATATACATACTACAATTCTTGCCATTTTTATTTGCATTCATTTTGCACTAATTAAAAAATACATTAGATATGTCTTTCTCATTCTTTATACTGAAAGTACTTAAACAGTAAAATTAATCATCACTTGAATTTCATATATTATTTTTCAGAACTGAACATTCTAAAACCACAAACAAATTACAATTTAAGAAAAATTACACTAAACTTTCAATTAAAGTTTGAAAGAACTTTTCAGTAGGAGCAAACAAATATAAGGGAAATAATGGCTCTAAAAAACAGAACTTGAAAATGCCTACTAGTTCTGTCTTGTGTTCAAGACACAGATATGTCTTGTTCAGAACTAGGCACTCTAGGACCAAAATCTCAAATGCCTATAGGTTCCAGGCTGACAGTAAAAGGGTGGAGGGGTGAATCCATGTGAAGACTATGGCAACTCAGAGAAAACAAGCCTTGACTAAAAGGGGCAGTTTCTACCAACTCAACACATAATAAAGCTGACTCAATGTTGGTGGGTCATCTTTAAGAAAAGAGGAAAACGGAGAATAGTTTATGAAATGTTGACAATCAATTTTTTTTAACTGAATAACGTGCAGGACATATCTTTCACTCCAAAGTTTCTCTGATCATGGAATGTAATCCTTAAACAACAAATGTTACCTTCCACAAATCACTGTGTGATTTTAAGTGAATGTGATTCCAAATCAATCAAAAAAACTGTGTGCTACAGATGATTAAAATCAATTCCAAGATTTATCATAAAAAGGAAAAAAAAAACCTATGTGTCCCTCTTTATATTTGGCAGCTCAAAAGATTTTCATAGATTCATAGAGGGAATGAGAATTCAAGGCTTGCCATAGATGTCTAATGCTCTGTGTCTACACAGCTACATGTTTTTTAAAAACCTTAATTGTTTTAGAAAGTATTTCAAGGTAGTAAATGTTAATAGCCCCACTTACAGTGGTGAAATGAAGCTATAGATCTTCTCCAAAAGAAGCGTTAAAGAGGAAAACAGAAAAACCACTCATTTCACTTTCATATTATTCTGTATACTAAATAAAAACCACAGAGAAAAACATTTGTAAATGACTTACTGAAAATGGCACAGTGTGTCCATCAACTTGTATGCCAATCTAATGAACTTTACCAATCATTTCACACACCACCAAGGAAAAGGTTGTGATCTTACATTTTCTTTTTTTAAAAAAGGGCAAGCTATTTTAGCTTTTGTAGTGACCTATAAACAAAAAGGGCATCTATGACACAACAAAAACATTTCACTCGCTAGCAGACATAGCAACCTTCTGAATTTATAATACCTTCCTACTTTGAATACTACATTACTTTAAGAAAATTTTATATTCTTAACATTCCATTATATGGAATGGCCACATGGTCATTTGGTCTGAGGCAAAAAGGGGAGAAAGTGTGATCCTCTAGCACCACAATGGGGTGGGAAATTTGCTCCCTCTACTGTCTCCAAGGAAATTCTGCTCCAACACCTCAAACTCCATTCTCTTGAAGGCTGGGGAAAGATAATCAATCACTAAAAGTGGGAGAAAAAAATAAATAAATAAAAACCTTTCTAATTTTTTATCATACCCAGAATAGGTTGTCTACCACTTCTATTTGGCAGCTTTTGTTTTGCTCTTGAAATCTGGAGCCTCAGTAAACAGCTGAAACAGGAAGAATTCTATTTTTACAAATTTTTTCATGTTTAAGTGCCTATTCAGTCTGGGTGTAGATGCATATAAAGAAGTTCCAGTGTGAAACTCTAGGATAAATTCAATATCTAAGGGTAAAATGACAAGAAAAGCTAGTCAGAGGGGCAGGAGAGATTAATCCATGAAAGGCAAAAATGGAGAAAAGTTTAGGAGAAAAGGCATCAAGGGTGCTTGCATTCCACAAAGAAATTAAGATGAAAACCAAGGAGGAGATTGTTTATATGAGATCATTCCTCATAGAAGTAGGAGACCAGGTAATCTTTGAGAGTAGAGGTGGTGGGGTGCATCCATCTATAGTAGCATTCAGCAGTCTATGCTTTCTGCCCTTAGTTTTCACTCCACTTTTGCTGTTCTCCTTGGCCTAGGGTAATATCCATTCAACTCACCGTAGGAAGCATTCAATTCTCCACCCCAACACCTCTTAGTATTTCTACACCTATAGTTAGAGACAGATCCCAGCAAACTTCAGGGAAGATGTGACCCAGGAGATCACATATATTCCCCCAAAATTGAAAGATTTTGCTGATATATTTTTGCAGAAACCAGAGGAATACGTTTGAAAATGAATTCTAAATATCTTAGACCAAGGAGAATAGAAGATAATATTAGATTAAGTTTGAGTTTCTTTTTTATTATTATTATTATTATACTTTAAGTTCTAGGGTACAACTTGTCATTTACATCAGGTATAACTCCCAATGCAATCCCTCCCCCCTCCCACCTCCCCATAATAGGCCCTGGTGTGTGATGTTCCCCTTCCCGAGTCCAAGTGATCTCATTGTTCAGTTCCCACCTATGAGTGAGAACATGCAGTGTTTGGTTTTCTGTTCTTGCGATAGTTTCCTGAGAATGATGGTTTCCAGCTTCATCCATGTCTCCATGTCCCTGCAAAGGACACAAACTCATCCTTTTTTATGGCTGCATAGTATTCCATGGTGTATATGTGCCACATTTTCTTAATCCAGTCTGTCACTGATGGACATTTGGGTTGATTCCAAGTCTTTGCTATTGTGAATAGGGCCGCAATAAACATACGTGTGCATGTGTCTTTATAGCAGCATGATTTATAATCCTTTGGGTATATACCCAGTAATGGGACGGCTGGGTCATATGGTACATCTAGTTCTAGATCCTTGAGGAATCGCCATACTGTTTTCCATAATGGTTGAACTGGTTTACAATCCCACCAACAGTGTAAAAGTGTTCCTATTTCTCCACATCCTCTCCAGCACCTGTTGTTTCCTGACTTTTTAATGACTGCCATTCTAACTGGTATGAGATGGTATCTCATTATGGTTTTGATTTGCATTTCCCTGATGGCCAGTGGTGATGAGCATTTTTTCATGTGTCTGTTGGCTGTTTGAATGTCTTCTTTTGAGAAATGTCTGTTCATATCCTTTGCCCACTTTTTGATGGGGTTGTTTGTTTTTTTCTTGTAAATTTGTTTGAGTTCTTTGTATGTACTGGATATTAGCCCTTTGTCAGATGAGTAGATTGCAAAAATTTTCTCCCATTCTGTAGGTTGCCTGTTCACTCTGATGGCAGTTTCTTTTGCTGTGCAGAAGCTCTTTAGTTTAATGAGATCCCATTTGTCAATTTTGGCTTTTGTTGCCATTGCTTTTGGTGTTTTAGACATGAAGTCCTTGCCCATGCCTATGTCCTGAATGGTACTACCTAGGTTTTCTTCTAGGGTTTTTATGGTATTAGGTCTAACATTTAAGTCTCTAATGCATCTTGAATTAATTTTCGTATAAGGAGTAAGGACAGGATCCATTTTAAGCTTTCTACTTATGGCTAGCCAATTTTCCCAGCACCATTTATTAAATAGGGAATCCTTTCCCCATTTCTTGTTTCTCTCAGGTTTGTCAAAGATCAGATGGCTGTAGATGTGTGGTATTATTTCTGAGGACTCTGTTCTGTTCCATTGGTCTATATCTCTGTTTTGGTACCAGTACCATGCTGTTTTGGGTACTGTAGCCTTGTAGTATAGTTTGAAGTCAGGTAGTGTGACGCCTCCAGCTTTGTCCTTTTGACTTAGGATTGTCTTGGCAATGCGGGCTCTTTTTTGGTTCCATATGAACTTTAAAGCAGTTTTTTTCCAATTCTGTGAAGAAACTCATTGGTAGCTTGATGGGGATGGCATTGAATCTACAAATTACCTTGGGCAGTACGGCCATTTTCATGATATTGATTCTTCCTATCCATGAGCATGGCATGTTCTTCCATTTGTTTGTATCCTCTTCTATTTCACTGAGCAGTGGTTTGTAGTTCTCCTTGAAGAGGTCCTTGACATCCCTTGTAAGTTGGATTCCTAGGTATTTTATTCTCTTTGAAGCAATTGTGAATGGAAGTTCATTCCTGATTTGGCTCCCTGTCTGTTATTGGTGTATAAGAATGCTTGTGATTTTTGCACATTAATTTTGTATCCTGAGACTTTGCTGAAGTTGCTTATCAGCTTAAGGAGATTTTGGGCTGAGATGACGGGGTTTTCTAAATATACAATCATGTCATCTGCAAACAGGGACAATTTGACTTCTTCTTTTCCTAACTGAATACCCTTGATTTCTTTCTCTTGCCTGATTGCCCTAGCCAGAACTTCCAACACTATGTTGAATAGGAGTGGTAGGAGAGGGCATCCCTCTCTTGTGCCAGTTTTCAAAGGGAATGCTTCCAGTTTTTGCCCATTCAGTATGATATTGGCAACTTTGGTGAATCTGACAATGATGTGTCTTGGAGTTGCTCTTCTCAAGGAGTATCTTTGTGGCGTTCTCTGTATTTCCTGAATTTGAATGTTGGCCTGCCTTGCTAGGTTGGGGAAGTTCTCCTGGATGATATCCTGCAGTGTTTTCCATCTTGGTTTCATTTTCCCTGTCACTTTCCGGCACACCAATCAGACGTAGATTTGGTCTTTTCACAAAATCCCATATTTCTTGGAGGTTTTTTTCATTTCTTTTTACTCTTTTTTCTCTACACTTCTCTTCTCGCTTCATTTCATTCATTTGATCTTCAATCTCTGATACTCTTTCTTCCAGTTGATCGAGTCTGTTACTGAAACTTGTGCATTTGTCACATAGTTTTCGTGTTATGGTTTTCATCTCTATCAGTTCTTTTAAGGACTTCTCTACATTGCTTATTCTAGTTAGCCATTCATCAAATCTTTTATCAAGGTTTTTAGTTTCTTTGTGCTGGTTACATAGTTCCTCCTTTAGCTCTGAGAAGTTTGATCGACTGAAGCCTTCTTCTCTCAGCTCATCAAAGTCATTCTCCATCCAGATTTTTTCTGTTGCTGGCAATGAGCTGTGTTCCTTTGGAGAGGGAGATGTGCTCTGATTTTTTGAATTTCCAGCTTTTCTGCCCTGCTTTTTCCCCATCTTTGTGGTTTTATCTGCCTTTGGTCTTTGATGATGGTGACGTACTGATGGGGTTTTGGTGTGGGTGTCCTTCCTGTTTGTTAGTTTTTCTTCTAACAGTCAGGACCCTCAGCTGTAGGTCTATTGGAGATTGCTTGAGGTCCACTCCAGACCCTGTTTGCCTGGGTATCAGCAGCAGAGGCTGCAGAAGATAGAATATTGCTGAACAGCTAGTATACCTGTCTGATTCTTGCTTTGGAAGCTTTGTCTCGGGGTGTACCCTGCGGTGTGAGGTGTGGGGTGTCGGTCTGCCCCTAGTGGGGGATGTCTCCCAGTTAGGCTACCTAGGGGTCAGGGACCCACTAGAGCAGGCAGTCTGTCTGTTCTCAGATCTCAACCTCCTTGTTAGGAGTTCCACTGCTCTCTTCAAAGCTGTCAGACAGGGTCATTTGCGTCTGCAGAGGTTTCTGCTGCTTTTTTGTTGTTGTTTAGCTGTGCCCTGTCCCCAGAGGTGGAGTCCACAGAGACAAGCAGGCCTCCTTGAGCTGCTGTGGGCTCCACCCAGTTCGAGCTTCCCAGTCACTTTGTTTACCTACTTAAGACTCAGCAATGGCGGGCACCCCTCCCCCAGCCTCGCTGCTACCCTGCAGCTAGATCGCAAACTGCTGTGCTAGCAATGAGGGAGGCTCCGTGGGCATGGGACCCTCCCAGTCAGGTGTGGGATATAATCTCCTGGTGTGCCATTTGCTAAGACCCTTGGTAAAGTGCAGTATTGGGGTGGGATTTACCCGATTTTCCAGGTATTTTGTGTCTCAGTTCCCCTGGCTAGGAAAAGGGATTTCCTTCCCCCTTGTGCTTCCCAGGTGAGGCGATGCCTCACCCTGCTTCAGCTCTCGCTGATCAGGCTGCAGCAGCTGACCAGCACCGATTGTCCAGCACTCCCTAGTGAAATGAACCCAGTACCTCAGTTGAAAATGCAGAAATCATTGTATGTTGCTCTCGCTGGGAGCTGGAGACTGGAGCTGTCCCTATTAGGCCATCTTGCCCCGCCCCTAAAGTTTGAGTTTCTTAAACATTTAGATATGTACTGACCATATAACTCAGCAATTATATTCTAGTATTTGGTCCAGAGAAATGAAAACATATGTCCATGAAAACTGAAAATGAATGTTCACAGCAGCGCTATTCAAAATATACAAAAGCTGGGAAAAACCCAAATGTCCATCAACTGGTGAATGGATATACAAGCTGTCGTAGATCTGTGCAATGCAACACTACTCAATAATAAAAAGGAACCAACTATTGAAAAAGACAACATTATGCTAAGTAAAAGAAACCTTTTACTTAGCAAATAATAATAATCATACTGTATGATTTCATTTAAATAAAATTCTAGAACAGGCAAAACTAACCTATCATGATGAAAGTTAGATCAATAGTTTGCCTGGAGGTAGGGAGTTAGGGAGATTAACTATAAGTGAACACAAGAAAAATTATTGTATAAATTTCAAAAGTCCTTGACCCATATACTTAAAGTGTGTGAGTTTTATTGTTTTTAAATTGTAATTTAATATGTTGATTTTTAATGGATTGCATTGAATTTACTGATATGAGTACACTTTCTGGAAATTCTGAACTTAATTTTTTAGTTCAAGCAACTGAGAAGTGGCTCTAATCATTTTCTGGGTTAGTTGACTAAAAAGTTATCATGACCTACAGTTAATTAAGTCAAGAAGCCAGAACTCTCTAGCATCATTGGAAGAATCCAAAAAACTAAGAAATGGATTTATCACATTCAGACTACACACCCATCCCCGTACCTTAAAGCTTAGAAGGCTTTCCCTCACTGTGATGTCAAGAAACGAATCAGAAAAGTGAGCAGCAGCATCCTTAAAGAGTTCTGTGGTGGAGGTTGCCCTCCGCAGGCTGGGGATGATAGTGGGAGACATCAGTTGAGACTGACTCCTGACAAAAGCTGTGATGATGAGACCCCAAGGTGAAAGGGCTACTTAGCAGCACTGACCCACTGGAGAAAAAATGAGTAAAATCACTACAATGAACAGCAGGAAAAAGTAGTAATTAGAATGACCTAGTCTGCAAAGATCTTTGCTATGGCTAACCAGCCATGATGACCTCGGAAATAAAATAGGTTCCCTGCTAAAATATTATTTATATAATATTTCAGCATACATAACACAAAACAGCTTAAGAATGAATGGGTAGAAAGCTAAATAAAGGTGAGAAAACTGACTTACCCAGTTCTCAGACCTAAGCCAGACCCAGAGCTCCTTGGCCAAAGAGAAGACGCGGTACTCTTGAGAAGGGACCTTGCAACATAGACAAAAAAAAATGTGCTGAGTTTTTTTTTCAAACCATCTTCCAAAAGAAGTGTACACTAGGGGATAAGTAACACTCAGACTTTTCAAAGTTGACTGATTCTAATTCCCAAAGACCCAATGTAATAAACTGACTTCACTTGTTAATGTTTGCTGACAGTTTAAGCCTCATCTCTCTATTTTCCTCTTCTTCCTTGCATCTATGCAAACTGATACAAGGTGTTCATTCCCTTCTTTGGTACCAGCAGAAAGTTCAAACTACATGCAGGAGCCCTCACTCTTACCCCACCCTCTGATGACCATAAAAACTCCAAGCTAGTACAGCCATTATGGAAAAGAGTATGGAGGTTCCTCAAAAAAATAAACATAGAACTACCGTATGATTCAGCAATCCCACTGCTAGGAATACAGCTGTAGGAAATGAAATTAGTATGTTGAAGATAGATCTGTACTCCCAGGTTCATAGCAGCAATATTAACAATAGCCAAGATATGGAAGCAATCTAAGACTCCATCAAGAAAGATGGAGAAATGTGAGATATATTAAAAGAAAGAAATTAAAGTAAAGAAAATGTGAGATATATTAACCATTGTGGAGGACAATGTGGTGACTCCTTAAGGACCTGGAACTAGAAATACCATTTGACCCAGCCATCCCATTACTGGGTATATACCCAAAGGATTATAAATCATGCTGCTATAAAGACACATGCACACGTATGTTTATTGCAGCACTATTCACAATAGCCAAGACTTGGAACCAACTCAAATGTCCATCAAGGATAGACTGGATTAAGAAAATGTGGCACATATACACCATGGAATACCATGCAGCCATAAAGAGGATGAGTTCATGTCCTGTGTACCAACATGGATGAAGCTGGAAGCCATCATTCCAAGCAAACTATCACAAGAATAGAAAACCAAATACCGCATGTTCTCACTCACAGGTGGGAGGTGAATAACGAGAACACATGGACACAGTGCGGGAAACATCACACACCGGGGCCTGTCGGGGGGTGGGGGGCTGAGAGAGGGATAGCATTAGGAGAAATACCTAATGTAAATGATGAGTTGATGGGTGCAGCAAACCAAGATGGCACATGTATACCTATGTAACAAAACCTGCACGTTGTGCACATGAACCCTAGCACTTAAAGTATAATTTTAAAAAATAAATTAATTAAAACAAAAAGAAAAAAAGAAAATGTGAAATATATATATCACAATGGAATACTATTCGGCTTTAAATAATAAGGAAATTCTGCCATTTGTGACAACATGGAGGGCATTATGCTAAGTGAAATAAGACAAGTACAGAAAGAAAAATACTACACAATCTCACATGTGGAACCTAAAAATGTTTGACTCATAGAAGCAGAGAGTAAAATGGTGGTTGCCAGGGGCTGCTTGTGTTGGGGGATAGGGAGATGTTTGTCAAAAGACGTAAATTTCAGTTAGATAGGAGGAACAAGTACAAGAGATCCATTGTACAATATGGTGGCTATAGTTAATAAAGATATGTTATATACTAGAAAATTGCTAAGAGAGTAGATTTTAAGTTTTCTCACCACAAATAAATGCTAACTGTGTTGGTGGAGGGAGCCAGTCTCTTTATCTTGTTCTCTTGAGCCATTTTCACCCCAGGTTGGGAGGCCTACATTGTTTTCCCCAGAAAACTTCATTGTGTGAGTAATAAACCTTTCCATACCCTCTTGATGTGTGTGCAGTGCCATCAGTCTCAATATAAAACAACAAATTTTTAGTGGGAGCTCTATTCTGTTTCTGAGAGACAACCTGAAATACCCCAAATGCCATTGTATTCACTAGCGCAGGAACTTATGGTAATTGTAATAGATGGAGCTTTGCTTATATGGCTCCTCAGATAGATTCATTAGTTATTTCCTCAGTTTCTGGATATATAATTGAAATAAACGTGCTCATCGATTGGCTTAAATCACTACATTCGCAGATACTAGAATGAGATATGTTGTGGTAGAAAGAGCCAAGTGGAAGCTCCTGGAACATCCTCTCCCCATTTGGGTAGAAAACCAAATACAATGCTCTATCTCCAAGGAAGCTAAACACATTAATGCCACTATCAAAGTATTGAAAATGCAATTTAGTGGGTTTTATTACATCCTCATTTAACTTACCTATTTGGCCTATGCAGATGCTAGATGACCTTGGAGAGCAAAACTTAACCAGGTAATGACTACAGTTGCCACTGTTTCTCCTCTTGGAGTATCTTATTGGAGCAAACCAAGGCAACCCCTGGCACCTTATACAGAGCTATTGATTTGACGAATGCTTCCTTGCTTTATACCAATTTGAAAGTATAAATAGATAGTTCATTGTCACCCAGAATGGGCAAAACTACACCTGCACTGTCATGTCAGTGAGTTATGTCAACTCTTCTGCTCTCTAACCCAATTTAGTCTGCAGAGATCATAATCATCTTGGCATCCCACAGAATATCTGGTCCATTTCATTGATGACATCATGCTGGTAGAACCAGACAAACAAAAAGTGACTGGTATTGTTGTAAGACACGTGAATGCCATAAGATAGCACATAAACCCATGAAAATTCAATCTTGTTACTATGAAGTTTCTGAGGGTCCGATGGTCTAGGGCATGCCTGCAAAATATTTGAAAAGTAACAGACCAATTGTTGCACCTTGAACTAATTGTTGCTACAAAAGAGTCATTGGGATCTAAAGTTTCTATTTGATTTTAGAAATAACATATAATATATTGGAATGTCCTACTACAATCCATATACCAAGTAACACATAAGAGGGCTCTATTTCAGTGGGGGCTTAGGGAAAAGGAAGGCTCTGCAGTAGGGCTGGGCTGCCTCTGTAAGCTGCTCTGCCACTTGGGCCATATGAACCTACAGATTTAATGGTAATTGTGGTAAATAAAGATGCTGTATAGAGAGTCTGGAAAGTGTGAACAAAAGAATTGTAGTACAGACACCGAGATATTTACAGCAAAGACATATCTTCTTCTATGCATGATTCCTTCTCTTTTGAGATAGATTGCATAACTGTTATCCAGAGATGGAAAATGTGACCATTAGGAATCTGTAGCTCCCCTTTTTGAAGAGAAGATAAAAGAGTCTTGCCCTCTCTTACTCTGCTCTAAGATACTTTGGGTATGACATTGCAATCAACATCCTCAGACTCCTTTGCCAGCGAACTTCCCATTAGGTTATGTCAATAGAGGATACAGAAGGAAATTGTTAGTCAGAAATTCATACATTTACATGATCTCATTCAGCATAGAAAAACACACCTTTAATTCGAAGTGTGGGTTCACAAACTTCACTCTTGTCATTGGCCCCAAGAATACACACTGGAAGACAATTTATAATATTTTATAGTGAGAAGATATTGAATTAAAATTAAACTGAAAATTAAATATGTCAAATCTAGATATATTGTGCTGTTGTACTGAGCATGCATGTGCTCAAGAAATAACCAATATTGTTGGATCTGCATACTTTATATGTAAATATTATTTGTCTTCCCAATATAAAACTTCAAAAAATGTATAATATTAATAATTCAGTTCAGCCCACTTTCCACTGAGGAGCTACAATCTCCCATAGACTACTAAAATAAGACAAACAGAAATACATACAAAGGCCGGGTGCAGTGGCTCACACCTATAACCTCAATGCTTTAGGAGCCTAAGGCAGGAAGATCGCTTGAGGCCAAGAGTTTCAGAATAGCCTGGGCAACATACTGAAACCTCATCTCTACAAAATAGGAAAAAAGAAAAACTAGCCAGCTATGGTGGTGCACATGTAACCCCAGCTACTTGAGAGGCTGAGGCAGGAGGATCATTTGACCCCAAGAGTTTAAGGCTGCACTAAGCTATGATCACACCACTGCACTCCAGCCGGAGCAACAGAGCAACATGCTGTTTCTAAAAATGAAATAAAATTAAATTAAAATTTAAAAAGAAACATATGTACATCGTGTTTCATAACCAAATTTAAAAATATATTCTTGCACTTTTAGGTCACCCAAGGTACTAATGTTTCTGTGAGTGTCAAAATTAGCAAATTACTGCAGCATTCCTCAGGAGACCAATTACATATCCTCATATGATTTATCGCCCTAGCATGAAGGGTGTTTGGGGAATCTGCAGCGTAGGCTTGTAGGATCTTTATCCTGGGGCTTGAATGAAGTTTGGTGTTTGCCTTGTGGCATGCAGGTGTCTGTACATCTTACTCAATTTGGTCCCAAGGGCACTCTTGTGGGAAACAAAGGTTAGGAAAAGATATAGTAAACAGTGGAAACGCAAAGGAAGTTAATTATGCCAGGTGAAAGGCCACAGAATTCTCTTTTAGCACCTGCAAAAGTATGCCAATATTTATACAACAATCTCCTGGGATTCGTGGGAGATGTCAATTTTTAAGACACTTTACCTTTCCTTTATTTTTTTTACTTTCAGCCATCTGTGAGCAACATGTGTAGAGAAAGGATGATCTGACAAAGTATGAAACACAACAAGCTGTAAGACTTTGAGCCTTGTATAACAAAATATGAAAACAAAGATCAAAGCCACAAGGCACACTGGGTGATTGTTTGGTTTTTTAAAAGAACAGCCCAAAGCAAGGAAAAAAATTTCCCAACTTCTAAACAACCAGAGTATCAGCAAAACATAAACAAGAACATGTTTACCTTATATCTACCACTGAATCTCCTTGAGTCCCTTTCCTGTTTAAGCCGTTAGCCAGCTGGACACAAAGTCAGCGGGGCAGCCTGCTTTAATTTACTCAGAATGAGAGATTATTTTGAAGTTCCAGTGTTACTTTGTATGAAGTCAAATCCAAGAAAATTAACTCACATGTATAAATATGTAACTCTATGAAAACTAGATATACAATATGATGAAAATGAATTCCATAAAACATACACAAAAAATTCTGAGCAATTTAGATCCTAATGCTGATAAAAGACTTTCAGTCTTTGAAGAAAGAAATTTCATTCTTTGTAAAGACACTTTTATAACGTTGCTGGGCTTATTCTTCTATAAATTAAATGTGCACCAGAGGTGACATACATAACTTTTTCTGAGTAGGAAAGTAGTATCTTCACTTCACCAGACATGAAAATGTCTCATTTTCCAGTTTTTCTATATTATCCTCTAATGATAAAAAGGTAACATTTTTAAACTATATTGTTAGATAAAATTTATAAATCTGGCTCAATACAACATTTTTCCATCAGTTCTATAATTGAGGCTTTTAAAGGTTATCCACAGAAATAAGCCCAAAGTGAGTAACAGAGTATCTGTATCACATTAACCATAATGCTCAATACAGTTTCATATTGATTAATTCAAAGAAAATTGAAATAGAAAACATCCACTATGTGACTTAAAGACAAAATGTCAACCAAATTTAATACACTTTTTTAAACTCTATAATTGTTTTTTGTTGCTAGTCATGAACAAAAGATACTTTTGAAGCTCAATTTCATCTTTAACTCCAAGTGCACTTTTAGCAATATCTTTTAGTTTCTCTTCCTTTTCATCTCAACTGCTATCTCACCTAGGTTTATGTATCATCACACAAATCTGCTTATTTCACTAGATCTGCTTCTAATATTTGTGGGATCTGAACTAAGAGTACAAAGAAATCCATTTACCATTTGTCTAAATGTTTAAAAGTCATTAAATCAAGCTAACAAACTACTAAATAAAACTTACGTTCTCTTTCTACGTTGAAATAGATGATTCATAATAATTAGACAGGCCAAGTTTGAATTTAGAGTTTTTTGATTCCTCAAAGTTCTGTAGATACTACAGGAACTAGAGGAACTCGATACTACAGGAAGAGCTTGTTCCTAAGCTTCACCCTATGGCCTACCCTCTTTCTCCTCCCAACATCAACTCCAACACACACCAAAGTGTCCTGCATGGACGCTTCAGCCTGCATGTCCAAGTTCAGCCCTTTCATTCCCACAGCAGATGGCTATCCACTGGCTCTTCTTAGGGCACAGGTATGTGTAACAGGCTAACATGGTCCACCCTTGGGAGGAAAGACCTTAGATAAAGGACTATACATACCCTGAAAATGTGCTTGGAGTCATCTCAGCAGAGAATTCTGAGGTCCTAAATGCCCAAGGGCCAGAGTGTAGGCCCTAGATGGACACAACTTCTTGCCCCTTAGAGGACTCACAGCTGGAGGACAACCCAAAGGCAGCCCTCATAAGCACAGGTCCCAGGACAGGGGCCGTCTTTATTCTGATCCATTGTTGATATTGAATTTTCCTGCCTGCTCTACCACCTTAAATTCATTCTACATGTAAATGTTATGTCCAAAATTACATTAATTACGTTTGTAATTACATATTCACCTTCTCCTGAATTTCCTAACATGGTAATAAAAGCATTACAATTCAAATATTTGTTTAACCTAGAAATGCTAGAGTCTTAGAACTTTAGAGTTCTAGACTCTTCCCCCACGATTTGTCTCCAATTTCTTGAGTTTTTAGCTGAAGCATCAGTAAACTCTTTTCCATTCAAATTGCCATTATACTAACTAAAGCCTTCATTATTTTTCTAGACTATAGCAATAGGCTTTTAAATGGTTTTCTGGCACATGTCATGTCCTAGCTAAATTCATTCCCTGCTCTTTTAAAAGGACATTTGTAATCAAGTCACTATTATCTTTAAAAAGCTTTCATACTTGCCCAGAATGAAACTAGCATGAGTTCAGCATAGACAGCCTTTTTCTGTGTGGCCCCAGCCAATGAACAGCCATTTCTCCCTGAACCCATCCTGCCTTTTCCTTTGGCCACAGTAGGCTACTCATCATTCGCAGAATATTTTATGCCTTTTCACTTCCTATTCTTTGCTCATGCAGTTTCTACTGAATTGAATGCCTTTCTCCACTTCTGATGCATGTGAACTCTTTCTCATCCTCCAAAGCCAGCTCAAATATCCCCACCTCCCTACAGGCCGATTTGAGCCCTAGACAAATTTAATAATTAATTCTTCCCTCATCTGTGTCCTGATTGAATTTTATGCCTAACTTTCTTACAGTATGTATCAAATTCATTATCCCTAACTTTCTTACAGCATGTATCAATAGCATAATTCATATTAATCTTAGCTGAATGACAGAAGTGACTGTTGAATTTACATTAATTTTCTCTTAGTTTGGAATTCTCCAGAAGCATACCCAGACGCAAGGATTTGTGTGTAAATAATTCATACACCAAGATGGCACAAGTATACATATGTAACAAACCTGCACATTGTGCACATGTACCCTAGAATTTAAAGTATAATAAGAAAAATAAATAAATAAATAAATAAATGGAAGCGCTTGAAAAAAAAAAAAAAGAAGTAGTACAGGAATCACTGCTGTATAGCAGGGAAGTGAGATAAGAAAAGGAAGCCAGCCAGTAAGGTTTACATCATCAATCCAAATAATACTGAGAGCAACTAGAGCTTAGGACACACACCCTCCCAAAGGACAAGGTGGCTGAGGTTCGCTAACTCCATCATCAATGGCCAAAGGCTGCTCCCAGAGAGTATTCAATTCCCTGTACTTCTCCCTAGCTTTACACAGAGAGTGGCTTTCCCCCTTTTAAAGAAAAACTCTTGAGCACAGAAATGCAAATAGTTGAAAGTTATGGGGAGCGCTGTATTGAGGCCCTTATCAGGTGCTCAGAAGCCCAAATCTAGAATCCTAATGATTCTATGGCATGGTAAGCAAAAAGCAGGGACCTACAATTTATGGTTCCTCCATTAACTACCAATTTGTTCCTTAATCTCTAGCTGCATTAACTGATGAAAGAGCAAGGATTCATCAACCACTGTGAAAGTTCTACTTTATTTAATCCTCATAACACTTAGAAGTGGCTATTATTACCATCATTTTATGGAAGAAAATGATGTTCAGAGAATTTAATTCATAGAATTTAAGTCATAGAATTTAGATCATAGAGTTAAGAAGACTCAGGAAAAGCGTTTGAACCCAAGTACTCTAAAAAAATTCAAATACTTAATAAAAAGATTTTAGAAGAACTAATCTGGCTATTTTAGAGTCAAAATGTTAATTAAACTGGATGTGTTTTGTCATTTCTGTGCCTAATTTTAAAAAAACTTCTTATTTAATCCATTTTAAAATTTTTAGTTACTTGAAATTATAAGCTATAATAAGAATCTGTAAAAAAAAAAAAAAAAACAATGCTTTGCTTACTGTTTTCAAAAATCAAAGATTAAAAAACTCATAGTGCCAAACTAGTAGGGACATACACTAAATTTTATTATAAAATACTATACCAGAAACATGTTATAAACATGTAATATATGTTATTATTAAGATTAGAAATATTAATGGATCTTTAACTCTAAAAGTAGTACCTCAATTTGTGCTTAATGTTGCTAAAGAAAACATTAAACATAAATAAATAGCTATTAATATATATGCAGTCTGTCAAAACTGTTCAAAATTTGAAATAGATTGTTTTTTACTTGTCATAAAAATCCTAGTCACTATATATTTAAGTGATATTTTTTATTTCTCCAAATTTTATAATTTGCTTTCAACCTTTTTGGAATCATGTGTAGTATAAAACATTAAAACAAGGATGTTAAGATCTACAATACAAATACAGCTAGCACCTCCATATCACACCACCATAAGTAATCACTGGGCCAGCCCAGCTGTTCAATCCCCCAAAATATGGAATAAATTCTTCAAAGTATTTGGATATGATTTGTCCCAACAAACAAATTGTTCTATAAATATTATCAAGACCCTAATATGTGTTAAGTGGGAAACCATCCAATGATATTTTAAAAATTAACTATTTTGCAAAAAAGCTCAGTAGAAAATAGTGTTGATTCCATTTTGATTTAAAATAAAGTAAAAGAAGTGAATATTTTGGTTATTGATGATTCCTGGGCAAAAGGTTAACTTAAACAAGTCTTGTTCAGCCTGACCAACATGGTGAAACCCCAGCTCTACTAAAAATACAAAAAAATTAGCCAGGCGTGGTGGCGGGCACCTGTAATCCCAGCTATTCTGGAGGCTGAGGCACTTGAACCCAGGAGGTGGAGGTTGCAGTGAGCTGAGGTGGTGCTACTGCACTCCAGCCTGGGAAACAGAGTGAGACTCTGTCTCAAAAACAAACAAAAAAAAAAACTTTTTAAAATTTTTTAAAGAAAAACTTAAGATGTAATCAGCAATTATCTTAGTTCAACATTTACTCATAAGGGTGTGTGTGTGTGTGTGTGTGTGTGTGTGTGTGTGTGTGTGTGTGTGTAAAATTCATATTGAGTCATTCTTTCCTCAACAAATTTAATTAAAAATGTTAAGTTTTTTTTTTCCGCTCCCCTTTAAAAAAAGGAAGAAACAAACCAAACTAAACCAAACCTGACCTGCTGACCAAGGAAAGATCACCGACACAGAATATTAAAGCAAAGGTTCTAGGTGTTTAGAAATACCTAGAAAAGGTCAATTTGTGCTATTTTTCAATAAAAGAAAAAACATAATTATTTATGATGTATTCCAAGCATGGAATTTATCAACCAGAGTTCTGACATGGTTAATAATTTATCTTGCTAAGAATAAGAAGAGAGAGAGAGAGAAACAAGGACAGAAGGGAGGAAGAGAGGGAGGGAGGGAGGGAGGGAGGGAGGGAGGGAGGGAGGGAGGGAAGGAGGAGGAAGGAGGGGGAGGGAGAGAGGAAGGAAAAAGAAAAGAGTTAATGATAAATGTGTCACTAAATTGTATTTTAAAGACATTCCCATTTTTACAGCCATATACGCTGTGGCAAATTCTAAAACATCCATAAAATTCTATCTCATTTGTATTCTACATTTGTAAATTCTGTCTCAAGTAAAATAAGCAATTCGGTGCAACATTTGCAAACTTTTATAAATACTGTTTTAATTACTCTACACTCCTAAATCCTTCTGTTTGGATTCAAGACAGTGATGTCAAACATTTATGAGAGTGTTTATTGCTTTGGAGTGGGATGCAACACTTATATGGCACATCTGTGTATTTTAGAAGATTGCTTTATATAACTGAATCACATACACATAGGATTACAGATAATTTTACTTTTATATCAGATTAACACAAAATGATTATCAGCTTCAGTGAGTCTAATATTTTACAAAATCTCAGCTTAAATGAAAAATAGTACTTTACAATTCCAAATGACTTCTGAATTCACTATATTCCCAACTGTGATAACAAATTCAAAAGAAATGTATCACAATATAATTCAATCTTTGAAGTAGGAGAATTCTTAAAAGTTCATGAATTAACATTAATTGGTTTTAGTCCCATCTTTGATTTTGTTAATTTATTGTTCATTAATTTATTCATTTAGTCAATAAATGTTTACTAGTTTTCTTCTATTGGCAACCTTTAGGCTGAGCACTGATAATACAAGATACAATCCTAAGTAGCACCTGTGTTTAAGGAATTGCCAGCTGGGGAATTTATCCTCCTTTCCTTTAAAGGAAGTGTCTAATCTAATCTGAAAAGACTTAATGTATGGCACAAAGTATTAGATATAAATCCTCTTTTAACTTTAGAATTTTGTCATATTAGAAACTAAAACTAGTGCCAATTTATAGAACTTTGACCTTATTCCATTTCAGCCATCCACTCCCATATTGCCACAACCCAGAACACTTCCACCTCTGGAATCATATTTAATTATCTTTTTCTGCCCCAAATATTCCATTATTTCACTACCTTACTTTCCTTATAAGTGTCATTCCACATCATTAAAATCTTCCAGTCCCTTAATGTCTTTTTTTTTTTTTCACACTATCAATCTGCTTTTTCTCATTTCCTTCACTGAGCATCCTGTAGTTCATGATCCATCATTTCTCAGTGCTAGCTTTCATTTCACCTTAACCCCTGAATAAATTCAGAGCTTTGTGCTCCTGTTCCTTTAGCCAGTAGGTCTCCTGGATTCTGCAGGACAAACTACACAACCCCGTTGATTTGTTTCATTACTAAGACAAGGTCTCCAGAGTCATGTGGGTCATCAACCAGGAATAACAAACTTTTAAATGTCCCTGAGTCAGATACCTCTCTCACTTCCCAGAGATTATTTTAGATATTTATGAATGCATCTAATTTCTGTAATGCGAAGTCCTTACCACTTACCACTTTAATCACTTTAAAAAAATACCCAAATCTGAAGAAACTTAAACCCTAGGGGCCCTTTCTTACTTATCCAAGAGGGTTGCAGGCTTTCTGTGTTTCCATGTCTCCCTACTTAACACTATTCTGTAATTGTTTTTACTTTTTTTTAATCTCTCTTGCTAATTAGTTACTTAAGACCCAGATCCTATCTTTTTGTGTATGAAGACACAAAAACTAGCACAACACTTCACAGATAATAGGCATTTAATTTTAGTTGAGTAAATGTATTTAAAAATATTCAATATTTCTTCTCATTTATTTCACCCAACTCTATAAAAGATTTTCTTACTGTAATATGAAATACCACCAAAATAGCTTTTTCTTTGTCCTCCTTTAAACAACCCCTTAGAAAATAAAAGTTTTTATTTGTTTTTGATCATAGAATAAAATGTAGCTTTTAGTTTAACTAATTTAAATTTTTTGATATGCCAAATTTCAAAAGAATATTTCCAAAAATATTACATTTCAGTAAAAAAATTATGAGTATGTAAACACTTATATCACATATAAAGATAAAAAAGGAAGCATAGTTACTCACCTAATTGGTAACAGTGATGATTTCTAGGGAGTAATATTGGAAGAAGTTTATTTCTTACATTACAAATATTTATACTATTTGTATTTTCTACAAGGAACATTAATTACTTTTATTTTAAATCTTGTGAGTACTTCTTATAATTTTTTAAAAGAAATCTTAATAAAAAGCAGAACTTCTATTTGTAAAGAACAAAAGTATTGCAGAGTGGAATGTCACCATAACATTATGAATCTAATGAGATTCTCCTCCTAAATAAGCAATTAAACTTTCTTAAAGAGGGTCCAAGATGAACCTACTATATGTAAAATTCTAAGAAAATGCCATAGGTTTCAAATGAATTTATTAAATTTCTGAAGGAGTTCCTTCTTTTCACCTGCTGCTCACACACACCAACACTCAAACAATAACTTCAAACTAATTTATTGTAATTCATTTTATCCGGAGACATTTAAAAATTGTCAGTGAAAGACTCCTTGAAAGAGTTTTCTTCATAGCAATTTCCAAAGCACTTATTTTTAAAATCCAAACAGTGGTTTAGGATTCCAAATCAGCAACAATATGTGTTTAGACTGAAAAATTAAAATACATTTCAAACCAAATATTTCAAAATCAATTTCTTTCATGTTTACTCATCAATTCTTTGGTTCTGGGCTCTATGTTTTCCCTGAAACGGTTGACAGTTTTGCTTTTGGTATTAAATAACATAGGATTAGTTTGCCTAAGGGACCATCTGTTGTTCTATGCCCTATCATGACAATTCTGAGGGCTTCAGAACTGCATTCTGTGGTTTCTCATTAAGGGGAGAATAAGAGTACTCTCTATCATGAACCTAAGCCTCAGAAATGCTGTCCATTACATATGCATCAGAATATATTTGTGACATGTGTCAAGCAAGACAGGATGTTTTTGTTTCATTTTATGTGAATATTACCTGATGCTCTAACAGATGGGAAGGTAAGTTTTGTTTGCTTGTTTAAATTTTTTATTTCATTAGGCTGTGCCTTACAATGTAGATGTGTTATTTTAACACTTAAACCATTTTCTCAATGTATGAATTACTGCTGATATTCCTGACCAAACCATAAGTAAAAGCAAAGTATAAGTAAAAACAAACAAAAAAAAATATGTATTATGTTTTAACAAGTTTAGGCAATCAGTACTCCCATTCTTTCAAAGTTCAAAGAGAAGATTTCTGTCTTCTACCACACCTTCACAAATCCTTTGAGTCTTAGAAAGCTCAAAATAATATGAATCAAGTACACATACAATGAGGGTGTTACAAATAAGGGTAAACAAATTTGTGTTGATTCAGTAAGGAAAGATTAAGGAAACTTTTCCAGCAGTCATGTGTTTTGTACTAAATTACGAAAGGACTCAGCAGCCCGTATTGGCAGAAAGGAATGTGTTAAAAGCTATTCCTTGGTCTACCCTAGAATTATTTTGCCTTTAAGAAAAATCACATTACATTGACTTAAATACCAGTGCATATTTTGTTTTTATATTTATTATTTATATATATATAATTATTTCATTGTTTCATAATATAAACTAAATAGTAGATTTTATTTATCAGACTCTCAGCTATCTATGGTGCATAATGCAAAACTCATGGGCCATGGGCCATGGGGCTGTGAAAAGATAAGAGTGGTCTAAAAGCCTCCCATAGGGTATACCCAAGATTTAAGGGTTACCCTCAGAAATCAAAAAAAAAAAACAATATGAAATAGATGAACACAGTCATCTCCAGAAGTAGCAACCTTTAAAGATTCCATGTAAACATGTTTACAGATAAGACCAAAATAACCCCAGATTACCAGTGAAAAGCCCACAGTGTCTCCAGCATTTAGCCATGAAAACAAATATAAATATGCCTTTCAACTCCAATTTAAGTCAACTGACAAATTAAAAGGGAGAATTAAGCAGCTAACAATTTTACTATAATATGTCTGAGACAATTATTGTCTTGTTAAAACAGATGAGCTCCAAATCTAGAGAGAGACACAGGCAAAAGGGAAGAGTTGCATGTTCTGTATTTCCAAAAGATACAGACTTTGCTCACTTTGGGAGGCCGAGACGGGCGGATCACGAGGTCAGGAGATCGAGACCATCCTGGCTAACACAGTGAAACCCCGTCTCTACTAAAAAATACAAAAAACTAGCCAGGTGACGTGGCGGCTGCCTGTAGTCCCAGCTACTCGGGAGGCTGAGGCCGGAGAATGGCCTAAACCCAGGAGGCGGAGCTTGCAGTGAGCTGAGATCCGGCCACTGCACTCCAGCCTGGGCGGCAGAGCGAGACTACGTCTCAAAAAAAAAAAAAAAAAAGATACAGACTTTGCTTCCAGCAGAAAAACTGTTCAAATGCCAGATATTTGATATGATGATAAATCACTTCTTCAAGCTTTTCCCTAGACTGAGTGAAATATTTCCCAAAACCACTGAAAACTCTTTGCTCCTATTTCATAGAGGATCCTTCAGGTTAAATTTTGTTTTCCAATTTGCTCCACATCTTGAAGGTAATACCCTATACATAGGACATAAGGATATCGCCATAACAGATAAGTTAGCCCTGCAACTTATGAAACCTTCTCTGATAGGTTCAGGTAATATGCATTGAATGATCCAACAATGACCATGGGGAAACAAACTACAGTTTCCTGAACTTAAAATCTTATCTTATGAAAGGTAGCTCTAAAAGTGTCGCCTCCACCCCAGGAGCTGTGTATACATATCATCTCTTAATACTGCCATGAAGCCTAAAGCCATCAAGACAGAGGTCAGCTCCAGGGAGCTCGAAGCCTAGAAGAGGAGTTAAATGTGTATAATTAACTGTGTTATAAGATAGAATGATCGAGCTATCATGATATTCAAGCAACTTGCAAACACTAACAAGAAGGGGGCTACATTATACTAAAGAAGTAAGAGAAGCTTAATAAAGAAACCACTTAAGGGGGCAGAGCAAGATGGCCAAATAGGAACAGCTCCAGTCTCCAGCTCCTAGTGGGAGCAACACAGAAGACAGGTGATTTCTGCATTTTCAAGTGAGGTACTGGGTTCATCTCACTAGGGAGTGCCGGACAATTGGTGCTGGTCAGCTGCTGCAGCCCAACCAGTGAGAGCTGAAGCAGGGCAAGGCATCACCTCACCTGGGAAGCACAAGGGGGAAGGGAATCCCTTTTCCTAGCGAGGGGAACTGAGACACACAACACCTGGAAAATCGGGTAACTCCCACCCCAATACTGCACTGTACCAAGGGTCTTAGCAAACGGGCACACCAGAAGATTATATCCCACACCTGGCCGGGAGATTTCCATGCCCACGGAGCCTCTCTCATTGCTAGTACAGCAGTCTGCGATCTAACTGCAAGGCAGCAGCAAGGCTGGAGGAGGGGCGCCCACAATTGCTGAGGCTTAAGTAGGTAAACAAAGCCCTAGGAAGATCGAACTGGGTGGAGCTCACAGCAGCTCAAGGAGGCCTGGCAGTCTCTGTAGACTCCAGCTCTGGGGACAGGGCACAGCTAAACAACAACAACAAAAACAACAACAACAACAACAAAAAAAAAAAAAAAAAAAAAAAGGAAAGCAGCAGAAACCTCTGCAGACCCAAACAACTCTGTCTGACAGCTTTGAAGAGAGCAGTGAATCTCCCAACAAGGAGGTTGAGATCTGAGAATGGACAGACTGCCTGCTCAAGTGGGTCCCTGACCCCTGAGTAGCCTAACTGGGAGACATCCCCCACTAGGGGCCGACTGACACCCCACACCTCACATGGTGGAGTACACCCCTGAGAGGAAGCTTCCAAAGTAAGAATCAGACAGGTACACTAGCTGTTCAGCAATATTCTATCTTCTGCAGCCTCTGCTGCTGATACCCAGGCAAACAGGGTCTGGAGTGGACCTCAAGCAATCTCCAACAGACCTACAGCTGAGGGTCCTGACTGTTAGAAGGAAAACTAACAAACAGGAAGGACACCCACACCAAAACCCCATCAGTACATCACCATCATCAAAGACCAGAGGCAGATAAAACCACAAAGATGGGGAAAAAGCAGGGTAGAAAAGCTGGAAATTCAAAAAATAAGAGCACATCTCCCCCTGCAAAGGAACGCAGCTCATCCCCAGCAACGGATCAAAGCTGGATGGAGAATGACTTTGACGAGATGAGAGAAGAAGGCTGCAGTCCATCAAACTTCTCAGAGCTAAAGGAGGAATTACGTACCCAGCGCAAAGAAACCAAAAATCTTGAAACCAAAAATCTTGAAAAAAGAGTGGAAGAATTGATAAATAGAATAATTAATGCAGAGAAGGCCATAAACGAACTGACAGAGATGAAAACCATGACACGAGAAATACGTGACAAATGCACAAGCTTCAGTAATCGACTTGATCAACTGGAAGAAAGAGTATCAGAGATTGAAGATCAAATGAATGAAATGAAGTGAGAAGAGAAATCTAAAGAAAAAAGAAGAAAAAGAAATGAACAAAGCCTGCAAGAAGTATGGGATTATGTAAAAAGACCAAATCTACCTCTGATTGGGATGCCTGAAAGTGAGAGGGAAAATGGAACCAAGTTGGAAAACACTCTTCAGGATATTATCCAGGAGAACTTCCCCAACCTAGTAGGGCAGGCCAACATCCAAATTCAGGAAATACAGAGAACGCCACAAAGATACTCCTCGACAAGAGAACCTCCAAGACCCATAATTGCCAGATTCACCAAAGTTGAAATGAAGGAAAAAATCTTAAGGGCAGCCAGAGAGAAAGGTCGGGTTACCCACAAAGGGAAGCCCATCAGACTAACAGCAGATCTCTCAGCAGAAACTCTCCAAGCCAGAAGAGAGTGGGGGCCAATATTCAACATTCTTAAAGAAAAGAATTTTCAACCCAGAATTTCATATCCAACCAAACTAAGTTTCATAAGTGAAGGAGAAATAAAATCCTTTACAGATAAGCAAATGCTTAGAGATTTTGTCACCACTAGGCCTGCCTTACAAGAGACCCTGAAGGAAGCCCTAAACATGGAAAGGAACAAAAGGTACCAGCCATTGCAAAAACATGCCAAAATGTAAAGACCATCGAGGCTATGAAGAAACTGCATCAACTAACGAGCAAAATAACCAGTTAATATCATAATGGCAGGATCAAGTTCAAACATAACAATATTCACCTTAATTGTAAATGGACTAAATGCTCCAATTAAAAGACACAGACTGGCAAACTGGATGAAGAGTCAGGACCCATCAGTTTGCTGTATTCAGGAGACCCATCTCACATGCAGAGACATACATAGGCTCAAAATAAAGGGATGGAGGAAGATCTACCAAGAAATGAAGAACAAAGAAAAGCAGGGGTTGCAATCCTAGTCTCTGATAAAACAGACTTTAAACCATCAAAGATCAAAAGAGACAAAGAAGGATATTACATAATGGTAAAGGAATCAATTCAACAGAAAGAGCTAACTATCCTAAATATATATGCACTCAATACAGGAGCACCCAGATTCATAAAGCATGTCCTTAGAGACTTACAAAGAGACTTAGACTCCCATACAATAATAATGGGAGACTTCAACACCCCACTGTCAAAATTAGACAGATCAACGAGACAGAAAGTTAACAAGGATATCCAGGAATTGAACTCATCTCTGCAGCAAGCAAACCTGATAGACATCTACAGAACTCCCCACCCCAAATCAACAGAATAAACATTCTTCTCAGCACCACATCACACTTATTCCAAAATTGACCACATAATTGGAAGTAAAGCACTCCTCAGCAAATGTAAAAGAACAGAAATTATAACAAACTGTCTCTCAGACCACAGTGCAATCAAACTAGAACTCAGGACTAGGAAACTCAATCAAAACCGCTCAACTACATGGAAACTGAATAACCTGCTCCTGAATGACCACTGGGTAAATAACGAAATGAAAGCAGAAATAAAGATGTTCTTTGAAACCAATGAGAACAAAGATACAACATACCAGAATCTCTGGGACACATTTAAAGCAGTGTGTAGAGGGAAATTTATAGCACTAAATGTCCACAAGAGAAAGCTGGAAAGATCTAAAATGGACACTCTAACATCACAATTAAAATAACTAGAGAAGCAAGAGCAAACACATTCAAAAGCTAGCAGAAGGCAAGAAATACCTAAGATCAGAGCAGAACTGAAGGAGATAGAGACACGAAAAACCCTCCAAAAAATCAATGAATCCAGGAGTTGGTTTTCTGAAAAGATCAACAAAATTGATAGACTGCTAGCAAGCTAATAAAGAAGAAAAGAGAGAAGAATCAAATAGATGCAATAAAAAATGATAAAGGGGATATCACCACCCACCCCACAGAAATACAAACTACCATCAGAGAATACTATAAACACCTCTACGCAAATCAACTAGAAAATCTAGAAGAAATGGATAATTTCCTGGACACTTACACTCTCCCAAGACTAAACCAGGAAGAAGCTGAATTCCTGAATAGACCAATAGCAGGCTCTGAAATTGAGGCAATAATTAATAGCCTACCAACCAAAAAAAGTCCAGGACCAGATGGATTCACAGCTGAATTCTACCAGAGGTACAAGGAGGAGCTGGGACCATTCCTTCTGAAACTATTCCAATCGATAGAAAAAGAGGGAATCCTCCCTAACTCATTTTATGAGGCCAACATCATCTTGATACCAAAGCCTGGCAGAGACACAACAAAAAAAGAGAATTTTAGACCAATATCCCTGATGAACATCGATGCAAAAATCCACAATCAAATACTGGCAAACCGGATCCAGCAGCACATCAAAAAGCTTATCCACCATGATCAAGTGGGTTTCATCCCTGGGATGCAAGGCTGGTTCAACATATGCAAATCAATAAATGTAATCCAACATATAAACAGAACCAAAGACAAAAACCACATGATTATCTCAATAGATGCAGAAAAGGCCTTTGACAAAATTCAACAGCCCTTCATGCTAAAAACGCTCAATAAATTCGGTATTGATAGAACATATCTCAAAATAATAAGAGCTATTTATGACAAACCCACAGTCAATATCATACTGAATGGGCAAAAACTGGAAAAATTCCCTTTGAAAACTGGCATAAGACAGGGATGCCCTCTCTCATCACTCCTATTCAACATAGTGTTGGAAATTCTGGCTAGGGCAATCAGGCAAGAGAAAGAAATCAAGGGTATTCAGTTAGGAAAAGAAGAAGTCAAATTGTCCCTGTTTGCAGATGACAAGATTGTATATTTAGAAAACCCATTATCTCAGCCCAGAATCTCCTTAAGCTGATAAGCAACTTCAGCAAAGTCTCAGGATACAAAATTAATGTGCAAAAATCACAAGCATTCTTATACACCAGTAACAGACAAACAGAGAGCCAAATCATGAATGAACTTCCATTCACAATTGCTTCAAAGAGAATAAAATACCTAGGAATCCAACTTACAAGGGATGTCAAGGACGTCTTCAAGGAGAACTACAAACCACTGCTCAGTGAAATAAAAGAGGACACAAACAAATGGAAGAACATGCCATGCTCATGGATAGGAAGAATCAATATCATGAAAATGGCCATACTGCTCAAGGTTATTTATAAATTCAATGCCATCCCCATCAACCTACCAATGACTTTCTTCACACAATTGGAAAAAACTGCTTTAAAGTTCATATGGAACCAAAAAAGAGCCTGCATTGCCAAGACAATCCTAAGTCAAAAGACCAAAGCTGGAGGCATCACGCTACCTGACTCCAAACTATACTACAAGGCTATGGTAACCAAAACAGCATGGTACTGGTACCAAAACAGAGATATGGACCAATGGAATAGAACAGAGTCCTCAGAAATAATACCACACATATACAGCCATCTGATCTTTGACAAACCTGAGAAAAAGAAGAAATGGGGAAAGGATTCCCTATTTAATAAATGGTGCTGGGAAAATTGGCTAGCCATAAGTAGAAAGCCAAAACTGGATCCTTTCCTTACTCCTTATATGAAAATTAATTCAAGATGGATTAGAGACTTAAATGTTAGACCTAATACCATAAAAACCCTAGAAGAAAACCTAGGTAATACCATTCCGGACATAGGCATGGGCAAGGACTTCATGTCTAAAACACCAAAAGCAATGGCAACAATAGCCAAAATTGACAAATGGGTTTTCATTAAACGAAAGAGCTTCTGCACAGCAAAAGAAACTACCATCAGAGTGAATAGGCAACCTACAGAATGGGAGAAAATTTTTGCAATCTACTCATCTGACAAAGGGCTAATATCTAGTACATACAAAGAACTCAAACAAATTTACAAGAAAGAAACAAACAACCCCATCAAAATTGGGCAAAGTATATGAACAGACATTTCTCAAAAGAAGACATTCATACAGCCAACAGACACATGAAAAAATGCTCATCACCACTGGCCATCAGAGAAATGCAAATCAAAACCACAATGAGATACCATCTCACACCAGTTAGAATGGCAGTCATTAAAAAGTCAGCAAACAACAGTTGTTGGAGAGGATGTGGAGAAATAGGAACACTTTTACACTGTTGGTGGGATTGTAAACTAGTTCAACCATTATGGAAAACAGTATGGCGATTCCTCAAGGATCTAGAACTAGATGTACCATATGACCCAGCCATCCCACTACTGGGTATATACCCAAAGGATTATAAATCATGCTACTATAAAGACACATGCACACGTATGTTTATTTCGGCACTATTCACAATGCCAAAGACTTGGAATCAAGCCAAATGTCCATCAGTGACAGACTGGATTAAGAAAATGTGGCACATATACATCACGGAATACTATGCAGCCATAAAAAAGGATGAGTTTGTGTCCTTTGCAGGGACATGGATGCAGCTGGAAACCATCATTCTCAGCAAACTATCGCAAGAACAGAAAACCAAACACTGCATGTTCTCACTCATAGGTGGGAACTGAACAATAAGATCACTTGGACTTGGGAAGGGGAACATCACACACCGGGGCCTATCATGGGGAGGGGGGAGGGGGAAGGGATGGCACTTGGAGTTATACCTGATGTAAATGACGAGTTGATGGGTGCTGACGTGTTGATGGGTGCAGCACACCAACATCGCACAAGTATACATATGTAACAAACCCGCACGTTATGCACATGTACCCTAGAACTTAAAGCATAATAATAATAATAATAATAATAATAATAAAGAAAAATAAAAGAAACCAGTTAGTCATCCAAAAAATATTTTTCAAGCACTGTGGCACTGAGCTGGGATGTGAATTGTAACAGAGTGGAAGGTAAGAAAATACCAAGCTAAAATAAAAAGAATGCCATCAGTCAAGTGCCACAAATACTTAAGTAATTCAGGGATTCTTATTTGACTGATTTTACAATATATAACAGAGAAGAGTCTATCAAGTGAGTTGGTTTGAATCCCAGTCCAGACCTGGTTTTCTTAATATACCAACCTAAGGAGCATGGACTTGATTTTATAAGCACCAGGAGAAGGATTACTTTTGCACAGGGGTACTACATGCTGGGTCTTGTCTGTGCTCCCAGATCACTCTGGCAGTTGGTAATGATAGATTTTGAATGGAAGAGGTGGTGAAGTCAGTGGAGAAGCTATTGTGGTGGTTGAGGTGAGAGTCAATAAGGACATGGACAAGCAGGGTAAAAATAGGAATAAAAAGAAGTCAAGACATAGGCCATTATTAAATTTCTCCAGCAACACAATTGTTTTATTGATATGCCTCATTTAAATGTTTAGTGTGTATTCAAATCTTGATATTAAATTACAACTTCCAGTTACAATGAACTGGAAGATAAGATCAATCAAAAAAAGTAATTTGATAATATATGTTTATGATCCATTTATTGTGAGCCTCAGAAATAAAAGAAAAACCTGCCATTGTGGATATAATTAGGTAATAGATCAGTAATCTTACCTGTTTTTAAAACACACAACTTTAATAAAATTGACTTCTCTCTCTTAACTGAGAAAGTTACTGACAATTAAAATACCTAGTCATTCAGAACAGAGGAATAGAAAGAGCTAAATGTGACTAATATAGAGACAGTAGAAAGGAAAATAAAGCTAATAAGATAGGAAGGAGTTGTAAATGTGAGGGCTTTTACATGTGGCATAGTACAGGATTAGAACCTCATTAAAGGAAGAGGTCATAAAGGGCTTTAAATGAGGGGTGATAAAATCTTAGCAGCTCTGCATTGAAAAAAAAGAATCAAACCTTACTCTCCCCAAATTCAGCTCAACTTCAGTAATATATGTATCATACCAAAATTCCCAAAGGGAATCTCCACATTCCAAAAATTTTCATGTTTTATTAAAGAACAATAAAATATCCTCATATTTAAATAGTAGGAGTTTATGCTTCTTATGCTAATCCTGTAAGTTGATTTCTCTAAGAATTTAAAATAGGTATGTAGCTAAGAAATGTTAATTTTTTTAATGTTATAGTAAGAAATGTATCTAGTTATATTACATATCTAAATTTATTGTTTAATTAAAATTTGACAAAAGTAATCATTATTAAAACATTGTGTACTTAAGGAATAAAGATGAAAACATCATCCTTTTCTATAGTGTATTGGTAGTTTGGTTACTTGCTTTAACCCTGTAAAAGAAAAAGCCACCATACAGAGTGCCACCTACTCCTTTGCTCTTTTCCCTTGATCCCAAAAATGTATCATCAGTCGTTTTCTGCATGGTTATTTGGGAGAAAAGATACCCGTTTTTGTTTTTAGAACTCTCTCTAGACTTTCTTTTCTTAGTAGTAAATTGCTTCAAACATATTGGTTGGTATTTAACGCTACATTAAATAAAGTCCAAATGTGTGTGTTTAAGTGACTCATCATATTCAGTGGAAAAGGTTTAATTTCTATCTCTAGAGAATATTGCTGAAGAGTTTGTCTTCCTTACTATTGTATCTAAATGGTTTTTCTTTTTTTAATTGTATTTTTAATTGACAAGTAATAATTGCACACATTCTTGGGATGCATAGTGATGTTTTGATACAATAATATATAGGAATCAGATTAGGCTAATTATCATATCCATCATTTCAAACATTTATCATTTATTTGTATTGGGAGTATTCAATATCTTCCGTCTGGCTATTTGAAGCTATATATTAATAGTATTGTCTCCTATAGTCATCTTACAATAGTATAGAACACTAGAACTTATACCTTCTATCTAGCTGTAATTTTGCATCCTTTAACAAAGGCAAAGAAGTGTTTGAGAATGCTAATATGGAAAATTTTGTAATCAAAATTGTAGTGTTGAACTATTTCTAGTGTTCATGTAGCATAACATCCCATTTTTTTGCAGCTAAAGGTAAATTGAGGCTCAGAGTATTTAAATGGCCTACAAGTTTATGTATTGTTTTTTCATGAACTAGGAATCAAACTCAGGTCTCAAAGTATAGTGGTTTTTTTTTTAGTTTTGCAATTTGCTGATGGGTTCTACTTTATAGTATCACACAACTGTTTGACCAAAATTTGGCATGGCTCAGCAATTGTCTATTCCTCCTTCTGTAGCTCTCATCTTGAATGAAACTATTGTCTACATTGCCAGCACTTTTTTATTTCACAAAACTAACTGGCTACCATACTCTGTTAATTCTGTTTTCAAATAAAATTTTGAAGCTGCTACTTCCTCATTACCCTAAATGATGCTGATATAATTTAGGCAGCTACCATATCCTACTTTGATTACTATTATTGATGATGGCGGCAGCCTGTCTGGAGAGGCCGCTGTGAGGACACCAGCTGCAGCTGGGGAGGCACAGCTGGGGCTGCATGCTCCGTGGAGCCAGTGGAGGCGGGAACAGGTGACCCCAGCAGGAACCCCGTGCCTTACCAAGTTAGTGGGGTGGCAGCCGAAGCTCCCGGGTGCAACTGCCGCCACCCACCCGTGGCTCTGGACCTGGGCATCTCTGTGCTCTTGGGGGTCCGAGAAGCCCCCTACTCCCCGCGCTTAGAAGTGCCTGCTCCACAACCTGGCCTCTCCCTGTTCCCAGCGCCCACTTCAGTGTGGAGCAAAGTTGTGGCTGAACCTGGGTGCTATCACGACCCGGCCAGACGTGTGTGCGCTTGGGGTGGTGCTGACACACCAACACCCTGCCACTTCAGCCCCCTGGGGACTCTGAACACCGACAAGTGCGGGAGGGAGGCCAGGGTGGCTGAGGGTGTCTTGGTACGGGCCTGCGGGCGCCCCTCACAAGGGACAGTGTGGGTGCTGTGAATGGCACGTTAATGGCAGGGGAATGCAGACAGGTTCCCAGGTGGAAAGGGGAGGGTCCTTGGTGAAACCCCACTTTCGAGCCAGGGATTACGTGAAACCTGGGTGCCAGGCTGCCCGTTAGGGTGGAGTCCACAACCGGGAGTGAGAACTTCCTTGATGCCTTTTGGCCAATCAAGTGGTTTTTCTAGGCCCACCCATGGGTGCCCATGGACCAATCAGCACACACTTCCTCCTGCACAGAGACTAATAAGCATGCACTTCTCCTACTCTGAGCCCATAGAAACCCAGGACTCAGCCAGACTCAGATACTCTTAGGATGACCTGCTTGTGAGTAGGAGCTAGCCATTTCAGGTCTCCTCTCCACTGATCGCTATTCTGTTGCTCAATAAAGCTCGTCTCCGCCTTGCTCACCCTCCAGTTGTCCACATAACTTCATTTTTCCTGGATGCAGGAAAACAAGAACTCAGGACCTGCCAATTAGTGGGAGCTAAAGGGGCTGTAACATGTTCGTGGCTGGCTCGCCAAGCTGTGGGCAATGACACGCTCCTGGACTGTGAGAGTGAAGACTGGTGATCCTTCTAGGGGCCCAGACCTTAGGATTCCTCAAGCCAGAGCTGCTGTAACACTATAGCCTTCCTACCCTCTCCCGGAGCCCAGCAGCAGCCCCACACAACAGGAAACAACTCCGGGGCTGGGCCAACCCAGGAGCCATGGGCTGAAGCAGGGCAGCGGGACCGAAAGAGCTGTAAAACAAATGGGCTAGACCACGGACCCACGAAACACATCCCCCAGGCCGCCCCACTGCAGGCAACAAGAAGAAGAGAAGAGTTGCGGCCCTTCTGGGAGCCCAGACCTAGGGTACCCTGAGCCAGGGCTGTGACATGCTGTAACACATGTTTGGGGGCTCTGCAGTTCCTGGCATCTCTGAGCTTTCAAGCACCACCACTTTCCCCTTGTCCAGACGCTGTTGCCCACAGCAGAAGCCGTTTTTGGTACGTCTATTCCAGCTGCAGCCTCCCACAGAGCTGGCGCCTATGGGAGCGCCTGGAGCAGCTTGTCCCCCTGCAGCAAATGGTGTGCCTGATTGCGCACAGTGGCCAGACCCTGGGCTTGCTTTCTTTTTTTTTTTTTTTTTTTTTTAATTTTTTTTATTTATTTTTTTTTTATTATACTTTAAGTTCTAGGGTACATGTGCATAACGTGCAGGTTTGTTACATATGTATACTTATGCCATGTTGGTGTGCTGCACCCATCAACTCGTCAGCACCCATCAATTCATCATTTATATCATGTATAACTCCCCAATGCAATCCCTCCCTCCTCCCCCCTCCCCCCTCCCCATGATAGGCCCCAGTGCGTGATGTTCCCCTTCCCGAGTCCAAGTGATCTCATTGTTCAGTTCCCACCTATGAGTGAGAACATGCGGTGTTTGGTTTTCTGTTCTTGTGATAGTTTGCTAAGAATGATGGTTTCCAGCTGCACCCATGTCCCTACAAAGGACGCAAACTCATCCTTTTTTATGGCTGCATAGTATTCCATGGTGTATATGTGCCACATTTTCTTAATCCAGTCTGTCACTGATGGACATTTGGCTTGATTCCAAGTCTTTGCTATTGTGAATAGTGCCGCAATAAACATACGTGTGCATGTGTCCTTGTAGTAGAATAATTTATAATCCTTTGGGTATATACCCAGTAGTGGGATGGATGGGTCATATGGTACATCTAGTTCTAGATCCTTGAGGAATTGCCATACTGTTTTCCATAATGGTTGAACTAGTTTACAATCCCACCAACAGTGTAAAAGTGTTCCTATTTCTCCACATCCTCTCCAACACCTGTTGTTTCCTGACTTCTTAATGATTGCCATTCTAACTGGTGTGAGATGGTATCTCATTGTGGTTTTGATTTGCATTTCTCTGATGGCCAGTGATGATGAGCATTTTTTCATGTGTCTGTTGGCTGTATGAATATCTTCTTTTCAGAAATGTCTGTTCATATCCTTTCCCCACTTTTTGATGGGGTTGTTTGTTTTTTTCTCGTATATTTGTTTGAGTTCTTTGTAGATTCTGGATATTAGCCCTTTGTCAGATGAGTAGGTTGCAAAAATTTTCTCCCATTCTGTAGGTTGCCTGTTCACTCTGATGGTAGGTTCTTTTGCTGTGCAAAAGCTCTTTAGTTTAATTAGATCCCATTTGTCAATTTTGGCTTTTGCTGCCGTTGCTTTTGGTGTTTTAGACATGAAGTCCTTGCCCATGCCTATGTCCTGAATGGTACTACCTAGATTTTCTTCTAGGGTTTTTATGGTATTAGGTCTAACATTTAAGTCTCTAATCCATCTTGAATTAATCTTTGTATAAGGGGTAAGGAAAGGATCCAGTTTCAGCTTTCTACTTATGGCTAGCCAATTTTCCCAGCACCATTTATTAAATAGGGAATCCTTTCCCCATTTCTTGTTTCTCTCAGGTTTGTCAAAGATCAGATGGCTGTAGATGTGCGGTATTATTTCTGAGGACTCTGTTCTGTTCCATTGGTCTATATCTCTGTTTTGGTACCAGTACCATGCTGTTTTGGTTACTGTAGCCTTGTAGTATAGTTTGAAGTCAGGTAGCGTGATGCCTCCAGCTTTGTCCTTTTGACTTAGGATTGTCTTGGCAATGCGGGCTCTTTTTTGGTTCCATATGAACTTTAAAGCAGTTTTTTCCAATTGTGTGAAGAAAGTCATTGGTAGGTTGATGGGGATGCCATTGAATCTATAAATAACCTTGGGGAGTATGGCCATTTTCACGATATTGATTCTTCCTATCCATGAGCATGGTATGTTCTTCCCTTTGTTTGTGTCCTCTTTTATTTCACTGAGCAGTGGTTTGTAGTTCTCCTTGAGGAGATCCTTGACATCCCTTGTAAGCTGGATTCCTAGGTATTTTATTCTCTTTGAAGCAATTGTGAATGGAAGTTCATTCCTGATTTGGCTCTCTGCTTGTCTGTTACTGGTGTATAAGAATGCTTGTGATTTTTGCACATTAATTTTGTATCCTGAGACTTTGCTGAAGTTGCTTATCAGCTTAAGGAGATTTTGGGCTGAGACGATGGGGTTTTCTAAATATACAATCATGTCATCTGCGAACAGGGACAATTTGACTTCTTCTTTTCCTAACTGGATACCCTTGATTTCTTTCTCTTGCCTGATTGCCCTAGCCAGAACTTCCAACACTATGTTGAATAGGAGTGGTGAGAGAGGGCATCCCTGTCTTGTGCCAGTTTTCAAAGGGAATTTTTCCAGTTTTTGCCCATTCAGTATGATATTAGCTGTGGGATTGTCATAAATAGCTCTTATTATTTTGAGGTACGTTCCATCAATACCGAATTTATTGAGCGTTTTTAGCATGAAGGGCTGTTGAATTTTGTCAAAAGCCTTTTCTGCATCTATTGAGATAATCATGTGGTTCTTGTCTTTGGTTCTGTTTATATGCTGGATTACGTTTATTGATTTGCGAATGTTGAACCAGCCTTGCATCCCAGGGATGAAGCCCACTTGATCATGGTGGATAAGCTTTTTGATGTGCTGCTGAATCCGGTTTGCCAGTATTTGATTGAGAATTTTTGCATCAATGTTCATCAGGGATATTGGTCTAAAATTCTCTTTTTTTGTTGTGTCTCTGCCAGGCTTTGGTATCAGGATGATGTTGGCCTCATAAAATGAGTTAGGGAGGATTCCCTCTTTTTCTATCGATTGGAATACTTTCAGAAGGAATGGTACCAGCTCCTCCTTGTACCTCTGGTAGAATTCAGCTGTGAATCCATCTGGTCCTGGACTTTTTTTGGTGGGTAGGCTATTAATTGTTGCCTCAATTTCAGAGCCTGCTATTAGTCTATTCAGGAATTCAACTTCTTCCTGGTTTAGCTTTGGGAGAGTGTAAGTGTCCAGGAAATTATCCATTTCTTCTAGATTTTCTAATTGATTTGCGTAGAGGCGTTTATAGTATTCTCTGATGGTAGTTTGTATTTCTGTGGGGTCAGTGGTGATATCCCCTTTATCATTTTTTATTGCATCTATTTGATTCGTCTCTCTTTTCTTCTTTATTAGCCTTGCTAGCGGTCTGTCAATTTTGTTGATCTTTTCAAAAAACCAACTCCTGGATTCCTTGATTTTTTGGAGGGTTTTTTGTGTCTCTATCTCCTTCAGTTCTGCTCTGATCTTAGTTATTTCTTGCCTTCTGCTAGCTTTTGAATGTATTTGCTCTTGCCTCTCTAGTTCTTTTAATTGTGATGTTAGAGTGTCCATTTTAGATCTTTCCTGCTTTCGCTTGTGGGCATTTAGTGCTATAAATTTCCCTCTACACACTGCTTTAAATGTGTCCCAGAGATTCTGGTATGTTGTATCTTTGTTCTCATTGGTTTCAAAGAACATCTTTATTTCCGCTTTCATTTCGTTATGTACCCAGTAGTCATTCAGGAGCAGGTTGTTCAGTTTCCATGTAGTTGAGCGGTTTTGATTGAGTTTCTTAGTCCTGAGTTCTAGTTTGATTGCACTGTGGTCTGAGAGACAGTTTGTTATAATTTCTGTTCTTTTACATTTGCTGAGGAGTGCTTTACTTCCAATTATGTGGTCAATTTTGGAATAAGTGCGATGTGGTGCTGAGAAGAATGTATATTCTGTTGATTTGGGGTGGAGAGTTCTATAGATGTCTATTAGGTCCGCTTGGTGCAGAGATGAGTTCAATTCCTGGATATCCTTGTTAACTTTCTGTCTCGTTGATCTGTCTAATGTTGACAGCGGAGTGTTGAAGTCTCCCATTATTATTGTATGGGAGTCTAAGTCTCTTTGTAAGTCTCTAAGGACTTGCTTTATGAATCTGGGTGCTCCTGTATTGGGTGCATATATATTTAGGATAGTTAGCTCTTCCTGTTGAATTGATCCCTTTACCATTATGTAATGGCCTTCTTTGTCTCTTTTGATCTTTGATGGTTTAAAGTCTGTTTTATCAGAGACAAGGATTGCAACCCCTGCTTTTTTTTGTTCTCCATTTGCTTGGTAGATCTTCCTCCATCCCTTTATTTTGAGCCTATGTATGTCTCTGCATGTGAGATGGGTCTCCTGAATACAGCAGACTGATGGGTCTTGACTCTTTATCCAGTTTGCCAGTCTGTGTCTTTTAATTGGAGCATTTAGTCCATTAACATTTAAGGTTAATATTGTTATGTGTGAACTTGATCCTGCCATTATGATATTAACTGGTTATTTTGCTCGTTAGTTGATGCAGTTTCTTCCTAGCCTCGATGGTCTTTACATTTTGGCATGTTTTTGCGATGGCTGGTACCGGTTGTTCCTTTCCATGTTTAGGGCTTCCTTCAGGGTCTCTTGTAAGGCAGGCCTGGTGGTGACAAAATCTCTAAGCATTTGCTTATCTGTAAAGGATTTTATTTCTCCTTCACTTATGAAACTTAGTTTGGCTGGATATGAAATTCTGGGTTTAAAATTCTTTTCTTTAACAACGTTGAATATTGGCCCCCACTCTCTTCTGGCTTGTAGAGTTTCTGCCGAGAGATCTGCTGTTAGTCTGATGGGCTTCCCTTTGTGGGTAACCCGACCTTTCTCTCTGGCTGCCCTTAAGATTTTTTCCTTCATTTCAACTTTGGTGAATCTGGCAATTATGTGTCTTGGAGTTGCTCTTCTGGAGGAGTATCTTTGTGGCGTTCTCTGTATTTCTTGAATTTGAATGTTGGCCTGCCCTACTAGGTTGGGGAAGTTCTCCTGGATGATATCCTGAAGAGTGTTTTCCAACTTGGTTCCATTTTCCCCCTCACTTTCAGGCACCCCAATCAGACGTAGATTTGGTCTTTTTACGTAATCCCATACTTCTTGCAGGCTTTGTTCATTTCTTTTTCTTCTTTTTTCTTTTGGTTTCTCTTCTCGCTTCATTTCATTCATTTGATCCTCAATCGCTGATACTCTTTCTTCCAGTTGATCGAGTCGGTTACTGAAGCTTGTGCATTTGTCACGTATTTCTCGTGTCATGGTTTTCATCTCTGTCATTTCGTTTATGATCTTCTCTGCATTAATTAGTCTAGCTGTCAATTCTTCCACTCTTTTTTCAAGATTTTTAGTTTCTTTGCGCTGGGTACGTAATTCCTCCTTTAGCTCTGAGAAGTTTGATGGACTGAAGCCTTCTTCTCTCCTCTCGTCCAAGTCATTCTCTGACCAGCTTTGATCCGTTGCTGGCGATGGGCTGTGCTCCTTTGCAGGGGGAGATGCGCTCTTATTTTTTGAATTTCCAGCTTTTCTGCCCTGCTTCTTCCCCATCTTTGTGGTTTTATCTGTCTCTGGTCTTTGCTGGTGGTGACGTACTGATGGGGTTTTGGTATAGGTGTCCTTCCTGTTTGATAGTTTTCCTTCTGACAGTCAGAAGGACTGTCTGTTGGTCTGTTGGAGATTGCTTGAGGTCCACTCCAGACCCTGTTTGCCTGGGTATCAGCAGCTGAGGTTGCCTAAGATAGAATATTGCTGAACAGCGAGTGTACCTGTCTGTTTCTTCCTTTGGAAGTTTCCTCTCAGGGGTGTACTCCACCCTGTGAGGTGTGGGGTGTCAGACTGCCCCTAGTGGGGGATTTCTCCCAGCTAGGCTACTCAGGGGTCAGGGACACACCTGAGCAGGCAGTCTGTCCGTTCTCAGATCTCAACCTCCGCGTTGGGAGATCCACGGCTCTCCCCAAAGCTGTCAGACAGAGTCGTTCGCGTCTGCACCGGCTCCCGCTACTTCCCCTGTTGGTCTTCAGCTGTGCGCTGTCCCCAGAGGTGGAGACTACAGAGACAGGCAGGCTTCCTTGAGCTGCTGTGAGCTCCACCCAGTTCGAGCTTCCCAGCGGCTTTGTTTACCTACTTAAGCCTCAGCAATGGCGGGCGCCCCTCCCCCAGCCTCGCTGCTGCCTTGCGGATAGATCGCGGCAGACTGCTGTGTTAGCAGTGAGGGAGGCTTCGTGGGCGTGGGACCCTCCCGGCCAGGCGTGGGATATATTCTCCTGGTGTGCCTGTATGCTTACAGCGCAGTATTGGGGTGGGAGTTACCCGATTTTCCAGGTGTTGTGTGTCTCAGTTCCCCTGGCTAGGAAAACGGATCCCCTTCCCCCTTGCGCTTCCAGGTGAGGCGATGCCTCGCCCTGCTTCAGCTCTCGCTGGTCAGGCTGCAGCAGCTGACCAGCACCGATTGTCCGGCACTCCCTAGTGAGATGACCCCAGTACCTCAGTTGAAAATGCAGAAATCACCGGTCTTCTGTGTCGCTCGCGCTGGGAGTTGGAGACTGGAGCTGTTCCTATTCGGCCATCTTGCTCCGCCCCCCCCCCCCCCCCCCCCCCCCCCCCCCCCCCGCCCCTGGGCTTTCTTGCTCACACATCCCTCACTGCTCCGCACCTGGCTCCTCTTTGGCAGGTGTGTTATTGGGTCAAGCGCAAGCCAAGTACAGCCTGACAGTCTAAGTGGGCGAAATGAGCCCAGTGGGTGTGAGCAAAGCTCAAGCAGAGGTGCTGCTGGCCACAGAGGTTTCTGGCTGGCAAAGCGACACCCAAATGATCTTGAGACATTTCAATATCCTTATATACAGTTTTCCTCCTCCTTCAACCTAATCCCACACTTGTTCTAGAATGAGCTTTTAAGACTATAGTTCTGATCATTATCTGCCATTTTAAAGTCATACAATGGCTGACCGTTGCCTTAAGATAAGTCCAAGAGTACCAGATATGACACAATCTGGCCCCTGATCATATCCCCCATCATCACCTCCTTGTCCCATGAGTACAATTTCCTGAACGTGATATGCTGTCTCTTGCCTCCTTTGTTAGCTCTCCTTAGAATACATTCCTCCTTATCACATAGCTAACTCATTCTCAGATTTCAAGATACCCTCAAGTGAAACTTTCTCTGGAGAGTCTGTACTGGCATTCCTCCAACATTTGAAGGTGTTAGATGCTTCACTTCAAAGTTCCCAAAGCACCTGGGGCACTAATCAATCATGGCACTTACTCAACTGTAATATAACTGTAAATTCACATGTCTATCTCTTCCATTAATCTTGAGCTTCTAAAAAGTAGGGACCTACTTTCTTCTCCACATTACTGGAACCTAGCACAATATTTAAAATTTATTTGCTCAATAGATGAAGAAATAATTTAAGATGACTAAATGAAGAATGAATAAAAGAGTCTATAAAACAAATAAAACAGAAACCTATATATACAAATACAATTGTTATGTAGACTGCCATCAGATAAGTTAATTTGTTACACAGTCCCCATAGGTAAAAGAAATATGTAAAGTTTGAGTTTATGTTATACCCACTAAAAATAGAAATATATTATAAACAAAAATTATTTTTGTGGGAATATGTTTTGTAGTAAACTTCACCTGCATTTAAAGCATTTTGATCTTTAAACTAAAAAGCCTTTTAAGAGTGCTGAAGTCCTCAACATTAAATGCTCACTTTTTAAACTCCTGACCATGAGATTCTACTTCTACCCTTTTGATCAACTAATAAGATATCCATTAGAACCAGATATTTTATGAATAGAAAATGTTGTATACTACTTTCTGGGACTGTTGCTGTAGGCTATCATCAGTGCAAGTGCTATAAAACTTTGGTGTAGAAGGTATGAATTAATCCTAAGTAATACTAAGAGAACACAAATGCAATAGAGAAGAGCATCAATCAGCAAAAAAGGATGTGTCTCGCTTTCTACCTCTGGCTAAATGCCACAGCAAGTCTTCTCTGATCTTTTCTATGACCTTTTCAAGTACTAATTATTTTTTTAATGTTCTATGAATACGAATACATGTTTGTCATTGCCCTTCCTATGATGCATTATGAGACATTAACAAAGCAAAATAAATTTGATATTGAAGGTTTAACTGCACAGCTTTTGCATACACTTTAATAGGCAATGTAAAACCTTCTCAGCAGGTGCACTATGAGATGAAGTGATTTTTCATGAATAATTCATTTTTTTTAAAAAAAAGGTACTTCTGCTAAGATACAAAGTGCAATAATGTTTTTCAAGAGACATCAGTGACAATTCGAAGCTGTCATTGCCAATTTGTTTTAGTTCAAATTCAAAAGGTCACCCACTTGACACAATGAAAATGAAAAATGCCCGTTTCTTTTTTTCAAGTCAACATGCTATGCTCCATATTTTCCATCTAAAATGTTTTTGAAGCCTAAAGAGAAAAGAATTTTATGAGATCTAATAAAAATTTATACTACCACAGAAAAAAAAAATTATAGAACTTCCTTCAAAAATCAGTTTCAATAGAATAATAAAAAAATGTGGAAATCATCTCAGGATCCTTTGCTGTAAAATGTCTAGAATTTATATTAAAATGCCATCTTACACTATCATGGACCAGGAAGTTCCATGATTCAAATCATGGCCTGTATAGACTATCATTAAGAATGTTTCCCTTTTTTTTTCTTGGAAAGATAATAACTTCCCATAGAAGCTTTTACATATATTATACCTTTTCATATCCAAGATTACTGTATAAGGCAGAGCAGGTAATAATGTCATTTTTTTAAGATGAGGAAACTGACAACATCAAAAATCCTGAGACAAGGCACTCAGAGTCACAAAATTAAGTGGTGAGGTCAAGAACCATGAATACAAAACTTTTATCAAGTGCTACGATTGCCCAGGACACCAGAATTACTATTCCTATGAGATTTTCATTTAATACAGAGCACTTTTGAATTGTAGGTAATAGAGTCCATGCTGTAGGCCAAATGCAATAAGGATATATTCTTTCCAAATTTTAGTTTTAAGAGAGAAAATAAATGAAAATGTAAGACATTCTGAACAGGTGTATTCTGAATTGTTTACTCCTAAAATATAAAATTTGGATAGATTATATTCCTTATTTAATAATATTAGACTATATTCCTCATGCAAGAGAAATTTTCTCCAAAAACACTTTTGTATCAATACTTTTTATCTCAGGTATTACTTAATAACAACACAAAAAGTAATCTATGCCCTAATGGTTTTCTGCAAAGCATATCTGCATAGGTCAGAGACCAAAAAAGTTAAGGAATCCTTTCCAAGATATGAAAAAGGGAAAATTGACCTTTGTTTTCATCAGAGGAAAAAAAAAATGGGATTATCAAGTAATATGGCAAATCAGGTTCATATCATAATGTTCATTATAACCTTACTTAATTGGCTTTATGAAAACAAGGGTATATGAAATCCTGATGACTTGGAAATGATTTCAGAAGCTCTGTTCTTCTAGGGATTGGGAGGCTGTGGTGGCCACTGGTGTTGACACCAGTGGAAGCAGCAGGAATTTAACTCAGTTCCATTAATTCTCAGTTCCAAATTAGTTTTCCATTATCAGCAACTTCAAATGATAGTAGTTATCTATCTCCTCCAGAAAGCATTTTCTCCTTTCCTTCAGCTGCAGGTCCTCCATTGAATTACTTTTCTTCATCATTCACATTTCCTACAGCCTCAGAAAGAGAGGATACTTTTCTAACAGTGACCCCCAATTTCCCTCTTCCACTTGTAGGGCACCATCAGAAGTACCATAAACAAGCTTGAAACACACATGCATCACAACATGGCAGAGATCAAAGAGGAAGCAGTCACAGTGAAGAGGAGCAAATTTGAGAGGTATCCTAGCTTAATAACAATGCGCTTTTGGCAACTTATCCATTCCCATGAAAACTAATACAATCAAGAAAGCGAAAACTCATTCATTACTGTGAGAGTAGCACCAAGCCATTCATGAGAGATTTGACCCCGTAACCCAAATACCTTTCACTAGGGCTTACATCCCAATATTCAACATGAGCCTTGAGGGGAACAGATATACCATATGCAAGCCATAACACTGACTAACCATATGCCACCACTATCAACTGACTCTGGTAGTACTTTCTTGTCAATATTTCTGAAACTTAGTGTCAATAGTCTGAAAAGCTATTCTAAGGGCACAATCTGAGTTCTAGACTAGAGTGCTAAGAAGACACTAAGGCCATAATTTTGAACTCCTTAAAGGAGATCCACAAAGTACCAAAATCTCAATTAGTCTTATAAATAAATGTACCAAGAACAAGAAAGACTAAGGAAGAGGGTACAGATATGAAGTATTGTTAACCTTCACTGGACAAACACTATATGCCAGAAACTGCGCCAAGCAATGATGATAGAATGATGAATAGGACAGAAAATGGGAATAACCCCTTCCTTACATAAAGCTTAGAGTCTAGCTGAAATATAGACTAATAATAAAATGAAACAATGTGCAATGAGTACCTTGACAAAGAAATTAAGGGTGGAACATTTACCAAGATAGGCTATATTATAGATCATAAAACACACCTTAACAAATCTCAAAGAATACAAATTATACAAACTATATTCTCAGATCACAGTGTAATTAAACTGGAAATATAACAAAAGCCAGAAAGTTCCTGAATATTACAAATTAAATGAAACATTTCTAGACAACACATGTGTCAAAGATGAAGTCTTAGAAAAAATTTTAAATATCTGGAACAAAATGAAAATTAAAATACAATTTACGAAAATGTGTAGGAAGAAGTAAAAGGAGTGCTTACAAGGAAATTTATAAAAATGTGTGAGAAGAAGTAAAAGCAGTACTTATAGGGAAATTTATATTATTGAATGCAGCATATATTAGAAAAGAAGAAATATCTATGACCAGTAACCTAAGCCTCCACCTCAGAAAACTAAAGAAAGAAGAGCAATTTATGCCTGAAGCAAGCAGAAGAAAAGAAATAATAAAAATTAGAACAGAAATGTGTTAAATGAAAAAGAAGAAAACAAGAAAAAATTAACAAAAACAAAAGTTTATTTTTGAAAAGATTAATAAAGTTGATTTAAACCTTTAGCCAGAGTAACTTGGTGGGGGGGGGGGGGGGACGGGAGGCACAAATTACAAATATCAGTAAGGAAAGACAGGTCATTCCTACTCATGCCATGGACATTAAAATGATAATAAAGAAATAATACATACAATTTTATGTCTACAAAATTTGGTAATGCAGGGAAGTTTAAATTTTCTTTCTAAAGTTTTGATAATTGAGTCTGCTAAGATACGCTAACAAAAGGCATATTAACAGAGGAAATGGCAAATAAATTTATTAATGTGTAAGTACATGGGAGTCACACAAAAGATGAAACTCAAGGAAGAGCTAGATAGTTGAAGCTTAAAAATCCTTTTCTTAGTGGGGAAGAAAGTGTGGAATGCAGGCAATTTTAAAGGAAGAGTAAATGATTTTTAGGGGAGAGGAACGGTCCTGCAGCACAGACAACAGCCTGGGACAAAGTTCCTCCAGGTGTGTGGGAGGTGGTGACAGTTATGAGAAAGTGAGGGGTAGAACTGCACTATAAACAAAGATTGCCAAATTATGCAGATAAAGTCTCTCAGGTAAGAGCCTTCAGAAGAATAGATAAAACATCTGCCTAGGTGGACATGACAATAATCTTTTGTGATTCATCTTCCCTGGTTAATGAGATTTCACACAAGGGATTGATTGCCATTGTGTTTGTTTTGAAAGAACTTTCCTTAGTCAAATAAAGGGAATTTCAGACAGAGGCTCTGTCTGCACTTGGGGAAAGAAACAAGGGAAGGTCAGAGAGACATTGATTGTGAGGCAGCTTCAGCTGTCTTCCAATTTCTTTTCATTCAAGGTGCTCAGCATGCCAAAGCACCAAACTATGGTACTCCTAATAGTAACATAAATAAAATGAACAAACTCCTTGAAAGACACAAAATACCAAAATTTATACCAGAAGAAGAGAAAATCTTAGTAGGCCTATATTTATTTTAAAAATTGAAGCCATCAGCCCCAAATGATTTCACAAATGACTTCTACTAAACATTGAAGGAAGGCAACGTTTCACAATCCCTTCCAAAAATAAAAACAAAGAGAACGAACACATTCTAATTTATTTTTAAGACCAGTGTTACCACCTACCAAAATTAGATAACATAAGAAATAAGAACTACACATCAATCTCTCTCATAAACATAGATGCAAAACTCCTCAACAAAATATTAGCATATTGAATCCAACAATATAAAAAAGAATGTACACATTTCAGGTAGAGCTGGTTTAACATAACAAAGATTAATCAGTGCAATCCACCACATCAATACACTAAAGAAGAAAACTTGTGTTATCATATTAATTAATGCAAGAAAAGCATTTGATAAAATTCAACACCCGTTCACAATAAACTTAAAAATAAAACTCTCAGCAAATTAGGAATATAAAAAAACTTCCTAAACTTAATAAAGAACGTCAACAAAAAGCCTATTGTGATTGTCCAACAGGTTCGTCCTGGCTGCTGCACAAATGAAATCAATTTACTGAGACTACGGCATTGGAATAAAGGGTTTCATAGACATGAGGCTGGCCCACCTAGGAAAACTAGAGTTATCACTCAAATCAGTCTCCCTAAAGGCTCAGAAGTTACGGGGTTTTAGGGACAATTTGGTGGGTAGGAAATGGATGTTGCAGATTGATTTGGGATGAAATCATAGGGGTGTGGAAAATGGTCCTCATGCACCAAGTCTCCTCTGTATGGGGCCACAGGATCAGTTGAGTCATGAGCCACAAGTCTGGGTGGAGTCAGTCTGAAAACATCTCAATAAACTCAATCAGGTTCTATAATAGTGATGTTATCTATAGGAGCATTTGAGGAAAGTCACAAATCTTGTGTCCTCTGTCCACATGACTCCTGAGTAGTAATGGGTTATAGAAACTATGCAGAGTTCAAGACCTTCTCATAATCCTAACCTTGTGACTTTTCATTAGTTTTACAAAGGTGTTTAATTTGCGGAAGAGTTATTTTCATCTTTGTTTTAAAGTCAAACTTTAAATTCTTCCCAAAGCTAGCTTTGCCTACACCTAGGAATGACCAAGGACAGCTTGGAGGTCAGAAGCAAAATGGAGTCTACTATGTCAGATTCACTTATTGTCAGAATTTTGTAAAGGCAGTTTCACTATAACTAACATTATACTTAATAATGATAAAATAGACCCTTTACCTATATTGTCGAAAATAAAGCAAGGATGTCTGCCTTCATCATTCTGATCTAACATTATACTATAAGTACTAGTTAGTACAATAAGAAAGGGAAGTAAAACAACAAGGGAAGTAAAAGAAAAACAGATTGGAAAGGAAGAAATAAAATTGTCTTAATTCCTACATGAAATGATTGATTATGAAGAAAATTCCAAAGAATCAACCAAAAAATTCCTGGATATAATAAATGAGTATAACAAAGTATCAGAATAGAAGGTTAATGTACAAAAGTCTATTGCTATTCTATATATCAGCAATGAAAAATGGGAATTTTAATTTTTAAAAAATACCATTTATAATGGCACCCAATAACAGGTAAAATAATCAGGTATATCTAATGGAAATGTACAGAATATATGTGTAGGAAAGAAAATCTGATGAAAGAAATCAAAGGAAGCTCTAATGGACAACTATTCCATGTTCATGGATTGAAAGACTCAATATTGTTAAAATGTTAGTTCTTCCCAATTTGATCTATAGATTAAATGCAATCCCAAGTATAATCTCAATAAGCTCTTTTGTAGTTGTAGATACACTTACTCTAAACTTTAAATGAAGAGAGAAAAGACCCAGAATACAATGCAATGCTTAAGAAAAATCAAGTGGGAAGACTCACACTACCTGTTTCAAGACCTACTATAAAGCCACAGTAAGAAAGACAGCATGGCACTGGAGGGAGAGTACACTGAATGGAATAGAATAGAAAGCCCAAGAATAGACCTATGCAGGTACAATCAACTGATCTTTGACAAAAGAACAAGGGTAATTCAATGAAGAAAGGAGAGTCTATTCAACAAATGGTGCTGAAAACAATGAGACAAACAAATGCAAACAAAAAGGAGAAAGAATCTAGACACAGACTTTAGCCCTTTCACAAAAATTAACTCCAAGTGAATAATGGATCTAAATGTAAAATGCAAACTATAAAATGTCAAGAAGAAAACATAGGATATATAGAAATCTAGGTGACCTTGGGCTTGATGAAGAGACTTTATATACCATACCAAAAGCATGATCCATTAAAAAAATTAACAAGTTGGTCTTTGTCAAAATTTAAAACATCTACTCTATGATAAAAACTATTATAAGAATGAAAAGAAGAAACACAGACTGGTAGGAAATATTTTCAAAACACGTATCTGTTAAAGGATTTCTATCCAAAATGTACAAACAACTCTAAAACTGAATAAGAAAACAAAGAAAGAATTAAAAAATAGAGGAAGAATCTGACTAGACACTTTATCAAAGAGGATGTTGTTGGAGTTCATAAAAGATACTCCAAAGTATGGCATTTTTAAATGCTGAGCACTTTGAATTAAAGAGAATTAAAAGGCCTTAAAAGCATCCTCAGAGCCAAGGACTTTTTGACCTTCTCCTGATATTCACCCCCAAGCAAGCAGTAGAACTGTCTCCAAAGTTCACTTATCTGAGGATCCTCCAGAAGGAAGAGAATTGCCTTTGATCCCCTCCCTAAACTCTTACTAACCAGGGAAGATTAAATTCATGTTGCAAGAAGGATGACTGAGGAATGTCACTATACCTAGGCAGACTTTGTCACAAGCTATTGTCTGTTCTCCAGAACCATTCAATTTCTAAAGAGAATCATTTATAAACTATTGTCTGCTCTTTGAGTCTATTAAACTCTCCTAAAAATCATTTAATACCCCTCAAAATTGCCCACATTCCCCGATGTCACTCTCTTCTATGAAGAGGGTTCTATTTAAGCCTCAGCCATTTGGTCCTTCTTTGTGTCTCATATTTTGGTGGTCTTGTGCATATTAATAAATTTGCATGCCCTTCTCATGTTAATCTATCCTTGTCCATTTATTTCATCAAATTCTAATCTTCAGAGAGAGGAAAAGTCTCTTTGCCCCTACAATATAGATGGCAAACAAGCATATGAGAAGATTCTCAACACCATTTGTCATTAGGGACTTGCAAATTAAAACAACATGTGATAGAGTTCAGAACATATTACTCCAAAATATGGCTGTAGGTAACCAGAATATGTCCCTTTGGCATACTGATTATTTTAGACTGGTTACGTTGAGAAACTGCAGACATGGGAGTAGTTATGAAAAACTGCTCTTTTGTAAGAGAAACTTATCTCTAGAAAGAAAATCTCCATTTATATAGGTGTCTTCCTCTCTGCAGCAGGAAGAGAATAATAACTAAATCACTAGAGACTTAACCAATAGAGACGGCATATGCTTACATCTGTACAATAAATCTTACCTTTGTTTTATGGTGCTTTTCCTGGCAATCTCCTCTTAACTGACCCTTTCCTCACAAACTTTTTTGTTTCACAGGAAGTGATACTAAAGTCTAAAGTTTAAATGTACTTTTGAGTTTACTCTGGAGATTTACTCATCTCTCTGGGTTTTCTCCCCTGTATATACAGGCAGTATGTATGTTGATAAAATTCTGTTTTTCTCCTGTTAATCTCTGTTTTGCTACAGTGAGTTCCAGTTAAGAACTATTAAGTGTGGAAAGCAAATTATTTTTCATACAAATGAAATACCGCTACATAATTTTTAGAAGTTAAATCCAAAAATTGACAATACCAATTATTGCCAAGAATGCAGAGCAACAGGAGCTTTCATTCATTGCTGGTGGGGATACAAAATGATATACTTTGGAAGATAGTTTTGATTCAGGGCAGGAGATGCCCAAAATTGGGGTTAAGCCCAGGAAGGTTTCTGGCTTCACTCAGGAAAGAATTCAAGGGTGCTTAGGTAGTAAAAGAAAACAGCTTTTTATTGAGGCAGCAGTGTTACTGTTCTGTGACTGCTCTTGCAGAGAAGGGCTACCCCATAGACAGTATGTCAAGATTAGCAGTTCAGGGGCATTTATACCCACTTATAATTACATGTAAATTAAGGGCCAGATCATTCAGAAATTTCTAGAAAAGGGGCAGTAACTTCCAGGTGTTGCCATGGAAAAGGGTGTTAAGGTCTGGGTGTTGCCATGGCAATGGTAAACTGTCATGGTGCTGGTAGGTGTGTCTTATAGATTCCCTTTGGCCAAGGTACTTAGAACCTAAACACTTATAGCCAATTAAACATTCTAGGTCAATGGAGGTGAGGAGGCACTCATTATCTCTTAAAATATTTTTAAGAGTCAAAAACTAAAAGGCAAAAATAAGATTATATATCAGTAAAAAACAAGATTACGGAATCAAGCTATATTGGGGAAAAACATTGCTTCCAAAGACCTCTGAGACAAAACACTTTAGCATCAAGCCACAATTTTAGTCAGAATCAGAAGAGAAAAACTCACTGGAGATGATGAAAAAGGAGAGAGCCATTATTCCAGGCCTTCTTAAAGGGAGATAAACTTGGAAGTAAAACAATAGTTGAATATGTTAGACATTAATCTAAGAAGTTTTAAAATAAATTGTTTAAAATAAATTGTTATAGTACCAACAGCAAAATTTCCTCTAATTTAGGATATCAATACCTTAAGAAAGCCTGGTTCTAATATGGAGACCATTTTCTAGAAAGTCTACCACAAATAGTTTTTCTTTAATCATAGCAAGCTTAATCCTAAACAAAATTACTTTTATAAATTCTCTTTCACAAGCCTTATCCTCACTTATGCAGACTAGCTACATTATGCTTGGACTTTCTGACTTGTCCTACCTTTTCTACCTTTTTATTAAATAATCAACCATTTTACCTAGGACCAGGATTTACTATTCAAAATCCTTTTTCATATAAAATTACCCTTTCTTTACATTCTTCCTAGTCAAAAAAAAATGCACTTTCTTTCCATAACATTCTTTACATCTCTTTTCTACTAATTGGTTCCCTCATATTTTGAAACTCCCTTTTAATAATTTCCAAACTGACATATATATATCATATATATAATACATATATATGTATATATATGTATATAATATGTAATATGTATATAATATATAATACATATTTTATATCTATATTTCTTTTCCCAATAAAGAGTATAATTTTTGGTATATTTTCTATAAACCTAGAAAGCAAGAAATCCTGAATTGCCCACCAGACATTGACATTTTATAGATGAGAATCATTTCACAATTTAAGATTTTAACTACACAAAGCTCACTATTTAAAGTCATTTTAACCATTCTAAAGCCTATGGACATCAGTTTATTGTAAAGTTACATTTTAGAAGCCACAACATTATTTTCAAACTAAAACATTTAAACTAGCCTTATTTGTTTAATTTATGAGTGAGTTTATAAAGCAATTTGTCAGCATCCTAGACATAACACCCATCACAATACCTGTATATACACACACACAAGCATATCAAACAAAGCGACCTATGCAATACAACTGGATCCAAGTTATTTACAAAATTGGGACCTGTCTACCTGGCCAAATTTAGTATGCCTCAATAGGTATGAAAAACAGGAAGAGTCAGGGAAGGGGATCCCATAGCATTAAGTAAGGAAGGGAGGGGGCAAAGTGTATTACTCAAGGGGAGATCCTGGAGTCCCTCAACCACTGGAGGGCTCGCCAGGCAGTGGAAATACTGAAGAAAAACGTTTGAGTGGCCACCTGTCTGCCACTGCAGAAAGCTGTTCATGGAGTCAAGTGTCTAAGACCCCTAGTAAACTTACTTGAGCAAGGTAGCTTGTTGGGGCTAGTGGAAGAAGGTTGGCTCTAGTATTGATGGGGAGTTTTTTTCTCTCTTACAACGTATGGCTAAGACAGTCTCATTGTCAATGGCCCTTTTGCTTATAGTATACAACTGATTCTAGCCCAGGGACCAGCAAGTCAGGAACTCTTCTTTGGGCATTTCAGATGCCAGTCTTGTGACACTTTCTTGGGACAGGTAACCCTCAGCAGGTAGGCAGCTTAATGAAACTGTTAATAATAGCATTTTTTGGCTATTTTCTTTCTTTTTTTTAACCTCTTTTGCCCTACCCCTATTGTAAACTTTAGAGGTGATGATTAAGAGTTGACTAATAGAGGTTTGGGGTTCCAGTGCTGCTTTCTAAAGCTTCCTTCTAATATCGGGGTAGAGTGAATAATAAAATACATACCAAGGAGAGTTTTCCCTTAGGGAAAACTTTTCCCTTAGTCTGGGTCTGTATTAGTATATTTCCTAAGTACCTCAACCAAATGACCCTGAAACAGAGCAGGATTTTTGTCTTTTCCCTGACTTATTTCTCTAACCTTGTCATAATTAACTGGCTTAATTTTTTTTCCCACAACACAGTAAGCACATGACAATACTTGCAAGTCTTGACAAAGTAAAGAACATGGTCACCTTAACAAACATCTCTATAAATTTTTTTGGATCCTCTGAAAATTGCCTATATTTTGACTGGAAAAAGCCAAATCACACTTAGAAAATTGGACATATATTCCAAGTGTTACTTTATTTCCACCAGCTACATCCTGCAGTTGACACAGGTTCAATTTTAGAGACTAATGTGGGACCCCACTCCTGGTGGTACTGTTTGAGCTTAATTTCTCAGGCAGTAGGAGCTATAAGCTAGGGCTAGTGGATAAGGAGAAGGGGTAACCTGATGGCCTTGGGGTGGAATCCTTTATTAGAGAACGAGTGGGATTCCCCCTGACCAGAATTGAGGGACTGAGGAAGATCCAGGGAGCATTAGGGCTTCTAGGGAGAGAAGCTAGGAGGAGATCCCTTAGGGATAGCTTAGGGGTAGCTTCCTGGTGGTGGAAGTAACATAAATCTGTAAAGGACCATAAAAGCCTGTACATAAGGTATCTCCTCACATTGTCTTTATTTACAGCATGAATCTAATTGTAAAATAACATTACAACATAAAGAACCATGCCTAGGCCAGATGTGTTTGTTGGTTTTCTACTGTGTAATGGACCCAAAAAGTGTTGCAATAGAAAATGAGTTTCTTTTTCTTTAAGTCAAATTTGAATTTGCTCTAGTAGCCTAAAAGACACCCTAGAGGAGAGTCCTCTGGGATGCTCATCATTGTCCCCACGTCTAACAAGGATTTCTACAGGACACAGAAGACTTTCTAAATCTAGTAAGACAGAAAGCAACTAGGGCCTTGCTATTTTTCCCCTTTTAGTTTCTCACTTCCTGCAAAGAAGGAATAAGTATAATTAGCAAGTTATGAGAGTGGATTATAAGTGTTTTCCAGTGAACAAAATACGACAAAAGAAGTATTTTTTTAACTAAGTGTAGAAGGAAAAGTGTAAATAAAGTGACAAGAAAAAAAATGCCGTTTTGAAAAATAATAACTTTAGAGCCCAAAACAAGAGAAGGCAAGACCAAGATTCCCCCAGGGTGGGCCTCCAACCTACAATCCTAAAAGAAATGCCAGTGCCAAAAACCCTCGAGAATCCAGGAAGCAACTAAAAATACCAAATGTCTAAAACCCGAGGTACTTGAATATCGGCCAGTGAGGGTATCTACAACTAATGCCAGAAGACCCAGAGTATCTGGGAGACAACCAATGCTGAAAACCCCAGAACATCCTGGGAGCAGCCAACAGAACCCCAAAGGCCTGGATGGGGTCACAGAACAATGTGACTCTGGCATTTCAGAGTCCTGCAAACAAAACATTAATTTTTGGACTGAAAATAAAATGACTGGTGGGGCAATAAAACGGAGCCAAAAGAAAAAGGACCAGGCAAGGGGTAACAAGGGTGTGTTTCAGGGCATTCAAAGGACAGGGGACTTTAAACTCACCATTTAGCCAGAAGCTTTTATTCCCTAGCTCACCCAATATTATGGGAAGTGGGGAAGTGAGGACCTCCTCAATCCACAGGAGCCAAAATGGCGCTGATGAATCTCCCACGTGGGACCCAGTGAGCTTTCTTCAGGTTCCCCAGGTTGGGTGGGCTCAGCTGTTACAGTGGGAGTGGCCAGTACAGGTACCAGTAACCTGCTAGCCTGCTGGTCAGAGTGGCAGGTATTGTACAAGGCAGCAGTACTATGATCGCTTGCCTGTCCACTCACCTCCACCGCCTGTCTGGAAAAATGAGGGCTCTGAAAAGAGCCTTTGCTTAGTGCTGTAACTCTTGCAGCGTCAGCAGCTCTTCAGTGTTACAGCCTCAGTGTTACAACTCTTGCAGCCTCAGTCACTAACCACTTTACCATCTCTCTCCTTCTCTTTGCTCATCATCTCACTGGTCGCTGTCTCTTGCCACAACCTTGCCAACTACTAACCACTGCTTCTCTCACCATCGTCTTCTATCTTCAGCACCACTTTGGGCACCACTTGATGTGGGTGAGTAAGCCCTAAAATTGGGGCTTAGCCTTGGAAGTTTCTTGGCTTTGCTCAGTGAAGAATTCAAGACCAAGCTGGTAGTAGAAGAAAACAGCTATATTGAGGCAGCAGAGTTACAGCTCTGTGACTTCTCCTGCAGAGCAGCACTACCCCATAGGCAGTGTGTTGAGAGCAGCAACTCGGGGACAGTTCTACAGTCATATTTATACCCACTTTTAATTACATGCAAATTAAGGGGAGAGTTATTCAGAAATTTCTAGAAAAGGGGTTGTACCTTCCTTGGAAAGGAAGGAAGGGGCAGTTAAGTTTCGGGTATTGCCATAGCAATGGTAAATTGTCATGGTGCCAGTAGGTGTGTCTTATGGAAAAGTGCTTTCAGTGCCTCTTCCTGTTTCAACCAGTCTTCACTCTGGTCCAGAGTTGATTCCCACCTCCTACCTCACTTTGGCAGTTTCTTACAAAGCTAAACATTATGTAACATTACTACATAATCCAGCAACTGCACTCCTAGATATTTACGAAACTAATTTGAAAACAAGTCCCAAGAAAATATGCATATAAATGTTTATAACAGTTTAATTCATAGCTATCAAAAACTAGAAACAACCAAGATGTTTTTCTATATCTGAATTCATAAATACACTCTAGTATATGTTAATACATACAGTGCAATGTCACTGAGTGATAAAAAGAAATGAGCTGATAAGCCACAAAATGGCATTAATAAATCTTAAGTGTATATTACTATGTGAAAGAAGCCAATTCGAAAAGGCCATGTAATATGTGGCTCCATTTATATGACATCATGGAAAAGACAACATGATAGGGATGATAAACATATCAGTGGTTGGTAGCAGTTCAGGTGGGTGAGGAGAGTTGAATAGGTGAAATTATGCTATATGACATTGTAATGTTGAATACAAGACATTAAGCAGTTGTGCGGTAGCTCACGCCTGTAATCCCAGCACTTTGGGAGGCCAAGGCAAGCGGATCACGGAGTCAGGGTTTCAAGACCAGCCCAGCCAACATGGTGAAACCCCATCTCTACTAAGAATACAAAAAATTAGCCGGGCGTGGTGGCAGGCACCTGTAATCCCAGCTACTCAGGAGGCTAAGGAAGGAGAATCGCTTGAACTGGGAGGTGGAGGTTGCAGTGAGCAGAGATCACACCATTGCACTACAGCCTGGGTGACAGGGTGAGACTCCATCTCAAAAAAAAAAAAAAAAAAAAGTGGGGAAAAATGGACAAATTGCCCGTGCAGAAGAATTCCAAATAATTTATGTTGCTATTCTGTACCCAAGGAGGTAAAGCATAGCTCCCCACTCTCTTAAGTGTGGGCTGTACATGGTGACCTTCCAAAGAGTATAGTATGTAAGGGAAGCATGGAAAGAGTAGCTATACAGTGGAGAAACTTGATAAGCTGATGATATTTAGGCAAAGATGAAGAAACTCAGCCAGCGGATGAAAAGTCCACATCAACAGTGATAAGTCACATTGAAAGCATGTACCCTGAATATGATAGAATGAAAATGGAACATTGCCTCTATGGTTCTGCTCCCAAAAACATTTAACTCAAGTCTAATCATAAGAAATACATCCTACAAATTCCAATTTAGGAACATTCCAGAAAATGCCTGAGCAGTGCTTTTCAAAACTGCCAAGGTCATCCAAAACAAGGAAAGTATTAGAAACTGTCACGGCCAAGAGGAACCTAAACAAACATGACACTAAATGTAGTGTGGTATCCATTAAATGTAATGAATAGAAAAAAAAGGACATAAGAAAATATGAATGAAGTGTGAATTTTATTTACTAATAATGTATCAATATTTATTTATTAATTATAAAAATCATACTATATTAATGTAAAATAATAATAAGGGAAATGATGTGCAGTATATGGGGGATCTATGTAATATCTCCATAAGCCTTTTCTGAATCTAAACCCATTCTAACATTAAAAGTTAATTAAAAAAAACAAATTTGCCAACTTCTGGGGATGATAAAGAAACAATTCATCTTCCTGAAAACTAGTAAATTAAGGAAAATAATCATGCATTTATCCTGTCATTCCTAAATAAATTGGACCCTGAGTAATTTCAGTAGCTTTGTAATATGGCAATGTGGCTGGGATGAATTATGTACTTGAGAATTCCCTTTCCTGTGTGTTTTCAGTTAGGCCGGGTGAAAAAGATAATCGAAGGCGCATGCAGTATGAGACCTGTAGTGGCTGCCAGCACAGTGGACAGGAGAGACCAGTCTTCCCAGAGTCAAGCTGCTTGAAAATGCAGCCCAAAGCGAGTGGTAAACTTCATCTTTGGCTAAATATCAGCAAGATACTGATATTCAATAAACTAGTACAATAAGGGAAAGTTGAAAATAATTTTGAAAGGAGAGAGTAAGCAAGACAGAAAACAGTCTTTTATAACCTAGTTTAGAAAGTGACATCCCATCACTTTTGCCATATTCTATTCCTTATAAGAGAGTCACTGGTCCTAGCTTACACTCAAGAGGAGGAGATTACGTCTAGTATGAATACCAGGAGGCAGGGATCACTGAGAGCCATTTAAAATCTGCCTATCACAGTTTGCCTTGTGACTCCCCACTGACTCACATCCTTCCACATACAAATCACACTTTTCCCCTCCCAGAGTCCCCAACATTCTCATCCCATCACACCATCAGCTCAAAGGCTAGAATATGACACCCTCCAAATCAGATTGTATACAGACGGGGCTCCTCGGGTATAGTAACTATTTATTTTCCTTCTTAAAAATTAAAGATGCTTAATTTCCAAATCTAAAATTTAAAAATATTATTAACTTCAAGGTAAATGCATCCTTCTTGTCATTAGCAAATTGTACACGATCCATCATATATATTCCAAAGCAAATATTTAAGTGCTAAAGAGGAGATATTTTAGGAGAGCTTAATTAACAATTGCCAGGTATATTGATTAATCTTGACAAATGTCTTTATTAAATGTTAATGAGAATCTAGAAGACTGACAACAATTTCTGAAATTAGGTGGCAGATCAAGACTCAGATACTTGATTAATCCTAATTCTTCCCTGTCCTATTTTAGTGTGTCAAAATGACATTTGTGACATTTGTCAACTGATATCAAAGAAGTAAAAAAGACAAAATGTATTACTTTGTCCCTAAAATAGTTGAAACTTTCATTCACAAATGACAGAAGCACACTTTAAACTAGTATAAGCAAAAATGGAATAAGGAATTTACTTGTTCATGCAACTGAGAAATGTAAGGCAGAGCTGGATTCAGATGCAAATGAGACCTCAAACGATATTGTCAAGCGTTTCTGCTTCCCTTTCTCTCCAGCTCTCAGAACTACTTTTATGAGAGTGTCAGAAAATTCTCCTCTTTAGGCACATATCAAATGACCGCAGAACACACAGAAAAATCCCCTTTTTTCAGTTAGTATATAAAATTTCAGAGAAGGCCTCTGATTGGTCTAGCCTGGATCACATGTTCATTGGGCTGATTTTTTAATTGAGAAGAAGGGTACTGTCATCACAAACACACCAGAACTGGAATAGAAGAGGGCCAGTCCCCTAAGGAAATGCAAGGAATAGGGTAGAGCAGGTGGGAAGGGGATCTTACCAGAGGAGGAAAGAAAAAGATAGCTGGACAGTTTAAAACAGTTTTGTTATGCTGTCTTAATAGTAAATTGAAATCAATTATTATGTGAGTTATCCAGCTACATCTAAAATGTACGAAGATACAAACATTTCAGTTCAAGCAAGTTTACCTCGGCCAAGATTTCTCTGCTTTCAAAAACTAATAATCTTCATAGTCATTCTTATCTATTATGTATTTAAACTTTCAATTTGTTGGTATTTAATGCTACACACCATCACTAGAAGAAGAATTATATGTATTTGCTTTTTAATCTGAGTAAAGATTTACCTTAACTTAGTCTGAGTTCACTGCTGTTGTAGGAGATGTTTAAATAGTTTTTAGATATGACTCAACTGTAAAAGTTCTCTAATATAACTCTTCCAATAAAAAACATGGTATATGCAAACACAACACATTTATAAAAGTAATCTAGCTCCTAAATTTCAAATATTTTCTTTGAAAATAAAATGATAAAAAAAACTGAAAAATGAATAACTTGATGAGTTACTTTAAGATGAACTCTCTTATAACTACCACGCAGATCATAAAGTAGAATTTTGCAAGCCACCCAGAAACTCCTCCATGTAACTCATCACAGTAATAAGTCCCTTATTCTCCTAAATTTAATCACTGTTCTGACATTTGTAACATTCACTTCCTTCTGTTTCATTATCATGTTATCACCTAAGTATGCATCCTTAGACACTATAATTTAATCTTGCACCCTCTTTAAGAATCTGATGTGTCTTTTAAGTCTCTTTTAATTTATAGGTTCCTCCCTCACCCCTTACTTCCTATAATATATCTTTTAAATAATTCAGTGCATTTAAACTATAGAATATCCTAGCAGGTTCCTGTAGCAGTTTAATTATTTCAAGTCTGTTCCTTCAGTTCTCTTAATTATCGTGTAAATTGCTAATAATCCTGAATAAATCCTTTTCCGTTTAAACTAGTCAGAGTGGGTACAAATGCCCATAGCTAAAAAATACATATATAGTAGAATATAAGGTGAGGATGAAAGTTATCTGTAAGAAAATTTTTATTGAAATTTTATTTAGAAATAAATCTGGCTGGGTGTGGTGGCTCATGCCTGCAATCCCAGCACTTTGGGAGGCCAAGGTGAGTGGATCATGAGGTCACAAGTTTGAGACCATCCTGGCTAACACAGTGAAACCCCATCTGTACTAAAGATACAAAAAATTAGCCAGGCGTGGTGGTGGGCGCCTGTAATCCCAGCTACTCGGGAGGCTGAGGCAGGAGAATGGCGTGAAACCAGGAGGCGGAGGTTGCAGTGAGCCGAGATTGCGCCACTGCCCTCCAGCCTGGGCAACAGAGTAAGACTCCATCTCAAAAAATAAATAAATAAAAATAAATAAATCCACATTATTAGAAGTAATATTGCAGCTTAGTTTCTTCATGTCATGTAGACACTAAGACAACTCTTTCTAAAAGTGTTTATCTTGTATTAGAGATCCATATGCAGATCTCTATCAATGGGATTATAGTAGGTAAGAGTATGTGATGATATAGGTGAAAAACTCCATGCAGAGATGAAAAAAAATGTGGCAAAATTTAGGTTTGTAATATTTCCAGTAAAACCCAAATTAGCTTTAGAATTTGAAAAGCAAATATGATTTCACCTTTAATCAGCATAAACAATGTACATGATACCACCAAGAAATAAAGGTAATCACCTATCCTTTTACTTCACTGAAATGATCATATAACTTAAGGAAAAAGACAAAAGACTCAAACATAGACAATACCCTTAGCAAAAGGCAAAGTCTGCAAGTGTGAAGTGACTTTAAGTGTAATTACTACTAGATTTAATGTAGTAAAGATTAATGAAGATGCATAAGTATTCCTTAAAGCTAGCTAGAAAACAGCAAGTAAGGCATTGACAAATGGAATGTCATCATTCTAATGCAATACTTTCATTGACTACCCTTATTCAGTAGGTACAAAAGGAAATACAGAGGAAACAGCTAGATAATAATATAATAAACTTACCACATATTGTATATGTTTTCCATCTAACCAGGCAATGGTCCAAAAATAAAATTAATGTTTTAGCCAATGTATTCTTGGCATTACCCAGAGTTGTTGAAAGTTCTTCAATAACAGAAACAATAAGAAAAGAGTGTTGAGATACATAACACAGGATAGGAATGTGTAAATCATGTCATAACAGAGATACTAATCGAAATAATGCTAAAATATCTGCACATTCACGCATTATAAAGTAATATAAAGAAGGATCTATTCCAAAATCTCCAGGTTGGAATGATTCACTCTTTGTAGTCTAGGCATTTGGTTGGTCAGTTATGTCTTAATACCAAAATTCACTTATACGTTAACATATGTCTACACAATACTGAAAGACAGCAGCCTACAGTAGAAATGACAGATGTGTGGCAGACACCGTGTTATTTGCACCAAATATGTCAGGTTCTCCTAACTAATGATAGAACTCTTTCCTGAGGACATGGGCAAAGATTCAGAATCTCAACTCAGGGATCCAGGCAGCTACTACTAATGGAACAAACATGGATGATCCTTGAGACTGTGTCTATTTGCCCTTCCTGGCCTGCAGTAAATAGGCAGAAGGATAACCTTGAATTATTTCAAAAGAGATAAGCTAAAAATACCTGGTAATAAGCAGTAGAAACAAGTATCATTAACATTTCCACCGAATGATGCTTCATAATGGAAAAATTATTAACTTGAGTTTGAAAAATCATGTTTCCTCGACTGGTATGATAAGTAGTCAATTATTTAAATCCCTTGTTTTTCAAATCATAGTCAACCTAATCTTTTATACTCCATAGAGTGCTTATGTTAATTCTCATAAAAATAATATTTTATAAAAAGTAAGGTACTGCTATGAGCATGTTTTTGAAGGAAGCAATGCATGTTTGTGAAGGAAACACAAATGTAACATAGACTAACCATAATGCACCAAAATTTAATATATAAAAGCATGTTTCTTTGAAAATGCAAATTCAATTTTTACCTCTTTTGAACTTCTACTATAGGTGATGCACCTTTGGAGATTACAATCCTATGCAGTAGTCCAAAATATGAGCTCTGGAATCCTAGTGCCAGGGGTCAAATCATGGCCCTCTCACTCCCTAACTGACCTGGGTGACTTCTCTAAGCCTGAGTTTTCCCATCTATAATATGAAGTAAAAATATTAGCTGTGTCATTGTGAAGTTGTATAAACTCATGATATATTATAATGTAACAGTACTACACCGTCTTCAACTAGTGAATACTCAACAAGATTTAGAATCTATTGTTTTTATTATTGTTATTGCTGTCATTGTAATACAAAGATCAATATGACCAATTTAATATTCTCAAATCCTCCTCCAAGAGTCTGGGAGCATAGGGTGGGAGGGGAGGTGGAGAATGGGGAAGTGGGAGAAAAAACAGAAAACGTCTAACAGAATAATATGAGAGATAGAATAATATTGGTATATTGATATAAAAACTGTTGTATCACTTCAACTGGTATCAGAATTCAAGTTCAGGTGAAAGGGCTAAGAAAGTCTTCATCGAGAAGATGAAATTTTGAGAAAGGCATGAGATGGTGCCTATGATTTCAACAGACAGAAGGGTCAACATGAGCAAGCTGGGAAAGAAGCCAGAGGACATGTTTGGAGACTAATGAGTCAGAAATTAAGGAATAAGTAAGGAAAAATGTGAAAATATAATTTGAAATTTAGGCTGAACCATATGCTAAAGGGTCAAGATGCTGTGCTGAAAGTTTGAAATTGAATAAAGTGAAGTTAGAAACTCGGCATGTAATACAGAGCTGGAAGTCTGTTTACAGTAATAAATCATAACGGGATATTTTTATGGGACAATGATGACTCCCCACACACCCAAAGTCAAAGGCCAGTCAAGTGTGCTTTTGTATTCTTTTACTTTGAATTATAGTAAATATTATTTTTGTTAATATTTTTAAATTAAAGTTTTGCAAAATTTAGTTAATCTCAGAATTTGCACAATGTTACTCTAAACTGTTCGTTACCCTCTCAAATGATAATCAATGAAAATATACCATACAAAAGAAGTACACATAACTGCTGTTTTAAAACATATATATAATACCCAGATAATAATCCACATTAAAAGTGACATGTTCAAAATCGAAAGATAATCTTCAGATATTCTTTTCTTATTACAAGGAATTATGAACCTCTGAAATTTGTATTTATCTAAGTAGCACTGGATTTGGCTTTATAAAGACTTGAAAAGAGGTGTATAAGCTTCTCTTCAATCAAGGTTATCTACATAAAGAATCAAGACACATCATTTTTTAAAATAATAAAATAAAATAACGTGTTAAATGGCAAAAATAAAGGGAGCTAACCTTTTTTGAAAGCCATGTAGTTTACATCCCACATCTCACTGAATCTGCCCAGCAGCCCCGTTTTTACAGATCAGAGAGGTTATCAAGAGGTCATCTTCCCAACAGGTGAGGCTAAGCCTGGACTCCGGAACTAGAAGTTCAAATGCTAGTGCTGCCTCTAAAGGCTTTGTGATCTTAGGCAAATGCTTAAGCCTCTTTAAGTCTCAATTGCTTCATCTGTTAAACTGGGAATATAACACTATTTGATAAACCCAGATGTTGTGAAGGCAAACTAAAGAGTATGTATGAAATAATTACACCCTATGCTAGCATTTACTCGAAGTACGTTCTGAGGAATTCAAGTCCTGGAAGATTGTTGTGACCACAAATGAATCTATAGTTTTATAAATTGGCTCTTGGGAATGACTATATATAATTTTTACCCTTTGGAGATTTATAGCGTTAAGACTCTGATAAATCCTGTAGTCAAATATTTTAAAATGTAGCTTTAACTTCACTTAACCCATAATTTTTCAAATTTATTTTTACATAGAATATTATTTTATTCTTTTCCCTTTCATTGCTTTTACTATCTTTTATTCTTTTTTCTTCCTTTCTTTCTTTGTTCATTTTTATGCAGTATTTAAGCCCTTATAGCCAAAGAAAATCATTCCACATAATATTTTTTTCTAGGAAGCACTTTATAACACAGTTAGCTGGCATTCATAGCAGGCATGAGAGATTCAAACAATCAGTAATATAAAAGTTCAAATGTGGAAGAGATACATGAGAAATGGCATGACCATTGAGGTCTTACAAAAGAAACAACGCAGAGACACAAACTTAGACAAACAGAAAGAAAGGCAGACTTACATGGGCAGAGTAAACACAGTTTAAATGGAGAGTTCATAAAGATAATAATATTGATGGTGATGCCAGATATGATGGCTATTACATACCAAACACATAGTATTCATCAGGCATTATTTCATTTAGCAGGTGAGAAGTCTGGTGAAGTAGACTAGCACCAAAGTTGAGAAACTCTGGGTACCATCTTAGATAGCTATCTTATTGATAAAATCCCTGGGGAATTTAAGTGTTCAATCAATTCAAAAAGCATTCATTGAAAACTGATCTTCTAAGCAATATGATAGATACTTTGTGTAAGAGGAGTAAAGAATTGGTATTCTGAAAGCAGATTAGAAGGCAGTAAGTTGGAGGAAAGAGAATATAGGTAGGGAGACCAGATAGCAAGATACTATGTGAATCGAGGTATAAAATGATGAGGGCCTGGAGACAGTCAGGATTAAGGTAGAAAACAAAGAAAAGATTAGATGAGAAATCAGTTCTGGGTGTCACATGATTAAAAGAGTGATAATTGAGACTAAGAAAGGGTTAGCCCTCTAAAGCAGGATCTTTAAACTGCAGATTTTGGTACATTAGGGTTGGTCAAATGGGTATAATGGATCACAACCAGTATCTTACTGCATTCGAAGAAAAAGAAAATAAAACACCTGAGTGTACCTACACCCTAAGTATTGTTTCATGAAACTTTTATTTCAGAAATACGTACTATAGATGTGTGCATTGGGTCACATGTAGTTAAAAACTTCTATGCAAATAAAGAATGAAATAAAGCAGTGAAATCAGAAAAATGAGAGAATTTTAAGGAGAAGATATCACATACCAATTACAAAAGAACTAAACACAATGATTACTTAGAGAAAATTCTTGGACTTACATGAAGTAGGGTCAATCAGAAAAGAGCAGACACTAGACTACTAAGAAATATCATATGTTTATTATTTTTTATTCATAGGCTATTAATTTAATAAACTAATATAGCTCAATCATGTGTAAAGATGACCAAATATTTTGAATTACTCTCATGTCTTTGATAGGCTTTTCTTAATTCATTTCAGTTAATAATAATTCAAATATTTAAGACCTGTAAACTATTGAGAAAATCTATAATTTATGAAAATATGACCCCTAACAAACAAAAAATAAATCACTAGCCATATAGAAATGCAGAAAGTGTCCTTAAAAAGATTAAGATCCAGTTCCATTCATACCAAAACCCTTTGACAAGGCAAAAGTTATGCAATTCTTCCAAAAACTGTACCTTGATTTATGGATGTTTATTATCCTGTCCATTGAAATACTGCATCAAGCACAAGCTATTTTAAAACATTGAAAATACTGCTCTAGGTTAAGAAGAGATAAGGGACTTAGCTGTTACTGTCAGTTGTTTGTGCATTACTTTGACATTTTACAAGACAAGGCATTTGGCCATCTCTGGTTGTCTAGATCTGCAGTGGATGTATTTCAATGAATACTAAATTCCAAGAAAATTTATAGAATTTCTAGTATGCAGACATTTCAACAATATTGTAGTTTCTCACACGTAAGAAATTAACAATTTCTTACAATTAGGAGTTCTAATTATATAGTGAACCACAATTAAGGCAGAATATGCTATGTGCCATACTTGAGATAAAAATCCAGGGTCAAAAGGGTTTCAGAGAATAAAGATACCTTTTATTTTTTACTATGATGATTGATGAAGACTTCATAAGAAGCGTGACTCTTTAACTGGTTCTTGAAAAACAATAAAATTCTGACAGGTCAAAATTAGAAGTAGAGATTCATGACCTAAGAAGATAAATAAGATGAGGAAAGGAGAGATGAAGATTCACAGTCAACCAGTTTGAATACATCATAAGGTATATGTGCAGAAGGGCGGATGATGCTGTAATGAGCTACCTGGATCGCCCTCAGGAATGAAGGACCTACATTCCAGCCTCTGGAAATTCTGCCAACTTACAGCCCTTAGATGTCAGCCCTCTCCAGAAATATACTATGCCTAAAAAAAAAAGCCATTACTGGGTATATACCCAAAGGATTATAAATCATGCTGTTATAAAGACATATGCACACGTATGTTCATTGCAGCACTATTCACAATAGCAAAGACTTGGAATCAACCCAAATGTCCATCAGTGATTAAGTAGATTAAGAAAATGTGGCACATATACACTATGGAGTACTATGCAGCCATAAAAAAGGATGAGTTCGTGTCCTTTGTAGGGACATGGATGCAGCTGGAAACCATCATTCTCAGCAAACTATCACAAGAACAGAAAACCAAACACCGCAGGTTCTCACTCATAGGTGGGAACTGAACAATGAGATCACTTGGACTGGGGAAGGGGAACATCACACACTGGGTCCTATTATGGGGAGGTGGGAAGGGGAAGGGATTGCATTGGGAGTTATACCTGATGTAAATGATGAGTTGATGGGTGCTGATGAGTTGATGGGTACAGCACACCAACACGGCACAAATATACATATGTAACAAACCTGCATGTTGTGCACATGTACCCTAGAACTTAAAGTATAATTTTTTAAAAAAGCCAGCTGAATCAAGGTCACTCTCCCATCATGGGCCGGCCCACATTAACAATTGACTGATGCAGAAGTACAAAGGCACTCACTGCAATGCAGAACAACTCTGACAGCCATCCCAGCTTCAGAGCTCCCCGTTCAGCTGAAGCCTTCGTTGAGACTACATCACATCCCAACTTCTACTTCTGCCAAACTCTCTTTCATTTACTTCCTTGACCTCCACAGGAGTTGATCTCAGCAGTGCTTCCTAATAAACTTTCTGCACAGTAATATCCATCTCAGAGTCCTTTTTTGGGAAGCCAACCTATGACAAGAAGTATTGATAGAGATTTCTGATTTTTAAGATGAAGAACAGAAAGCATTCTACTCTTTCTATTCATTTTGTCCTCCAAGATACTTCCCAGAACTCACAAGTAGACAAAGAAATAGAAATTCCACATTCATTAAAACCAAGATATATATTCGAACTCAAAATATAATATAGAAAGAAGGAAAATAAAAACCAGTGCATTTAGCAAAATATTGGCTGATTAGACTTCAAAGCACTCAGAAGAGAATAACAAAATCGATTTGCCCCACATATCCATGAAGATTGTTTAGGGACTGAACTTTGTCCCCCCAAATCCACATGTTAAAGTCCTAAATGCCCGCCCCCCAACCCAGTGCCACAGAATGTAACTGTATTTGGAGATAGATCTTTATAGAGATAAGTGATTAAGCTCAAATGAAGTCCTAGGTGGGCCTTATATGACTGGTGTGCTTAGAAGAGGAAATAAGGACACAAACATACAGAGGGAAGGTTATGTAAAGACACAGGAAAAGAGAGAGTGATTTCCAAGCCAAGAGGCAAAGCCTTCAGAAGAAACCAACTCTGCCCACAATTTGATCTTGAACTTGACTCAAGAACTATAAGAAAATAAATTCTGTTGTTCAAGTCACTCTATCTACAGTGCTTTGTTATGAAGGCCCAAGAAGACTATGGCTCTTATCTCATATCTCATGCCTAAAGATCTTAAGCTATTTGAGAAAACTCAAAAGAACAATTAAAGCAAGAGATTCAAAGGAAACACAACCAGCATAGAATATAACAGCAAGCTTCAAAGTAATCATCTTCAATTTTCTAAGAGAGATAAGAGAACAAGTTATATCAAGAAACAAGATACAGACCACTATGAAAATAACAAAAAACCCAAACAAGTTCTTTTAAATTAAAAATGTAACAGATAGAATTAGAAAAATTAATAGCATATTCAAAAAATAAATTTAGAAATTAGAAAATTTCCCAAAAAATTGAATAAAAAGAAAAGAGTTAAAGAATAGGAGAGAAAAGAAAATTAAAAGACCAGTTGAAGAAGGCCAATATTCAGCTAAAAGGGAGACCATGTGACCCTGCTCTAGCTAATGAGATGTAAATGTAAGTCATTATTAGGTAGAGCTTCTAGGAAAATATTTTAAAAGAAAAAAGACTCAGAGGGCTCAAGCTTTCTGCCTGTTTTCTTTCTTTCTTCCTGTCTGAAATATAGATGAATGCTGAAAATAAAGCATTAATCTTGCGACCTAGAAGTGACATGCATGATATAAATAGTCACATGAGAAGAACTGGAAAGTCAGAATGGAACTTGGCATAGTGAAGCCTATTCATCATCACTGAGCTGCCTATCTCTGGACTTCTAACTATGTGGGCAGCATTAACTCCTTTATTTACAAGGCACAGTGTAGCCAAGTCTTCTATAATTAGCCAATGCAGTACTATTTCATTATTATAGTATACTATTTGACTCAGAAGATATTTAAAACATCATAAAAATTAAAACTGTAAATATTAACAAAAAACTATATTACCAAAAATAGTATATATTGGAAATGTGGGGATGTATTAGAGTTCTACAGAGAAACAAAACCAATAGGAGATAGATATAATAGATGATAGATAGATAGATACATACATACATACATACATAAGTACATACATAATAGATTGATGTGGAGAGAGAGATTGTGAGAAATTGGCTCACATGATTCTGGAGGATAAGAAGTCCCATGATCTACCATCTGCACGTAAGTAAGTATATTCCAGGCCAAGGCAGGAGAAGATGCAATGAGAAGTTCCAACTCATACAGTGAGGCAGGGAAAAAAAAAAAGGGCAAATTCCTCCTTCCTCTACCTTTTGTTCTATTCAGGCCATCAACCCTGAACAGATTAAATGATGCCCACTCACATGCGGAAGAGCATCTACTTTACTCAGTCCACTGATTCAAACACTAATGTCATCTAGAAACCCCCAGAGATACACTCAAAATGTTTAACCTGGATACCCCTTGGTCCAGTCAATGTGACACATAACATTAATCATCACAGGGGAGGTGCAAGACAGTATAAATCCTGATCTATGATATTCAAGCTTAGATAAATGCCTTAAACTAATGAATTGAGAGAGAGCAGTGTAAGTATATAACTTAAAAATATAAAGTAACTATTATAAAAGAGTGAAAGTGCCTGCCAAAGGAAGCTGTGGTTTGAAAGTAAAAAGACATGAAGCAGGAGAATGAATTTTTAATTGTAATCCTTTTAACACTATTAGACTTTATTAAATGTTCTGCATGTATTTTTTTTTATTTAGAAAGTATTTGAAGATAAGGAATGGATTCCAGTAGTCCTTTACTATGCCCTTATCCATTAGCCTTCAGACTTAAAAAATTTAATAAAGGGCACTCTCATTTTGTTAAGTGGCCAATGAACATTTTAAGTCAGCACTCCAAGTGACTTCACATATAAAATCAGAAAAGTACAAACTATTTTAAATTTCACAGTACTCTTTTAGGATGGTTGGTATTCAAACATCTACATGTTCCACATTTTAACTACCCAGTGTCCCAGTGATGGATTTCAGTTTTACTTTCCCATTGTCCCAGTGATGAATGTCCAGGCTTACTTTCCCACTGTCACAGTGATGGGAATCTAGGATTACCTACCTATAGGCCCAGCTTATCCATCTCTGTCCAGGTGGCAGACATCCAGGCTGCCTTCAACTCTTGCCTTGATAAACATTTCTGCAGAGAAAATCCTAAATCCTCACATGTGTCTCCTCAAGCTCCCTGAGATATGTACTCAGAAGTAGAAAGGTAGCCTTGTAGGATACACTTATACTTAATCTGAGTAAGTCATGTCAGATCCACTACCACTACCACTACCACTACCACTAGAAGTGCAATAGAGTTCTTAGGCCTTCATATCTCGGTTGCTATTACCTAACTTTCAAATGCCTGCCAGTCTATAATCATTTACAGTTACAGCTGAATGATGCTTGAACTTGAATTTCTTAAATTACTCACCATTCTGACCATCTTATCACATGCCTCTTAGTTTTCTAAGTTTACTCTTCTGTAATTTCATGTTCATGTATTTTTGTCTGTCCCCTGAGGTGCCTGTTTCTAGTTGATTTTTAGGAGGTACTTGTGTAGTTTATATATTAAGCACTAGTTGCTGTTAGATTTTGAAAATGTTTTTCCACTTATTATCAGTTAATTTTATTCAATGAGTTCTTTATTGAACAGAATGTTTATTTTTACATAATGTTATAAATTTGCAATTTTAATTTTTTTTAATTTTTCAACTTTTAAATTCAGGGAGTATATGTGCAGGTTTGTTACCTGGGTATATTGCATGATGCTGAGGCTTGGGTATAAATGATCCCATCACCTGGGTACTGAGCATAGTACCAACAGTTTTTCCACACCTGCTCCCCTCCCTCCCTGTCCACTCTAATAGTCCCTAGTGTCTATTGTTGCCATCTATATGTTATAAGTACCCAATGGTTAACTTTCACTTATAAATGAGAACACACAGTATTTGGTTTTCTGTTTCTACATTAATTTGCTTAGGTTAATGGCCTCCAGCTGCATCTATATTGCTTTAAACACATGATTTCATTCTTTTGTATGGCTTCATAGTATTCCACAGTGTAGATGTGCCACATTTTCTCTATGCAGTCCACTGTTGATGGGCGCCTAGGTTGATTCTGTGTCTTTGTTATTGTGAATAGTGCTGCACTAAACATGAGAGTGCATGTGCTTTCAGTAGAACAATTTGTTTTCTTTTGGGCATATACCCAGTAATGGATTGCTGGGTCAAATGGTAGTTCTGTTTTTCAAGTTCTTTGAGAAAACTCCAATCTGCTTTCTACAGTGGCTGAAATAATTTATATTTCTACTAAGAGTGTAGAAGTGTTCCCATTTCTCTGCAGCCTCACCAATATCTGTTGTTTTTTGACTTTTCAGTAATAGCTATTCTGACCGGTGTGAGATGCCGTCTCATTTCATTGTGGTGTTTTGTTGTTGTTGCTGTTGTTTTTTGAGATGGAGTCTCTCTCTGTGGCCCAGGCTGATCTCAGCTCACTGCAACCTCCACCACCCTGCCCTGAGCTTAAGCTATTCACCTGCCTAAGCTCTCGAGTAGCTGAAATTGCAGGCACATGCCACCAGGCCCTGCTAATTTTTGTATTTTTAGTAGAGATGGGGTTTCACCATGTTGGCCAGGCTGGTCTCAAAGTCCTGACCTCCAGTGTTCAGCCTGCCTAGGCCTCCCGAAGTGCTGGAGTTACATTATTGTGTTTTTGATTTGCATTTATCTAATGATTAGTGATATGCAGAAACTTTTTAATTTTTAAGTTCCGGGGTACATGTGTAGGATGTGCAGGTTGGTTACATAGGTAAACATGTGCCATGATGGTTTGCTGCACCTATCAACCCACCACCTAGGTATTAAGCCCAGTATGCATTAGCTATTTTTCGTGATGCTCTCCTTCCCTCTACCCCACCCCCTGTATTCTTGATTTAGCTCTCAGCTTGAACAGTATTGGTATATAGAAATACGGCTGGTTTTTGTACATTGATTTTGTATCCTAAAGATTTGCTGAAGTTGTTTATTGATTCCTGGAGCTTTCTGATGGAGTCTTCTGGGTATTCGAGGAATAGAATTATATCATCAGCAAGAAGAGATAGTTTGACTGATTTTCCTATTTGGATGCCTTTCTCTGGCCTGATTACTCTGACTAGTATTTCCAATGCTATGTTGAATAGGAGGGGAAGAGTAGGCATTTTTGTCTTATTCCAGTTATCTAGGAGAATGCTTCCAGTTTTTGCCTGTTCAGTATGTTGCTTGCTGTGGGTTTGTCATAAGTGGCTTTCATCATTTTGAGGTATGTTGCCTAGTTTCTCGAGGGTTTTTACCATGAAAGAATGTTGGATTTTATCTAAAGCTCTTTTTGCATCTATTGAGATGATCATATAGTTTTTGTAACATGATTCTGTTTATGTGATGAATCACATTTACTGATTTGCATATGTTGAACCAACCTTGCATCCTGGGAATGAAGCCTACTTGATTATGGTCAATTAACTTATTGATGTGCTGCTGAATTCAGTTTGTTAGTATTTTGTTGACATTTTCTGCATCTGTGTTCATCAGGGATATTGGCCAGTAGTTTTCTTTAGTGGTTGTATTTGTCAGGGTGTTGCTAGCTTCATATAATGAGTTAAGAGGGAGATCCTCCTCCTCAAATTTTTGAAATTGTTTCAGTAGAACAAGTACCGGGTCTTCTTTGTACATCTGGTAGGATTCGGCTATGAATCCTTCTGGTCCAGGGCTTTTTTGGTTGTTAGGTTTTTTTATTACTGATTCAATTTGAGAACTCAATATTGGTCTGTTCGTGATTTCAATTTCTTCATGACTCAATCTTGGGAGATGTTGTTTTTCCAGGAATGTGTCCATTTCCTCTAGATTTCCCAGTTTGTTTGCATAGAGATGTTCATAATAGTCCCGGAGCATTTTTTTTTTTTTTAATTTCTGTGGGATCAGTTGTAATGTCACTTTTGTCATTTCTGACAGTGCTTATTTCGATCTTTTCTCTTTGTAAATCTGGCTAGTGGTTTATCAACCAAACACCAACTGTTGGTTTCATAAATTCCTTATATGAATTTTTGGGTGTCGATTTCATTCAGTTCCACTCTAATTTTAGTTATTTCTTTTATTTTGCTAGCTTTAGGGTTAGTTCATCTTTGTTTTTCTAGTTCTTTGAGGTGCAATGTTAGATCATTAATTTGAGATCTTCCTAACTTTTTGAAGTAGGCATTTAGCACTATAAACTTTCCTCTTAACTCTGCTTTTGCTAAATCCCATAGATTAGGGTAGTTTGTGTCTGTTTTTATTTAGTTGAAATTTTTTTTTATTTCTGGCTTGATTTCATCATACACCCCAAAGTCATTCAGGAGGACATTGCTTAATTTCCATGAAATTGTATGGTTTGGGGAGATTTTCTTGCTATTTATTTTTATTTTTATTTCACTATGGTTTGAAAGTACAGTTGGTAGGATTTTGATTTTTTTGAATGTATTGAGACTTGCTTTATGGGGGATTATGTGGTCAGTCTTGGACTATGTTACACGTGCAGATAAAAAAATGTATATTCTGTGGTTGATAGGTGGGGTATTCTGTAGATGTCTATTAGGTCCAATTTGTCAAGTGTCAAGTTTAAGCCCAGAATTTTTTTGTTAGTTTTCTGACTTGATGATCTGTCTGACGCAGTCATTGTGGTGTTGAAGGTCCTCACTATTGTGTGAATGTCTAAATCTTATAACAAGTCTAGAAGTACTTGTCTTATGCATCTGGATACTCCAGTATTGGGAGCTTAAATATTTAGGATAATTAAGTCTTCTTGAATTGAACACTTTATCATTATGTATTGCCCTTCTTTGTTCTTTTTTCCTGTTGTTGGTTTAAAGTCTGTTTTGTTCTGATATAAGAATAGTAATTCCTTCTCTTTTTCCTTTTCCATTTGCATGGCAGATCTTTCTCTGACACTTTATTTTGAGCCTATGAGTGTCATTATGTTTGAGATTGGTCTCGAAGACAGCGGATGAATGCGTCTTTTTTTTTTATCCAGTTTGCCACTCCGTGCTTTTAAGTGGGATATTTAGATCATTTATGTTCAAAGTTAATATTGATATATGAGGTTTTGAACCTATTGTAAAGTTGTTAGCTGTTTGCTCTGTAATTCTATTATGTTTTTGCTTTAGAGGGTCTACAGGCCGCGTACTTAAGTATGTTTGTGTAGTAGCAGGTATCACTCTTTTGTTTCCATGTTTAGACTTCCCTTAGGTCTCTTTTAAGGTTGGTCTAGTGGTAGCAAATTCCTTTAGCACTTGCTTGTCTAAAAATGATTGTATTTCTCCTTCACTTATGAAGCTTTGTTTGCAGAATTCGAAATTCTTGTTTGGAATTTCTTTCTTTTTCTTTTTCTTTTTTCTTTCTTTCTTTTTTTTTTTTTTTTTTTTGAGAATGCTGAAAATAGGTCCTCAGGCCAGGCGTGGTGGCTCATACCTGTAATCTCAGCACTTTGGGAGGCCAAGGCAGGTAGATTCCTTGAGGTCAGGAGTTCGAGACCAGCCTGGGGAACATGGTGAAACTCCGTCTCTACTAAAAGTATGAAAATTAGTCGGGCATGGTGGTACATGCCTGTAGTCCCAGGTACTTGGAAGACTGAGGCAGGAGAATTGCTTGAACCTGGGAGGCAGAGGTTGCAGTGAGTCAAGATCATGCCACTGCACTCCAACCTGGATGACAGCAAGACTCTGTCTCAAAAAAAAAAAGAAAAAAAAAAAAAAATAGGTCCTCATTCTCTCCTGGTTTGTAAGGTTTATGCCAAGAAGTCTGCTGTTAGCCTGATATGGTTCCCTCTGAAAGTGATTTACCCTTTTTCTCTAGCTGCCTTTCAGATTTGTGTTTTTTAATTTAGCATTGACCTTGAACATTCTGGTGACTATATGCTTTGGTGATGTTTGTTTTGTATAGTATCTTGCAAGTGTTCTCCAGATTTCTTGTATCTGGATATCTACCTCTCTAGTAATATTAGGGAATTTTTCTTGAATTACTCCCTCAATATGCTTTCCAGGTTGTTTACTTTTTCTACTCTCTTAGAATCCCAATAATTCATAGGTTTGGTCACTTTACATAATCCCATATTTCTCAAAGACTTTGCTCATTTTATAAAATTCTTTTTTCTTTATTTTTATCAGCCTAGATTAGTTCAGAAGACCAGTCTTCAAGCCCTGAAATTCAATCCTCTGCTTCATCCAGTGCAGTGATAAGGTTTTCGATTATATTTTGAAATTCCTTAAGATTTTTAATTCCAGAAACTCTGATTTATTTTTAAGATGTTTATCTCTTCTTTCATTTCCTAGATTGTTTAAAAGTTTCTTTGTGTTAATTTTCAACCTTGTCTTGGATCTCATTGAGCTTCCTTGCAATTCCTACTTTGAATTCTTTATCTGTCATTTGTGAATTTCAATTTCAGTTAAGGAACCATTCCTGGAGTGCTAGTAGAATCTTTGGTGGAGTCACTATGTTCATCTTCAACTAAAATTCCAGGTAGTGGTGAGTCCAATTATTTCATGAGTCCCTCATTTCACAAAACATGAAAGCTAATTCTTTTTAAATCTTTTTTTTTTTTTTTTTTTTTCTTGAGATGGAATTTTTGCTCTTATTGCCCAGGCTGGAGCACAATGGCATGATCTCGGCTCTCTGCAATCTCTGCTCCCTGCAATCTCCGCTTCCTGGGTTCAAGCGATTCTCCTGCCTCAGCCTCCTGAGTAGCTGGGATTACAGGTATGTGACACCATGTCTGGCTAATTTTGTATTTTTAGTAGAGACAGGGTTTCTCCATGTTGATGAGTCTGGTCTCGAACTCCCGACCTCAGGTGATCCACACGCTTTGGCCTCCCAAAGTGCTGGGATTATAGGCGTAAGCCACCATCCCTGGCTTACTTCATTTTTTAAATGGGTTTATTTTTTGTTTTTACCCAATCAATGGAAAAAAAAAAATTAGACATGGTGAAATTTACAATCGGTGACATCATCTTTCACTCTGTCTGTACTATGAGTTTCTACACTTAAAGCTCAGCATTATTGGTATAACACTTTAAGACACCATGAGGATTCTCCAGTGAAGAAAAAGGGGGAAATTAAAAATGATCTGCAAACAACTAAGAATAACTAAACATTGAATCAGACCTAAAATATTTTCTAATTCCTCTGCACATTGCATCCCATTACTATCCAGGCAGATCAGACAACAGGGCAGTAAGGAAGAGAGAAGCCACTTGGTAAATATTTTCAAGGGATGTTAACAGAATATTTTTCAATGAAAAAAAAAAACTCATGGTTTCTTATCTTTGCCATAAAGCAATAAAGGGGTGAGAAATATGAAATCTCAAATGGAGATATTAAATGACTGAATTTAAGAAAAAGACCATAATTTCTGACAAAATAGAAAAAATTAATTGGGATGTACTAGGTTTGTTTGTTTTGCCTTCTTTGTTTTTAAGGATACTTATATTTCACATTGGTCTCATTGATAAGGTGATCCAAAAAAACTTTTTTGTTTTTTTTTTGAGACAGAGTCTCACTGTGTCACCCAGGCTAGAGTGCAGTGGCACCATCTCGGCTCACTGCAACCTCGATCTCCTGGGCTCAAGCAATTCTCCTGCCTCAGCCTCCCAAGTAGCTGGGATTATAGGCACTCACCACCATGCCTGCCTAATTTTTGTATTTTTAGTATAGGCTGGTCTCAAACTCCTGACCTCATGATCCACCCACTTCCCAATGTGGTGGGATTACAGGCATGAGAGTGAGTTTTTCAGTATCATTTTAAAAAGTACAAGTGAATGTGGATCCATCTGTGGGAAAAAAAAAAAAAAACAACTACAAAAAGACAAAGATGCAATACTCAACGCCTGCACAGGACAACACACTGGAGCTGACCAAGCACATGCTTTATAAACGCTTTTTCAAAATCAAATGTTAGAACACACAAGAAACTGGTTTGTTCTTATTGTTTATTTTGATTGTGTCATTCTTTGCACATCACCTCCTCCTTGTCCTGGCATTTCGCATAGTGAGAAAAGTCATCGAAGATGGAGGTTGTGTGCTTGTAGGAAGCAATAATTTTCAGCACTTGTTTTTCTTTTTCTAAAGGCACCTCCTGTGTTTTATGGTTTATGACTGGCTTGCTGTCATGATTCTCCAGTCTGATGTGCCTGAGCTGGTTATTGGGCACATCACTGACAAAAATCCACTTGATACGAAACTTTCCCTTCCATTTGTCTTGAGACCAGACTCCAGCACTGGTGCTGCTGTCCATAGAGCACTTCATCTCGGTCATCCCACAGAAATACCCACTCCCACTGATGCTGAAGAGCAGGTAGGCAGGCCCCTTGCTGCTTATGGAGCTGAATGCACTGTTCAAGTACATAGTGCATGTTCTGTGCTACACAAAATGGAGTACCTAATGGAGTGGTGAATGTCATCCTCAGAATAGCTCTTTACAATGTACACATGTCCAGTTTTGAGATTCCGGTCAAATTCTTTAGGATTATAATTGTGGGCAGCTTTCAGTTTTTTTTTACACTTGGGGCAGAATTAGTCTTGGTATTTCCAGGAGAGTTACTGTCACTGTTGGCCCCTCTTCTCTGCCCAAATGCCATATTTCCAGTAGGTCTGGAGTGACTGCTGAGGGTTCTGATACTGTGGTTGAGCCAAAGCAGGAAGCTTCATTGGGAGAAGATGAGGCACCTTCTGGGGTTGTGAGGATAGTGTCTCCTGGGGGTCTGGGGTCTTCAGCATAGGCCCCTTGTTATCCCTGGTGTCAATATCCATGTTATGCTTTATAGATGGAGTGGGCAGTGCACCCCCTATGACAGGCCCACTCTTTGTTTCCATTTTAGGCCATGGTTTTGCAGGCTTGCTGGCAATGGCAGCCCATGAGGTCAGCTTTGAAACTGTCATGTTCACATATGTCCCATCATTGCCAGAAAGGATGCCAATCAGTGCCACACTGCTGATGGCAGAGCCTACTGTCCTTGACTGCAGAGGAGCTGACATCCCCAATCTTCAGGCTGACCATGTCCTGCTACAGGCTGTTCACCCCAGAGGCCTTGCTAAAGGTGTCACTGTGAAAGCCCATCTGTCCATCAACCACTGTGCAGCCCAGGGAGCTTGGGGGTAGATGTAGCTGCTCCCATATGTAGAGCTCTGAATCTGCTACCCTTGAGACCCACTTGTCCTCCCTGCCAAGAATACAGGGTTTGGGGGTAAAAATTAAACCTGTGCTGATAGATTTTGCTCTCCAGACTCCAAGGCTACCCCAAAACAGAATTGTGCATAAAATTATGATCTCTGTTACTGAGCTGTTCATAGGTGGTGAGATGTCGAATCAAAGGGTCCTTGCAGTGGACCACAGAGCCTCAGTGAGGGATTAAGGAACTCCAGTGGATGGTGGGTAATAGCTGTAGTGAAACTGAGGGCTCACTACGTTGTCCAGGCTGTTCTCAAACTCCTGGGCTCAAGCAATCCTCCCGCCTCAGCCTCCCAAGTAGCTGGGATTATAAGCATGTGCCACCAGGCCTGGCTATCTTGCCATTTCTCTCCTAGTATCTACCTACTGAACAAAATTTTGAAGACAAAAGGGCAAGAACTGTGGTGATCTTGTTTACTAATGCTTATCCCAGTGCCTTCCATGGGGTAGACAGGTGCTCAATAAAGTCTGCAGAATCAGTAAATAAATGGAAAGAATGGGTATTTCATACATAACTGGAAATTTATATAATAAATGAAAGCCTATGAGAAAAACTAGATTTAGTTTTAACTAGTTTGACCTTATAAAATAAGTGAAAGAAAGGGCTAATGGTGATGAAAGAATAAATAAAATATAAAACCATAGAGAAAATCAACAAGGTCAAAGTCATTTTTTAAAATTTTTTATAAAATTGATAAAGTCCTAGCAAGATGGCATAAGTAAATTACTGACAAATATGAGATAGGGGACATTATTATAGATACTAAAGAAATTAATGAGATAATAGAAGATGTTATGAAAATTTTATGTTAATAAATTTGTCAACTTAAATGAAATGGACAAATTTAGAAATAGGTAAACAAATTTTGATATGTTGATACAATGAAATACTGCATAGCAATACAAATAAATGAACTATTACTAGATACAATATGCATCACAAAAACATTTTGTAAAGTGACAGAAGTCATCCCCAACATAAAACACACTGCATATTTCTATCTATATGAAGTTAAAGAACAGGCGAAAATCATCAATGGATACAAACAAAAGAATAGTGATTTTCATTTGGGGGATCTTTGGAGGTGGTATGAATGGAAAAGGAAATGAGGGAACTTTCTAAAACAGCCATTCTCAATTAGATGCTGTGAGAGAATTAGGCCTCACAGAAAATAATTTGAGACTCTACTTTCTTAATTAGTCTAATAATGATACATAGTATTCTTGATGCACAAGAGGTAAACTGATTAATTAGAAACAGTGTGTGCCTTTGGGCATGACGATTTAACTCCCTTCTGGATCCCCAGTTGAGCGGTACTGTCTGAGCCTGCACTGTTCCATATTGTAGCCACTAGCCACATGTGGCCATATGAATTTAAATTTAATTATTTAAAATTAAATAAAATTTAAAATGTAGTTCCTCAGTCAGACCAGCCACACTTCAAATGCTCAAAAACCATATATTGCAAGAGCTACTATATTAGATAATACATATGTGTCAATTTCATCTCAAATTTTAAAAATAAGAAGTTAGCACAAATAAGTTTATATTATGTATGAGTAAGGTTTTGAAGTTTGATGACAGTAAGGCGTTATGTCTCATGAAACACAAAAAACAAAACAAAACAAAAAAACTCTTACTTTTGTCAATTTTCATAATGTAACACATCTACTAAACTACAACATTTCATATTACTACCAGTCCTGAATAATCACTTTCCATGAAAATTGCAATTTAGAAATGTGTATCTGGGCTTGAGTTCGTTTCGAAATATAATTAATACCCCCAGGACTGGTCAGATTTGTTTCAGCCAATTTGTCTTTAAAGGATTATAGAACCAGGGTATTTTGCAGCAATACATGTAACAAATGTTTAATATTCTAGATGGGCTTTAACACAGCACACTTGGTGAAAAACATCACCACTACTACAAACAATAGAACACTTTCTATATTAGCCAAGTTAAACATATCAGCATTTTTCATGAAGTCATGCAATCAAACAGACTTTATTTTACAAGTCACTGTTCATTGGACTATAAAATGAGTTTGCTAAATTAATATTTCAATGAATTACATTTAAAGAGAATATATAGATTTTCAAGTGCTATTGGTTTAGACCAAAACGTCTTAGAACCCAAAAACAAAGTTATCAATAGTTGTCAGCAGTCTGTAAGTACTCAACTTAAAGAAATATGTGTAAATTATGAATTCATTCCAAACATCCAAACAAGAAAATAAAATGGAAAAAAAGACTCTGATTCCTAGAATAGCCTATAGCCAATTTTCTCCCAAAAGAATGCTTATTTTAAATAAAGTCTCAGCCCTACAAAATGTAACAGCTGAATTATGGTCTAAGGTTAAGCACATATATAGATATATAAAGTCTAGTGTGTATATAACAAACTAGCTTGCCCTAAGGCTCAGGAGGCCCCAACAATGTCCAGTTGGTTTTGGAAAAATGAGTTTTAAGCCACAGAGCTCAGTCACAGTGTGCTCCAGGCAGCTTGCCCTGTTTTTCAAGAGCCTATTGTACTCATATCTTACCAATTCCACTTTCAGGGACATCATGTCAGTAGCTTGAATTAGGCCACAGTGGAAATTTCCAGATGGTTCTTATTTAAACACTGAAATAACGTAAGTAATAACACACTGGAAAATGACAATAATATGAAATAGGTCCTACACTAGAAATATGTTTTATGGTTTGTCGTTGTGTTGCCCCATGGCTCCTCTCACCCACTCCACAATCTTATTTAATGACATCTCCAATCTCTGGATGCTCAGGCAAAATACTTTGCAATGATGCTTCTCTTTATCTCACGCCCCTTTTGTCACCTATCAAAAAAATTTGGCTGCTGTTACTTTCAAAATATATACAGAATTCAACTGTTTCCCACACTTCTCACTGCTACCACCCTAGACCAGGCCATCAACAGCTCTTTCCCTGTCTTCATCGGCTCTTAACTGCTGCCATTCTACCCCCTACCACCTAGTCTCAGAATACCAGCCCCAGGGACACTCAAAACCCTGTTGGCTCCCCATTCATAGTAAAAAATCCGAAGTCCTTACAGCAGTCTGTTGATCTGACCCCTGTTCCCACTCTGAACATAGTTTTAGCTACTTTCCTCTCACTCTCTTCACTCTAGCCACATAGACCTTTTTGCTGTTCCTTCAACACCCCAGGAAAATTCCCACTTCCATGCCTTTGCATGAATTGTCCTAGTATTAGAATGCCCTTGCCTAATACCTGTATGACTACCTCTGTCACTCCCTTCAAGTCTTGACTCAAATGTCACCTTCTTAATAAGTCTAATCACAAGCTCCAATTGCAATGCCCTCTTCAGCAATTGCCACTCCCCTTTGTCCTGCTCCAGTTTCCCTTTCCTCCCATAGCACTTATTAACTTCTAACATACTATACAATATTACTTATTTTATGTAAATAAAGGCAAGTAAAGTTAATACTTTATGAAATCAGAATCTTTCATCAATTTTATTTGCAGCTGTATCCCATGCCTATGGAATAGTGCTTGGCACATCATAGTTGCTCAAGAAATGTTTGTTAATGAAGGCCAGGCGCGGTGGCTCAAGCCTGTAATCCCAGCACTTTGGGAGGCCGAGACGGGCGGATCACGAGGTCAGGAGATCGAGACCATCCTGGCTAATCCTGGCTAACATGGTGAAACCCCGTCTCTACTAAAAAAACTACAAAAAACTAGCCGGGCGAGGTGGCAGCGCCTGTAGTCCCAGCTACTCGAGAGGCTGAGGGAGGAGAATGGCGTGAACCCGGGAGGAGGAGCTTGCAGTGAGCTGAGATCCGGCCACAGCACTCCAGCTTGGGTGATAGAGCGAGACTCCGTCTTAAAAAAAAAAAAAAAAAAAAAAAAAGAAATGTTTGTTAATGAAAAAATGAGTGGCTATCCCAAACTCTAAAGAATGTCAGATAGTTTTGTTTCCTCCTTTGATCTGAAGATGTTTGGGAACATGATAACTGGATCTGAAAGCCATCCAAATGTGTTGTGAAAACGTTCAGAATTGTTTAATCACATCTGTGATTCTATTCTGTGTACCAAAATCTGTCAGAAATCTAATGCCAAAATTGTTATTGGAATTTTCTTGCTCACTGCATCACTTCTAAGAACAGTTTGAATAATTTCCTGAGACCCTAAAGGCTATAAATATACAATCTGCTTCTTAACTGGTGAAGAGACTCTAGATTGTGTAAAGGTTTTAAACATATTTTGGGAGACATACGTGGTTTGAACACTAAAATTAACCTATGATTTACAGGAGCAAAAAACAAATGATTTTAGCATCCAGTAAAATTTTATGCTTGAGTGCTCCATTATTTTATATCAGTATATAAAACTACTTTTCATTTTCTTTACTGGATACTACCAAGGTACAAATAATAATTCAAAATCTAGAAGTGTAAAATTCTTATAACATCAAAGAACCAGCAGAACTAGTGTACTTTGTATTGTTCAATAATGTAGGTGAAGGTACGAGAATGTATTATTGCATTTAAATACTCCAATTCCAAAATTTTATAAAATGTCTTTAAATTATACGAAAATGATCAATATATTTTGAAGCAAATTTCTCAAATAGCCTTAAGACACAATCTTCATAGCCATAGAAATGTAAAGCAACAAATAACCTACATTTGTTTTAAAAATGTGTTGCAATGCTATATACACCTAACATATGCTTTAGAAGTTTAAATTCATTGCTATAGCAGTATACATGACTGACAGCTTTAGAATAAGTTAAATAAATGAAAAAGAATTTTTAACACTATTTTGAGTGCCTGGATGGAAAGAAGTTAAAAGAGAACAAACACAGGGAATTCCATCTTCTCTATACCTCTGGAGGACAAGAGAGTTGTTTGTTATTCATTTGTTTGTTGCTCTCTTTTAGAAACAAAGTGATGGTACATGAGCTACATTTTCACCTATCAATTTTTGGCAGAAGCATCTAAACAAGTGGTGCAAAAAGGAACTATGGCTCCTGCTGTCATGGCTGAGATAACCATAGCCATCAGCATTGAATGGTGATGTAAGAAATGTAATCATTGCAGCAATCAAAGAGCACAAGCCCTACCTGGTCCATTCATATGTAACTCAATGAGCATTGTTCTCCTTGGGCAAAATAAGCAGCCCCAAAGTGCAGGTGAACAGAAGATATGGTGAGATTACTGGCTAAATTTGGCATGAATCCTAGCCAGTTTCAAAGTTCATATTGGAAGGAAAACCACTAAAAAGGACGTATTACTAAGCAGTAATGTATATTAAGAGCACAGTATTATTGTTGATTAAATTCTCAAGTATTTATTAATTTTTAATGCACCATATGCCTTCCTAAGAAAAGCTTAGACCTCACTTGCCTCTAGAATCCTTGTTTCAGTGTGTACTAAATATTTAGGAATGGCATATGAAAATTTTCCAGTTTTTCTGTACCTTTCACTTAAATAACAAGTATCTAGTAATTGCCTACCATTCAAAAGAAACATATTGGGAGTGCAACAATAAACAAGGTAAGTGATGCTAGTAATTTTTGTACATTGATTTTGTATCCTGAAACTTTGCTGCAGTTGTTTATCAGCTTAAGAGGCTTTTGGGTTGACACTATGGAGTTATCTAGATATAGTATCTTGTCATCTACAAACAGAGATAGTTTGGCTTCTTCTCTTCCTATTTAGATGCCCTTTGTTTCCTTCTCTTGCCTGATTTCTCTGGCTAAGACTTCAGTACTATGTTGAATAGAAGTGGTCAGAGAGGGCATCCCTGTCTTGTGCCACTTTTCAAGAGGAATATTTCCAGCTTTCGTCCATTCTGTATGATGTTGGCTGTGAGTTTGTCACAGATGATCCTTATCATTTTGAGGTATGTTCCTTTAATACCTAGTTTATTGACAGTTTTTAACAGTAAGGACAGTTGTCACTTTAAATTAAAAGCTAGAAACGATTATGCTTATTGAGAGAAGCCAAAAGCTAGGCCTCTTTTGCAAAATAGCCAAGTTTTGAATGAAAAGGAAAAGCTCTTGAAGAAAATTAAAAGTGCTACTCCAGTGAACACATGAATAAGAAAACAAAACAGTCTTATTACTGATATTTTAAAAGTTTGAAGAGCCTGTATAGAAGATCAAAGCAGCTATAATATTCCCTTAACCCAAAGTCTAATCCAGAGTGAGGCCCTAACTCTCTTCAGTTCTAAGAAGGCTGAGAGAGGTGAGAAAGCTGCAGAAGAAGAGTTTGAAGCTAGCAGAGGTTTATTCGTGAGGTTTAAGGAAAGGAACTGTCTCCATAATACAAAAGTACAGGCTAGGCATGGTGGCTCATGCCTGTAATCCCAGCACTTTGGGAGGCCGAGGCAGATGGATCACGAGGTCAAGAGATTGAGACCATCCTGGCCAACACAGTGAAACTCCGTCTCTACTAAAATTCCAAAACGTAGCTGGACGTGATGGTGCGTGTCTGTGATCCCAGCTACTCAGGAGGCTGAGGCAGGAGAATCGCTTGAACCCAGTAGGCGGAGGTTGCAGGGAGCCAAGATCGCGCCACTGTACTCCAGCCTGGCAGCAGAGCAAGAGTCCATCTCAAAACAACAACAAAAAAGTGCAGGGTGAGGCAGCAAGTGCTCACGTAGAAGCTGCAGCAAGCAATCCAGGAGATCTAGCTAAGATAATTGATAAAGGTGACTACACTAAACAACAGATGATTAATATGGATGAAACAGCCTTATATTGGAAGAAGATGCCATCTAGGACTTTTATAGCTGGAGAAGTCAGCCCGGCTCCAAAGATTCAAAGAACAGGCTGACTTTCTTGTTAGGGGCTAATGTAGCTAGTGACCTGAAGTTGAATCCCATGATCATTTACCATTTCAAAAATCCCAGGGTCCCTAAGAATTATGCTAAATCTACTCTGCCTGCTCTATAAATGAAACAAGAAAGCCTGGGAGACAGCACATCTATTTACATAATTATTTACTGAATATTTTAAGCCCACTTTTAAGACCTATTGCTCAGACCAAAAAAAAAAAAAAAATCTCTTCAAAATGTTACTGTTTATCGACAAAGCATGCATGGTCACACAAGAGCTGGTAGAGATGTAGAAGGAGATTAATATTTTTTGTATTTTTTCAATTTTTTTTATTATTAAACTTTAAGTTCTGTGGTACATGTACACAACGTTCAGGTTTGTTACATAGGTAACATTGATGGGCATTTGGGTTGGTTCCAAGACTTCACTATTGTGAACAGTGCTGCAGTAAACACATGTGTGCATGTGTCTTTATAGTAGCATGATTTATAATCCTTTGGGTATATACCCAGTAATGGGATCACTGGGTCAAATGGTATTTCTAGTTCTAGATCCTTGAGGAGTCACCAAACTGTCTTCCACAATGGTTGAACTAATTTACACTCCCACCAATAGTGTAAAAGCATTCCTATTTCTCCACATCCTCTCCAGCATCTGTTGTTTCCTGACTTTTTAATGATTGGCATTCTAACTGCCATGAGATGGTATCTCATTTTGGTTTTGATTTTCATCTCTCTAATGACCAGTGGTGATGAGCATTTTTTCATAAGCTTGTTGGCTGCATAAATGTGTTCTTTTGAGAAGTATCTGCTCATATCCTTTGCCCACTTTTTGATGGGCTTTTTCTTGTACATTTGTTTAAGTTCTTCGTAGATTCTGGATATTAGCCCTTTGTCAGATGGGTAGATAGCAAAAATTTTCTCCCATTCTGTAGGTTGTGAGATTAATGTTTTAATGTCCCCTAACACAACCTCCACTTTGTAGCCCATGGATCAAGAAGTGATTTTGACTTTCACATCTTATTGTTTAAGAAATACGTCTTGCAAGGCTATGGGTGCCATACACAGTGAGTCCTCTGATGGATCTTGGCAATGTAACTTGAAAACCTTCTGGAAAGGATTCACCATTCTAGAAAACAATAATAAATTTGTGATTCCTGAGAGGAGGTCAAATATTAACATTAACAGAAGTTTGGAAGAAGTTGATTCTAATGTTCATGGATGACTTTGAGGAGTTTAAGGTTTCAGTGGAAAGAGTAATTGTAGAGGTGGTGGAGATAGAATGAGAACTAGCATTTAAAATGGAGCCTGAAGATGTGACTGGATTGCTGAAAGCTTAAGATAACACTAATTTATGAAGAGTTACTTTTTACAGATGAGCAAGAAAAGTAGTTTCTTGAGATAGAAACTTCTTCTGGTGAAGATGCTCTAAACATTATAGAAATTAAAACAAAGGATTTAGAATACTATGTAAACTTAGTTGACAAAAGAGTGGCAGGGTTTGAGAGGATTGACTCCAATCTTGAAAGAAGTTCTACTGTGGGTAAAATGTTATCAAGCAACATAGTAAGCTACAGAGAAATCTGTCATGAAAGCAAGAGTCAAGTGATACAGCAAACTTGATTGTTGTCTTAAGAAATTGCCACAGGCACCCCAACCTTCAACAACCACCACCCTTATCAGCCAACAGCCAACAACATTGAGGCAAGACCCTCCACAAGCAACAAGACCATGACTTACTGAATGTTCAGATGATTGTCAGTGTTTTTATTAGCAATACAATATGCTTTAATTAAGGTATGTATATCGTTTTCTTAGACATAACGTTATTGCACAGTTAATATACTACAGTATGGTTAAACATAACTTTTAAATACACTGGAAAACAAAACAATTTCTGTGACTTTCTTTATTGCAACATTCATTTAATTGTGGTGGTCTGAAACCAAACTTGAACTATCTTCAAAGTCTGTATAAATGAAGCCTAGAAGGATACCATCTAAGCAGTTAATAGTGGTAGACAACAGATTCAAATTTGTACACTTGGTGTGCAATTTGAACCACTTAAATAAGCATATTTCACTTCTCTAATAAAAAACAATTTTTCATTGGGTACATCTGTACAATATCTTGCTACCCACCTAATTATTAACAAATGCTTTGTGATGTAATTATCTGGGAAGCAGAGTAAGATGGCAGGATAAACAACTCCACTGATCATATCCCCCACAAGTACATCAACCTAACCACTATCTAAAAAGAAAAAAAAAAATTAAAAACCTTCATAAGAGCTAAAAACCAGATGAGCCCTCATAGTACCTGGTTTTAACTACACGTCACTGAAAGAGGTACTGAAGAGATAGAAAAAATCCTTGATTTGCCAGTGCCACCCCATCCCCATCACCCCAGCACTGCCAGCATATTGAAGAGAGCATCTCTGGGTGCTGGGGGAGGGAGAACAGCAATTGTGAGCCACTGAACTCAGTGCTGTCCTGGTAGAGCAGAAAGCAAAACCAGGCCAAATTCAGCTGATGCCCAACCACAGAGGGAGCATTTAAACCAGCCCTTGCCAGAGGGGAATTACCAATTCCAAAAGTCCAAACTTGAATTCCCACAAACCTCACCACTAAGGGCCAAAGTGCTCTGAGTCTCTAAGTAAACATGAAAGGCAATCTAGGACATAAGGACTGCAACTCTTAGGCAAGTCCTAGTGCTGAACCTGGCTAAGAAACAGTGGAGCACACAACCTACTGAGACATCCGGGGCAGCTAAGGAAATGCTGGCGCCACCTTTCCCCTAATCACAGGCAGTATAGCTCCTGGCTCCAAAAGAGACCCCTTCCTTACGCTTGAAGAAAGAAGAGGAAAGACAGGGGAGGACCTTGACTTGCATCTTGAATACCAGCTCTGCCACAGTAGAATAGGGCACTGCTCAGTCATGAGGACCCCCATCCTAGGTCCTAGCTCCCAGACAACTTTTCTAGACACAACCTGGCCCAGAATGGAAACTGTTACCTTGAAAAGAATAAACTATTCTTGGCACCATTTATCACCTGCTAACTGAAGAGTCCTTGAGCCCTGAACAACCAGCAGCAATACCCAGAAACTACATCAAGGGCCTTGAGTGAGCTTTTGAGATTCACGGGTTTCAGGTGAGATCCAGCATGTTACTGGCTATGGTGGCTACAGAGAAATTTCTCATGAAAGGAAGAGTCAAGTGATACAGCAAACTTTATTGTTGTCTTAAGAAATTGCCACAGGCACCCCAACCTCCTTCTGCTTGAGAAAAGCAGAAGAAAAAATACAGGGGAATTTCCCTTGCACTTTTACGTACCAGCATGGCCACAGGAGGATAGAGAATACCAAGTGGGCTCTTAGGGTCCCTGATTCCAGATCTTGGCTCTTTTCAAGTATCTCAGGACTTGCCCTGGCCCAGCGGGGAGCCTACTGCCCTAAAAGGTGAGCCCCAGGTCAGGCAACATTCATCACATGCTTATTTAAGAATCATTGGGCCTTACGGGAACGTCAGCAGTAGTCAGGCAGAACTCCTCATGGCCTGTGGTGGCCATGACTATGAGGTGAAGCTTCTCTGACTTCAGAAAGGGGAGAAAAGAGTGGAAAGGACTGTATCTTGTGGTTGAGTGTCAGCTCAGCCACAGTACAAGAGTACACCATGTAGATTTCTAAGGTTTGTGACTCTAGTCCCTGACTCCCAGACAGAAACTGTGGATTCACTGGGGCCTGAGAGAACTTGCCACCCTGAAGGGAAGGACACAGGCTTGTCTGGCTTTTTGTAGAGCCCTGCTGATTGTAGAGCCTCAGGGCCTTGAGCAAACATAGGCAGTAACCAGGGAGTGGTTACAGCAGGCCTTAGATGAAACCCAGTGCTGTAATGGCTTCAGGTCTGATCCGGGGCAGTCATAGTGGTGGTGGCCACAGGGGTACTTGTGTCACTCCACCCCTAGCTGTAGGTGGCTCAGAACAGAGGGAGACTCTGTTTGTTTACTAGAAAGTAAGGGAAGAGAACAAGAGTCAGCAAGGGGTAATGAGAGAATTCTCCCAGATCTTGCCCAAGACCATCAAGGTGGTACATCAGTGAGTCTACAATAACCAGGGCTTGGGGTGCTCCCTGAAGCAAATGCAGTTTAGATCACAAAACCCAAGTCCTTGAAAATATCTAGAAAGCATTCCCAAGAAGGACAGGTATAGACAAGCCCAGATAGTGAAGACTACAATAAATACCAAACTCTTCAATGTTAAGACACTGAAGAAAATGTGCTAGCATTAACACCATCTAGGGAAACATGACCTGACCAAATGAACGAAATAAGGCACCAGGAGCCAATCCTGGAAAAAGAGATGTGTAGCCTTTCAGACAGAGAATTCAAAATGACTGTCTTGAGGCAAAGGAATTCAGGATAAAACAGAGAAGGAATTCCAAATTCTATCAGATAAATTTAACAGAGATGAAAATAATCAAAAAGAATCAAGCAGAAACTCTGAAGCAGAAAAATGCAATTGTCACACTGCAGAATGCACCAGAGTCTTTTATTAGTAGAATTGATCAAGCAGAAGAAATAATTAGTGAGCTTCAAGGCAAGCTATTTGAAAATACACAGAAGAGACAAAAGAAAAAAGAACAACAACAAAAAAAAAAAGAAGCATGCCTAAAAGATACAGAAAATAGCCTGTATAAAAATAGCCTTTAAGGCAAATTTGAGTTACTGACCTTAAAGAAGAAGCAGAGAAAAAGAAGTAGAAAGTTTATTCAAAGGAATACAAACAGAAAAATTCCCAATCCTACTGAAAGATGGCAGTATCTGAATACAAGAAGGTCATATGAACACCAAGCAGACTTAATCCAAAGAAGATGACCTCAAGGCATTTAATAAACAAACTCCCAAAAATCAAAGAAAGGATTCTAAAAGCAGCAAGAGAGAAGAAACAACATACACTGGGGGTCCAATATGTCTGACACCAGACTTTTCAATGGAAAGTCAGAAGAGAGTAGCAAGACATATTTAAAGTGCTGAGGGGGAAAAAAAGCAAAACTTTACCCTAGAATAAATATCTGGTGAAAATACCCTACAAACATGAAGTAGACAAACAAAAGTTGAGGAATTTCATCAACACCAGATCTGTCCTACAAGAAATGGTAAAAGGAGTAATTCAATCAGAGAAAAATAGGAATGTTAATCAGTAAAAAGTAATCACCTGAATGTACAAAACTCGCTGGTAAAAGTATGTATGGAAAAACGCAGCATAGTGTAACACTTGAACTGTGATGTGTAAACTACTCTTAGATAGAAAGACTAAAAGATGAACCAATCAAAAATAATAACTACAACAACTTTTCGAGACATAGAAAGTATAATAAGATGCAGATAAAATCAACACAAAGTTTAAAAGTTGGGGGGATGGAGGGCAAAGTAAAGGTGTAGAGTTTTTATTTTACATACACTGACTCCAGGCTTCCCAGTGAAAGTGACAGCAACTCCAGCAAGGCAGGAGGTTGGACCTCTGTACATACCCCTTTGAAGGCGACTGAATCCAGGGAGCCAAACAGTGACTGTCCCTGGGCCCCACTTCCACAGCACCACATAGGATAAGACCCACTGGCCTGGAATTTCAGCCAGTCACCAGAAATAGCAATGCATCTACCTGGGACAGGGTTCCTGTGGGGAGGAATGAGCCGCCATCTTTTCTGTATGAGAGACTGAGCTGTTCCAGTCTTAGGGCTTTGGAGAGTCCAAACTGGCCAAGGGCAGAAGGGATCCCCCAGCACAGCACAGCTACCCTACCAAAACATGGCTAGACTGCTTCTTCACGTGAGTCTTCAATCTGTACCTCCTCACTGGGTGGGACTTTCCAACCAGGGCCTCAAGACACCCTCACCAGTGTTCTCAGGCCATAGAGATTTGAATACACCCTGAGAGGAAGTTCCCAAAGGGAAGGGCAAGCCACTATCTTTGCTGGTTGGGCGACTTAGACATTCGAGGCTGTGGGCTTTGGAAATCTCAAGCTGACTGGGGCAGAAGTGGTACCCCAGCACAGCAGAGCTGCACTATGAAAGGCATGACCAGACTGCTTCTTTAAGTGCCTTCCCAATTCTGTGTCTCATCACTGGGCAGAACCTCCCAACCAGGTCCTCCAGCCACCCCTGCTGGTGTTCTCTGTCTGACAGATATTTAAATTCTCCCAGGGATGGAGTTCTCAGGAAGCGGGGTAGGCTGACAGCTTTGCTGTTTGTGTGACTGAGCCATTTCAGTCTGTGGGCTTTGGAGAGTCCAAACCAACCAGGGTCAGAGGAGATCCCCCAGCACAGCACAGCTGCTCTACCAAAATGTGGCCAGACTACTTCTTTGAATGGGTCCCCAATCCTGTTCCTCCTGACTAGATAAGACTTCCCAGTAGGGGTCTCCAGCCACTTCGTACAGGTGCTTTCAGCCAGCAACATCTCCATACCTCTCTGGGCTGGAGGTCCCAGAGGAAGGAGCAGGCTGCCATCTTTCCTGTTTTGCAGGCTTCACTGGTGATACCTCCAGGTGGTTAAAAAAAATACAAGGCAACTAGGGACTGGAGCAGACCCCCAGCAAACCACAGCAGCCCTATGGAAAAGTAGCCAGACTATTAAAAGAAAAAAAAAAATCGAAAGGTCAGCAGCCTCAGAGATTTAAAGTAGATAAGCCCAAAAAGATGAGAAAGAATCAGTGCAAAAACACTGAAAACTCAAAAAACCAGAGTTCCCTCTTTCCTCCAAATTACTGCATCACCTCTCCAGCAAGGATTGATGACTGGGCTGAGACTGAGATGGATGAAATGACAGAAGTAGAACTCAGAAAATGGATAAAAACAAACTTCACTGACCTTAAGAAGCACCTTGTAACCCAATGCAATGAAGCCAAAAATCATGATAAGACATTATATGAGCTGACAAACAAAATACAGTATAGAGAAGAATGTAACTGAACTGATAGAGCTAAAAAAAAAAAAAAAAAAAAAAAACAATAAAAGAATTTAATAATGCAATCACAAGTATTAATAGCAGAATAGACCAAGTGAAGGAAAGAATCTTAGAGCTTGAAGACTGTCTTTCTGAAGAAGACAGGCAGACAAGAATAGAGAAAAATGAATGAAATGGTCAAAACCTCTGAGAAATATGGGATTATGTAAAGAGACTGAATCTATGACTGATTAGTGTACCTGAAAGAGATAGGGAGAATGGAAAGTTGGAAATTCTATTTCAGGATATCATCCATGAGAAATTTCCCAACTTAGCCAGGCAGGCCAACATTCAAATTCAGGAAATGCACGGAACCCCAGTTAAGTTACTCCACAAGAAGATCATTTCCAAGACACATCATCATCAGAAACTCCACTGTCGAAATGAAAAAAAAAAAAATGTTAAGGGCAGTTAGAGTGAGAGGCCAGAACACCTACAAAGGGAGGCCCATCGAACTGCCAACAGTCCTCTCAGTGGAAACCCTACAAGCCAGAAGAGACTGGGGACCAATATTCAAATTTCTTAAAGAAAACAAATTCCAATCCAGAATTTCATATCTGGCCAAACCAAGCTTCATAAACAAAAAAGATACGAGAGCTTTTTCAGACAAGCAAATGCTGAGGGAAGTCGTTACCACCAGACCTGCCTTACAAGAGTTCCTAAAGGAAGAACTAAATATGGAAAGGAAAGATCATTATCAGCCACTACAAAAAAATGCTGAAGTACACAGACCAGTGACACTATAAAGCAACCACATAAACAAGTCTGCAAAGTAACAAGCTAACATCATGCCAGGATCAAATCTACACATATCAATACTAACCTTAAATGTAAATAGGCTAAATGCCCCAATTAAAAGACATGGAGTGGCAAGCTAGATAAAGAACCAAGACCCATTGGTATGCTGTCTTCAAGAGACTCATCTCACATGCAGTAACACACATAGGCTCAAAATAAAGGGATGGAGGAAAATCTACCAAGAAAATTGAAAACAGAAAAATGCAGGGGTTGCAATCCTAGTTTCTGACAAAACAGATATTAAACCACAAAGATCAAAAGAGACAAAGAAGGGCATTCATTACATAATGGCAAAGGGTTCAATTCAACAAGAAGACCTAACCATGAGCACCCAGATTCATAAAGCAATTTCTTAGACAACTTCAAAGAGACTTAGATTCCCATACAATAATAGTGGGAGACTTTAACACTTCAATGACAATATTAGACAGATTATTGAGACAGAAAAGTAACAAAGATATTCAGAACCTGAATCTGAATTCAGTTCTGGGTCAAATGGACACGATAGATATCTATGAACTCTTTACCCCAAAACAACATTCTTCTCCTCAGCACTTGGTACTGCTCTAAAATCAATCACATAATTAGAAGTAAAACAGTCCTCAGCAAATGCAAAAGAACTGAAATCATAACAGTTCCTCGGACCACAGTATGATCAAATTAGAACTCAAGACTAAGAAATTCACTCAAAACCATACAATTGCATGGAAATTGAATAACCTACTCCTGAATGACTTTTGGGTAAATAATAAAATTAAGACAAAAATTAAGAAGTTCTTTGGAACCAATGAGAACAAAAATGCAACATACAAGAAATTCTGTGACACAGCTAAAGCAGTGTTAAGAGGAAAATTTATAGCACTAAGTGCCCACATCAAAAAGTTGGAAAGATCTCAAGTTAATAACCTAAAATTACAACTAAAAGAACTAGAAAACCAAGAGAAAACAAATTCAAAAACTAACAGAAGACAAGAAATGACCAAAATCAGGTTGAAATGAAGGAGATAGACACACACACACACACACACACACACACACACACACACACACAAAATTCAAAAAATGAGCAAGTCCAGGGGCTGGATTTAAAAAAAAGAAAAAAAAAAAAACTAAAAAATTGACAGACTGCTAACTAGACTAATAAAGAAGAAAGAAGAGAATATTCAAATACAAAAAAATCAGAAATTATAAGACAGATATTACCATTGACCACATAAAAATACAAATAAACATTGGAGAATATTATAAACACCACTATGCAAATAAACTAGAAAATCTAAAAGAGGTGAATAAATTCCTGGACACATTCACCATCCAAAGACTGAACCAGGAATAAATTAAAACCCTGAGTGGACCAGTAATGAGTTGTGAAATTGAAGCAGTGTAAATAGCTTACCAAAAATAACAACAACAAAAATTTTTAAAAAGCCCAGAACAAGATGGATTTACAGCTGGATTCTACCAGATGTACAAAAAAGAGCTGGTACCATTTCTGCTGAAACTGTTACAAAAAATTGAAAAGGAGGGACTCCTCTCTATCCCACTCTATGAGGCCTGCATCAACCTGGTACCAAAACCTAGCAGAGATACAACAAAAACAGAAAACTTTAGGCAAATATTCTTGATGAACATTGATGCAAAAATCCTCAAAAAGTACTGGCAAACAGAATCCAGCAACACATCAAAAGCATATCCACACAATCAAGTAGGCTTCATCCCCGGGATGCACGGTTGGTTCAACCTACACAAATCAATAAATGTGGTTCATCACATAAGCAGAACTAAAGAAAAAAGATGCATGATTATCTCAATAGATGCAGAAAAGGCCTTCGATAAAATTCAACATCACTTCAGGTTAAAAACTCTCAATAAAGTAGATATTGAAGGAAGAAACATAACTCAAAGTGATAAGAGCCATCTATGACAAACCCACAGCCTCCATTATACTAACTGGGCAAAAGCTGGAAGCATTCACCTTGAAAATCAACACAAGACAAGAATGCCCTCTCTCACCACTCCTTTTCAACATAATATTGGAAGTTCTGGCCAGAACAATCAGGCAAGAGAAAGGAATAAAGGGCATCAAATAGGAAGACATGAAGTCAAACTATCCCTGTTTCGGATGACATAATCCTATATCTAGAAAACCCCATTATCTCAACCCAAAAGCTTCTTAAGCTGATAAGCAATTCCAGCGAAGTTTCAGAATACAGAATCGATGTGCAAAAGTTGCTAGCATTCCTAAGCACCAACAGCAGTGAAGCCAAGAGTCAAATCATGAATGAACTCCCATTCATAATTGCCACAAAAATAATAAAATACCTAGGAGTATAGCTAACTAGGGAAATGAAAGCTATCTACAAGAAGTGCAAACCACTGCTCAAAGAAATCAGAGAGGACACATACAAATGAAAAATGATTTCATGCTCATAGATAGGAAGATAAATATTGTGAAAATGGTCATACTGTCCAAAGCAATTCACAGATTCAATGCTATCCCCATTAAACTACCACTGACATTCTTCACAGAATTAGGGGAAAAAAACTATTTTAAAATTCATATGGAACCACAAAGAGTCTGAATAGCCAAGGCAATCCTAAGCAAAAAGAACAAAGCCAGAGGCATCACACTACCCAACTTCAAACCATACTACAGGGCTACAGTAAGAAAAACAGTGTTATACCAGTACAAGAGACACATAGACCAATGGAAGAAAATAGAAAACCCAGAAGTAAGACTGCACATCCTACAAATATCTTATTTTCAACAAACCTGACAAAAACAAACAATTGGCAAAGGGCCCCCTATTCAATAAACGGTGCTGGAATAACTGGCTAGCTATATGCAGAAGATTGAAACTAGACCCCTTCCTTACAACATATACAAAAATTAACTCAAGATGAATTAAAGACTTAAGTGTAAAGCCCCAAACTATAAAAACCCTGCAAGACAACATAGGTAATACCATCAACTATATATGATTTTGTTGAGCATCTGCCTTACATTACTGGAATCTAAGCTCCATGCAGGCAGGTATTTTTATGCCATTTGTTCATAAAAGCAGCTAGAACAGTGCATGACACATAAGAGGCACTCTATAATTATTTGGTGAATGAATGTATTAATTAATAAATTATCCCCTTGCTCTCCTACAAGATCAGGTTGCTTTTTTTTTTTTTTTTAACTTTAAGTTCTAGTGTGCATGTGCACAACATGCAGGTTTGTTACATAGGTATACAAGTGCCATGTTAGTTTGCTGCACCCATTAACTCGTCATTTACATTGGGTATTTCTCCTAATGCTATCCCCACCCCATGACAGGCCCCTATGTGTGATGTTCCCCTCCCTGTGTCCAAGTGTTCTCATTGTGCAATTCCCACCTATGAGTGAGAAAATGTGGTGTTTGATTTTCTTGTGATAGTTTGCTGAGAATGATGGTTTCCAGCTTCATCCATGTCCCTGCAAAGGACACGAACTCATCCTTTCTAAAGGCTGCATAGTACTCCATGGTATATATATACCACATTTTCTTAAACCAGTCTCTCATTGATGTACATTTGGGTTGGTTCCAAGTCTTCACTATTGTGAATAGTGGCGCAATAAACATACGTATACATGTGTCTTTACAGTAGCCTGATTTATAATCCTTTGCGTATATATCCAGTAATGGGATAGCTGGGTCAAACAGTATTTCTACTTCTAGATCTTTGAGGAATGACCACACTGTCCTCCACAATGGTTGAACTAATTTACACTCCCACCAACAGTGTAAAAGTATTCCTATTTCTCCACATCCTCTCCAGCATCTGTAGTTTCCTGACTTTTTAACGATCACCGTTCTAATTGGTGTGAGATGGTATCTCATTGTGGTTTTGATTTGCATTTCTCTGGTGACCAGTGATGATGAACTTTTTTTTTATTGTCTGTTGGCTGCATAAGTGTGTTCTTTTGAGAACTGTCTGTTCATACCCTTTGCCCACTTTTTGATGGGGTTGTTTGCTTTTTTTTCTTGTAAATTTGTTTAAGTTCTTTGTGGATTCTGGATATTAGCCTTTTGTCAGATGGGTAGATTGCAAAAATGTTTTACCATTTTGTAGGTTGCCTGTTCACTCTGATGGTAGTTTCTTTTGCTGTACAGAAGCTCTTTAGTTTAGTTAGATCCCATTTGTCAATTTTGGTTTTTGTTGCCATTGCTTTTGATGTTTTAGTCATGAAGTCCTTGCCCATGCCTATGTCCTGAATGGTATGGCCTAGGTTTTCTTCTAGGGTTTTTATGGTTCCAGGTCTAACATTTAAGTCTTTAATCTATCTTGAATTAATTTTTGCATAAGGTGTAAGGAAGGGATCCAGTTTCAGCTTTCTACATATGGCTAGCCAGTTTTCCCAACACCATGTATTAAATAGGGAATCCTTTCCCCATTTCTTGTTTTTGTCAGGTTTGTCAAAGATGAGATGGTTGTAGATGTCTGGTGTTACTTCTGAGGCCTCTGTTCTGTTCCATTGGTCTATGTATCTGTTTTGGTACCAGTACTATGCTGTTTTGATTACTGTAGCCTTGTAGTATAGTTTGAAGTCAGGTAGCGTGATGCCTGCAACTTTGTTCTTTTGGCCTCAGATTGTCTTGGCAATGTAAGCTCTTTTTTGGTTCCATACAAACCTTAAAGTAGTTTTTCCCAATTATATGAAAAAAGTCATTGGTAGCTTGATGGGGATAGCATTGAATTTATAAATTACCTTGGGCAGTATGGTCATTTTCATGATATTGATACTTCCTATCCATGAGCATGGAATGTTCTTCCATTTGTTTGTGTCCTCTCTTATTTTCTTGAGCAGTGGTTTATAGTTCTCTTTGAAGAGGTCCTTCACATCCCTTGTAAGTTGGATTCCTAGGTATTTTATTCCCTTAGTAGCAATTGTGAATGGGAGTTCACTCATTATTTGGCTCTCTGTTGTTCTGTTATTGGTGTTTAGAAATGCTTGTGATTTTTGCACATTGATTTTGTATCCTGAGACTTTGCTGAAGTTGCTTATCAGCTTAAGCAGATTTTGGGCTGAGACAATGGGGTTTTCTAAATATACAATCATGTCATCTGCAAACAGGGACAATTTGACTTTTGTCTTTTCCTAATTGAATACCCTTTATTTATTTCTCTTGCCTGATTGCTCTGGACAGAGATTCCAACACTATGTTGAATAGGAGTAGTGAGAGAGGGCATCCCTGTCTTGTGCCGATTTTCAAAGGGAATGCTTCCAGTTTTGGCCCATTCAGTAAGATATTGGCTGTGGGTTTGTCATAGATAGTTCTTATTATTTTGAGATACATTCCATCAATACCTAGTTTATTAAGATTTTTTAGCATGAAGGGCTGTTGAATTTTGTCAAAGGCCTTTTATGCATCTATTAAGATAATCATGTGGGTTTTGTCATTGGCTCTGTTTATGTGATGGATTACATTTATTGATTTGCATATGTTGAACTAGCCTTGCATCCCAGGGATGAAGCCAACTTGATCGTGGTGGATTAGCTTTTTGATGTGCTGCTGGATTCGGTTTGCCAGCATTTTATTGAGGATTTTTGCGTCAATGTTCATGAGGGATATTGGTCAAAAAGCAGACCTAATAAACATCTACAGAACTCTCCACCCCAAATCAACAGAATATACGTTCTTCTCAGCACCACATAGCACTTATTCCAAAATTGACCACATAGTTGGAAGGAAAGCACTCCTCAGCAAATGTAAAAGAACAGAAACCACAACAAACTGTCTCTCAGACCACAGTGCAATCAAACTAGAACTCAGGATTAAGAAACTCACTCAAAACTACACAACTACATGGAAACTGAAAAACCTGCTCCTGAATGACTACTGGGTACATAACAAAATTAAAGCAGTAATAAAGATGTTCTTTAAAACCAATGAGAACAAAGACACAATGTACCAGAATCTCTGGACCACATTTAAAGTAGTGTGTAGTGGGAAATTTATAGCACAAAATGCCCACAGGAGAAAGCAGGAAAGATCTAAAATCAACATGCTAACATCACAATTAAAAGAACTAGAAAAGCAAGAGGAAACAAATTCAAAAACTAACAGAAGGCAAGAAATAACTATGATCAGAGCAGCACTGAAGGAGACAGAGACACAAAATCCCTTCAAAAAATCAATGAATCAGGAGCTAGTGTTTTGAGAAGATCAACAAAATTGACAGACCGCTAGCAAGACTAATAAAGAAGAAAAGAGAGAAGAATCAAATAGACGCAATAAAAAATGATGAAGGGGATATCACCACCGACCCCACAGAAATACAAACTACCATCAGAGAATACTATAAACACCTCTGCACAAACAAACTAGAAAATCTAGAAGGAATGAATGAATTCCTGGACACACACACACTCCCAACACTAAACCAGGAAGAAGTTGAATCTCTGAATAGACTAGTAATAGGTTCTGAAATTGAGGCAATAATTAATAGCCTACCATCCAAAAAAAGTCCAGGACCAGATGGATTCACAGCCGAATTCTACCAGAGGTAGAAAGAAGAGTTGGTGGCATTCCTTCTGAAAGTATTCCAATCAATAGAAAAATAGAGAATCCTCCCTAACTCATTTTATGAGGCCAGCATCATCCTGATACCAAAGCCTGGCAGAGACACAACAAAAAAAAAAATCAGGTTTTTTAATTAACTGCATTATTCCCATCTACAAACTAAAAGGACAAGGAGGTTGAGTTTTTATTCTATATGTGATGGGAAATCCTTGAAGCAAGTAATGGCAATGACATGAGCTGATCAAAATTTTAAATAAACTACTCTCATTTATTTAGAGAGATAACATTTCTAAGAAGCCTGAAACAGGAGCAGGAAGATAAAGCCCAGAAACCACTATTAAATAAGCATGAGAATTACATACATAAAACTAAAAAACTATTTGGAGAATATATTGTCAACAGACATAGCACAACAAATGTGACAAGTTGCTTTTATTGGTATTTCATATTATGCCAAATTGTGAACCTTATTTAACAATAATTATAATAGTACAACATTAATACTTATATTAGGTCATTGCTCATGGTTAATGAACATGTGAATACACCCTCTTCTGTATATTTCTCTCCAGAAAGGAAACAAACTATAGACCAATACCATTAAAAATGGGGCACATGTTACTCTCTGAAATACAAAATATTTTCTTATATTCATATTGGAGGTATATTGCATGTTTATATGTCACTCATCTTAAAGCTATTTTAGAAGTCAGTCATAAACACCAAAAAACATAAATTCTAATATGGAAAAACTAGTCTTTAAATACAAAAACAAAATATTAAAAAGTCAATTAATGCTTTTCTTAGTAACTTCTTTTTTTACTCAGATTGCAGGTTTGAACATGTATTTCAACTTTTTTTTTTTTTTTTTTTTTTTTTTTTTTTTTTTTTGAGACGGAGTCTCGCTCTGTTGCCCAGGCTGGAGTGCAGTGGCGCAATCTCGGCTCACTGCAAGCTCCATCTCCCGGGTTCCCGCCATTCTCCTGCCTCAGCCTCCCGAGTAGCTGGGACTACAGGCGCCCGCCACCACGCCCGGCTAGTTTTTTGTATTTTTAGTAGAGACGGGGTTTCACCGTGTTAGCCAGGATGGTCTCGATCTCCTGACCTCGTGATCCGCCCGTCTCGGCCTCCCAAAGTGCTGGGATTACAGGCTTGAGCCACCGCGCCCGGCCTATTCAACATTTTAAATTACTCTAACACAGTGATCAATATCATTTTTTCATAGTTGCTAATTATAAAATGGAAGTAGGAAATACTATGTACAGAAGGAATTCTTTCATGGTTCAGTATCAAAAGATTTCTGGAGTGAAGGAAGGAGGAGAAGGGCTTCACATGCTATTCTGTTCTTTTCCTCATTCACTTCACTGACCTTTACTCAAAACCAACAGCAAGAGGAAACAAAGGTGGAAACAACCCCAGGGACACAGGCGGCTTGAAAATAAAACCCCTGCATGATCTTTAGCTATGCAAGTAACTTTCAAGCTGCAAACACAAGGAGAATAATAAAACATTCCCTGTGCAACTATATTATTTAGCTGTCAGATACACATATGTCTAAATTACCTGAGCAGAACAGGCAAAGCACCTGAAAGGAATGGCTGATGAGAGCCTGCAACAAAACAAGCATGACAGAAGAGGCTCAATTTCAATAGAGATAATTTAAGATGAGTTCCGAATATTGTCATGTGATTAAGATTAGTCTTTTATGAAAAAATAATGGTCATTATATAAATTTTACATACTAGAAAAATATTTTCTGCTATGACTTACACAAATATAGGTGCTTATATCATTTTAAAAATTAAGCCAGTTTTATACTAAATGAAAGCAACCAAGTTATTCTTTTGTATTTTTTAAATTCATGCACTTAGAATCTCTTCATACAATAAGGGGGTCCTATTTAAATTTACAGAACTTAGAAGGGAGGTAATCTGAAATCTTATGAACAACTTAGCACTTTGTCTTGTGCTGATTTTTGTAGTTTTGTTTTTGTGTGTGTGTTTGTTTTCAGACACGTTTTACATTTTTTCTGGCAAAAGTAAGATACACTTTCAAAAGATGGGAAACTTTAGGAAGCACATTTCCACATCAGAGATTATAACTCCTTAACTTTGACCCCGTATCCTCCCAAATTCATATTTCTCATTGTTTTTCTAAAACAATCCGCTAATATTAATCAAGAACTTGCTCAGGATAACTCAGGTAATGTGATTCTTCCAGTTTTGTCATTTTTGCTCAGGATAACTTATTAAAACTTAGTTCGCATTGATAAAACAGTCATTGAACTTCTTTCTGAATGACTTTCAAATTGGAATGCCCTGAAGATGAGGGGAAATGAGAATCACATCATCATGGCCATAAGACTAGTAGAAAATGAACTCACACACTATTCAGGTTTTGCATGCACCAAAAACCTCAGCAATCACCACTAAAGAACTAATCCATGTAACCAAAAACCACCTGATCCCCAAAAATTATTGAAATAAAAAAAAAACAAGAAGTCCTACAAGATCTTAATACATATATATTTCAAAAACACAAACTTTTAAATTAGTATTTTCTAGGCCATCAATTGCTATTAATATGCATCCCACAAAATATATGATCTGTACCCCAGAAACAAAGCATCAATAACAAGCATTCCCAGAGTTAATAAATCCTTACTAGGTTTGTCTCCAACTGAAAGACTGAGTCATCTGAGATCTATAATGAGATTTTTCTAAAGAAATATATTTTATCTGAAAATAGCCTAATAATCTCTATTAATATCAATATAGCTTAATAGAATTGCCACTGCATAAACATGTAATTGTATCCATTGTTATTATTTCAAAATATTATGTTTTCTATTTGACTGGTATCTCATTGTAGCTTTGACTAACATTTCTCTTATGTGAATGATGTTAAGGAGTTTTTCGTACGCCTGGCATTTATATGTCCTCTTTTGAGAAATGTCTATTAAAATCTTTTGACTATTTTTAAAACAGTTTATTACATTTTTTCCTATAAAGTTGTTTGAGCACTTTATATCTTCTGCTTATTAATCCTTTGTCAGATGGGCAGTTTGCAAATATTTTCTTCCATTGTGTAGGTTGTCTTTTCACTTCGTTGTTTTCTTTGCCGTGCAGATGCTTTTTAACTTGATGTGGTACCATTTGTCCATTTTTGGTTTGGTTGTCTGTGCCTGTGGATTATTACTCAAGAAGTTTTTGCCCAGAGCAATGAGCTGGAGATTTTCTGTAATTTTTTCTTGTAGTAGTTTCATAGTTTGAATTTCTTTGATTTAAGTCTGCAATCCATTTTGATTTGATTTTTGCATATGACAAAAGGTAGGGGTCTAGTTTCATTCTTCTGCATATGGGTATTTGGTTCTCCCAGCACCATTTATTGAAGAGACTATCTCTTCCCCAGCTTATGTTCTTGGAACCTTTGTCAAAAATGAGTCCACTCTAAGGGTATCAATTTGTTTCTGGGTTCTCTCTTATGTTCTATTGGTCCATGTGTCTGTTTTTTGCCAGTACCATGCTGTTTTTGGTTACTATACCTCAGCAGTGTAATTTGAACTCAGGTAATGTGATTCTTCTAGTTTTGTTATTTTTGCTCAGGATAACTTAGACAATTCTGAGTATTTTGTGGTTCCATATACATTTTAGAATTATTTTTTAAATTTCTGTGAAGAATGTCCTTGATATTTTGATAGGGATTACATTGAATCTGTAGTTTGCTTTGGGTAATATGAGCATTTTAACAATATTGATTCTTCCAATCCATGGACTTGGAATAGTTTTCCATTTGTTGATACCTTCCAATTTCTTCCATCAGTGTTTTATGGTTTTCATTGTAGAGATCTTTCACTTCTTTGGTTAATTCCTAGGTATCTAATTTTATTTGTGGCTATTGTTAAAATTCCTTTCTTGATTTATTTTTAAGATTGTAGTTGTCATACACAAAAATTATTGATGTTTGTATGTTTATTTGTATTCTGCAACATTACTAAATGTTTATCAGTTCTAAGATTTTTTTGGTGGAGTGTTAGGTTTTTCCCAATATAAAATCTTATTGTCTTCAAACAAGGATAATATGATTTCTTCCATTCCAATTTGGATGCCCTTTATTTTTTTTCTCTTGTCTAATTGTTCTAGCTGGGAATTCCAGTACTATGTTGAATACCAGTGGTAAAAGTGAGTATCCTTGATGTGTTCTAGATCTTGGAGGAAAGGCTTTCAGTTTTTCCCCATTTAGTGCAATATTAACTGTGGGTCTGTCATATACGGCTTTTATCACGTTGAGGTATGTTCCTTCTATACCCAGTGTTTTGAGGATTTCTATCATTAAGCTGTGCTGAATGCTGTCAAATGCTTTTTCAGCATCAAATAAAATGATCATATGGGTTTTATCTTCTATTCTGTAGATGTGTTCCAATTGATTGATTTGTATATGCTAAACTATCTTTGCATTCCTGGATAAATCCCACTTGGTCATGCTGAATATCTTTAGTGTGTTCTTGTATTAGCCTGTAGTTTTCTTTTTGATTTGTCTTTGTCTAGTTTTGGTATCAGAGCAATATTGGCCTCATAAAATGAGACTGGAAGTATTCCCTCCTCCTGTAATTTTTGAAATAGTTTAAGTAGAATTGGTATTAGTTCTTTAAACATTTGGTAGAATTCAGCAGTGAAGCAATTGGGTCCTGGGCTTTTCCTTGCAAGACGGCTTTTTATTATAGCTTAAATCACATTAATTGTTATTCGTCTGTTCAGATTTTGGATTTCTTCATTGTTCAACCTTGGTAGGTTGTATGTGTCTAGGTATTCATCCATTTCCTCTAAAATTTTCAATTTATTGGCATATAGTTGCTAGTAGTATCCACTAATGATCCTTTGAATTTCTCCTTTTCCACCTCTAATTTTATTCATTTGGGTCCACTATTTTTTCTTGGTCTGGCTAAAGGTTTGTCTGTTTTGTTTAACTTTTCAAAAAACAAACTTTTTGTTTCATTGATCTTTTGTCTTGTTTTCTTCATTTTAATTTCATTTATGTCTTCTCTGATCTATAATATTTCTTTTATTCTACTAATTTGGGGGCTTGTTTTGTTCTTGCTTTTGTAATTCTTTAATACGCATCAATTAGGTTGCTTACGTGAAGTTTTTCTTTTTCCAATGTAGGCACTTATAGACATAAATTTTCCTCTTACTATTGTTTTACTGTATCCCATAGGTTTTGGTGTGTTCTGTTTCCATTATCACTTGTTTCAAGAAATTTTTCCGTTTCTTTCTTAATTTCTTTATTGACCCACTAGTCATTCAGGAGCATATTGTTTTTAATTTTGATGTGTTTGTATGTTTCCAAAATTCCTCTTATTATTAATTGGTAGTTTTATTCCATTGTGGTCAAAGAAGATGCTTAACATAATTGCAAGAATTCCCTGGATTACCAGGCAGAGACTCTTGTCCTCTCCTCTTGCTTTCTCCCTAACAAATGGAGTCCCTCTCTCAGTGCTGAGCCAACCAAAGCTGTGGATGGAGTGACACAAGCACTCCTGTGGCCACCATCACTGAGACTGCACTGGGTCAGACCTGAAGCCAGCACAGCACAGGGTCTTTCCCAAGGCCCACTGTTACTACTACCTGGCTACCACCTATGTGTGCTAAAGGCCCCAGTGCTCTATAATCAATAGTTGGTGAAGTTAGTCAGGCTTATGTCCTTCTCTTCAGGGCAGTGAGTTCTCCCGGGCCCTGGGTGGATCAAGAGATGCCATCTTGGGGCCAGGGACTACAGTCAAAAACCTTAGACATCTACCTGGTATCCTATTATACTGCAGCTGAGCTGGCACTCAAAGCATGAGATGTAGCCCCTTCCACTATTTCCTTCCCTTTCCACAGGCAGAGGAGTTTCACCCTGTGACCACCACCACCACAGGCTCATGGTGAGTATGAAGACTACTGTTAATGTTCATTTAAGGCCCAAGGTCTCTTAATTTAGCTTGTGGTGAATGCCAGGCCTAAAAATCACACTTCAGGGAAGTGGGCTCCCTTCTGGTTCAGAGCGTGTCCAGAAATGTCATCCAAGAGCCAAATGCCTTGAACTAAGGACCCCAAAAGTCCACTTAGTGCTCTATACCCCTGTGGCCAAGCTGGTACCTAAGATGCAAGGCAAAACCCTTTTACTTTTCCCTCTGCTTTTCTCAAGCAGACGGAGTCTCTTACCACAACCACCACAGTTAGGAATGTGCTGGGTCTCATCTAAAGCCAGAAAGTCTCAGCTTTTCCCCCAAGGCCCATAATTATTTCTGCTAGTTATTCAAGACCCAAGGGATCTTTAGTCAGCAGGTGTTGGGTCCCGCCAGGACTAGGCCCTTCCCTTCAAGACAGAAAGTTCCTTTCTGGCCCAGTGTTTGCCTAGAAATATTGTCCAGGAACTAGGACCTGGAATGGAGATCTCACATTTCTGTCTACAGTGGCTGAACTGGTATCCAAAATGTAAGACAAAGTCCTCTTTACTCTTCCCTCTCCTCTCTTCAAGCAAAAGGAATAAATCTCTTTTGGAGCCGTAAGTGTTGCAGCCTGGGGTTGAAGGAAGAGTGGTGCAAGTACTCCCTTAGCCACCAAGGCTATTGTCTCAGTAGGTCACATACCTTCCAAATCCACTGGTTCTAAGTCCAGCTCACCACTATGACTCACCTAGGAGTTGCAGTCTTTGTGGCCTAGAATGTCTTTCAAGTTTATTTAGGGACCCAAGTACTTTAGTCCTCAATGGCAAGGTTTGCTAGAACTCAAGTTCCAACCACTGGGATGGGTGACTCACCTTCTGCTAAGGCTACTTTATATGTTCCCTCTGTAGGCAGGCATCAGCTGAGTTCAGCCCAGTTTTGTTTTCTGCTGTGACAGGGCAGCACTGAGTTCAATGTAATGTCTCAAAATGCTGTCCTCTCTCCCTCTCCCAAAGGCATAGACTTTCTCTCAGCACCATGCAGCTGCTGCCAAGGGATGGGGGAGGGATGCTGTTGGCAATTCAGCACTGTCTTTCCTAATCTATTCAGTGCTCCTTTCAGTAATATGAAGTTACAACCAGGTACTGTGTGTGCTCACCTGATTTTTGGTTCTTATGAAAGTGTTTTCTATATGTAGCTAGTTGTTAAATGTGGTGTTCCTGTAGGAGAGATAATCAGTGAAGCCTTCTATTTGGCCATCTTGCTCTGCCCCTCTCCTAATTACCTTTAATATTAATTTTCATTCAAGAAAATAGACTAGATCACCAATTCCATTTTATCCATGCTTCTAAATGAAATAAAATAATTTAATGAGTATTTTCCTGCCTTCTAGATCACAAAGTTAGTTCAAATAAAATGTTGTAAAAAATAGAAAATGTTCATGTGGTATAACAGAAAATTTCAATTTGTTACTCTTAGAATTAATTTTTGTAATGATATTGTAGCATTACATATATTTTAACAATCAAGCTAAGTAGAAACTATTCCACCCAAAAAGCAAAGCACTGTTTTAAAATGAGCTAGTTCTCACTAAGTAATATCTGATTCCAATAATTACTCCCACTCACCAAATGCAAAGGTCGTGTGATTCTTGTTTTGCTTCCACGTATCTTTTCCATCAACTCTTAAAACACCTACATTTAATACTTCTCAATGGAAATATTGTAATAACCGCTCAACTCCCTTCATGTTATTTCTTTCCTTTTTTCATTTTATTAGAATTTCTATTTTTTCTTTCCTTTTTAATAAATTTGACCACTGAGTTTTAATTAAAGTTCTAGAATGCCCTGCATTGAACATGTCAATACTGTGTTCAAACCAACTTCTATGTTCCTCAGTGCCTTTACAATAAAAATCTAAATTTCAGACCAAGGCATGGAAATCTGTTGCAAATTCATTCACACTTGACTTCCAGCCATACTGTCATTAAATCTCTGAACTCTAATCAGGCCAAATGTATCATTTCCCAAATGTAAGCATGCCTATTTTTATCTCCCAATCATTGTGCAAGTGGCTTCATTTATATAATTTGCTGGTTGATTTAATCTGTAATGTCATACATCTCAGCGTATTTAAGCCTTTGAAGAACCTATCCATCTTTCACAGCCAAACTCAATGCTCACATTTCTGAAGCTCAATCTGTATTAGCCTTTCCTTCTTCTAAATTACCAAACCATTTTTTAAATTTATATTTATTTATATATTTATATATAATATATGTTATATGTCTTTATATATTTATATATTATATAATTTATATATAATATATAATTTTCATATATTATATATAGATATAATTTTATGTATATAATATATAATTATATATAAATATATTAATATATTTATATACATTTATTTATATATAATTTATAATTATGTATAAATTATATATAAATATTAAATATATTTATATATAATAGTATATATAAATTATATATTTTTATATAATTTATATATTTCATATACCTATAAAATATATATTATTATATATTATATATAATACAATTATATATTAATAATATAATCATAAATATATATATAGTTATATATATTATTATATATAATAATATATATATTTCTTACCATATTCTTCTTGAAATTCATATTATAATCAAATTTTGATTTGTGATGAAAGTAACTAATAGCGTTTTTCATAAAATAGACTCAATAAAGGTGTGTGGTTTCATGAATTAATTATGTGGACTAAAAATGGTTCATGGGCTGTAAAAGAAATTGTGTGCAACCAGAACTTTGATAAGAGAAAGCCTGGTGATTCTAATGAAAATGCAACTCTCATGTCTCCTTTTTTAAAATTTCGTAGTCAAGAGCTAGAAACTTATTTGATTATATTTCAACTTTAACTTTAAAATGAGATTAATTATGCATAAAAATGTAAATATATGTAATCAAACCAACATATCAAACAAACACAACAAGAAACGATCAAAATGCAGCCTTTTTGTTCCTATTACTGCTTTACCTTCTAAAAATATTTTCTTAAAAATTTAAAACACAGAAAGAAGGGGCCAGCCTTCAAGCAACAGCCACCTGAGATGGCAGCCATCACGTGCTCAGGAGAAAAAGTCCCTCGCAATTTCCAACTGTTGGAAGAACTCAAAGCACGCCAGAAAGGAATAGCAGATGGCACAGTTAGCTGGGATTTAGAAGACATGACACTTAACAAGATGGACAGGGATGATAATTGGGCCTACAAGAACAATTTATGAAAACCGGGGTGAGTGGCTGGCAAGATGGCTGAATAGGAACAGGTCCGGTCTGCAGCTCCCAGCCACACCAATGCAGAAGGTGGGTGATTTCTGTATTTCCAACTGACGTACCCAGCTCACCACATTGAGACTGGTTAGACACTAGGTGCAGCCCACGGAGGGTAAGAGGAAGAAGGGTGGGACATCACCTCACCTGGGAAACACAAGGGGTTAAGAAACTCCCCCCTCTACCCAAAGGAAGCTGTGAGAGACTGTGCCTTGAGGAACAGTGCACTCTAGCCCAAATACTATGCTTTTCCCACAGTCTTCACAACCCACAGGCCAGGAGATTCCTTTGGGTGCCTATGCCACCAGGGCACTGGGTTTCAAGCTCAAAACTGGGCAGCCGTTTGGGCAGACACTGAGCTAGCTGAAGTTTTTCTTTCATACCCAAGTGGCACCTGGAACACCAGTGCGACAAAAACATTCACTCCTCTGGAAAGGGGGCTGACGCCAGGGAGCCAAGTGGTCTAGCTCAGCAGATCCCACCCCTACAGAGCCCAGCAAGCTAAGATCCACTGGATTGAAATTCTCACTGCCCGCCCGGCAGTCTGAAGTTGACCTAGGATGCTTGAGCTTGGTGAGGGGAAGGGCATTTGCCATTACTGAGGCTTGAGTAGGTGGTTTTCCTCTCACAGTGTAAACAAAGCTGCCTGGAAGTTCGAACTGGGCAGAGCCCACCGCAGCTCAGCAAAGCAGCTAGAGCCAGACTGTCTCTTTAGATTCCTCTTCTTTGGGCAGGGTATCTCTAAAAAAAAGTCAGCAGCCCCAGTCAGGGGCTTATAGATAAAACCCCCATCTCCCTGGGACAGAGCACCTGAGGAAAGGGGAGGCTGTGGCGCAGCTTCAGCAGAGTTAAACATCCCTGCCTGCTGGCTTAGAAGACAGCAGCCCCACATGGCATTTGAGCTCTGCTGAGGGACAGATTGCCTCCTCAAGTGGGTCCCTGATCCCCGTGCCTTCTGACTGGGAGACACCTCCCAGCAGGGGTTGACAGACACCACATACAGGAGTGCTCCTGCTGGTATCTGGTGGGTGCCCCTCTGGGACAAAACTTCCAAAGGAAGGAATATGCAGCAATCTTTGCTGTTCTGCAGCCAACGCTGGTAATACCCAGTCAAACAGGGTCTGGAGTGAACTTCCAGCAAACTCCAGCAGACCTGAAGCAGAGGGGCCTGACTGTAAAAGGAAAACTAACAAACAGGAAGGAATAGCATTAACATCAACAAAAAGGACATCCACTCAGAAACCCCATCCAAAGGTAGATAAATCAAAGACCAAAGGTAGATGAATCCCTGAAGATGAGGAAAAAACAGCACAAAAAGGCTGAAAATTCCAAAAACCAGAATGCCTCTTCTCCTCCAAAGGATCACAACTCCTCGCCAGCAAGGGAGCAAAACGGGATGGAGAATGAGTTTGACAAATTGACAGAAATAGGCATCAGAAGGTGGGTAATAACAAACTCCTCCAAGCTGTAGGAGTATGTTCTAACCCAATGTAAGGAAGCTAAGAACCTTGAAAAAAAAGGTTAGAGGAATTGCTAACTAGAATAACCAGTTTAGAGAAGAACATAAATGACCCGATGGAGCTGGAAAACAATATGAGAACTTCGTGAAGTATATACAAATATCAATAGCTGAATCAACCAAGCCAAAGAAAGGATATCAGAGATTGAAGATCAACTTAATGAAATAAAGCATGAAGGCAAGATTAGAGAAAAAAGAATGAAAATGAATGAACAAATCCTTCAAGAAATAGGGGACTATGTGAAAAGACCACACCTACGTTTGACTGGTGTACGTGAAAGTGACGGGGAGAATGGAACCAAGTTGGAAAACACTCTTCAGGATATCGTGCAGAAGAACTTCCCCAACCTAGCGAGAGAGGCCAACATTCAATTTCAAAAAATACAGAGAACACCATAAAGATAATGCTTGAGAAGTGCAACCCCAAGACACGTAATTGTCACATTCACAAAGGTTGAAATGAAGGAAAAAATGTTAAGAGCAGCCAGAGAGAAAGGTCGGGTTACCCACAAAGGGAAACCCATCAGACTAACAGCAGATCTCTCTGCAGAAACCCTATAAAACAGAAGAGAGTGGGGGCCAATATTCAACATTCTTAAAGAGAAGAATTTTCAACCCAGAATTTCATATCCAGCCAAACTAAGCTTCATAAGTGAAGGGAAAATAAAACCCTTTACACACAAGCAAATGCTGAGCGCTTTTGTCACTACCAGGCCTGTGTTACAAGAGCTCCTGAAGGAAGCATTAATATGGAAAGGAAAAGACAGTACCAGCTACTGCAAAAGCATACCAAAGTGTAAAGACCATCAACACTATGAAGAAACTGCATCAACTAATGGGCAAAATAACCAGCTAGCATCATAACGACAGGATCAAATTCACATGTAACAATATTAACCTTAAATGTAAAGAGGCTAAATGTCCCAATTAAAAGACAAGAGACTGGCAAATTGGATAAAGAGTCAAGACCCATCAGTGTTCTATATTCAGGAGATGCATCTTATGTGCAAAGACACACATAGGCTCAAAATAAAAGGATGGAGGAATTTTTTTTTTTTTTTTTTGAGATGGAATCTCGCTGTGTTTCCCAGGCTGGAGTACAGTGGTGCGATCCCAGCTCACTGAAAGCTCCGCCTGGGATGGAGGAATATTTACCAATCAAATGGAAAGCAAAAAAAGCAGAGGTTGCAATCCTAGTCTCTGATAAAACAGACTTTCAACCAACAAAGATCAAAAGAGACAAAGAAGGCATTACATAATGGTAAAGGGATAAATGCAACAAGAAGAGCTAACTATCCTAAATATATATGCACCCAATAAAGGAGCACACAGATTCATAAAGCAAGTTCTTAGAGACCTACAAAGAGACCTTGACTCTCACACAATAGTAATGGGAGACTTTAACACCTCACTGTCAATATTAGAGAGATCAATGAGACAGAAAATTAACAAGGATATTCAGGACTTAAATTCAGCTCTAGACCAAGCAGACCTAATAGACATCTACAGAACTCTACACTCCGAATCAACAGAATATACATTCTTCTCAGCACCGCATAGCACTTATTCGAAAATTGACCACATAATTGGAAGTAAAGCACTCCTCAGCAAATGCAAAAGAATGAAAATCATAACAAACTGTCACTCAGGCCACAGTGCAATCGAATTAGAACCGAGAATTAAGAAACTCACTCAAAACCACACAACTACATGGAAACTGAACAATCTGCTCCTGCAGGGGCCCTTGAAAGCAATATGCTAAGGATAGATAAGGCTCAAGGACATTTTCCCCAGTTGCACTTTTAATGAACTCCTGTAGGTGCCAAGAAGGCAGACAAATAAGGAAGAACCTAGAGACAAGGAACTAGGCAGGAGGTTATGCCCTGGTACAGAAGGTTTGTTTTACATTGTGTTATTTCCGCTGACATGGGGTTTATGGAGTATAAATAAGTGAGGCGGAGGCTCTGCGCGTGGCCGCCATGTTCTCTGTTTGTCTTTGTCTCTTGTGTCTGTTCATTCTCCACCACCACCACCGCGGTCCCCAATAAGTGGCGCAGCGAGCAGGGTCCGCATGGGTGAGTAGCAGGGAACAAGAAAGGGAACCCCCTAGGAGTGGGTAAAACACAGGGATTGTTAAGGGGAACCTTCTTAAACTTTCATTATGGGGAATTCCAGTTCCTTGGCCTCAGAATATTTAAGATTATTACAAGGGCTTTTACTTTCAATTGGGGTTGATACAAAAGAGAGAACTCTGCAAAAATTGTTTGCTCATGTGGAACAACATTGCTATTGGTTTCAATATCAAACTAAAGTGCAGTTAAATAAACGAGATTGGCAACAGGTTGTTAAGACCCTTCGTCAAGCACACCAGCACGGTGATGTAATGTCAGCACCTTTATGGGCCCTTTGTGCTTCTATTACCCAAGCTTTGGAGCTCTTAGAGACAGACTCTGAAAAAGGGGAAAATGGGGATGAAGAGTCTTTGAAGTCTCCAATAGCCATTTCCCCTTCTTTAGATAATCCTGTAGCTGGTGGAAACGGTCCTTTGTCTGATGATGTGTCTCATGAAAAGGAATCAGAAATTCAAAAGGAGCTTCAGCCAGTTGTCCAATTGCTACAACAAATTTTACAATTACAGTTATCTCCCCCTCAGCCTTCTCCTCCACCCACTCCTGTTTTTACTTTTCCTGTGGTCCATCCACCCCCATCGGCACCCAAGGTGGAGGAGGAGGACAGTTTTCCCGACCACCACCGCCAGTGGAAATGTTGCCTCATTCAGGCATGGTTTTTACTGTCCCTGCTTCTACTGCTAAAGCTGTAATTGAGGTATTGGATTCTCAAGAGGATGAAGATCCTCTACTATTGTTCCCCATTAATAGGCAACCTTTTGGCCCTGATGCTCAATATCCTCAAGGAGGTGTGAATGTGCAGTATAATGTCCTTCAATTTAAGTTCCTTAAAGAAATGAAAGCAGCTGTTGCTAATTATGGCCCTCAATCTCCTTTTGTCATGGGGCTTTTAGATTCTTTCTCTTCTGAGAATTTGTTTTTGCCTCTTGATTGGGAGACCTTGGGGAAGGCTGTTTTGGACCGCTCTCAGTGGCTTCAGCTATGCAGTTGGTGGCTGGAAGATGCCAAAGAACAGGCTCACTGTAATGCAACTAGAAATCCTCCAGGGCCAACAGAGGAGCAATTAACAGGTACTGGTCAGTTTGCTACAGTAGCGGCTCAATCTGGACTCGATGACGTGGCATTATCACAAGTTAAAGGACTGTTTTTAAAGGCTTGGTGTAAAGTAGAACCATCGGGGAAAACTGCCTTGTCTTTTGTTAAGGTTTTGCAGGGTGCCAATGAACCTTATCCTCATTTTGTTGCTCGGCTCCGAGATGCTGTAATAAAGACTGTGGGTAGTGGGGCTGCAGGCAAAATCCTGATAACCACACTAGCCTTCGAGAATGCTAATCAGGAATGTCAGAGGTTGTCGCGTCCTCTAAAGGCTGCTGGAAATTTACAAATAGAAGATTTCATTAGAGCCTGTGCAGGAGTGGGAGGGGCTGCCTATAACGCTCAGTTGTTTGCTGGAGCTCTATCTAAGGCACTCATGGGAAAAAAGGGAGTTTGTTTTCAATGTGGAAAGACCGGTCATTTTAAAAAGGAGTGCCGTAAGCTATCTAATAAGAGTGACTCCTCAAAAAAAAGCTTCCCACTGAGCCCTGTCGTCATTGCGGCAAAGGGCAACACTGGACTAATGAACGTCACTCTAAGGTGGACAAAGATGGTAATCTTTTAACCTCGGGATCGGGAAACTTACAAAGGGGCCCTTCAGCTTGGGGCCCCAACAACAATACAAGCCCTCTTCATTTGCAATTTCCAGTCAGTTTGGGGGTCCAGCATCAGCAAGCCAGTCAATCAATGTTAACTCCCAATTTTCAGTAGCTCAGCTTTTCTCTGCTACTTCTGGTAGCGCTGCTGCTGATGTTGCGATTTTGCAGGCCATTGAACTCACCCCAGAAATGGGGATTGTTAAATTGCCTACAGGTGTTTTTGGGCCATTACCATCACTTACTGTTGGACTGCTTATAGGACACAGCAGTAGCATTCTACAGGGTTTACAAGTTCATTTGGAAGTTATAGATTCTGATTATAAAGGGGAAATTCAAATTATGGCTCAGGCTCATAAACCCATATCCCTTAAAGGGGAGCAGCAGATTGCACAACTTCTTTTATTACCCTATTTTCAGTTTCCTTCACGGGAACAAAAAAGAACCAGAGGTTTTGGAAGCACAGGTAAACATATTTTTTGGGAAACTTTAGTAACTCAACAAAAACCTTTGTTTCCCCTCAAAGTAGAGGGACAAATTTTTCAGGGCTTGGTCGACACTGGAGCTGATGTTTCTATTATTGCCTCCAACCAATGGCCTTTACAGTGGCCTAAACAGCCTGTTGCTGTTTCTCTTACCAGATTAGGTTCTGCCTCTGAGGTGTATCAAAGTTCTCAATTCTTGAGTTGTCAAGGGCCGGATGGTCAAATGGCCCAAGTCCAGTTTTATATTGCTCCTATTGCCCTAAACTTATGGGGGCGAGATTTATTACAACAATTTGGAGCTTTTGTTTCTATTCCTCATGTCTCTAATTCTGCCAAGAATATGATGTTCCACATGGGCTACAATCCCCTTAAAAAATCTTTAAACATGTAGCCACTGTTCAGCAGCCTCAAGCCCTTCCTTTGATGTGGAAAACTAATGTTCCTATATGGATTGAACAGTGGCCTTTAACACGTAAAAAGCTTGAGGCCTTGGAAAACTTAGTTCAGGAACAATTATTCTTAGGTCATATAGAGCCTAGTACTTCTCCATGGAATTCCCCTGTCTTTGTAATAAAGAAAAAAAAAAGCGGTAAATGGAGACCATTAACAAATCTTCGTGCTATTAATGCATGTATTCTACCCATGGGATCTTTACAACCTGGCCTTCCTAATCCTTCTATGATTCCTCAAGGTTGGTTGCTCATGGTTATTGATTTAAAGGATTGTTTTTTCTCTATTCCTTTGCATCAAAAGGATTGTGAGCGTTTTGCCTTCTCTCTCTCTGTTTTTAATAATTCTCAGCCACTTTCATGATATCAGCGGAAGGTTTTACCTCAAGGTATGTTAAACAGCCCTACCTTGTGTCAAGAATTTGTCCACTGGGCTCTGGATCCTGTTCGAATGTGTCATCCTTCTGTTCTTTTATATCATTATATGGATGACATTCTTCTTGCCGCTCCCACCAAAGAAAAGCAGCAAGAAGCTTTTACATCGTTACAAATTCAGCTTTCTTTATATTCACTTAATATTGCCCCCCAAAAAATTCAAGTGGATTTTCCTATTCAATATTTAGGTTATACCTTGGGAGCACAAAATATTCGGCCCCAAAAGATTCAAATTCGATGTGATCACTTAAAAACATTAAATGACTTTCGAAAGCTTTTAGGAGACATTAATTGGATGCGTCCTGTTTTAGGAATACCAACGTATCAGTTACAACATCTTTTTTCTATTCTTGAAGGAGACAGTCACTTGGACAGCCCACATCATTTAACTCCTTTGGCTTTACAGGAACTCCAGCTGGTAGAAGAGCAGCTTCAAAAAGCCCATTTACACTATATCCTTCCTGACATTCCCCTTTCCTTGTGTTTATTTCACACTTTACATTCTCCCACAGGAATGATTCATCAAACAAATCGGCCGTTAAAATGGATTTTTTTGTCCAACAAAACATCTAAACGCTTGACTACTTATGTTGATCGTTTAGCTGAATTAATCATCAAAGGACGACATCGTTGTCAACAACTCTGGGGAGGAGATCCTTCCTTCATTATTTCTCAATTTACTCATAGATTACTTATCTTCTTTCCACTTCTGATTCTTGGCAAGTTGCTTGTGCTTCATTTGTCAGACAATTTTCTACCCAATATCCTAAGTCTCCGACTTTTTCATTCTTTAGGCAACATTCTGTATTGCCCTTCTCACCAAAATCTATATTTCCTGTTCAAGGTCCTACTTTTTTCACTGATGCTAGTAGTAATGGTAAAGCTGGATATTGGAGTGTTCATCAATCTCGAGTTACAGTTTATTCTTATCCCTCTGTGCAACAGGGAGAATTGTTTGCTATTCTCATGATTTTACTTGATTTCCCTACCACCAGTTGTAACATTGTTAGTGATTCTCAATATGCCATTTATGTTACTTCTTATATTTCTCAGGCCACTCTACCTTTTTGTGCTACTTCTTCTCTTCAAAAACTCTTTTCTTTGTTGTCTTCTGCTTTGAGCCAACGTCGAACTCCTTTATTCATTACTCATCTTTGTTCTCATTCTCAACTTCCTGGACCCCTAGTTCATGGTAATACTCAAATTGATTCACTTTTAATTGGCCACCTGCAGGCTGCAGAACAAGAACATACTCTACATCACACTAATAGTTCTGGCCTTCAACGACAGTTTCATTTAACTCGTAAACAAGCTCGTTCTCTTATCCGAGCTTGTCCTTCTTGTGCTCCTTTAAGCATTCCATCTTTCCATCCTGGGGTTAATCTGCAAGGTACTCAAGTTAATCAGATCTGACAAATGGATGTCACACATGTCCCTTCTTTCAGACGATTAAAGTATGTTCATCATACCATTGATACTTTCTCTCATTTTCAATGGGCAACTCCTTTGCCATCTGAAAAAGCTGACTCTGTTATTACTCATGTCTTAGCTTGTTTTACCGTCATGGGCATTCCTCTTATACTTAAAACTGATAATGCCCCGCCTATGTCTCTTGTAAATTACAAATTTTCTTACAGCAATACAATATTCGACATCTCACCGGTATCCCGGGCAACAGTCAAGGTCAAGCCATTATTGAGCGTGCAAATTTAATCTTAAAAATGCAGCTGCAAAAACAAAAAGGGGGAATGAGTCCCCCAGAAACCAGATACTGAAGGTTCTTTTTACCTTAAATTTTTTTAATCAATAGAGACAATTGCAGGACTCTGCTGCCGTAACTCATCTTTCCTCACCTCCCTTGGTGATAGTCCCCGCTGACAATTTAAGGGTTTGGTATCCTAATGAAAAGGATAAGTATGCTCAAGGGCAAGTTCTAAGACAGGGACGGGGCTATCCTCTTATCCTTACAGGGAGCGGACCTGAGTGGTTTCCTACAAGGCGATTGAAACCCTGTTGAAAAGAAAACTGGACTCAGCATGCACCTCTTCTTTTGTTGGATGTGCCTCGGCAGGGGACTTATTTCCCTTAGTGAGGCTTTGTATGAATATTGGACTTATATTCCCTTTCCACCCTTGTATCAGGGAGTCGCCTGGGGGGAGGTGGAAATTAAGATTTTCACCAATGACACTACTTGGATGCCATCCCCCTATATGGATAATGACAACATAGAATGGGAAACGGGAATAATAAACAGCACATACCAATTTGGAGTGGAAGGACTTCCGATTTGCATGAGAATTAGTCCTCATTGTCTCCAGAAATCGCATGAAGCTTGGGCCGTTCACTATAATCATAGCCATGTGGCTGCTAACACTGTTATTATTGTAACTAGAAGCTTTCAGTATAACCATACTGTATATAGTAATGAGACTATTCCTAGTTCCTTACCTTTTTGTCCTATCCCAGAGGTTTCCCCTAATATTGAGGTGCTGGAGTGGCAGCACTGTCGGGGAACTAAGCCCCGAATTTTAATAGAGTACAATGGGCTGCAAGTAACTGACTGGAGTGTGCACGGTGATTTTCAAACAAAATTTAGTCACATACCTTTGAAATGGCACCGGGTAAATAAAAGTATTGCCGCTGATGGTAATGAGACCTTGGTATGGCATGAAGGAGGCTTGTCGCCACCTATGCCTCATCTTAAACACTCTTTACAAGTACAGAGTCATCTTTGGAAGTTATTAGCTGCAGGTGATGCTATTAGTACTTTTGTGGGAAATATGTCCCTTAATCTTTCTAACCCGAAGAGCTCCTTTCATATTCACTTACATCGGAATACCTCCCGATATAGTATTGCTTGTGTCTGAAAGCCTTACCTATTATTAATGGGGAACTTAACGTGGGATAATGATATGAGAATTGTTAATTGTAAAGATACGTGTACATTTTTGTCTTGCCTCAATCATTCCTGGTGGCGCAGTTTTACAGGGGATATTTATATCCTCAGGGCTCATAAGGAAATTTGGCTACCTGTCAACCTTATGCGACTGTGGGGGGCATCACCTCTTGAGACTTATATTTGGACTTCCCTTCAGCGGACCCGTCGTGCCCTTGGACTTATAATTGCCTTGGTGATGAGCCTTGTTGCCATTGCCTCCACTGTGGCTGTGGCAGGGCTCGCGCTACATCAAAGCATACAAAATGCTGAATTTGTACAGCAATGGCACGAACAATCTCACCGGTTGTGGCTGCAACAACGGAACATTGACTCCCAACTCGCTGAAAGATTGGACAACGTGGAACAAGCCTTAACGTGGCTTGGAGATCAGCTCACTGTCCTCAGTACTCGGATAACACTGCAATGTGATTGGAACTCTACTCAATTTTGCGTAACACCTGTGCCTTTTAATATCTCTCAAAATTGGACTGAAATCCAAAAACTATTAACAGGCCATAAAAATATTAGTGTGGACATCCAAGAACTCACTCAAAACATTTCCGAAGCATTTCAACAACAATTACATGTATGGTCCGGAACAGCTACTATGCAGGAGCTGGGTCAATGCCTTGCTGCTCTTAACCCATGGACCCAGATGAAAACATGGATTTCTACTATTTCTGGAAGTATATTGCTTTGGGCGCTCGGACTGGGCCTACTTCTCATGGTGATCCAATGCTCCCTCTGTCACATCCAAAAACAAAGGAAAACACAAGAACAAGTATGGGCTACCTTTCAAGGATTGAGGCAAAACAAAAAGGGGGAAATGCAGGGGCCCTTGAAAGCAATATGCTAAGGATAGATAAGGCTCAAGGACATTTTCCCCAGTTGCACTTTTAATGAACTCCTGTAGGTGCCAAGAAGGCAGACAAATAAGGAAGAACCTAGAGACAAGGAACTAGGCAGGAGGTTACACCCTGGTACAGAAGGTTTGTTTTACATTGTGTTATTTCTGCTGACATGGGGTTTATGGAGTATAAATAAAGTGAGGCGGAGGCTCTGCACGCGGCCGCCATGTTCTCTGTTTGTCTTTGTTGCTTGTGTCTGTTCATTCTCCATCACCACCACCGCGGTCCCCAATATGCTCCTGAATGACTACTGCATAAATAATGAAATTAAGGCAGAAATAAATCAGTTATTTGAAACCAAGAAGAACAAAGACAAAATGTACCAGAATCTCTGGGACACATTTAAAGCAGTGTTTAGAGGAAATTTATAGCATTAAATGCCCTCAAAAGAAAGCAGGGAAGATCTAAAATTGACACTGTAACATCACAATTAAAAGAACTAGAGAAGCAAGAGCAAACATATTCAAAAGCTAGCAGAAGACAAGAAATAACTAAGATCAGAGGAGAACTGAAGGATATAGAGACAAGAAAACCACTTCAAAAAAATCAGTGAATCCAGGAGCTGGTATTTTGAAAAGTTCAACAAAATAGATAGACTTCTAGCCAGACTAATAAGAGAGAAGAATCAGACACAATAACAAATGATACAGTGGATATCACCACAGGTCCCACAGAAATACAAACTACCATCAGAGAATATTACAAACACTTCTACCCAAATAAACTAGAAAATCTAGAAGTCAAAACCAGGAAGAAGTCGAATCCCTGAATAGACCAATAAAACGTTCTGAAATTGAGGCAGTAATTAATAGTTTACCAACCGAAAAAAGTCTAGGACCAGATGGATTCACAGCAGAATTCTACCAGAGGTACAAAGAGGAGCTGGTACCATTCTGTCTGAACCATTCCAAACAATAGAAAAAGAGGGAATGCTCCCTAACACGTCTTATAAGGCCAGCATCATCCTGATATGAAAACCACACAGACACAACAAAAAAAGAAAATTTCAGGCCAGTATGCCTGATGAACATCAATGTGAAAATCCTAAATAAAATCCTGGCAAACTGAATCCAGCAGCACATCGAAAAGCTAATCCATCACATTCAACTTGGCTTAATCCCTGAGATGGAAGGCTGGTACACATTACACAAATCAATAAATGTAATCCATCGCATAAAGAGAACCAATGACAAAAACCACATCATCTCAATAGATGCATAAAAGGCTTTTGACAAAATTCAACAGCCCTTCATGCTAAAAATTCTTAATAAACTAGGTATTGATGAAGCATATGTCAAATTAATAAGAGCTATTTAGGACAAACCCACAGCCAATATCATACTGAATGGGCAAAAACTGGAATCATTCCCTGTGAAACCACCACAAGACAAGGATGCCCTCTCTCACTACTCCTATTCAACACAGTATTGGAAGTTCTGGCCGGGGCAATCAGGCAAGAGAAAGAAATAAAGGGCATTCATTAGGAAAAGAGGAAGTCACGTTATCTCCTTTTGCAGATGGCATGACTATATATTTAGAAAACCCCATCATCTCAGCCCCAAATCTCCTTAAGCTGATAAGCAACTTCAGCAAAGTCTCAAGATACAAAATCAATGTGCACAAATCACAAGCATTCCTACACACCAATAAAAGACAAACAGAGAGTCAAATCATGAATGAACTCCCATTCACAATTGCTACTGAGAGAATAAGATACCTAGGAATCCAACTTACAAGGGATGCGAAGGACCTCTTCAAGGAGAACTACGAACCACTGCTCAAGGAAATAAGAGAGGACACAAACAAATGGAAGAACATTCCATGTTCATGGATAGGAAGAATCAATATCATGAAAATGGCCATACTGCTCATGGTAATTTATAGATTCAATGCTATCCCCATCAAGCTACCAATGACTTTCTTCACAGAATTAGAAAAATACTACTTTAAAGTTCATATGGAACCAAAAAAGAGCCCACATTGCCAAGACAATCCTAAGCAAAAAGAACAAAGCTGGAGGCCACATGCTACCTGACTTCAGAGTATACTACAAGGCTACAGTAACCAAAATAGCATGGTACTGGTACCAAAACAGATACATAAACCAAGTGAAGAGAACAGAGGCTTCAGACATAACACCACACATCTACAACCATCTGATCTTTGACAAACCTGACAAAAACAAGCAATGGGGAAAGGATCCCCTATTTAATAAATGATGTTGGGAAAACTGGCTAGCCATGTGCAGAAAACTGAAATTGGATCCCTTCCTTAAACTTTATACAAAAATTAACTCAAGATGGATTAAAGACTTAAATGTAAAACCTAAAACCATAAAAACCCTAGAAAAGAACCTAGGCAGTACCATTCAGGACACAGGAATGGACAAATACTTCATGACTAAAACACCAAAAGCAATGGCAACCAAAGCCAAAACAGACAAATAGAATCTAATTAAACTAAAGGGCTTCTGCATAGCAAAAGAAACTATCATCAGAGTGAACAGGCAACCAAAGAGTGGGAGAAAATTTTTGCAATCTACCCATCTGACAAAGGGCTAATATTCAGACTCTACAAAGGACTTGAACAAATTTACAAGAAAAAGCCCATCAAAAAGTGGGCAAAGGATATGAACAGATACTTCTCAAAAGAACACATTTATACGGCCAACAAGCTTATGAAAAAATGCTCATCACCACTGGTCATTAGAGAGATGAAAATCAAAACCAAAATGAGATACCATCTCATGGCAGTTAGAATGCCAATCATTAAAAGTCAGGAAACAACAGATGCTGGCGAGGATGTGGAGAAATAGGAACACTTTTACACTATTGGTGGGAGTGTAAATTAGTTCAACCATTGTGGAAGACAGTGTGGTGACTCCTGAAGGATCTAGAACTAGAAATACCATTTGACCCAGCGATCCCATTACTGGGTATATAACCCAAAGGATTATAAATCATGCTACTATAAAGACACATGCACACATGTTTACTGCAGCACTGTTCACAATAGCAAAGTCTTGGAACCAACCCAAATGCTCATCAATGATAGACTGAATAAAGAAAATATGGCACATATACACCATGGAATACTATGCAGCCTTTAAAAAGGATGAGTTCATGTCCTTTGTAGTAACATAGATGAAGCTGGAAAGTATCATTCTCAGCAAACTAACACGAGAACAGAAAACCAAACACTGCATGTTCTCCCTCATGGGGGGAGTTGAATAATGAGAACACATGGACACAGGGAGGGGACCATCACACACTGGGGCCTGTTAGAGGGTGGAGGGCTAGGGAAGGGATAAGATTGGGAAATACCTAATGTAGATGACGGGTTGATGGGTGCAGCAAACCACCATGGCATGTGTATACCTATGTAACAAAAATGCACACTCTGCACATGTATTCCGGAACTTGAAGTATAATTTAAAAAATTAAAAATCTCTCTACCAATTCTTTCGTCTCTACACACTCACAGGTGATTTTCATTGAAGTAGTTGAAGAATCACGAGACATTTTAATATTACATATGGTTTCATCTCACTGTCTAATTTCACATCTACTATATATGGATACCTAATTGAAACTCATTTTAATTTCCTTCAATTTAAATAACTTATCTCGCTTGCTCTCTCTCTCTCTCTCTCTCTCACACACACACACACACACACACACACACACACACACAGAAAAATAACTATGAATGAAACTATCCTTTGTTTATATCATCAAGAGATGACTACAATTCGTTTGAGTTAAGAGAAATTATTGGAAAATGTTGACTTTTTATACAACCTTGGTACTGAAATTTCCCTGATAAAAAAAAAAAATAATAATAATAAGTGAAAGAAATGAAGAAAGAAGACAAATCTTCTTAAAGGATATAGAATTAAATGATAATCCAAAATGGATTCAATTCATATTTAATCATTAATACTGTTCTTGGATAATCTATTATGTCTATTTAAGAATATTTAATAATAACATTTACACTGGCTGAGCACTATCAGCATATTAGTTTTTATAGTAAACTTACAGAAGATCAAGACCTATTCTCATGTCTATTTAATAAATATTGACTTCTTGTTTAGGTATCAGACAAGATTTATTGACATGACAATTCCATATTTTCTGAGAAGGATTAAAATTTTTATTAGGCCCCAAAACTAGAAGGCAATATCAATACTAGTCTTGTCACACTCATTTATCATAAAATTCATTCAAACCACAGATTGAGGTTTCCATAAAACAATTAGTCCTGTTTCTTGTTCCATGCAAACAGGACAGACAGAAGCTATTCAAACGTCTTTCTCAAACCAGATGCGAACAAAGAACTCTCGAGTCTAGATAAAATGTTGAATTTAGTAACAGTGCTCCTAAAACCAGCCAGATCTCTCAAAAGGCAAGGTGAGAAGCCGGAGAGGCACAACAGTGCAGTCACTGTGCTGCCAGGTGAGGACGGGGATCATCACGGTCTGGCCTACTGTCACATTGTCAAAGTGGAAAACACTAGATTAATTTGCATGCATGAAGATTCTCTCTTAATTTGTATGCAATTGTCATCTAGGAGATAATAATGGGCAATATGAAGGGATTTTATTTTATTTTGTGTATCTATTAGTTTGTTTTTTAATTTCCCACTTAACGTAGAGCAAAAGGAAAAAAATCTAAGGAGGCCCTGAAATGTAATCTGAAACAATAACCAATAATTGGATTGCTAAAAGAAAATAAGGATCCATAGATGAGCATACCTGAAAAGAATGAAGCCATCTTAGGCTTTAGTTGATTTGCTTATTTCCTTTAAATAATATATGCAAAGTTTCTACATAATGTCAGCGTATATTAAGTATTTAATAAATGAGCACTGTTGTTATTATGATTGATGTTATTATAATGAATTTATAGCAAAGGAATATTTGCAAAGCAAATACTCTTGATAAAGACACCACAAGCATGTTGAAAGAATAAATAATAGTTTGCTACTTATTGAAACGTTAATTTTACTGTGTTCTCTTGTTAAGAAGGAAGGAGAAGATGGGGACAGGTAGGAATAATAGAACAAAATATGTATGTATTATCAGGTAAAGACTAAGCTAAAACTAATCAGTTTTTACTATTTAATAATTATAGGCTTTCAACAAAGCCAGAAACCAGATATTAAGTGCATATATATGCATTATACACACACACACACACACACACACACACACACACACACACACACACACATACACATTTGGTTTGATATGTTCCAGATAGGCTCCCATATTATTCAACCCAGAAACTAAAAATCAAGATAATTATTATGCATTCAAAAATTGTCATTGCTTTAACCTCAGAATAGTAAAGTTTTACAGACATTCCCAAATCAGTAACTTGATTATCCTAAGTTATCAACACAACAGGTACTTTCATGTTATCCTAACAAAACAATTATTTACCTACAGCACTGCCTGGTACAGAGTAAGTGCTCAGTAAATATTTGTTAAATTAATGAATGAACCAGAGAAATAATGTAATGACATTTTGCAAATGATCAATAAATGAATTTTTTTGAATGGAATAACTCTGTTTAAACATGAGAGTTATAAAACCAGTCAAGGAAAGGGTCCTAACATACACTCTTCAAAATACTGATTAATCTTAGAGAGTCCGATAGTATTTAACTCTGATATGTTTTGTGATATAAGCAGAAGCATCAAAAGAGCTTTACAAAATTCTATATGAGAACACCTTGGCTCATTTTCCTCTCTCACCAAATCAAGTCATTAAATATCACTTTTTTTGTATTGTGGAAACTTGTCCTTATCTGATGATGTATATATATATACATTAAATTCTAACAGGAAATGTGACATGGTTTAATAATTAGTCTTGAAAACTGCTTCTCAAACAAGACATCACTCTGAAAAATAAAATAAAATAAAATAAATAAAATAAAATAAAATAAAATAAAATAAAAAGACTAATGAAAAAGGTTGCTTTCATTCACTACCTCTATGTTAGTCATGGAAAATACAGACAGATTTTAGGTATCTGGGGGGAATGCTATTTGCTTAGAAAGATGTTTTTCAGGCAAAAAGGTAGATGTTAACGTTTAACATTTTACTTCAGACTCTGTCATTTATCCATTTGGAAAATTAATTTGAAATATAGGTTGCCATTTTCTACATATGTGATAGGTTAACGTTTGCTTCTATCAAGGTGGCATCAAGGTTTAGCAATCTCAGAATATGACAAATGTAAGTATACATAATATAACTGCAAGAATACATTACCAAGTAATTGAATTCAATTTAAAATGTAAATGGTGATTTTATTTAGGTGTAGATAAATGAATCAAGTTTATTTCTTTTTTCAAAAGTATCTAATTGCTTTAGGTCAAATCCACTCCACATAGATAATCTATCATTCAAATCAGAGGGTGATAATTTTGGTCTCAAAAATAGCAATTTTGAATTTGAAAAACGTATCTCTTTTTTGGAATCACTGCTGCCATGTCCACATTTTACCTTTGCAAGAGAAAGAAAAATATTCAAAGATCATATAATAATTTGAATGCCATTATAAACACACATACAAAATTATTCTCTGTTACTAAGAAGAGTTAAAATTAAATCATAAAAATTAGAATTCTTTATACTTAAATTTAATCTATAGAAAATACATCAAATTCTCCAGAAGAAGAAAAAGAAGGGATATTTTGAAACTAGTTTCCAAGTAATGCTGATAACCTTCCCTGACTGGAATAATCTCATAATGCTATATAGCCACAGTATAGTATTGATAATACTATTTTCCTATTTTATTTGGGTACCAGGTATTTCCATCTCAGGGTCCTGTCATAATCTCCAAATCTTACCACATCCATAGCTAAACTTGTTATCTTCCTTCCCCAACTTGAATCTATTTTCTCTCAGATAATCTCTATCACAATTAATAGCATATCCAATATCATTCTCCTAAACTATAAATTTCAATCTTTCTCAGAGACTCCTTTCTTTTCAACCCTCTATGAATCAGCATGATCTTTCAGTGCTCTCTCTAAAATTTCTCTCAAATCTGACTGAGCTTCTTGCCTCCTTGTTACTAAAATTGCTTTATCATCTTTCAACAAGACTAATGCAACAGTCTCCTAAGTGCTGTCCCTGTCCCACTTGCTTTCAATTTAGTCTACTCTCTAAAGTGCTCCCAGAATTACATTTATTAAAAAGTACTTATTATATAATAATATCTCTTCTCTTATTAAAGACTTCTTTCAGCTCACTATGGTCTTTAAAAGAAAGTTTCAAAATCTTTTTTTTTTTTTTTGCTTTGAGACAAGGTCTCGCTCTGTTGCCCAGGCTGGAGCACAGTGGCACAATCTCATCTCACTGCAGCCTCAACCTCCCAGGCTCAACCTCAGCCTCCCGGGTAGCTGGGGCTACAGGCACATGCAATCATGCCAAGTTAATTTTGTTTCTTTTTTGTAGAGAAGAGGTCTCATTATGTTGCCTCGACTGGTCTCCAACTCCTGCACTCAAGAGATCCTCCCACCTCAGCCTCCTGCCTCACTCAGGCCCAAGAGCCACTGTGCACACTCAAGTGTAAAAATCTTTAACATGTCATATATTGCTCTTCAAAATTTGACTACACTTTACAGCATCAACTTCGACTTCCCCAAACCTCCATACCTAATAACCTATGGATTTCTCACTTATTAGTTTAATGCTAATGAGTGGTTATACACGCTATTTTTTCTGCATGGATTACTCTTTTCTAGAAAATTCCTATACATTCTTCAATCCCAACTCAATTTTCATTTCCTCTATGAACTCTTCCCCAGTTCCTCCAGAGTAGTACACTGTTTCCTTTACAGAGCTTTCATTGAAACAAGGATGTTCACCATGACAAAGGAAAACAGAGGATTCTGAAAACAGAAAATTTAAAATCCAGAGGAGGAAAAGGGAATTCTCCAGAAACATGCTGAAAGGAATTTTCTGGAAGACAACTATGCAGTAAGCCAGGAAAAAATCAACAACCTAAAAAGCAGGAAATGGACATTGGCTGGGAGCAAAAGAAAGAGCATGCTAAAAAATTTCCAAGTGTCTTGATCTATTGAGAGGAAATTTCACAGTTTTTTTTCAAAGATTTTGGAATAAAATTAGAGATAGACACCTAGAAAATTTCCTCCCCCAAAATAATGAGGCTACTGTTGCATCTAGGATAAATTAAAATTTGCATAAGCAAAAGAATGTAATCAGCTTCTATGTGACTCAGTTCTGAACAATAGTTACTAATGAAAGTAATATAATCCCTGAATATTAAATAAATAAAAATGTGTTAATCATAACTATATGATCCCTGAATATTAAATAAACTTAAATGTGTGATATAATTAAATCAGGAGGAATTTTATATGATAATTAACTCTTCATCCTCCATAAGAGGATTGGATGATATCTAAGACTGAAAAATAAAGAAACAGAGGTACACTCACATGCCTTAGATGTAGGAGGTGAAGACCAGAAGAAACTGCAAAAGATCCCTAAGGACCAAGCAGGATCTGTGTTCCACAACTCCAGGGGCATTGTTCAGATTGGAGTGGTGTCCCCAGAGTTGTGAAACAGAGGACTTAGGATCAGAAGACCAGAGTGGAGACAGTGAGGTAGGGGAACACTGTTTTTCATTACACCCTTGTAGTATTATTTGACCTCATAAATTACGTAAGTAAGAAAAATATCTCAATGTAGGATAATAATGGCGGCAGCATTCAAAGTAATACATCTTTGATCTTAAATATCATTTTTCAGCTGGGAGCGGTGGCTCACTCCTGTAATCCTCGCACTTTGGGAGGCCGAGGTGGGCGGATCACTTGAGGTCAGGAGTTTGAGACCAGCCTGGCGAATATGGTGAAATTCCGTCTCCACTAAAAATACAAAAATTAGACGGGCATAGTGGTGCGTGCCTGTAATCGTAGCCACTCGAGAGACTGAGGCAGGAGAATTGCTTGAATCCGGGAGGCGGAGGTGCAGTGAGCTAAGACTGTGCTATTGCACTCCAGTCTGGATGTCAGAGGGAGACTCTGTCTCAAAAAAAAAAAAAAAAAAAAAAAAAAAAATTCTACCCCAATGGTAAATCCCTGTTATGTACTCCTTTAAAATCTTCAACTTAACTTTCACAGGAGACAATAGCACAGTATAATTATTATCTAAACTTAATCCTAAATTCATATTTAAATAGGATAACATCAAGTAACTCTCAAAAGTAAAGCAGTAACAAACATTTAACACCCATTATTTTAAGAGACAATTCTAACAAACAAATCGCTCAAGATTGACAGAGGTAAATATATTTAAAAATTCTAACAAGTTGGATTAAGAAATTTTAACAAAATTTGCAATAAAAATCCTAATTGTTATATGATATCATCAAGTACAGATATAGCGCTCATATCTGACACAATTAGGATATTGTGTTTAATATCCTAATTGGATATTAATCACAAAAGTTTAATCAGAAAAGTTGGCTAAAATAAAAAACAGGAATCATTAAAAAAAAAAAAATAGTTAAATCCTGTGGCACACATGTTGATCCTGACCTCAAAGCCATGTGTCACTTCTTCCTCAGCTGACCCATGACAATTTTGTTTGGGTGGCAATGCTTTACCTGAAGCCTCAAGATATAAACCTGGATCAGTCTGCATCATTTTAGCAAACCGGTTGAATATTACCATCATTTAAGGATGGGCATGTGATGCAATACTGTACCCTGAGACAAGAGAAAATCTGCTAAGGAGTAATATAAGGCCCTTCTCCATGATGATTGGAGAGTAAGATGTGAGAAGAAGCTGTGCCACCTTCCATCTGCCTAGGATGATGCCACCTAAGGATGTAAATTTGTAAATGAGAGCCACATTGCTACACAGGAAATCTCAGAGAAGCAGTCCAGGAGATCCGATCATCCTTTACATGTTAATTCATCAAACCTGAAATGGTCTAAGCATGAACTAAGCATGAAATTCTTATGTGAAATAATTAAATACATTTATTGCTTGAGCAATTTTTATTAGGAAATTCTATTTCTTGACTATGAAAGCATCCTAACTGATGCAGACATACTTTAAGGTTCAACTTTTCACTGAAAGTTTATTTTACTTAAGTGGTCATTTGATACAGGGTTTGGACCTTTGAGTACAAGTCTTGAGATTCAAATTCTACTTAGTCTTTCTTAAAAGGGAGCTAAAACACAATAAATTACAAAATAGTCTGAGAAATGACTCCTAGACTTTTACAGTGTTCTTTTTAATCATTAATGTTTTTCATACACACCTACCTTAATGATAGTTTTTACTGACTTGCCTTTATCATTTTTCCAATGCTTTAATGTACAATTTTTATTTTCCTTAATCAGTAATGTCTTACACATTTGATAATATGAGAGTTATATTCAATCTAAAGATGAATAATTTTTAAATGCCTAATATAAGCCATCAGGCACAAAAAAAAAAAAAATAACATTACCAGGAAGTTTGAAGCCTACGAATAGAATTGCTGGCTATGAAGGTATGTATGAATATCACCAACTTTACGAGACAGTGTCAAATTGTTTTTTGAAGTGCTTTTACCAGTTCATACCCCACCTGCAATGCAGGAGTGGTTCTCTGGCTCCATATTATTGTCAAGACTTAATGTTGCCAAACATTTTCGTTTGTGTCAATCTGGTGGGTGTGAAATGGTATATTGTTACAGTTTTTACCTAATTTTCATGGAAACACACACTTTTACACTTATTTAGTTGTTTTACACAGCATATAATTATAGTGGCAAGCATAAAGAGGTTTAGGAACAGATATTATAGACTCTCTTGGTAAACACACAACTCAGCTAAAGGGATAAGTTAAGCAGGCACACTGTAGAAAAGCCTACTAGTTATGGGCATTTATCATGCCATGGACATCAAGTTCTCAGAAGGAATGTAGAATCCTGATTAATCTGATTAGTCCATTAAGTTGAAATCAGTTCAGAGAACTTCTGTCATTTCCAAACAGAATCCTGCTATAGTTGGGATGTCATTTCTAGGCTGGATGGAATACTGCTCAGATGCAGTGTGTGCAACTGCTTCTACTCTTAAGACCATATTTGTCATTTTTGTCTTCTACTCTGGAGAATTCTATTTTTCTTTTTAAAAAATGATGAAATATTTTTAAAATACAGTAAAATACAAACAAGAGTAATCTTAATGTAATGCTATGCTTGCCATGAATCATTTTTTTCTGAGAATCACAACATTACAGATACAATCAAATCCCTGTGGATCCAGAACTAATCATATATTTCACATTTGCCCCATGATAAACACACTGTGAATTTAATACTTACTATTCTTTTATTAGTCCAGATCATTCAAGAAACAGATAGCACATTAAGAAGAGTTCAATGAAGAAAGTTTAATGAAGAGACAATTTAAAATGATGGAAAGGGTTTAAATTAATAAAAGATGGAAAAGCATCCTAAGTAAGAGTAATAAGAGTAGAAAGCCTTTCCTAATCCTAGGCCTGAAAGATAAAGATATAGATTTAGTTCCTGGGACCCAGAGCAAAGTGTATCTGTCAGAGAAGACTTCATGACAGAATCTGTGGCCTGGAGAAATGTGCCATGCCCAGTAAAGGTCTGGCAGAGCAATAAGTAGGGACTGGACTCCCAGTGGCTAAGTTCAGCTGGAAGCAGTAGGATCAAAGTAAAGTACATAAAAGCAGATAATGGAGGTACCATAAAGCAAAAGAAAAAAATAGATTAGAAGAAACAAAAAAGATGAAAATGGCTAATTTTAAAATTTTGTTCCTATGAGTGGCCAGAAAGTAGGGTAAAAATAACAAGGAAAAGGAATTTTATACTAGATTTGCTATAAAATCAATTGAAATGTTTATGATACACAAGAGGACAGAGTTAATGTGCTGTAATAGATTATCCCTAGCTATACTCATTTTATTTAGTCATTTCATTTCAATGAGGTTAGAGCTTTAAAGTTAGAAATTAAATTTTTCGTTTAAACAAAAACTTTCATAGCATTTAAGAATTGTTTAAAATACATTATTGTCTCATTCTGAAAGTGAATTTATAATGTTATATATGAACATTTTAAGTTTCACTATAAGTATATACAGCTATATATTATAGCTATGAGTAACTTTTAAATAAGTAAATTTTAATAAATAATATAAATAAATAAACTTTTCAAAATAATAAAACCCATACACACAGAACATTTGTTAGTATAAGTTACTCCAAAAGCAAAGTCTGAGTCAAGGACTTGGATGCAGTTGATTTATTTGAACAACTAATCCCAAGAAGCAGAAGGCAACAGACAACACGAAATAGGGAAAGAAAAAAACTGTAGACAAGACCATAAAAAGTGAAATAACTTTAGGGGTTCACATTCATTTAGCCCATTGATATAGGCACAAATAGCTATAAATCATCTAATTTCACATTTATATCATTGGTAATTTATCTACCAATTTATCCCCAGAATGCAATGTTCAAAATAAGAAATTCAATTACATAATTTGGAATACTAACTGAAATAAAAAAGACATGATCATTTCAACTGATTTTTTAAAATAATTTTAGGTAAGTAAATAGTTGTTTGATAGAAATTTTTAAAAATAATGATAGAAAGCAATTTTTCAACATTAAAAGCAGAATTAATCAAAAACTTAGTGTTAATAGTATACCTAATAGGCTTTTGGAATAATTCTCCTTAGAGTGGGAATATATATTAGCACCCATGCATGGAGTTCCTAGCCAATGCAATAATATAAAAAATAGAAATGAATTTCAAGAATTATAAAAACAGAGTTAAGGCTGTTTTTCTTCAGATGTTTTCACTTCCTACATACACATAAAATTCAAGAGAATTAGCAGATAAAGTAATATAGCTGTAATGCAAGTTCAGTTTGGTACAACAATCATTAGAAAAGCAGAAATAATGATTTTACTGTAAAGCAGAAATAATGCAACAGAAAGTGTAATATTAGTTTATTCAACACATTTTGAGAGCCCACTATGCGTCAGATACTATTCTAGGTACTAGGGATACAGCAGTGAACAAAATAAAAATGCCTGTCTTCTCTGAGCTGACATTCTAGTTTAAAAAAAAAATTACAGTAATATTAGAAAAAAGAAAATATCTAATTCACCATAGAAACAAAAACTATGAAGTACCTAACAATGAACTGAACAAATATAACACCAAAATAATGGATAAATATGGCGTGTTCCTAGATTGAAACAGTATCATAAAGATGTTGATTGGTCTATACATTAAATATATATTAAATACAATTTCAGTCAAAATACAACAATTTGGAGGGGGAGAGGAGACTTTAAAGTTCACTGAAAGATTTGAAGTGCTGAGAATAAACAAAACAATTTTTGAAGAAGAGGAGGGGTTCCACTTCAAAAAATCAAGACTGATATGGTTAGAACTGTGTCCCCACCCAAATGTCATGTTCCATTTTAATCCTCAATGTTGCAGTGGGACCCAGTAGGAGGTGACTGGATCCTGAGAGCAGTTTTTCATGATTTAACACAATCCCATTGGTGCTGTCATCACAATAGTGAGTTCTCGTTTGGTTGTTTAAAAGTGCGGCAACTCCCCCATCTTTTCCGCTCACCTTCCACCACGATTGAAAGTTTCCTGAGGCCTCCCCAGAAGCCGAGCAGATGCCAGCATCATGCTTTCTGTACAGCCCGCAGAACTATGAGCCAATTAAACCTCTTTTCCTTATAAATTACCCAGTCTCAGGTATCTCTTTATAGCAATGCAAGAACAGACAAATACAAAGAGTTTAATGAAAAAATATAGTTGCAAATACAGTATTGCTTTGGTCAGGGATACAAAAATGAGCCAAATGAAAAAAAATAGAAACTACAGAAATAGACTCATGTATATTTAATAAATGACTGAAGTTATATAAAAATCAACTATTCAATAAATAGATCTTGGTGAAATAGACTGATCTACATGGGAAAAAATATCTGTAAGGGTCAAATGTTTATTATCTTGAGGTAGGAAAGAATTTCTTACATAAGATGTTAAACAAGCAGACAACAAAGGGAGATGCTTGATACATTTGACTTCCTTTAAATTACAAACTTGTGCACAACAGACATCACAAAAAGGGAAAAAGACTAGTCCACCTGCCAAGAGAAAACATTTACAGTATACAAAACATTCAAGTCATTGGCGTGCAGCATATTTAAAGTACTCCCACAAATCAACATAATAAACAATCCTATGGAAAAATGAGGCAAAGATGTAAACAGGCAATTATCAGAAGAAACATGAATGACCAATAAAATAAAAGATGCTCATACTCACTAGTAGTCAGAGGAATAGGAAATAAAATAGCCATCAGATTGGCAACAACAAAAAAATTGTTTTAAGTATCTCTCAATATCAAGTGCTGGTGAGGATGTGAAGCAAGAAGAACTTCCAGTCTGCTCCAAGGAGTGTCAATCGTTAAAACCACTTTGGAGAGAAAGTTAGTATTATCTAGAAGTCATAAATACCCACCATCTGCAACCCATAAACGCTAATTCTAGGTATAAAAACTAGAAAAACTGTTACCGAGGTTCACAAGGAATCATATATAAGAATAATCATTTTAACATTGTTCATTCAAATTGTTTATACAGACTGGGCACGGTTTATACAGTTACGCCTGTAACCCCAACACTTTGGGAGGCTGAGGTGGGAGGTTCACTTGAGCCCAGGAGTTCAAGACCAGCTCTCCATTTTAAATATTAAATACATTTTGTAAAATACACATATCTTGTGAGTATGATAATGCCTTTGTTGTCCCCATATACATTCCCACAATCATTTTCCCACCCCTCAAATTCACATTTTTGTCTTTGTGAGGCTATTTGTGTCCATGCCTGTTAACTCAGGAGCAAGGTTTTAAGACATGACATAAAAGTTTTGTTTCAACTAAGAAATAAGCAACAGTTGGAGACAAACTACCATGGATATTGTGGTAGTCCACCCTGATCTTTCTTCAGGGTCAGGTCCAGTCATTCCCAGCCCAGCTATGAATGCCCCTCTGCTGATATAGCCTTTGGCCACAGAGAACTGCCTCACCCACTAATCTTAAGATATAAACACTAAGTTTCTTGCCCTAGTTTGTAACAACTCTAAAGAGCCAACGCAGTTCAAGGATACCCCAGCCTTAGTTTCATTGGATCCAATCAAGTCTCAGTTGCAACCATGTTCTCCTGTCCAATTTGACATCCCTCACTTCTTTACAGATCTCTTTCCCAAGAGCACTCACCAATACATCTTCTACATGCAACCTCTATCTTGACGTCTAATTTCAGCTAATCCACTCTAAGACAAAAGTTCTCCAAAATAAATACTCACTTCTTAAAAAATTACATTAAGAAGAAAATACTTGAAAAGAAATGTGCTTTATATATATGTAAACAGGTTCCTTATTGAATGTTATTATAATTTTTTCAAAAGATATCTATGGTTCTTCAGTGACACAATGGTAACATACCATCTAAGCATAAGTCTACCTAGCCAAAAATCTGGGTTTGGAGAAATTTCTAAATAGTTTAAGAAAACTCTCAAGTATTCATTCATACGAAACTCTCCATTTCAGAAGCCTAAAAGTTTTACATTTTCTCAATAATTATATATTTTGGAAATAAACAAAGTATTGAATACCCAGCCCAGCTTTATGATATAAACATAATTGTTTATATTTTCATTAAAATTAATATTTTCTTAATTTTATTATTTTTCAAAATGTAAAATTTGAAATGAAAATACCACTTTAAATCTAATAGTATCAATATAGGAGTTAAGAAGGAAGTACTTAGGCTAATAACAAGGACATGGAAGCCCTAGGTAAGGCTTTTCTTTTTTCTTTTCTTTTTAATGAAAAGCAGCCCCAAATCATTTTCTAACAAATAGCAGCCTGTAAAGTCAGACTGCAGACACAGACAAGCAAGCTGGCAGCTTGCATGGGTCAATGCCAGCAGGAACTAGGGACTAGCTAAGTTCAAAATGGCGGCTTCCTCTTCCCTTTTCTTTGTCAGCCAAGAGGACAGTAAAGAGCAGACAAGATGGCACCAATCAACTGGAAAGTCCATTTGCATTATAAGATTAGGGTGGGGCCACCAGCCTTCCCTGTGCACTATGTAAACATCATCTCTGATAGAACCAATCTGTGAGCCCTACATACCTCAGACACCACCTTTTCCAGTCTGCCTATAAAATTTGTTGCAGTCCACTGCTCTCCTCTCTCCTTTCTTGTGTCTATTGTTTCCACTCCTTAACCCACCCACATGTGTCCATGTCCTGAATTCTTTCTCAGCAGGCAACAATAAACCCCCAGGTGTAGACCCTATGGTATATACCTGGTTGCTTGGTCGCATGGTCGCTTCAATATTAAATACCACGGTCGGGCACTGTAGCTCATGCCTGTAATCCCAGCACTTTGGGAGGCCGAGGCGGGTGGATCACAAGGTCAGGAGTTCGAGACCACCCTGGCCAACATAGTGAAACCCTGCTCTACTAAAAAAACAAAAATAACCCGGGGTGGTGGTATGCACCTGTAATCCCAGCTACTCGGGAGGCTGAGGCAGGAGAATTGCTTGAACCCAGGAGACAGAGGTTGCAGTGAACTGAGATCATGCCACTGCACTCCAGCGTGGGCGACAGAGCAAGACTCTGTCTAAAAAAATAAAAAATAAAAATAAAAAGCTTATGTATTAGAGAGACAAAAGAGGCACAGCAACATGGCCAAATAGAATTCTCTAGTGATCACCCCCCTGCAGGAACACCAATTGAGCAACTATCCACACAAGAAAGCACCCTCAGGTGAGTGATTACCGTACCTGCTTTTAACAAAATATAAAAGAAAGAGGCATTAAAGAGGGTAGGAAAGATAGTCTTGCATTGCCTATCCCACCCTTCCATCATCTCATGGCAGCAAAGTGCAGAGAATTAATATGCTTTGGGGAGGCAGAGTGAAGTGAATTAGTGAAGTGAATTAGGCAGAGTGAAGAGAATTAGTATGCTTTGGGGAGGCAGAGTGAAGTGAGTGTTGGACTTTGCATTGGAACTCAGTGCTACATGTCACAGCAAAACACAATGAAAGGCAGACAGCTTTGTTGGTATCCACAGAGGAAACATTTAGACCAGCCCTGGGCTGGAGGGAAATTCTCAGCCCCAGCAGGAGGAACCCAAATCACAGCTGGTTCCACCACTGGCTTACTAAAGTGACCTAGGGCCTGGAATAAAACTGAGTGGTTGTCTGGCCAAAAGGACTAAAGTCCTTGGGCAAGGCCTGGTGCTGCACTAGTCTCAGAGGCAATGAGACTTGGGGTGCATGTGACCCAGTGTTACACCAGCTGTGGCAACTAAAAGAATAAAACTGAGTGGCAGTCTGGCCAGAAGGACTACAGTCCTTGGGGAAGGCCTAGTGCTGCACTAGTCTCAGAGGCAATGGGACTTGGGGTGCATGTGACCCAGTGTAACACCAGCTGTGGCAGCTAAGAGATTACTCATGTCACCCCACCCAGAACTCTTGGCAGTGCAGCTTGGGGGAAGAGTCCTGCTTGGGGAAAAGAGAGGAAAAATACAGAGGACTTTGTTTTACAAGTTGGGTACCAGTTTAGCCACAGTAAAATAAACACCAAGAAGACCCCTAAAGCCCCTGACTCTAGGCCCTAGCTCCTGAACAGCATTTCTAGACCTACCCCAGAAGAGAACTTGCCTATCTGAAGGGAAAGACACAAGCCTGGCTAGACTCACCACCTCCTGACTAAAGTGCCCTTGGCCCTTGATAAATATCAGCTTTAGCCAGGCAATAGTCACCACAGACCTCGAGCAAGACCCAGTCCTGTGCTGGCTATAGGTCAGACCCAACAGGGTCCCAGTCATGATGGCCATAGGTGTGCCAACCCCAGACAGTTCAGCACAGAGACTCCATTTGTTTGGGGGAAAGTAAGGGAAGAGAACAAGAGTCTCTGTCTGGTAATCCAGGCAATTATCTCAGATCTTATCCAAACCACCACCAAAGTGGCACCACTAAGAGCCTCTGTGACTCTTGTAGAGTCACAGCATTACTGGGCTTGGGGTGCCCCCTAATGTAGATATGGCTGCACTGATCAAAATCTTAGATCACAACACTCAATACCCTTGAAAAGTCTTCCTAATATGGATGGGTGCAAACAAGTCCAAACTCTGAAGATTGGAATAAATACCTAGCTCTTCAATGCCTAGACATCAATTAATGTCCACAAACATCAAGAGCATCCAAGAAAACATGACCTCACCAAACAGACTAAATAATAAATCAATGGCCAATGTTAGAGTGACAGAGATATATGAATTTTCAGACAGCGACTTCAAAATAGCTGTCTTGAGGAAGCTAAACAAACTCCAAGATAACACAGACAAGGAATTCAGAATTCTACCAGAGAAATTTAACAAAGAGTAATTAATTTTTTAAAATATCAAGCAGAAATTTTGGAGCTTAAAAATTAAATTGACAACTTGAAAAATAAATGCAAAGTCTTTAGCAAGCAGAATTGATCAAGCAGAAGAAAGACTTTGTAAAACTGAAGATAGGCTCTACGAAAATACAGTCAGAGGAGAAGACAGAAAAGAGAATGAAGAATAAGAAAGCACACCTACAAGATCTAAAAAACAGCCTCAAAAGGTCAAATCTAAGAGTCGTTGGCCTTAAAGAGGAAGGGGAGAGAGAGAGAGACAGAGAGAGAGAGACAGAGAGAGAGAGAGAGAGAGAGAGAGAGAGAGAGAGAGAGAGAGAAGTTTATTCAAAGAAATAATAACAGGTAACTTTTCAAACACAGAGAAAGATATGAATACCCAGGTACAAGAAGGTCACAGAATATCAATAAGATTCAACCCAAAACAGAAGATCTCAAGGTATATAATAGTCAGACTCTCAAAGGGCAAGAATAAAAGAATCCTAAAAGCCACAAGAGAAAAGAAGCAAATAACATATGAAGGAACTCTGATATGTCTGGCAGCAGACTTCTCAGCAGAAGCCTTATCAGCTAGGACAGAGTGAAATGACATATTCAAAGTGCTGAAGGAAAACAAACTCAACCTAGAATATTTTCTCCAGCAAAATTATCCTTCAAACATGAAGGAGAAATAAATACTTTCACGGAAAACAAAAGCTGAGAGATTTTGTCAAATACCAGATGTGTCTTACAAGAAATACTAAAGGGAATTCTTCAATCTGAAAGAAAAAGATGTGAAAGAACAATAAGAAATCCTCTAAAGGTATAAAACTAAATCACTGATAATAGTAAGTACACAGACAAATATGGAATACTTTAAAACTATAATTGCAGTGTGTAAAATACTCAGATCTTTAGTAGGAAGACTAAAAGACAAACCTACCAAAAATTAATAACTACAACTTTTTAAGAGATTGACAATATACAAATATATAAATTGAGATGACAAAAAGTCAAAAAGCAGGAGGATAGAGTTAAAGTGTAGAGTTTTTTAGTAGGCTCTTTGCTTATTTGCTTTATTTCACTTCCTTGTATCAGAGTTAACTTGTCATCAGTTTAAAATATTTGGTTATAAGACGTTATTTGCAAACCTCACGGTAAACATAAAAAAACCTGTAATAAATACACAGATATTTTAAAAACAAGAAATTAAAGCATACTATCAGAGAAAATTACTTTTACACAAAAAGTGTTTTTCTTTCTTCCTTTCTGTCATCTTTCTGTCAGTGAAGGAATTGAGAAAGAAATTTTTAAAGTTTCTTGAAACAAATAAAAATGGAAACACACGTACCAAATTCTTGGGATGCAGCAAAAGCAATAATAAGAGGGAACTTTAAAACAACAAACATATACCAAAAAAACAGATAAACTTCAAATAAACAATATAACAATGCATCTTAAAGAACTAGAGAAACAAAAGCAATGAAAACTCAAATTAGTAGAAGAAAATAAATAATAAAGATCAGAGCAAAATAAATAAAATTTAGGCTAAAAAAAACATGATCAATGAAACAAAAAGATAAACAATATCTTTTGTGAAAAGATAGACAAAATTGACAAACCTGTAGCCATATTAACTAAGAAAAAAAAAAAAACAGAAAAAGACTCAATAAATAAAACCAGAGATGAAAAAGGAGACTTTACAACTGATACCACAGAAATCCAAAGGATTATAGGATCATTAAAAACTATGGTGAACAACTATATGCCAATAAATTAGAAAAACTAGTAGAAACAGATAAATCCCTAGGCACATTACAACCTGCAAAGTTTGAACCATGAAGAAATCCAAAACCTGAATAGACCAGTAATAAGTAAAGAGATAGAACAGTAATAAAATGTCTCCCATCAAAGACAAGCCTAGGACCCAATGACTTCACTGCTAAATTCTACCAAACATTTAAAGAAGGAAACAGGCCGGGCGCGGTGGCTCAAGCCTGTAATCCCAGCACTTTGGGAGGCCGAGACAGGTAGATCATGAGGTCAATAGATCAAGACCATCCTGGCTAACATGGTGAAACCCCGTCTCTACTAAAAATATACAAAAAAACTAGCCGGACGATGTGGCGGGCGCCTGTAGTCCCAGTTACTCGGGAGGCTGAGGCAGGAGAATGGCATGAACCCAGGAGGCAGAGCTTGCAGTGAGCTGAGATCCGGCCACTGCACTCTAGCCTGGGCGACAGAGCGAGACCCCATCTCAAAAAAAAAAAAAAAAAAGAAGAAGAAGAAAACATATCAATCATACTCAAACTACACCAAAAATTTGAGGAGGAGGGAATACTTTCAAACTCATTCACAAGGCCAGCATTACACTAATACAGAAACCAGACAAATCTACAATTACAACAAAAAAAACCCTACAAGCCAATATTCCTGATGAACACAAATGCAAAAATTCTCAACAAATACTAGTAAACCAAATTCAGCAACACATTAAAAAGATCATTTATCATGATCAAGTAGGATTCATCCCAAAAATGTGAGATTGATTCAACATATGCAAATTTTAAAATGTGATACATCACATCAACAGAATGAAGGACAAAAACCACATGATCATTTTAGTAGATGCCAAGAAACATCAACTGATAAACTTCAGCATCAGGTCTGGCACAGTAGTAGCTCATGCTTGTAATTCCAACATTTTGGGAGGTTGAGGCAGAAGGATCCTTTGAGGCCAGGAGTTTGAGAGCAGCCTGGGCAACATAGCAAAATCCTATCGCTATAAAAGAAAGGAAGATAAGAGAAACATTTTTCACAAGGCATCCATTTGCATAAAAAAAATTTATATCACTTTATGGTAGACACTTTCAAAAAATTGGGTAGACAGAACATACTTCAACATGATAAAACCCATATATTACAAACCCACAGCTAGTGTCATTCAGAACAGGGAAAATCTAAAAGGCTTCTCTAACTTCCAAAACAAGATAAGAATGCCTACTTCCACCATTTTTATTCAGCATAGTACTAAAGTCCTAGCTAGAGCAATTAAACAAAAGGAAGGAAGGAAGGAAGGAAAGAAGGAAGGAAGGAAGGAAGGAAGGAAGGAAGGAAGGAAGGAAGGAAGGAAGGAAGGAAGGAAGGCAGAAAGAAGAAAGAAGAAAGAAGAAAGAAAGGAAAGAAAGAAAGAAAGAAACGAAGAAAGAATAGAAAGAAGAAAGAAAAGAAGAAAGAAGAAAGAAAGAAAGAAAAAGAATAGAAAGAAAGAAAGAAGAAGGAAGGAAGGAAGAAGGAGGAAGGAAGAAGGAAGGAAGAGAGAGGAGAGAGAAAGAAGAAAGAAAGAAAGAAAGAAAGAAAGAAAGAAAGAAAGAAAGAAAGAAAGAAAGAAAAAGAAAAAGGGCATACAAATTAGAAAGGAAGAAGTCAACTTATTTTTGTCTGCAGGTAGTAAGATCTTATATTTGGGACAATCTAAAGATTCCACCAAAAAAAATAAAAACTATTATAACTGATAAACAAATTCAGTGAAGTTGCAGGATACAAAACCAACATACACAAATCAGTATATTTCTATATGCCAATACTAAACAATCTGAAAAGAAATGAAGAAACTAATATCATTTACAGTAGCTACAATTAAAATAAAATACCTAGGAATTAACTTGACCAAATAAATAAAAGAGCTCTACAATGAAAATCATAAAGCATTAATGAAAGAAACTGAAGAGGACACACCAAAAAATGAAAAGATATTTTATGCTCATGAACTGGAAGAATCAGTATTATTAAAATGTCTATACTACTCAAAGTAATCTACAGATTCCATTTAATCCCTATCAAAATGAATACATTATTCAAAGAAATAGAAAAACAATTCTAAAATTTATACAGAACCACAAAAGACCCAAAATAGCCAAAGCTATTCTGAGCAAAATGAACAAAGCTGGAAACATTACATTACCTGATTTATATTATACTACAGAACTATAGTAATCAAATCATCATGGTGCTGGCATAAAAGCAGATGCATAAACCAGTGAAACAGAATAGAGAACCCAAAAATAAATCCTTGCATCTAAATTCAAGTCATTTTTGATGAATGTACCAAGAACATATATTGGGGAAAAGAAAGTATCTTCAATAAATTGTGCTGGGAAAACTGGATATCCATATGCAGAAGAATGGAACTAGACCCCTATCTCTCAACATATATAAAACTAAAATCCAAATGGATTAAAGACTTAAATCTAAGACCTCAAATTATGAAACTACTACAAGAAAACATTGGGGAAACACTCCAAGGCATTTGTCTGGGCAAAGATTTCCTGAGTAACACCTCAAAAGTACAGGCAACCGAACCAAAAATGGACAAATGGGATAACGTCAAGTTAAAAAACTTCTACACAGCAAAGGAAACAATCAACAAAGTGAACAGACAACCCACAGAATGGGAGAAAATATTTGCAACACACCAATCTGACAGAGGACTAATAACCAGAAAGCTAAGGAGCTCAGACCACTCACTAGCGAATAATAATAATAATGATGATCTGATTAAAAATGGGCAAAAGATCTGAGTAGGCATTTCTCAAAAGAAGACATACAAATGGCATTTATTCATATATGAATAAATGCTCAACATCACTCATCATCAAAGAAATACAAACCAAAACGACAATGAAATATCTTTCATTCCAGTTAAAATGGCTCATATTCAAAAGTCAGGCAATAAGAAATGCTGGTGAAGACATGAAGAAAGGGAAACCCTCACATACTGTTGGCCAGAGTGTACATAGTACAATCACTATGAAGAACACTATGAAGGTTCTTCAAAAACCTAAAAATAGAACTACCATATGATCCAACAATCTCTCTTCTGGGTATATTCAAAGGAAAGAAATTAGCATAACAGAGATCTGCCCTTCCATGTTTGTTGCAGCACTACTCACAATAGCCAAGATATGGAATCAACCTAAGTGTCCATCAATAGAGGAATAGATAAAGAAAATATGGTACAAATACACAATGGAATATTATTCAGTCATAAAAAAGAATGAAATCATTTCATTTGCAACAACATGGATGAAAGTGGAGGATATCATCTTAAGTGAAATAAGCCAGCTACAGAAACACCAATATTGCATGCAAAAGCAAAAAAAAAGAAAAAAAAAATTGAACTTACGGAAATAGAGAGTAGAATTATGGCTACCAGAGACTGGGAAGAGAAGTGCTGGAGGGTAAATAAGGAGTAGTAGCTTAATGCATTCAAAAATACAGTTAGATAGAATGAACAAGATCTAGTGTTCAGCAGCACAATAGGGAAAATATAGTTAAAAGTAATGTATTATATATTTTAAATAACTAAAGGAGTGAAATTGGAATGTTCCTAACACAAAGAAATCATAAATGCTTGAGGTTATGGGTACCCTAATTACCTGGACTTGATTATTGTACACTGTAAGCCTGTATCAAAGTATCAAATGTACCCCATAAATTTGTACAACTATTATGCACCCATAATTTTTAAAAATGTCTAATCATATGTGTTAGGCATTCACTCTACTAGGCCATTTCTGTATAAATATTTACTCCAATATCTAGCTATCTATATTTATATGCACATTTATATATTCAACAACCATAAGCTAGATTCTTCTCTTTCTTTAATAAAACAGAAATTTGAGGTTCTTTCATGAATGTAAAAAATAAGATACTAAGTAACTTTTCCAGGGTCACATACCCGTAGATGTTAAAACTTGGATTTAAAGTCAGGTTTGTGTGGCTACTAAACCCATGCTTTTCAAAATAACATATCTTTTCTTCAAAATGAAGCATTTCAAAAATGTGTCCATGGATCACAGAGAGAGTATGATCATGTGAAAGATCTGGGGAGGTAACGACAGGGGTCAGGGACTTTAATCACTAGACTCAACTCTATTACTTAACAACCTGTATGACGGAGACAAATAAAATACACTCTAAATTTTCATCTACTGCACTGACATTTCAATAAGCATTAATATATATGTATAATAGATACCTATTGCTGAGTGCATGCTATGGGTTAGACATGCATATGTACCTACACATATTTTATTAAATCTTCACAAGAATTTTATGAAACAGATATTTTATCCATTTTAGAGATGAGAAAACTGAGTTCAGATATTCTACGTGAATTGCTCAAAGTTATCAACTTCACAGGCTTCTTTACAGGAATTTAGCATGGTGAGTCATATTAAGATACTAAAGAAATTCTAAAATTCTATAGAAAGGCTAAGAAATTCTACTTTAACATTTTTATTTTATTTATTCTTTTACTTTATTTTATCTACAACTTATACACTCCCTATAAGGTACAAGTTCTATTGATCCTACAAGAAAAAAATGTGCTACCCCATGATAAGGTCTTACTGGTTTGGCTTCTTTTTTTTTTTTTTTTCTTACTGAAACCTCTACGTCAATTCCTAGTGGAAGAGAGATAAGTAAATTATTGACATGAGAGTTTACAGCAAATAGATACCTAAACTTAGTGTGCTTTCTTTTTCAAAATTATTTATTTTAACAAATCTAGACAGTCATTATCTTTCCCTCACTTTAAAATCAGGCAAATCAAAATTTAGGTTTAAAAAAATTAAACACATTTTTTATTTCACGTTTATTCACTACTGTTAAGCCTTAATCAAAAAGTTAAAACATTTAATGGAACAAATCTCAATGGATAGATCAGAAAATTACACAAAAATACTCTAATCAATTTCACAATGGCTCTTTTTGACATTTTAATAACTTGAAATTAAGGAAATTAAGATGATTCTTTCAATCTATGGTGTGTCATGGTTACTGGCAACGTTTTGTCTTACTTTCAGGTATATAAATCAATAGTAAAACACAGAATCAACAGCAACTTAAATTTGATCAAATATAGAAGCTTTAAGCGTCATTATATTTCTCTATTCTTTTGAAACAAATTTTTACTTATTTCAAAAATAAAACCTTTCATGCTTGATGGTACCTTATTTATCAATCTGTGATATGTCATTTTTTATTCAAACATTCATAAAACTGTAACTCTGAGATTAACTGTTTTTATATAGTCCACTATGAATTTACATTAAAATTCAAACACAAATTAAAATGAAATATGAGTCTATATATGACTATCAGAAAAACCTTATATGTTAAAACATGTTCAGATTTTTTGAAGGATCGTAACTTATTTTTGTTATCTAGTAGAAACTTATGAAAAATAGAGCATGCCAAATTATAAATGTGCCAAATAAAGACATACCTGACAGTTTCTCTGCAGTTCATTTTGTAAGCTCTGGTACATGTCAACATTTTATTCCTTCAGATCAGGCAAGGTTTATAAGTTGGACTTTTCTTGATGTTATGGCCTAAATGATTCCCAAAATTTATGTGTTGAAACTTAACCCCCATTATGGTGCTGCTAAGCAGTACAGCCTTTTGGAAAGTGACTAAGTCATGAGGGCTTCATGAATGAATTAGTGTCGAATAAAAAGGGCCGGAGGGAGCTGACTTTGACCCCTATTGTGCCTTCTGTCATGTGAGGATATAGCAAGAAAGTCTTCAACAAACCAAATGCTGCCATCTTCATCTTGAACTTCCCAGCCTCCAGCACTGTAAGAAATAAATTTCTGTTCTTTACAAATCACCCAGTCTGTGGCATTTTGCTATAACCGCACAAACAAACAAAGACACTAATCAAGTAAGAATTTCTTTCTGTAAAATCGAGAGATTCCATTAAGAACATAATATGTACTTCGGGAGTTAAGATGGTAAGTACAAAATAATATATTCCAAGCAATTCAATTAGAAAAAGAATAAATTTTAAGATTATAAAGTAAGCCTTGTTTTTCTTTAGATAAAACCAAACTTTTAAGTTCATCTCTGCATATTGCCAAAAACAACAAAACATTTATGACAAATCTATTAAGTAAAAAGTATACTTGATAAAGCTTATATTAAATGAAGTCACTTGAGTTAAAAACCAATAAATAGTGCTGCAAAAACTGGATTGCCAGATGTGAAAGAATAAAACTGGACCCCATCTCTCATCATATACAAAAGTTAACTCAAGATGGATTAAATACTTAAATGTACAACCCAAAACTGTTTAAATAAACACTAAGAAAAGTTCTAAGGATAACTCTTATAAGCATTGGTTGGGGCAAAGAATTTATCACTAAAACATCAAAAGCATAGGCAATTTAAAAAGTAGGCAAATGGGAATTAATTAAACTAAGAAGTTGCTGCACAGCCCAAGAAACAATCAACAGAGTGAACAGACAACTTGTAAAATGGAAGAAAATATTTACAAACTATTGATTTAGCAGGGGACTAATACCAAAATATACAAAAACTCAAACAATTTAACAAATAATCCCATTACAAACAGGGCAACAAAATTAGTCAGACGTGGTAGTGGGCTCCTGTAGTCCCAGCTACTTGGGAGGCTGAGGCAGGAGAATGGCGTGAACCCTGGAGGGGAGCTTGCAGTGAGCCAAGATCGTGCCACTGCACTCCAGCCTGGGCGACAGAGGGAGACTCCATCTCAAAAACAAAAAAAAAAAGAAAGAGGGCAACAATGGTATGCTGTCTTCAATAGACCCATCTCACATGTAATGACACTCATAGGCTCAAAATAAAGGAATGGAGGCAAACCTACCAAGCGAATGGAAAAGAGAAAAAAAGTATGGGCTTCAATTCTAATTTCAGAAAAAAACAGATTTCAAACCAACAAATATCAAAAAAGACAGAGAATGGCATTACATAATCATAAAGGGTTCAATTCAACAAAAAGACATAACTATCCTAAATATATATGCACTCAACATAGGACCATCCAGATTCACAAAGAAAGTTCATAGAGAACTAAAAACACACATATACTCCCATACGGTTATAGTGGGAGACTTCAACACTACATTGACAGTAATAAATCATCAGTGGAGAAAATTAACCAAGATATTCAGGACCTGAATTCAACATTTGATAAAATCAATCTGATAGACTTTTACAGAACTCTCCACCCCAAAAACAACAGAATATACATTTCACTGATTGCCACATGGCGCACACTCTAAAATTGACCACATAATTGGACATAAAACAATCCTCAACAAGTGCAAAAGAAACAAAATCATAAAATCATACTTCACATTTTCAGCACAATAAAAATAGAACTCAAGACTATAAAAAACACACAACTACATAAAGATTAAACAAGATGCTCTTGAACGACATTTGGGTAAAAAATAAAATTAAAGCAGAAATCAAAAAGTTCTTTGAAAGTAATGAGAACAAAGATACAACATACCAGAATCTCTGGGACATAGGTAAAGCAGTGCTAAGAAGAAAATTTATAGCAATAAATGTCCACATTAAAAAGTTAGAAATATCTCAATTTAACAACCAAACATCACAACTGAAAGAATTAGAGAAGCAAGAACATATATATCAACCCCAAAGTTAGAATAAAAAAAAAAAAAAATCAGAGCTGAACTGAAGGAAATCAAGACACAAAAAAAAAAAAAATTCAAAAGATCAACAAATCCAGGAGTTGGTTTTCTGAAAACAATAATAAGATAGGCTGTTAGCTAGACTAACAAAGGAGAAAAGTGACAAGATCCAAACAAACATAAATAGAAATGAGGATGGGAATGCTACTCCCGACTCCACAGAAATAAAAACAACCATCAAAAACTACTATGAACACCTCTATGCACACAAACTACAAAACTAAGAAGAGATAAATAAATTTCTGGACACATACACTCTTGCAAAATGAGCCAGGAAGAAACAGATTCCCTAAACAGACCAATAACAGGCTTTGAAATTGAATCAGTAATAAAAAGTCTACCAATCAAAGAAAGCCCCGGACCTGATGGATTTACAGTCAAATTCTACCAGACGTACAAAGAAGAGCTGGTACCATTCCTGCTGAAACTATTTCCCAAAAAGGAGAAGGAGGGACTCTTCTGCAACTCATTCTCTGAGGCCAGCATCATCTTGATACCAAAACCTGGCAGAGACACAACAAAAAAAGAAAACTTCAGACCAATATCCTTAATAAACATCAATGTAAAAATCCTCAACAAAATATGGCAAACTGAATCCAGCAGCACAACGAAAAGCTTATTCATGACAATCAAGTAAGCTTCATCTGGAGAATGCAAGGTTGGTTCAACATAAACAAATCAATAAATGTGACTCATCACATAGCAAAACTGAAGATAAAAGCCACATGATTATCTCAATAGACACAGAAACGATTTTCTATGAAATTCAACACCACTTCATGTTTTAAACTCACAATTAACTAGGGATTGAAGGAGCATACCTCTAATAATAAGAGCCATCTATAACAAACCCACAGCCAACATTATATTGAATGGGCAAAAGCTGGAAACATTTACCTTGAAAACCAGTACAAACGAGGATGCCTTCTCTCACCACTTCTATCCAACATAGTATTGGAAGTCCTAGCCAGAGCAACCAGGCAAGAGAAAGAAATAAAAGGCATCCAAATAGGAAAAGAGGAATTCAAACTATCCCTGTTTACACATAACATAATTCTATATCTAGAAAATCCCATAGTATCATAACCTCCAAAAGCTCCTTCAGCTGATAAACAACCTCAGCAAAAATTTCAGGATGCAAAAATCAACGTACAAAATATTCCCTTTACACCACCAACAATCAAACTAGGAGCCAAATCAGAAAGGCAATCCAATCACAACTGTCATTAAAAATAAGATAAAATACCTAGGTATACAGCTATCCAGGCAGGTGAAAGAACTCAACAATGAGAATTACAAACCACTGCTCAAAGAAATCAGGGAAGACACAAACAAATGGAAAAACACTCCATGCTCACAGATAGGAAGAATCAATATCATTAAAATAGCTATACTGCTCAAATCAATTTACAGATTCAATGCTATTCTTGTCAAACTGCCATTGGCATTCTTCATAGAACTAGAAAAAAACGGCCTGCCACGGGGCGGAGCAAGATGGCCGAATAGGAACAGCTCCAGTCTCCAGCTCCCAGCGCGAGCGACACAGAAGACCGGTGATTTCTGCATTTTCAACTGAGGTACTGGGGTCATCTCACTAGGGAGTGCCGGACAATCGGTGCTGGTCAGCTGCTGCAGCCTGACCAGCGAGAGCTGAAGCACGGCGAGGCATCGCCTCACCTGGAAGCGCAAGGGAGAAGGGGATCCGTTTTCCTAGCCAGGGGAACTGAGACACACAACACCTGGAAAATCGGGTAACTCCCACCCCAATACTGCACTGTAAGCATACAGGCACACCAGGAGAATATATCCCACACCTGGCCGGGAGGGTCCCACGCCCACGAAGCCTCCCTCACTGCTAACACAGCAGTCTGCCGCGATCTATCCACAAGGCAGCAGCGAGGCTGGGGGAGGGGCGCCCGCCATTGCTGAGGCTTAAGTAGGTAAACAAAGCCGCTGGGAAGCTCGAACTGGGTGGAGCTCACAGCAGCTCAAGGAAGCCTGCCTGTCTCTGTAGTCTCCACCTCTGGGGACAGCGCACAGCTGAAGACCAACAGGGGAAGTAGCGGGAGCCAGTGCAGACGCGAACGACTCTGTCTGACAGCTTTGGGGAGAGCCGCGGATCTCCCAACGCGGAGGTTGAGATCTGAGAGCGGACAGACTGCCTGCTCAGGTGTGTCCCTGACCCCTGAGTAGCCTAGCTGGGAGAAATCCCCCACTAGGGGCAGTCTGACACCCCACACCTCACAGGGTGGAGTACACCCCTGAGAGGAAACTTCCAAAGGAAGAAACAGACAGGTACACTCGCTGTTCAGCAATATTCTATCTTCAGCAACCTCTGCTGCTGATACCCAGGCAAACAGGGTCTGGAGTGGACCTCAAGCAATCTCCAACAGACCAACAGACAGTCCTTCTGACTGTCAGAAGGAAAACTATCAAACAGGAAGGACACCTATACCAAAACCCACCAGTACGTCACCACCATCAAAGACCAGAGACAGATAAAACCACAAAGATGGGGAAGAAGCAGGGCAGAAAAGCTGGAAATTCAAAAAATAAGAGCGCATCTCCCCCTGCAAAAGAGTGCAGCCCATCACCAGCAACGGATCAAAGCTGGTCAGAGAATGACTTGGACGAGAGGAGAGAAGAAGCCTTCAGTCCATCAAACTTATCAGAGCTAAAGGAGGAATTACGTACCCAGCGCAAAGAAACTAAAAATCTTGAAAAAAGAGTGGAAGAATTGACAGCTAGACTCATTAATGCAGAGAAGATCATAAACGAAATGACAGATGAAAACCATGACACGAGAAATACGTAACAAATGCACAAGCTTCAGTAACCGACTCGATCAACTGGAAGAAAGAGTATCAGCGATTGAAGATCAAATGAATGAAATGAAGCGAGAAGAGAAACCAAAAGAAAAAAGAAGAAAAAGAAATGAGCAAAGCCTGCAAGAAGTATGGGATTACGTAAAAAGACCAAATCTACATCTGATTGGGGTGCCTGAAAGTGAGGGGAAAATGGAACCAATTTGGAAAACACTCTTCAGGATATCATCCAGGAGAACTTCCCCAACCTAGTAGGGCAGGCCAACATTCAAATTCAGGAAATACAGAGAACGCCACAAAGATACTCCTCCAGAAGAGCAACTCCAAGACACATAATTGCCAGATTCACCAAAGTTGAAATGAAGGAAAAAATCTTAAGGGCAGCCAGAGAGAAAGGTCGGGTTACCCACAAAGGGAAGCCCATCAGACTAACAGCAGATCTCTCGGCAGAAACTCTACAAGCCAGAAGAGAGTGGGGGCCAATATTCAACGTTCTTAAAGAAAAGAATTTTAAACCCAGAATTTCATATCCAGCCAAACTAAGTTTCATAAGTGAAGGAGAAATAAAATCCTTTACAGATAAGCAAATGCTTAGAAATTTTGTCACCACCAGGCCTGCCTTACAAGAGACCCTGAAGGAAGCCCTAAACATGGAAAGGAACAACCGGTACCAGCCATCGCAAAAACATGCCAAAATGTAAAGACCATCGAGGCTAGGAAGAAACTGCATCAACTAATGAGCAAAATAACCAGTTAATATCATAATGGCAGGATCAAGGTCACACATAACAATATTAACCTTAAATGTTAATGGACTAAATGCTCCAATTAAAAGACACAGACTGGCAAACTGGATAAAGAGTCAAGACCCATCAGTCTGCTGTATTCAGGAGACCCATCTCACATGCAGAGACATACATAGGCTCAAAATAAAGGGATGGAGGAAGATCTACCAAGCAAATGGAGAACAAAAAAAAGCAGGGGTTGCAATCCTAGTCTCTGATAAAACAGACTTTAAACCATCAAAGATCAAAAGAGACAAATAAGGCCATTACATAATGGTAAAGGAATCAATTCAACAGGAAGAGCTAACTCTCCTAAATATATATGCACCCAATACAGGAGCACCCAGATTCATAAAGCAAGTCCTTAGAGACTTACAAAGAGACTTAGATTCCCAGACAATAATAATGGGAGACTTCAACACTCCACTGTCAACATTAGACAGATCAACGAGACAGAAAGTTAACAAGGATATCCAGGAATTGAACTCATCTCTGCACCAAGCGGACCTAATAGACATCTATAGAACTCTCCACCCCAAATCAACAGAATATACATTCTTCTCAGCACCACATCGCACTTATTCCAAAATTGACCACATCATTGGAAGTAAAGCACTCCTCAGCAAATGTAAAAGAACAGAAATTATAACCAACTGTCTCTCAGACCACAGTGCAATCAAACTAGAACTCAGGACTAGGAAACTCAAGGAAAACCGCTCAACTACATGGAAACTGAACAACCTGCTCCTGAATGACTACTGGGTACATAACGAAATGAAAGCGGAAATAAAGATGTTCTTTGAAACCAATGAGAACAAAGATACAACATACCAGAATCTCTGGGACACATTTAAAGCAGTGTGTAGAGGGAAATTTATAGCACTAAATGCCCACAAGAGAAAGCAGGAAAGATCTAAAATTGACACTCTAACATCACAATTAAAAGAACTAGAGAGGCAAGAGCAATCACATTCAAAAGCTAGCAGAAGGCAAGAAATAACTAAGATCAGAGCCGAACTGAAGGAGATAGAGACACAAAAAACCCTCCAAAAGTCAATGAATCCAGGAGTTGGTTTTTTGAAAAGATCAACAAAATTGACAGACCGCTAGCAAGGCTAATAAAGAAGAAAAGAGAGAGGAATCAAATAGATGCCATAAAAAATGATAAAGGGGATATCACCACTGACCCCACAGAAATACAAACTACCATCAGAGAATACTATAAACGCCTCTACGCAAATCAACTAGAAAATCTAGAAGAAATGGATAATTTCCTGGACACTTACACTCTCCCAAGGCTAAACCAGGAAGAAGTTGAATCCCTGAATAGACCAATAGCAGGCTCTGAAATTGAGGCAACAATTAATAGCCTACGCACCAAAAAAAGTCCAGGACCAGATGGATTCACAGCTGAATTCTACCAGAGGTACAAGGAGGAGCTGGGACCATTCCTTCTGAAACTATTCCAATCAATAGAAAAAGAAGGAATCCTCCCTAACGCATTTTATGAGGCCAACATCATCCTGATACCAAAGCCTGGCAGAGACACAACAAAAAAAGAGAATTTTAGACCAATATCCCTGATGAACATTGATGCAAAAATTCTCAATAAAATACTGGCAAACCGGATTCAGCAGCACATCAAAAAGCTTATCCACCATGATCAAGTGGGCTTCATCCCTGGGATGCAAGGCTGGTTCAACATTCGCAAATCAATAAACGTAATCCAGCATGTAAACAGAACCAAAGACAAGAACCACATGATTGTCTCAATAGATGCAGAAAAGGCTTTTGACAAAATTCAACAGCCCTTCATGCTAAAAACGCTCAATAAATTCGGTATTGATGGAACGTACCTCAAAATAATAAGAGCTATTTATGACAAACCCACAGCTAATATCATTCTGAATGGGCAAAAACTGGAAAAATTCCCTTTGAAAACTGGCACAAGACAGGGATGCCCTCTCTCACCACTCCTATTCAACATAGTGTTGGAAGTTCTGGCTAGGGCAATCAGGCAAGAGAAAGAAATCAAGGGTATCCAGTTAGGAAAAGAAGAAGTCAAATTGTCCCTGTTTGCAGATGACATGATTGTATATTTAGAAAACCCCATCGTCTCAGCCCAAAATCTCCTTAAGCTGATAAGCAACTTCAGCAAAGTCTCAGGATAAAAAATTAATGTGCAAAAATCACAAGCATTCTTATACACCAGCAACAGACAAGCAGAGAGCCAAATCAGGAATGAACTTCCATTCACAATTGCTTCAAAGAGAATAAAATACCTAGGAATCCAACTTACAAGGGATGTAAAGGACCTCTTCAAGGAGAACTACAAACCACTGCTCAGTGATATAAAAGAGGACACAAACAAATGGAAGAACATACCATACTCATGGATAGGAAGAATCAATATCGTGAAAATGGCCATACTGCCCAAGGTTATTTATAGATTCAATGCCATCCCCATCAAGCTACCAATGAGTTTCTTCACAGAATTGGAAAAAACGGCTTTAAAGTTCATATGGAACCAATAAAGAGCCCGCATTGCCAAGACAATCCTAAGTCAAAAGGACAAAGCTGGAGGCGTCACGCTACCTGACTTCAAACTATACTACAAGGCTACAGTAACCAAAACAGCATGGTACTGGTACCAAAACAGAGCTATAGACCAATGGAACAGAACAGAGTCCTCAGAAATAATACCACACATCTACAGCCATCTGATCTTTGACAAACCTGAGAGAAACAAGAAATGGGGAAAGGATTCCCTATTTAATAAATGGTGCTGGGAAAATTGGCTAGCCATAAGTAGAAAGCTGAAACTGGATCCTTTCCTTACCCCTTATACGAAGATTAATTCAAGATGGATTAGAGACTTAAATGTTAGACCTAATACCATAAAAACCCTAGAAGAAAATCTAGGTAGTACCATTCAGGACATAGGCATGGGCAAGGACTTCATGTCTAAAACACCAAAAGCAACGGCAGCAAAAGCAAAAATTGACAAATGGGATCTAATGCAACTAAAGAGCTTTTGCACAGCAAAGGAAACTACCATCAGAGTGAACAGGCAACCTACAGAATGGGAGAAAATTTTTGCAACCTACTCATCTGACAAAGGGCTAATATCCAGAATCTACAAAGAACTCAAACAAATATACGAGAAAAAAACAAACAACCCCATCAAAAAGTGGGGAAAGGATATGAACAGACATTTCTCAAAAGAAGATATTCATACAGCCAACAGACACATGAAAAAATGCTCATCATCACTCGCCATCAGAGAAATGCAAATCAAAACCACAATGAGATACCATCTCACTCCAGTTAGAATGGCTATCATTAAGAAGTCAGGAAACAACAGGTGTTGGAGAGGATGTGGAGAAATAGGAACACTTTTACACTGTTGGTGGGATTGTAAACTAGTTCAACCTTTATGGAAAACAGTATGGCAATTCCTCAAGGATCTAGAACTAGATGTACCATATGACCCAGCCATCCCACTCCTGGGTATATACCCAAAGGATTATAAATTATTCTACTACAAAGACACATGTACACGTATGTTTATTGCGGCACTATTCACAATAGCAAAGACTTGGAATCAACCCAAATGTCCATCTGTGACAGACTGGATTAAGAAAATGTGGCACATATACACCATGGAATACTATGCAGCCATAAAAAAGGATGAGTTTGCGTCCTTTGTAGGGACATGGATGCAGCTGGAAACCATCATTCTTAGCAAACTATCACAAGAACAGAAAACCAAACACCGCATGTTCTCACTCATAGGTGGGAACTGAACAATGAGATCACTTGGACTCGGGAAGGGGAACATCACGCACTGGGGCCTATCATGGGGAGGGGGGAGAGGGGTGGGGTGAGGAGGGAAGGATTGCATTGGGGAGTTATACATGATATAAATGATGAATTGATGGGTGCTGACGAGTTGATGGGTGCAGCACACCAACATGGCATAAGTATACATATGTAACAAACCTGCACGTTATGCACATGTACCCTAGAACTTAAAGTATAATAAAAAAAAAAAAAAGAACTAGAAAAAAACTATTTAAAATTCATACAGAACCAAACAAGAGCCTGACTAGCCAAGGCAGTCATAAGGAAAAAGAACAAAACTGGAGGCATCACATTACATGACTTCAAATCATACTAGAGGGCTACAGTAATCAAAACAGCATGATACTGGTACAAAAAAGACACACAGGTCAATGGAACAGAATAGAGAGCCCAGAAATAAGGCCAAAGGCCGCACATCTATGAGCATCTGATCTTAACAAAGCTGACAAAAAAATGCAATGGGGAAAAGACTTCCTATTCAGTAAGTGAAGCTGGGATAACTGGCTAGCCATATGCAGAAGATTGAAGCTGTACTCCTTCCTTACATCAAATAAATAAATCAACTCGAGATGGATTAAAGACTTAAATGTAAAACTAAAACCATAAAAACTCTGAAAGACAACCTAGGCAATTCTATCCTGGACATAGGAACAGGCAAAGATTTCATGACAAAGAGACCAAAAGCAATAGTAAAATTGAAAAGTGGGAGCTAATTAAACATATGAGCTTCTGCATAACAGAAACTATCAACAGAGTGAACAGACAAGCTATAGATTGGGAAAAGATATTTCAAATATGCATCTGACAAAGGTCTAATAACCAGCATATGTAAGAAACTTAAACAAATTTACACACACAAAAAATGACACCATTAGAAAGTGGGCAAAGGACATGAACAGACACTATCCTAAAGAAGACATACATGCAGCCAACAAGTATATGAAAAAAGGCTCAATATAACTGACCATTAGAGAAATGCAAATCAAATACACAATAAGATACCATCTCACACCAGTAAGAATGGCTATTAAAAAGTCCAAAAATAGCAGATGCTGGCAAGATTGTGGAGAGAAGGAAACACTTCTACGCTGTTTGTTGGAGTGTAAACCAGTTCAATCATTGTAGAAAGTGGTATGGCAATTCCTCAAAGAGCTGATGGCAGACCTATCATTCAACCCAGCAATCCCATTACTGGCTATATATCCAGAGGAATATAAATTATTCTGCCATAAAGACACATTCACATGAATATTCATTGCAGTGCTATTCACAATAGCAAAGACATGGAATCAACCTAAACACCCATCAATGACAGATTGGATAAAGACAATGTGGTACACATAAACCCTGGAATACTATGCAGTCATAAAAAGAAATGAGATTTTGTCTTTTGCAAGAACACAGATAGAGCTGGAGGCTATTGTCCTTAGCAAACTAATGCAGGAACACAAAACCAAATACCACATGTTCTTACTTATAAGTGGGAGCTAAATGATAAGAACTTATGAACAAAAAGAAGGAAACAACAGACACTAGAGTCTACTTGAGGGTGGAGGGTGGAGGGTGGGAGGAGGAAGAGGAGCAGAACAGATAACTATTGGCTACTGTGCTTAATACCTGAGTGATGAAATAATCTGTACAACAAACTCCCAGGAAAGGAATTTACCTACACAGCAAACCTTCGCATGTACCCCTGAACCTAAAAGTTAGAAGTATATATTTTTAAAAAGTGGACAAAGGACATGAATAGACATTTCTCAAAACAAGACATACAAATGGCTAACAGGTATAAGAAAAAATGCTCAACATCACTAATCATCAGAGAAATGCAAATTAAAACTACAAGATATCATCTTACCCCAGTAAAGATGGCTATTATTAAAAAGAGAAAACAACAGATGTTGGCAAGGTTGTAGAGAAAAAGGAAGTTTTATACACTGTTGGTGGAAATGTAAATTATTACAACCTCTATGGAAAACAGTATGGAGATTTCTCAAAGAACTAAAAGTAGAATTATCATTTGATCCAGCAATCCTACTTGCTTGATATAAATTTATCAAAAAGATGCCTGCACTCATATGTTATCACAGCATTATTCACAATAGCAAAGTTATAGAATTAACCTAAGTGTCCATCAATGGAAAACTAGGTAAAGAAAATGTAGTATACATACACAATGGAATATTAGTCAGTCATAGAAAAAAAATGAAATCATATTTTTAGCAGCAACATGGATAACACTGAAGGTCATTATCTTAAGTGAAACAAGTCAGACACGGAAAGTTAAATATCACATATTGTCACTCATAAGTGGGTGCTAAAAAACCATGAGCACATAGACATAGAGGGTTAGAATGATAGATAATGATAGATAATGGAGAAGACTCAGACAGGGGCGGGGGGTGGGAGGGGTGAATGATGAGAAATTACTTAATAAGTATAATTAATGAAATTTGGTAGATAGATACCGGAAAGCCCTGACTTGACCACTGCATAATCTATGCATGTAACAACATTGCACTGGCACCCCATAAATTTATACAAATTTTAAAAACTAAGTAACCACAATGTAATATGTTTTAGAAATAGGAGCTTAGGGGGGCTTGATAAATAATTTTCTCCATTAAGTTAGACATATAAAACTTACATTTTTGGCCGAGCACACTGGCACACACCTGTAATCCCAGCACTTTGGGAGTACGAGGTGGGTGGATCACAAAGTCAGGCGTTCAAGACCAACCTGACCAATATGGTGAAATGTCATCTCTACTAAAAATACAAAATACAAAAATCAGTCGGGCATAGTGGGATGCATCTGTAGGCCCAGCTACTCGGAGACTGAGGCAGGAGAATTGCTTGAACCCAGAAGGTGGAGGTTACAGTGAGCCAAGATTGCACCACTGCACTCCAGCCTAGCTGACAGAGTGAGACTCCATCTCAAAAAATTTTAAAAAAAAAGAAAATAAAAATTTAAAAAGCCTTACATTTTTAAAAAACTTCTCAGAACTATACATTTCTCAGAAAAATGGGGTCCAGCTGGAGCTGGGCAAATTAGATTGGATTTTACCTCCACTTCAGGTATACTTATCGCTACAATTCTGCACTAAAAAGTGGGATAATTGAAATACTTTAAAAACTAAGAGATCATTGATGATAATATAATCCTAAGGTTAGGAGAAAAGGCTGCCCAAATTCTCATGTTTCTCCTCTCCTCATCTATTTTTTAACATCCTTTTGTTAAAAAAGTTTCCTCATAAACAGTCATAAGGCTTACATGTAGGCTTCTTTCTAAATATTAATAATAAACCCATTTCATTTCATTGCTGAATTTCTTTAGAGTTTAAATAATTTTAGAAACATTGTGAAATAACCAGACAGAGGCATTCTCTTAATTTACAAAATGAGATCACTTTTTCCAAAATTTCTATCTTTTTTTTTTTAAATAAAGCAATCTCAAGTCACAAAATAGTCATCTATATTATTAAGGACTTTGGTGTGAGATTTCAATTAAGATTTAAGCTAATATTGCAGTTAATCCACTCTGCACACACAGTTAATGCCAGATTCTCCAATGATTTGACATATATATTTTACTTCCATTAGTGTAGAAATAGCAAACATCTTAAAGGACACAAAAATTGGAGGAAATTAAAGCAATGTGAAGAATAAAAGATCTTAACCTCTTCTAAATTTACCATTTTAATGCAGTCCTAGTTAAAGTCAAAGATGATTTAAGATACAGAATCTATAACTATTTTAAAACAAAGAATTTTCAAACATATAAATACCCCTTTTAATAAATAAAAAAATTATAATAACACCATAGAACAAATTAAACTTTATCTGAAACGTAATAAAAACTAAAGTTTGCAAAAGATAAATGAATTGTGGTCAATATTACGGCAAGAATTTGGTTGTTATGGTAATAAATGAGATATGTAAAATCAACATGAAGCTATTAACAATTAAAGGGAGTATTCTGTATAAAGTAAGGTAATTATTCCAATCAGTCCAGTATTAATTAGAATGCCACTTCTAGTGGTTACTTGGAGAATGATCTGATACATGAGATAAGGAAGACCAAATGGCTCAAGACCTAAAAACTGAAACCTCAAATGGTTTAAGTTTAGTGAGGAATAAATCTCAGCGATTATATTCAACAAATCTTAGTGATTATCTTCAACAAACACTTTAGATGAATAAGGTGACCAGGACTAAGACTTGTTTAGAAAACTTGCCATGCATGAAGCTACATAAATACAGTGGATGCATTTATGAGAAATAGTGGGAGGATGAAAAAGTTTAGTAATAAACTCCCACTTGTTGTAAAGAGTACAGAAATTTTCTGTGTCATCAATTTGAAGACTACAACCCATTTACAAATAAGAACATTTTACAAATTTGTATGACATAAATGGCATAGGTGATAAATAATATCCAATTTTCAAATATTTATTTATAAGAGTGTTACATTCAGGTACAAAGTATGTCAGATCATTTATCTCACACTAAAATAAATTTATTTCTTTTCCACATATTTCATAAATTGGATGCAATTTACTCAAATAATTGCACCCATATACATTGTAATTTATATTTAACTCATAGGCTGAGTTTGGTCACAAAGAGAGAGAAGAGTTAAAAGAGGAACACAAAATATATTAGATCAAGTCATTTAATTTTTTTCACTCAGTTTTTTAAGTTTTCTATAGTACAAGCATATTGACTTATGAAATATGTATTTATATTTCTAAATTGCTTAACAAATGTATTAATAAATGTTGTAAAAGTAATAAAAGGTCAAGTTTTGGAAATGTATACTTTTTTGTATCAATCTCAGAAAACGTTTAGGAGATTCTAGTTGAGGTTAGGTATTATAATACATGCACAATATCTTTTTTTTTTTTAATTATACTTTAAGTTCTAGGGTACATGTGCATAACGTGCAGGTTTGTTACATATGTATACTTGTGCTATGTTGGTGTGCTGCACCCATCAACTCGTCAGCACCCATCAACTCGTCATTTACATCAGGTATAGCTCCCAATGCAATCCCTCCCCCTTCCCCCTCCCCATGGTAGGCCCCGGTGTGTGATGTTCCCCTTCCCGAGTCCAAGTGATCTCATTGTTCAGTTCCCACCTATGAGTGAGAACATGCGGTGTTTGGTTTTCTGTTCTTGCGATAGTTTGCTGAGAATGATGGTTTCCAGCTGCATCCATGTCCCTACAAAGGACACAAACTCATCCTTTTTTATGGCTGCATAGTATTCCATGGTATATATGTGCCACATTTTCTTAATCTAGTCTGTCACTGATGGACATTTGGGTTGATTCCAAGTCTTTGCTATTGTGAATAGTGCCGCAATAAACATACGTGACATGCACAATATCTTAAGCAAAGCATCTGCTTTGGTATCTAAGTTGTCAATGAGAAGGGGGTTGCATAATGTTGAGTAAGTACAGTAGTACCCACTTATCTGCAGGGGATACATTTCAAGCCCCTCAGTGGATGCCTGAAACCACAGATAATAGCACACCCTACATATACTGTGTTTTTCCCTATACATAAATAGCTATAATTTATAAATTAGGCACAGTAAGAAATTAACAAAAATAATAAAATAGAACAATTTTTAACAATATGCTGTAATAAGTCGTGTGAATATGATCTCTCCCTCTCTCTTTCAAAATAGCCTCATATTTTCAGATCATGTTTGTGATGAAATTAGTGTTGAAAAACAATTGCTCTGATGATGGAATGCAGATGCCATTGGATAAAGTAAAAAGTTGGAGTTGAAGAAGTCAACTATACTCTATGCTGTCCTATACATTAGCTTCTAATCACATATAGCTACTGAGGACTGGAAATGCGGTTATTCTCACTCGAGATGTGCTGTTACGTGTTAAATACAAACTGGATTTCAAACATTAGAACCAAAAAAAAGTAAAATATCTTAATACTTTCATTTTTTTAAAGTATTTTAAAATGCTAATACTTTTGATAAATTCGTATAAATAAAATATATTATTAAAATTAATTTTGCCTTTTTGTTTTTAAATGTCCACTAGACAATTTAAAGTAATATATGCTGTTTACATTACATTTCTAATAAACAGCTAGAAGTTTATTGCAAAGTTGAATGAGTGAAGTGAAAAAATTATGAACTAGCATTGTAACTGTACAAACAAAGCAAAATAGAAAAATATGTTACAAAAGAAGAAACTTAATAGTTCAACATATAAGAAGACAGAAAATAACTTCGAGGATTTTAGATTCTGTGATTAGTTTTACAATTGGCAGAAAGATGTTCATGGGCGGAAAATTGTTATGAAGAAAATATTAGAATATTTAGTTTTAGACATGCTGAGTATAAGATGGTAGTAGAATATACAAAAGTAAAGAAGACAAATACAAAAGATAAAGGCATTGAATATAGCAAAAAGGATGTAATGCATATGCTGAATAAATAATTTCGGTAAAATTATGAGGACAAAAGCAAGGTTGTAAAGGGCAAGGAATAAAAAGTAAAAAAATTAAAAAATTAAAAATAAAATAAAAGCAATGGAGTACAGACCACTCTTTTAAAAGACTATCAGGTAATGAAAAATGAGAAACATAGGGTACATACCCAGTAACAGGATTGCTGGGTCAAGTGGTATTTCTGCCTCTAGGTCCTTTAGGAACCACCACACTTTCTTCCATAATGGTTGAACTAATTTACACTCCCACCAACAACGTAGAAATGTTCTTTTTTCTCCTCAATCTTGCCAGCATTTGTTGTTTTTTGACGTTTTAATAACAGTCATTCTGACTGGTGTCAAATGATATCTATCACAGTTTTGATTTGCGTTTCTCTAATTATCAGTGATGTTGAGCTTTTTTTCATATACTTGGTGGCCCCGTGTATGTCTTATTTTGAGGGGAGTCTGTTCATGTCCTTTGCCCACTTTTTAATGGGAGTTGTTTGGTTTTTTTTTTTTTTTTTTTTTTTTCTCGTAAACCTGTTTAAGTTCCTTGTAGACTCTGGATATTAGACCTATGTCAGATGGATAGACTGCAAAAATTTTCTCTCATGCTGTTGGTTGTCTGTTCACTCTGATAGCTTATTTTGCTGTGCTGAAGCTTTTTCGTTTAATCACATCCCATTTGTCCATTTTTGCTTTTGTTGCTATTGCTTTTGGCGTTTTCATCATGAAATCTTTGCCCGTGCCTATGCCCTGTATGGTACTGCTTGAGTTTCTTCAAGGGTTTTTATAGTTTTGCGTTTTACATCTAAGTCTTTACTTCATCTTGAGTTAACTTTTTGTATATGGTATAAGGAAAAGAGCTTCTATTCGTCAGGCACCCAAGTCCTTCAAACTCTATAATAGAAGTAGGAACAACCATAGAGAAATAAATGGTCACTTCAGCAATGCTTCAGACAGGTGGAATGAATAAAAACCACAAACAGTCCCCTAGCCTTTTAGGGGAAGTACAGGCAGCTAGGGTGGCTGAAGCAAGGAATAAGAGCATAATGAGAGCTCGAGATTGAGAAGCAGGCAGGAATCAGACCAGAGAGTGACTCAGCCCCAGTGAAAACTAGTTTGAACTTCATCCTCAGAATCAAGGGGAGTCATTAAAGAGTTTTAGCCAAAGAATGACATGATTAGACCTGCACTTTTTTAGTGACTTTGCCAACAGACTGCAGGATAGACTGGAGGAGACAGAAAGCAGAAATACTAGCTAAAACTATTGCAATCATCCTCAAGAAAGATAATGAAGAACTTAATTTGCCTTTGAAGGAGTTTCCCTATCAGAGCTTTATCAGCTTGCAGTGGCTGTAGCGGCTCAATTGTGGCCACTCCCTTATTCTCCAAGAGTCAAAAGGCTGTCAAAAAAAAAAAAAAAAAGAAAGGTTTTGAATATGTAAAGAAACTGAACCATGGAGTGACCGCATGCCACATCAAATTAGTCTCTATGAGCCAGATTCTTAAACTTCTTTGGAGAATCTGATGAAACAAGAAGGCACAGACATAAGTCATTTTGAAAATAGTTTTAGGTAGACCCTTCATGCCTTCAATTTAATCCAATAACTATATATTAAGTTCTGTATGACTGTAACTTATAGCATAGAATGGGAAAGGGTTAATGAAAAATGAATGGGAGATTGGACAGATGCTTGTAATGAATGCTAAGGAGTTTGGACTTTGGCCTAAGTAAAGTGAGAGGCACTAAAGCATTTTAAGGAGAAGAATAACAGGGTCAGATTTTCATTTTACAATATAGCAAATTAATTGAAACTGGGAAACCTAGAGACAGATAATCGATTAGAATATTTTTTCCATAAACCAAGAGCGAGATGACAGCTGTCTAGCCTAAGTTCATGGCAATGAAGATAAAGGAATATGTACATTCTAGAAATGTTTAGGAGGTTGAATTAGCAAAGCTTTGTGACTAATGGGAAGTAAAGTCAAAGAAGTGGAAGATGATAGCCAGAAGTCTGATTTGGTGAGAGGAATGAATGCCTTCAACAAAACAGGAAGTGGAGGAGTGAGCAGGTTGTGAGTTAAGGAAAGAAGGTTGAACTCCATTATGATTATGTTGAGTTTTTAATGCCTAAGAAACATCAAAAAGAAAGATCCCTCAGGCAACCCAGCATTGGAGTCAAATGTTCATGAGAGTTCTGGATCGAAGAAAAGTAGAAACTATTTTGAGTAAGCATGGAGATGGTAACTGAGGCCATTGGAGTGAGTGAGGTCACCCAGAAGAGTGTGTAGAGTTGGAAGAGAAAGAAGCCTAAGAAAGAACACTTAAGGATGGGCAGAAGAAATGGAAAAAGAATCAAAGAATAAGCAACCAGATAGAAGGAAAAGCAACCCAATGTGTTACCAAGAAAGTGAAGTATTTTGAAAAGAGGGAAGTAGTCCCAGTGTCAAATCCTGCTAAAAGGTAAGTAAATAGAGATTGAAAATGTCCATTGAACTTTAATTACAGATATATTTGATATATGAGTTTTTCCTACAGTTCACTGATTTACTGCTTATTTTTTTGTTCTCTCTTTTCTCTCTCTCTGTTTTAATCATTTCAATTGCTATGGCTTCAAGTTCACTAACCTTTTCTTCTGAAATGCCTAACCCATTGTTAATCTTATCTGTGATAGGTTATTTTATGTGTCAACTTTAGGCTATGCCCAGTTGCTTGGTCAGACAGCATCTTGAATGCTCCTGTGAAGGTACTTTTTACGTGTGTTAACATTTAAATGGGCAGACATTGAGTAAAGGAGATTACATTCCATAACATGGGTGGGCCTCATCCAATCAGCTGAAAGCACTAAGAGAAAAGACTGAGGTCCTCTGTGGAGAAAGGAATTCTATCTACAGGCTGAATTTGTACCCAAGACTGAAACACTAACTCCTGCTAGAATTTCCAGCCTACTACTCTGCCCTGCAAATTTCAGACTTGCCAGTCCCCACAATTGCATGAACAAACTCCTTAAAATAAATATCTCCCTCCCCTCTATGTGTTTGTGTATACCTTTCATGTATATGTGTGTATATACACACATGGGGGGAGAGATTTTATTTTATGGAATTAGTATACATACACACACACACACACACACACACACACATAAATGTACATCACATCTATGCATCCTATATATACACACATATTACATACATACATTTGTGTGTGTATGTGTATGTAGATCTTATTGATGTTGTTTTTCTGAAGAATCCTGACTCATACACTATCCATTGTATTTTTCGTCTCAGACACTGTTGCTTTCATCTCTGAGAATTTCCATTCAGGTATTTTCTATACCTTTCATCTACATAACTTTTTGAACATATAAAATACAGCTACAATCATGGTTTTAATGTCCTTGTCTGGTAGTTATAACATCTACATCAGTTCTGGATTTGTTTAATTGACCTCCTTTTAGGTCTTTTCTACCTGCTGCTTCACATGTCTTATAATCTTTTTTTAAATTGATACATAATATTTGCACATATTTATGGGGTACCTGTGATATTTTTTTACATGCATAGAATGTGTAAAAATCAAGTCAGGGTGTTTAGGATATCCATCACCTCAAGTACTTATCATTTCTATGTGTTGGAAACATTTCAAGTCCTCTCATCTAACTATTTCGAACTATACAATGCATTGTTGTTAGCTATAGTCACCCTATTCCACTATCGAACATTGTAACTTATACCTTCTATCTAAGTGTATGCTTGTACCCATTAAGCAACCTCTCTTCATTTCCTCTCTCCCACACACACCTTTCTGGTATCTATCATTCTACTCTTTACCTCTACAAGATGGCTTGTAAGCTTTAATGGGATAACAGACTGAATTTTACCCTGTTCAGTAACTACATATTTTTGTATGCCTATAAATCTTCTTGAGCTATGTTCTGGGATGCATTTAACTTTCTTGGAAAGTTTGGTCAGTGGCAGATAGGCAATGCTATTAGGAGCCTTTGGCAGGCCCCTGTAGGTGAATGTTGGGGCAGAGGAGGGAAAACTATAAAAGATGATACTAAAGAGCTGAACATATATGAGTGGGAAATTAAAGTTCCAGAAAGAGATGATAAGAAGGATTTGAGAGCAAGGTCCTGTATCATCTCCAGATAATTACTTTCCTTTTGAGACACAGCTCTCAGCCTTAGTAGAGACTGAACACTTGACCATGGACCACTAAGTTACTATGTGACCTGAGCTGCCCATCATGAACTAGGTATTATCTGACCCACCAACCCATAAAATCAGGCATGCATTGCAACATTCTATCATCATCTGGAAGTAGAATATAGGTGAACAGGCCCTGAGTAGGGTCTGAATACACAAGTAAGTTACATAAAGAAGTGGACCTGATGCCTATGGTCCCCACTCCTGCTACACTGCCTTCTCTCTCCAGGCCTGCACCTATGATCTCGTGGTGAGTTTCTTATGATCAGTTGACAGAGGAAGAAAAGACTTAGACCTGGTTTACCAATGATTCTGTCTGCGTGATATGAAGGAATACCAAAAAGTGAATACTTGAGGCACTTTAGTCTTTCTCTAGGACATAACTGAAGGACAGTGGTGAAAGGAAATCCTTCCACTGGGCAGAACTCTGGGCAATGCATTTGGTTGTACACTTTGCTTAGAAGAAATGGCTAGATGTCACCCACTGAAAATTGGTGACAAAGAAATTTGGAGAAGAGAGGTATGTGAAAATACTTCTCTGAATGGGTGAACAATGTGAAGTTATTTGTGCCCCATGTGAATGTTCACCAAAAGCTGACCTCAACTGAGAAGAGTTTTAATAATCAAGTGGATAGAAAGATTCATTCTGTGGATATTAGTCAGCCTCTTTGTGAAGCCATCATTGTCATTCCACAATGGATTTGTGAACAAAGTGGCCATGGTGGCAGGAATGGAGGTTGTGCATGGCTCAGCAACATGGACTTCCACTCAGCAAGGCTGACTTGGCTAAAACCACCATTGAGGGCCAAGCTGCCAGCAGCAGAGACCAACTTTGAGTACCCACTATGGCACCATTCCCCAGAGTGATCAACTACCTGGTTGTAGGATGATTATATTGGACTGCTTCCATCATAGAAGAGGTAGTGTTGTAGTCTTAATGGATTAGACACTTACTCTGGATATAAATTTCCCTTTCCTGAAAACAATGCTTCTGCCAAATCCACCATTAGTGGATTTACAGAAAGTCTTATCCACCAACATGGTATTCAATATAGCATTGTGTCTGATCAAAGAACTCAACTCACAGCAAAAGAAGTAAAGAAATGGGCCCATGCTCATGGAGTTTATTGGTCTTACCATGTTTCTGAAGCAGTTGTCTTCATAGAATAATGAAATGGCCCTTTGAAGACACAGTTACAGTACCAGCTAGGTAGCAATACCTTGCAGGGCTAGGTCAAAGTCCTCCCCAGGAAGGCTGTATGCACTCTGAATCAATGTCCAATATATGGTACTGTTTCTCCAATAGCCAAGGTTTGTGAGTCAGTTAATCCAGGAGTAAAACTTAGAGTGTCACCACTCACCATTATCCCCAGTGACCCATTAGCAAAATTTTTGCTTCCTGATCTTGCAACCTTATGCTCTGCTGGCCAACTACTCTTAGTTTCAGAAGGAGGAATGCTTCCACTAAAGAAACAACAATGATTTCATTGAACTGAAAATTAAGACTGCCACCCAGCCATTTTCAGCTCCTCATGACTTAGTTAACAGGCCAAAAAAGAAGTTGTGAGGTCAACTGAGGTGGACTACTATTCCCAATAGAGGTAAGGAAGAGTATATCTGGAATACAAGAGATCCCTTAGAGCATCTCTTAGTATTACCATACCTTGTGATTAAGGTCAATGGAAAATATAACAACCCAATCCAGGCAAGACAACAAATGGTTCACACCTTCAGGAATAATGGTTTGGGTCACCCTACCAGCTAAAATTATCAATTGAAGGCAAAGGGAGAACACAATCAGTAATAGGAAAAGATGGTTATAAATACCAGCTATGACCATGTGACCAGTCACCGAAATGAAGACTGTAAATGTCGTTAGTATTTTCTCTTTATTTGGTTATAAATAAGTTTGCATGTATATATACACACACACACGCACACACACATACACACATATATTAAACAAATATATTTGCTTTCTTTCCTCTTTTTTCCTTTTCATTTAACATAAGATGTATTGACTTTATAACAATATTTTTTAAGTGTTGTGCATTTCACATGACAGTGGTTTAGTTGTGGGATATCAGAAAAAAGTAAACATCACTCAAAGACTGAACCACTTTTTTATATTTATTTATTTATTTATTTATTTACTTATTGAAACAGAGTCTCACTTCCTCGCCCAGGCTGGAGTGCAGTGGCATGATCTTGGCTTACTGCAACTTCTGCCTCCAGGGTTCAAGTGATTCTCATGCCTCAGCCTCCTGAGTAGCTGGGACTATAGGTGTGCACCAGCACGGCCAGCTAATTTTTGTATTTTGGTAGATACAGGGTTTTACCATGTTGACCAGGCTGGTCTTGAACTCCTGACCTTAAGTAATCCACCTGCCTCAGCATTCCAAAGTGCTGGGATTACAGGCGTGAGCCACTGTGCCTGGCCAACTTCACCTCTTCTTTTAGGGAAGGAATTAGTCCACTTCTGGTTGCACCCAAATATCATCTAACCTATAATTATCATATTAGGCAGAATTATGACCTTGTTTTTATCCTATTTGAAGATTAAGTATGGCTTAAAAAGATATGGATGGGTCCCAAGTTGACAAGTGATGGACTTAAAATGATTAATTTCAAATGTCAACTTAACTTGGCTGAGGGATGCCTAGATAGCTGGTAAAACATTATTTCCAGGTGTTTCAGTGAAGATGTTTCTGGAAGAGATTAACATTTGACTTGGTAGAGCAAGAAAGAATATCACCCTCATAAGATGTATTGACTTTATAACAATATTTTTTTAAGTGTGGGTGGACATCATCCAATTCATAGAGGGCTCCCAAAAGAACCAAAAGGAAAAGGAAAAAAGGTGAATTCCCTCTCTGTTCTTGAACTGAGACATCCATTTTCTCTTGTTCATGGTCTGATTCAACACTTCTGTATCTCTGGTCTTCAGACACAAACAAAAACTTACAACATCAGCTCCCCTTGGGCCTTCAGGCTTGGACTTAAATCATACAACAAGCTTTTCTGGTTCTCCAGCTTGCAGAGAGCAGATTATAGGATTTCTCAGCCTTCACATTATTATAAGCCAATCCCTGATAATAAACCTTTTTCTATATTGCTATAAATATCTTATCGTTTCTGTTTCTCTGGGGAACCTTGACCAATATATATACAAATGTAGGAAAAAATAAAGCAAACTAGGATTTTGCTTTTAAATCTTTATAGTCTTGGATGGAGCTCAATAATGGTAGCAGTTTTGGAGTAGCCATTATGAGCTATCTTCCCCAACTTTGCCACAGTTAGCCTTTCTTAAAAAGTAATCTGAAACTTCTCTAAGCACAATAATATATTGAAGTGTTACACTGCCCTAGAAGTTCTAATTAATAACTTTTCCTGAAATTTCTAGAAAGGAAGAAGAGAAGGAGGGAAATGTGGAGGCAAGATGACCGACTAGATGTAGCCAGGTGGAACAGCTGCCACCAACAGGCCAAGACAACTAACACACTCCTCACAAACCTCCAGAGGGAAGTGACCAAGAGTGGATGGAGGGAAGACACAGAAGTGGAGCTGAAGGAGAAGAAAGCTGGGAAACCTACACACCTGGACTTGTTCCTGGACCTCAAGGCTCCGGGAAAATGGGTGAGTTGAACTGACAAGGAGTAACCCACTCTTGCCACACACCTCTGAAACCAAGGCAGGAGGAGACCCCACACCCATCATGGACATGAGTTGGCAAGGCGAGTTGCTTAGAGTAGTAGTAGGGGCAGCAAGCCAGCTATGTAGAGCAAAGAGAGTTTGGTGCAGGAACGTCTGTAGCAGACCACAACCAGGGATGGCTACCACCCCAGGCTCAACTTGCTCCCATAGGAGACTTTAACCCTAGAAGAACTGTCAGCTGTGAACTCTGCAGGGCAGTCTTGCCCATCAGATCTGACTTGAGCACTCCTTGGTCTGGCCTCTCCCAGGTCCCCAGCCTAACCATGCCTGCTTGCAGGGCAGCCTCGGATGCCCTGGGAGCCTGCATCATACCTTCTGCACTGGTGGACTGTGCCTGACTGGTGGAGAGCTGCAGCAGAGGCCATGCCCCTGGCCATGCACTAGCCTGCATGCTCCTTCCCCATACTGAAGCTTCCCCCAGGCCCACAGCAATTCCCTTAATTGCTTTCCTGGCACATGTCTGCATGGGTGGGTTTTGCTTTCCTTGCCTCACCAGCACATGAGTCTGCATGCACTGCACCCTGCCACTCCTGTGGTGGGAGTGCAGTCCACCTCCTCCCACTGCCAACTATGACCACAAATGGAGCCTTGGAGGGCACAAAGCCAGCCAACCTCACCCCCATCAATTCCCCACGGTTGCACTAGCACTATGGCAGGAGTGAAACTAGGGTCAAAGAACAGCAGATCCTCCCAGACCCTGAGCAAGCACTCCTGCTTGCAGTGCACAGAGAAGGCAAACAGACCCATACCCACCAATATCCAGCACCTGAGCCAACACCACCACCAGTGCAACCACATCCACAGTTGCCACGTCACCCCAAGCTGTGTTGCCTCCACCACTGTGGTGAACATATGCAGAGAGGAAGATACCCCAGCACCCATGAGCACTCTGCTGCAGCCAATGAGTGTGTACACCATTGCACTGCCACTACTGATGCTGCTGGTACGTGCAAACAAGGATGGATCCCACTGTCACTGCATTACAAAACACTTTGGCTAACACCACCCATCAGAGTATAGTGGCCAGCAATCCAGGAACACCTCAGCCCCCACTCCCCAACAGAGTGAATTCCTAACCTCGAGGAGCTGGAGAACAAAGTCAGAGCCAATACAAGTCTCCCACATTTAGTCTTGGGACCTGAGTGTTGGCCCCCTAAAATCTTCTAGAAATGAAGCTACATGGCTGAAACCACCTTATACCACAATCAAGTCATCAAAGTCATCAAATAGAATAAAAGGAAAAAAACCCACCCAAAGGTCAGCAGCCTCAAAGATTGAAGGAATATAAGATCACAAAGAAAGAACCAGCACAAGACTGATAAATCAAAAAGCCAGAATGTCCTCTTTCCTCCAAACGACCACATCACCTCTCCAGCAAGAGTTCTGAACCAGGCTGAGATGGCTGAAATGAAAAAAATAGAATTCCAGAATATGTATAGGAGCAAAGATCATTGAGTTACAGGTATATGTTGAAACCTAATCCAAGGAAGCTAAGAATCATGACAAAACAATGCAGGAGCTGACATACAAAAAATAGCCAGGCTAGAAAAGAATGTAACTGACCTGATAGAGATGAAAAACACACTATGATATGTGATTACATTATGGACTCTAATCATAAGTAAAATGTAATCACAAGTATTTCACAATGTAATCACAGTATTAATAGCAGAAAAAACCAAATGGAGGAAAAGACCAAGAATAGACCAAATGAAGGAAAGAATCTCAGAGCTTGAAGATTGGCTTTTTGAAATAAGACAGTTTGACAAAAACAGAAAAAAAAAATGAAAAGGAATGAACAAAACCTCTGAGAAATATAGGATTACGTAAAGAGACCAAATCTATGACTCACTGGTGTCCCTGAAAGAGATGGGGAGAACGGATCCAACTTAGAAAACATATTTCATGATGTCATCCATGAAAACTTCCCCAACCTAGCTAAAGAGCCCAGCATTCAAATTCAGGAAATACAAAAAATCTTAGTAAGATACTTCACAAGAAGATCATCCCCAAGACACATAATCACCAGATTCTCCAAGGTCAAAATGAAATAAAAAATATTAAAGGCAGCTAGAAATAAATGTTAAAGGTAGCCAGATTCACAAAGTAAGTCAAGTCTCTGACCTTTCTCTCTAGCTGCATTTAACATTTTTCTTTTTCCTACAAAGGGAAGCCTATCAGACTAACAGCAAGACCTCTCAGCAGAAATCCTACAAGCCAGAAGAGATTGGGGTCAATATTCAACATTCCTAAAGAAAGGAAATTTCAACCCAGAATTTTATATCCAGTCAAACTAAGCTTCGTAAACAAAGGAGAAATAATATTCTTTTTAGACTAGCAAATGCTGAGGGAATTCATTACCAAAAGGCCTTCCCTATAAGAGCTCCTGAAGGAAGATCTAAATATGAAAAGGAAAGACTATCCACTACAAAACACACTGAAGTACACACAGCAGTGACATTATAAAGCAACCACATAAACAAATCTGCAAAATAACCATCTAACATCATGATAACAGGATCAAATCCACACATATCCATACTAATATTGAATGTTATAAACTAAATGCCCCAATTAAAAGAAACAGAGTGGCAAGCTGGATAAAGAATCAAGAGCCATTAGTATGCTGTCTTCAAGAGACCCATCTCACATGCCATGACATACATGGCAATGGAGGAAAATCTACCAAGAAAATGGAAAACAGAAAAAAGCCAGGGTTGCAGTCTTAGTTCCAAACAAAACAGATGTTAAACAAATAAATATCAAAAAAGACAAAAAGGGGCATTACATAATGATAAAGGGTTAAATTCAACAAGAAGACCTAATTATCCTAAATATATATGCACCCAACACAGGAGTACCCAGATTCATAATCAAGTTCTTAGCTTCAAAGAGACTTAGACTCCCACACAACAATAGTGGAAGACTTCAACACCTCACTGACAGTATTACACAAATCACTGAGACAGATAACTAACAAACATATTCAGGACCTGAACTCAGCCCTGAATCAAATGGACCTGATAGACACCTACAGAAATCTCCACCCAAAAGCAACAGAATATACATTCTTCTTACTGCCACATGGCACATACTCTAAAATCAATCACGTAATCAAATGCAAAACATTCCTCAGCAAATGCAAAAGAATTGAAATCGTAACAGCAACTCTCTCAGACCACAACACAATAAAATTAGAAATCAAGACTAAGAAATTCACTCAAAACCATACAGTTATATTAAAATTTTAACCTGCTCCTGGATTACTTTATAAGTAATAAAATTAAGACAGAAATCAAGAAGTTATTTGAAATGAATGAGAACAAAGATACAACACACCAAAATCTCTAGACACAGCTAAGGCAGTGTTAAGAGGGAAATTTATAGTACTAAATGCCCACATCAAAATGTTAGAAATATCTCAATTTAACAACCTAGTATCACAACTAAAAGAACTAGCAAGCCAAGAGAAAACAAATTCAAAAGATAGCAGAAGACAGCAAATAACAAAAGAGCTGAACTGAAGGAGATTGAGATACAAAAATTCATTCAAAAGATCAATGAATCCAGGAGCTGAGTTTTTAAAAAATATATTAATAAAATAGACCACCAGCTAGATTAATAAAGAAAAAAACAAGATAAGATTCAAATAAACACAATTAGACAAAGGGAATATTGCCACCAACCCCACAGAAATACAAATAATCATCAGAGAATATTATGAACACCTCTATGCATATGAAATAGAAAATTAAGAAAAAAATTGATAAATTACTGGACACAAACACCTTCCCAAGACTGAACCAGAAAGAAATTGAATCCCTGAACAAACCAATAACCAGCTCTAAAGTTGGGTCAGTAATAAATAATCTACCAACCAAAAAAGCCCACGACCACACAGATTCAAAGCTGAATTCTCCCAGATGTACAAAGAAGAGCTGCTACCATTCCTGCTGAAACCATTCCAAAACATTAAAGAAAAGAGACTACTCCCTAACTCATTCTATGAGGCCAGCATCATCCTAATACCAAAACCTGACAGAGACACATCAAAAGAAGAAAACTTCAGGCCAATATTCTTGATGAATACTGATGCAAAAGTCCTCAAGATAAAACTGGCAATTTAAATCCCACAGCATAACAAAAGGTTTGTCCACCCCCATCAAGTAGGCTATATCCCTGGGATGCAAGATTGGTTCAATATATGCAAATCAATAAGTGTGATTCATCACATAAACAGAACTAAAGACAAAAACCACATGATTATCACAATAGATGCAGAAAAGGCTTTAAAAAAGTCAACATTGCTTCATGTTAAAAACTCTCAATTAACTAGGTATTGAATGAACATACCTCAAAATAATAAGAGCCATCTATGACAAACCCACAGCCAACATTTTACTGAATGGGCAAAAACTGAAAGCATTCCTCTTGAAAACTGGCACAAGACAAGGGTGATCTCTCTCACAACTCTTATTCAACATAGTATTGGAAGTCATAACCAGAAAAATCAGGTAAAAGAAAGGCCATCCAAATAGGAAGAGAGGGAGTCAAACTATCTCTGTTTGCAGACAACATGATTCTCTGTATAGAAAACCAAATTAGTCACGACCCAAAAACTCCTTAAGCTGATAAACCACTTCAGTAAAGTCAGAGGATACAAAATCAATGCACAAAAATAACTAGCACTTCCTATACACCACCAACAACCAAACCAGGAGCCAAATCAAGAACGCAATCCCATTCACAACTGACACACACACACACACACACACACACACACACACACAAATACGTAGGAATACAGCTAACGAGGGAAGTGAAAGATCTCTACAATAAGAACTACAATACACTGTTCAAAGAAATCAGAGATGATACAAACAAATGGGAAAAAATCCATTCTCATGGATAGGAAGAATCAATATTGTTAAAATGGTTATTCTACACAAAGCAATTGATAGATTCGATGTTATTCCTATCAAACTACCATTGAGATTCCTCACAGAACTAGAAAAAACTATTTTAAAATTCATATGGAACCAAGAAAGAGCCTGAATAGCCAAAGCAATTCTAAGCAAAAAGAACAAGCCTGGAGGCATCCCATTACCTGACTTCAAACTATACTACAGTGCTACAGTAACCAAAATACCATGGTTCTGGTACAAAATCAGACACATAGACCAATGGAAAAGAATAGAAGATCCAGAAATAAGGCTGCACACCTACAACTATCTGACCTGTGACACAGCTGACAAAAACAAGCAATGGGGAAAAGACTCCCTATTCAATAAATGATGCTGGGATAACTGGTTAACCATATGCAGAAGACTGACATTAACCCCTTCATACACCACATACAAAAATCAATTGAAGATGAATTAAAGATTTCCACTTAAAACCTAAAACTGTAAAAGCCCTGGAAGACAACCTAAACAATACCATTCTGAACATAGGCATGGACAAAGATTTCATGTCGAAGACCCAAAAGCATTGAAACAAAAATAAAAATTGACAAATGGGATCTAGTTAAACTAAAGAGCTTCTGCACAACAAAAGAAACTATCTACAGAGTGAACACATGACCTATAAAATGGGAGAAAATTTTTGCAAACTATGTATCTGACAAAGGTCTAATATCTAGCATCTACAAGGAACTTAAATTTTCAAGAAACAAACAACCTCATTAAAAAGTGGGCAAAGGATATGAATAGACACTTTGCAAAAGAAGACATACATGTGGCCTACAAGTATATGAAAAAAAAGCTTAATGGCATTAGAAAAATGGAAATTAAAACCACAATGAAATACCATCTCACACCAGTCAGAGTGGCTATTGCTAAAAAGGAAAAAAATAACTGATGCTGACAAGGTTGGGAAGAAAAAGGAATGCTTATACACTGTTTGTGGGAGTGTAAGTTAGTGTAGCCATTGTGGAAGACAGTGTGGAATTCCTCAAAGACCTAAAAACAGAACTACCATTCAACCCAGCAATCCCATTACTGAGTATATACCCAAAACAATATAAATCATTATATCATAACAACACATGCATGCATATATGTTCACTACAGCACTATTCACAATAACAAAGACATGGAATTACCCTAAATGCCCATCAATGATAGACTAGATAAAGAAAATGTGGTCCATATACACCATGGAATATTAGGCAGCCACAAAAAAGAACAAGATCATGCCCTTTGCAGGGACATAGATGCAGCTGGAGGCCATTATCCTTAGCAAACTTATACAGGAACAGAAAACCAAACGCTACATGCTCTCACTTATAAGTGGGAGCTAAATGATGAGAACACATAGACACACAGAGAGGAACAGCACACACTGAGGCCCATCAGAGGGTAGAGGGTGGGAGGATCAAGAATAATAACTAATGGGTACTGGGCTTAATACCTGGGTGATGAAGTAATCTGTACAACAAACCCCCATGACACAAGCTTACCTATATAACAAACCTGCACACATACCCCTGAACTCAAAATAAAACTTAAATTTGAAAAAAAAGAGAGAAGGAGGGAAGGAAGGGAGAAAAAGGAAAGAAAGAAAATAAGACAAATGGAGGAAATAAATAAATATAGCAGGCTCAAATTCTTAAAAATAATTATGTATATAAGTATCATTATATGATTAAATAGAGATTTAGGAATAATAAATATTTTAAAACATTTTCCTCTAATTCAGAATGACATTTTGACCATCTAGCACTTGATTCTCTCAGACAAGCATTTAGCTTTGGGTTAAGAGTTTTTCACTGCAACCAGAGCTGGAATACCAGATAGGCACTTTCAATGGATTTTGCAGTGAAGTTCATGAAAGGCAGTCAAAGGCAACATCCACAATGAGAGAGGCAAGCAAGGATGGATGAGGAGTGTAACAAACAACAAACATACCCTAAGTACACTGCCAAATTGACACAGTGAACTGGTCAAAAGCTAACGTGGAAAGAAAACCCAAACCTGGGCTCACAGGCAGCATGAGGGCTCAGTCAGGCATGAAGGAAGCACGTTCTAAGGACTTGTAGAAACATGGGCAGGCCTGGGCTTCCTTCCTCCCTTTATAAGAAAAAATGATCTTTCACCGGACTGTGGACAAGTTCCACTTGAACGGCAGGCATGGGTTACTTGGGTAATGTAAGCCTAGGATCTAGTTGCTGGTCAACCTTCTTTAAACAGATAATTCAACTCTTCTATATTTAATCATAAATGTTATGTTTATTCATATCTTAATGTCAATAAAAAAGTTCAAAACTATTAAAATGCTGAGAAGATGGCCGAATAGGAACAGCTCCAGTCTCCAACTCCCAGCGCAAGTGACACAGAAGACCAGTGATCTCTGCATTTTCAACTGAGGCAAACAGGGTCTGGAGTGGACCTCAAGCAATTTCCAACAGACCTATAGCTGAGGGTCCTGACTGTCAGAAGGAAAACTATCAAACAGGAAGGACACCTATACAAAAACCCCATCAGTACATCCATCATCAAAGACGAGAGACAGATAAAACCACAAAGATGGGGAAAAAGCAGGGCAGAAAAGCTGGAAATTCAAACAATAAGAGCACATCTCCCCCCGCAAAGGAGCGCAGCCCATCGCCAGCAATGAATCAAAGCTGGTCAGAGAATGACTTTGATGAGATGAGAGAAGAAGGCGTCAGTCCATCAAACTTATCAGAGCTAAAGGAGGAATTACGTACCCAGCGCAAAGAAACTAAAAGTCTTCAAAAAAGAGCGGAGGAATTGACAGCTAGACTAATTAATGCAGAGAAGGTCATAAACGAAATGACAGATGAAAACCATGACACGAGAAATACGTGACAAATGCACAAGCTTCAGTAACCGACTCGATCAACTGGAAGAAAGAGTATCAGCGATTGAGGATCAAATGAATGAAATGAAGTGAGAAGAGAAACCAAAAGAAAAAAGAAGAAAAAGAAATGAACAAAGCCTGCAAGAAGTATGGGATGATGTAAAAAGACCAAATCTACGTCTGATTGGAGTGCCTGAAAGTGAGGGGGAAAATGGAACCAATTTGGTAAACACTCTTCAGGATATCATCCAGGAGAACTTCCCCAACCTAGTAGGGCAGGCCAACATTCAAATTCAGGAAATACAGAGAATGCCACAAAGATACTCCTCCAGAGGAGCAACTCCAAGACACATAATTGCCAGATTCACCAAAGTTGAAATGAAGGAAAAAATCTAAAGGGCAGCCAGAGAGAAAGGTCAGGTTACCCACAAAGGGAAGCCCATCAGACTAACAGCAGATCTCTCGGCAGAAACTCTACAAGCCAGAAGAGAGTGGGGGCCAATATTCAACGTTCTTAAAGAAAAGAATTTTAAACCCAGAATTTCATATCCAGCCAAACTAAGTTTCATAAGTGAAGGAGAAATAAAATCCTTTACAGATAAGCAAATGCTTAGAGATTTTGTCACCACCAGGCCTGCCTTACAAGAGACCCTGAAGGAAGCCCTAAACATGGAAAGGAGCAACTGGTACCAGCCATTGCAAAAACATGCCAAAATGTAAAGACCATAGAGGCTAGGAAGAAACTGCATCAACTAATGAGCAAAATAACCAGTTAATATCATAATGGCAGGATCAAGTTCACACATAACAATATTAACCTTAAATGTTAATGGACTAAATGCTCCAATTAAAAGACACAGACTGGCAAACTGGATAAAGAGTCAAGATCCACCAGTCTGCTGTGTTCAGGAGACCCATCTCACATGCAGACAGATATATAGGCTCAAAATAAAGGGATGGAGGAAGATCTACCAAGCAAATGGAGAACAAAAAAAAGCAGGGGTTGCAATCCTAGTCTCTCATAAAACAGACTTTAAAGCATCAAAGATCAAAAGAGATAAAGAAGGCCATTACATAATGGTAAAGGAATCAATTCAACAGGAAGAGCTAACTATCCTAAATATATATGCACCCAATACAGGAGCACCCAGATTCATGAAGCAAGTCCTTAGAGACTTACAAAGAGACTTAGACTCCCATACAATAATAATGGGAGACTTCAACACTCCACTGTCAACATTAGACAGATCAACGAGACAGAAAGTTAACAAGGATATCCAGGAATTGAACTCATCTCTGCACCAAGCGGACCTAATAGACATCTATAGAACTCTCCACCCCAAATCAACAGAATATACTTTCTTCTCAGCACCACATCGCACTTATTCCAAAATTGACCACATAATTGGAAGTAAAGCACTCCTCAGCAAATGTAAAAGAACAGAAATTATAACAAACTGTCTCTCAGACCACAGTGCAATCAAACGAGAACTCAGGACTAAGAAACTCAATCAAAACCGCTCAACTACATGGAAACTGAACAACCTGCTCCTGAATGACTACTGGGTACATAACGAAATGAAGGCAGAAATAAAGATGTTCTTTGAAACCAATGAGAACAAAGATACAACATACCAGAATCCCTGGGACACATTTAAAGCAGTGTGTAGAGGGAAATTTATAGCACTAAATGCCCACAAGAGAAAGCAGGAAAGATCTAAAATTGACACTCTAACATCACAATTAAAATAACCAGAGAATAAAGAGCAAACACATTCAAAAGCTAGCAGAAGGCAAGAAATGACTAAGATCAGAGCAGAACTGAAGGAGATAGAGACACAAAAACCCTCCACAAAATCAATGAATCCAGGAGTTGGTTTTTTGAAAAAATCAACAAAATTGACAGACCACTAGCAAGACTAATAAAGAAGAAAAGAGAAAGGAATCAAATAGACGCAATAAAAAATGATAAAGGGGATATCACCACCGACCCTACAGAAATACAAACTACCATCAGAGAATACTATAAACACCTCTACGCAAATCAACTAGAAAATCTAGAAGAAATGGATAATTTCCTGGACACTTACACTCTCCCAAGACTAAACCAGGAAGAAGTTGAATCCCTGAATAGACCAATAGCAGGCTCTGAAATTGAGGCAACAATTAATAGCCTACCCACCAAAAAAAGTCCAGGACCAGATGGATTCACAGCTGAATTCTACCAGAGGTACAAGGAGGAGCTGGTACCATTCCTTCCGAAACTGTTCCAATCAATAGAAAAAGAGGGAATCCTCCCGAACTCATTTTATGAGGCCAACATCATCCTGATACCAAAGCCTGGCAGAGACACAACAAAAAAAGAGAATTTTAGACCAATATCACTGATGAACATCGATGCAAAAATCCTCAATAAAATACTGGCAAACCAGATTCAGCAGCACATCAAAAAGCTTATCCACCATGATCAAGTGGGTTTCATCCCTGGGATGCAAGGCTGGTTCAACATTCTCAAATCAATGAACATAATCCAGCATATAAACAGAACCAAAGACAAGAACCACATGATTATCTTAATAGATGCAGAAGAGGCTTTTGACAAAATTCAACAGCCCTTCATGCTAAAAACGCTCAATAAAATCGGTATTCATGGAACGTACCTCAAAATAATAAGAGCTATTTATGACAAACCCACAGCTAATATCATACTGAATGGGCAAAAACTGAAAAAATTCCCTTTGAAAACTGGGACAAGACAGGGATGCCCTCTCTCACCACTCCTATTCAACATAGTCTTGGAAGTTCTGGCTAGGGCAATCAGGCAAGAGAAAGAAATCAAGGGTATTCAGTTAGGAAAAGTAGAAGTTAAATTGTCCCTGTTTGCATATGACATGATTGTATATTTAGAAAACCCCATCGTCTCAGCCCAAAATCTCCTTAAGCTGATAAGCAACTTCAGCAAAGTCTCAGGATACAAAATTAATGTGCAAAAATCACAAGCATTCTTATACACCAGTAACAGACAAGCAGAGAGCCAAATCAGGAATGAACTTCCATTCACAATTGCTTCAAAGAGAATAAAATACCTAGGAATCCAACTTACAAGGGATGTCAAGGACCTCTTCAAGGAGAAATACAAACCACTGCTCAGAGAAATCAAAGAGGACACAAACAAATGGAAGAACATACCATGCTCATGGATAGGAAGAATCAATATCGTGAAAATGGCCATACTGCCCCAGGTTATTTATAGATTCAATGCCATCCCCATTAAGCTACCAATGAGTTTCTTCACAGAATTGGAAAAAACGGCTTTAAAGTTCATATGGAACCAAAACAGAGCCCACATTGCCAAGACAATCCTAAGTCAAAAGGACAAAGCTGGAGGGGTCACACTACCTGACTTCAAACTATACTACAAGGCTACAGTAACCAAAACAGCATGGTACTGGTACCAAAACAGAGCTATAGATCAATGGAACAGAACAGAGTCCTCAGAAATAATACCACACATCTGCAGCCATCTGATCTTTGACAAACCTGAGAGAAACAAGAAATGGGGAAAGGATTCCCTATTTAATAAATGGTGCTGGGAAAATTGGCTAGCCATAAGTAGAAAGCTGAAACTGGATCCTTTCCTTACTCCTTATACGAAGATTAATTCAAGATGGATTAGAGACTTAAATGTTAGACCTAATACCATAAAAACCCTAGAAGAAAATCTAGGTAGTACCATTCAGGACATAGGCATGGGAAAGGACTTCATGTCTAAAACACCAAAAGCAACAGCAGCAAAAGCCAAAATTGACAAATGGGATCTCATTAAACTAAAGAGCTTCTGCACAGCAAAAGAAACTACCATCAGAGTGAGCAGGCAACCTACAGAATGGGAGAAAATTTGTGCAACCTACTCATCTGACAAAGGGCTAATATCCAGAATCTACAAAGAACTCAAACAAATATACAAGAAAAAAACAAACAACCTTATCAAAAAGTGGGCAAAGGATATGAACAGACATTTCTCAAAAGAAGACATTCATACAGCCAACAGACACATGAAAAAACGCTCATCATCACTGGCCATCAGAGAAATGCAAATCAAAACCACAATGAGATACCATCTCACACCAGTTAGAACGACAATCATTAAAAAATCAGGAAACAACAGGTGTTGGAGAGGATGTGGAGAAATAGGAACACTTTTACACTGTTGGTGGGATTGTAAACTAGTTCAACCATTATGGAAAACAGTATGGCAATTCCTCAAGGATCTAGAACTAGATGTACCATATGACCCAGCCATCCCACTACTGGGTATATACCCAAAGGATTATAAATTATTCTACTACAAAGACACATGCACACGTATGTTTATTGCGGCACTATTCACAATAGCAAAGACTTGGAATCAACCCAAATGTCCATCTGTGACAGACTGGATTAAGAAAATGTGGCACATATACACCATGGAATACTATGCAGCCATAAAAAAGGATGAGTTTGCGTCCTTTGTAGGGACATGGATGCAGCTGGAAACCATCATTCTTAGCAAACTATCACAAGAACAGAAAACCAAACACCGCATGTTCTCACTCATAGGTAGGAATTGAACAATGAGATCACTTGGACTCGGGAAGGGGAACATCACACACTGGGGCCTATCATGGGGAGGGGGGAGGGGGGAGGGATTGCATTGGGGAGTTATACATGATATAAATGATGAATTGATGGGTGCTGACGAGTTGATGGGTGCAGCACACCAACATGGCACAAGTATACATATGTAACAAACCTGCATGTTATGCACATGTACCCTAGAACTTAAAGTATAATAAAAATAAAATTAAAATTAAAAAAAACTGAAAAAAAAAAACGCTGAGTAGCTCTCCAAATTCCCAATATGAGTCAAAATTGAACCAGAGCATAAGATCCGTTTCCTCACTCTTACCATAATTACATCTGCCTGTTACGCTACTTCTCATCAAAATATTTTAAAGTTATTCTTTTTCCCCTAATGCTATGCCCCAATGATGCCACATAAATCTCAAAGTAATATTAGAGTTATATTTCTTTTCAGAACACAAAGCAATCTCTAGTTGATAGGGAATAGAAAAACAATATTAAATGAAGATTTTTTTAAAAAGTATTTTAAAGAAATAATCCTACATATTACTTTATATCAGAACAATGTATGTGTTTTTAAAATGTGAGGTCTTAGGAACAACATCTGGCTCCCTGAATAGGTGCAAATGTGTATATAAGTCACAGCATAAAGGTTAACACTGTAGGCTTTAAAGTCAAACACACAAATATTTTAATCACAACTCCAACAAACCATGTGATCTTGGGCTAGTGATAACTTCTTACATCATAGTTTCCTCATCCATAAAGTAGGCATAATAACAGTAATCTTCTCAGAGAGCTGTTCTGAGGATTAAACAAAAAAATGTACTAAAGGCTTAGCACAATTCTTAGCATAGAGTTAGTGCTCAATTAATGTGTGCTAATGAAAATAATAATAACAGTCCTTAGATTTATGGCAGGAAGCTCAGCAGAGGGAGCCTAAGACTCCCCTCTGGGCTCTTGGGTTATACTGGTATCCGTGACATGAAACTTACGTCATATTTGAAAGTATGTCAGGGAGGATGGCGTGCCTCCCAGTGTTTTCAGGAGCACTGGTGTTACACCACACACACACACACACACAGAGCTCTGAAAATCTAAGTAGATTTCAAAGTTGCTTAAATAGCTTTCTTGGCCAAGAGTCATGCAAGTCGCCAACTGGCAATGAAGTGATTTTCCACTCAAACTTGGCAGCAGCAGGATTTAAACCGAAAACTGGGAGGAGGGCAAAGGAAGTAATATGCTTCCTTCCTCAGAGTAGTTTTAGACTTTTTGGCACCACAGAGAAAAATTGTAAAGAGAGAAATTTGTGTGAGGACTACAGTATATTTTTATCAAAAATAAATTGAAAAGAAATTGCTAGCAACCATCATAAAAATGTCCTTTCTACTGTGAACTCTTTTTAGAAGATGTCAGAATTTCATTTGGATGCTCTCATTGAATAACCTTTCTGCTTAAGAAAACTTTTATCTAATATAAATTCCTCCTGTCAGGGTCTGTAACAATTTCCTTATATTTATTTGTAAAAATAGAGCACTATTATTTGGGCCATAGGGGGAATGCACTTATATTTCAGTGATTTCTACTGATATATTTAGAACAAAGATGTCATAATACCAGCAAAAACAAACAAATTCATTAGTTATGATAGAGAGAGAACAGCTAGTAAGTATATTCTGTAATATTCCCCTGAGTAATTTTTAACAGTTAGTACTCCTCAAAAAAAAAAAAAAAAAATCTGTAAGAAAACTTATTTGGTTTATAATGATAACATTGATTTACCATAAGATACCTTAGCTCATAGATAAGTAGTTTTATAATTTTTGGCACTATTTGACTGTGGAAAACAGAATAATGCCCCCTCCAAGAATGTTCACATCATAATCCCCAAAAGCTGTGAATACGTTACTGAACAAGACAAAAGGGACTTTGCAGTTGTACTTAAGGTAAGGATCTTGAGGTGGTGAAATTATTTTGGGTTGAGTGGGTTCAGTATAATCACAAGGGCCTTTATAAGAGTGAGGCAGACATGTCAGTGTCAGAGAGAGGAGAGCTAATGACAGAAGCAGAGGCTGGAGTGATACAAGGAACTAACTATGAGCCATGGAATGCAGGTGACCTCTAGAAGCTGAAAAGCTAAGAAATAGATTCTTCCTCTGAGCTTCTAGAAGCAATGCAGCCCTGCTGACACCTTTATTGTAGGACTTCTGACCTTCAATACTGTTAAGATAATAATTTTTGTGGGTTTTAAGCCAATGTGATATAATAAGAAAGATTTATTCTCTGTCCCCCAGGCCTGACACAGAACTCCTAAATCCCTTGGAATTTCCTGTGATAGAATAATCTTTTGTTGTAATGAGGAGACTCTTAGCGGCACACGGATAGCTCAGGATGGAGGCTGGTTGGTAGAGAAACTAACTGTGTGATTAGAGGGTTAGAACTTTGAGCCCCACCCCCTGAGCTCTGGGGAGAGGAGAGGGTCGAGCTGATCACCAGTGGCCAAGGTGTAATTAATTGTGCCTATATAATGAAGCTTCCACAGAAACCCCAAAAGATAGGGTGTGGAGAGCTTCCCGGTTACTGAACACATAGAGGAGCCGGGAGGGTGGAGCACCAAGAGAGGGCACGGAAGTTCCTATTCCCTTTCTACAAACCTTCCCTATACCTTGCCCTTCCACATACCTTGTCTATTCCATCTGGCTATTCATCTGTATCTTTTGTAATATAATGGGTAGATGTAAGTACCCAGTCAGGAATTCCCTGAGTTCCAAAAGCCACTCTAGCAAATTAATTGAACCTGAGGAGGGATTGTGAGGAAGCTGAATTATCACCAGTGGTCCAGAAGCATAAGTGACAACCCAGTACTTGAGACTGGCATCTAAAGTTGGGGGCAGTCTTGTGAGACTGAGCCCTTAACATGTAATATCTGACCCTACCTCCAGGTAGACAGTGTTGGAATTGAATTGAATTGAATTGAATTATAAGACACCTGTTGGTGTCCTGGAGAACTGTTTGGTGTATGGGGAAAATTTCTCACATATCTAGAGTCAGAAGTGTTGTGATGTGTGAGTAGAATAAAAGTTTTTTTTTTTTTTTTTTTCTGTAGCCTCCAAATTTGGGGTAATTTTTTCATGCTATTGAAACTAATACAGTAACTATGAACTAAATGTGTTACTTATTGACTCATGAATATCCAGGCATCAAAAGTAAAAAAAAAAAAAAAAAAGTATAAAAGTTTTAGAAATAATCCTCATTTGAAAACGTATCTCCTGTATTTTAAATAAACCACAAAATGAGCCTCAGGAATATTTAGATATGTGTAATATAACAATTTTCAAAGGGTGCTTTTTAGTACCCTGGTTCCATGGGTTGTGAATAAGTATTAAGCATGAAAAATTCTAACATGAAATAATATTGAACTGTACTAATTGTGGGATAATTAAAATAATTTTTGAATTAGCTCAGGAGTCTAGATTTACAAAGAAACTTTCTGAGATATCCAAAGGATCCCCATATGAAATTAATTCCACTATAAGGGGAAGGTAGAAGATAAAGGCATAGTGCAGAATAAAGGTACTAAAAACATTTCTAAATGTCTTTATATATAGTATGTATATATACTATGTATATATATTTATATATAGTATGTACATATACATACAACAAAGTATGAAAGTGTCATACCAGCTAGCTCCAGTCTCCATCTCCCAGCGCGAGCGACACAGAAGACCGGTGATTTCTGCATCTTCAACTGGGGTACTGGGGTCATCTCACTGGGGAGTGCCAGACAATCGGTGCTGGTCAGCTGCTGCAGCCCGACCAGCGAGAGCTGAAGCAGGGCGAGGCATCACCTCACCTGGGAAGCACAAGGTGGAAGGGAATCCCTTTTCCTAGCCAGGGGAACTGAGACACACAACACCTGGAAAATCGGGTAACTCCCACCCCAATACTGCGCTTTAAGCAAACTGGCACACCAGGAGAATATATCCCACACCTGGCCGGGAGGGTCCCACGCCAATGGAGCCTCCCTCATTGCTAACACAGGAGTCTGCAGCAATCTAACCGCAAGGCAGCAGCGAGGCTGGGGGAGGGGCGCCCACCATTGCTGAGGCTTAAGTAGGTAAAGAAAGCCACTGGGAAGCTCGAACTGGGTGGAGCTCACAGCAGCTCAAGGAAACCTGCCTGTCTCTGTAGACTCCACCTCTGGGGACAGGGCACAGCTAAAAAACAACAGGAAAAGCAGCAGAGGCCTGAGCAGACGCGAACGACTCTGTCTAACAGCTTTGAAGAGAGCAGTGGATCTCCCAACACGGAGGCTGAGATCTGAGAACTGACAGACTGCCTGCTCAAGTGGGTCCCTGACCCCTGAGTAGCCTAACTGGGAGACATCCCCCACTAGGGGCAGTCTGACACGCCACACCTCACAGGGTGGAGTACACCCCTGAGAGGAAGCTTCCAAAGGAAGAATCAGACAGGTACACTCGCTGTTCAACAATATTCTATCTTCTGCAACCTCTGCTGCTGATACCCAGGCAAACAGGGTCTGGAGTGGACCACAAGCCATCTCCAACAGACCTATAGCTGAGGGTCCTGACTGTCAGAAGGAAAACTACCAAACAGGAAGGACACCTAAACCAAAACCCCATCAGTACGTCACCATCATCAAAGACCAGAGACAGATAAAACCACAAAGATGGGGAAAAAGCAGGGCAGAAAAGCTGGAAATTCAAAAAATAAGAGCGCATCTCCCCCTGCAAAGGAGTGCAGCCCATCGCCAGCAACGGATCAAAGCTGGTCAGAGAATGACTTTCACGAGATGAGAGAAGAAGGCTTCAGTCCATCAAACTTATCAGAGCTAAAGGAGGAATTACGTACCCAGCGCAAAGAAACTAAAAGTCTTCAAAAAAGAGCGGAGGAATTGACAGCTAGACTAATTAATGCAGAGAAGGTCATAAACGAAATGACAGATGAAAACCATGACACGAGAAATACGTGACAAATGCACAAGCTTCAGTAACCGACTCGATCAACTGGAAGAAAGAGTATCAGCGATTGAGGATCAAATGAATGAAATGAAGCGAGAAGAGAAACCAAAAGAAAAAAGAAGAAAAAGAAATGAACAAAGCCTGCAAGAAGTATGGGATTACGTAAAAAGACCAAATCTACATCTGATTGGGGTGCCTGAAAGTGAGGGGGAAAATGGAACCAATTTGGAAAACACTCTTCAGGATATCATCCAGGAGAACTTCCCCAACCTAGTAGGGCAGGCCAACATTCAAATTCAGGAAATACAGAGAACGCCACAAAGATACTCCTCCAGAAGAGCAACTCCAAGACACATCATTGCCAGATTCACCAAAGTTGAAATGAAGGAAAAAATCTAAAGGCAGCCAGAAAGAAAGGTCGGGTTATCCACAAAGGGAAGCCCATCAGACTAACAGCAGATCTCTCGGCAGAAACTCTACAAGCCAGAAGAGAGTGGGGGTCAATATTCAACGTTCTTAAAGAAAAGAATTTTAAACCCAGAATTTCATATCCAGCCAAACTAAGTTTCATAAGTGAAGGAGAAATAAAATCCTTTACAGATAAGCAAATGCTTAGAGATTTTGTCACCACCAGGCCTGCCTTACAAGAGACCCTGAAGGAAGCCCTAAACATGGAAAGGAACAACTGGTACCAGCCATTGCAAAAACATGCCAAAATATAAAGACCATAGAGGCTAGGAAGAAACTGCATCAACTAATGAGCAAAATAACCAGTTAATATCATAATGGCAGGATCAAGTTCACACATAACAATATTAACCTTAAATGTTAACGGACTAAATGCTCCAATTAAAAGACAGAGACGGGCAAACTGGTTAAAGAGTCAAGACCCATCAGTCTGCTGTGTTCAGGAGACCCATCTCACATGCTGACACATACATAGGCTCAAAATAAAGGGATGGAGGAAGATCTACCAAGCAAATGGAGAACAAAAAAAAGCAGGGGTTGCAATCCTTGTCTCTGATAAAACAGACTTTAAACCATCAAAGATCAAAAGAGACAAAGAAGGCCATTACATAATGGTAAAGGAATCAATTCAACAGGAAGAGCTAACTATCCTAAATATATATGCACCCAGTAGAGGAGCACCAAGATTCATAAAGCAAGTCCTTAGAGACTTACAAAGAGACTTAGACTCCCATACAATAATAATGGGAGACTTCAACACTCCACTGTCAACATTAGACAGATCAACGAGACAGAAAGTTAACAAGGATATCCAGGAATTGAACTCATCTCTGCACCAAGCGGACCTAATACACATCTATGGAACTCTCCACCCCAAATCAACAGAATATACATTCTTCTCAGCTCCACATCACACTTATTCCAAAATTGACCACATAATCGGAAGTAAAGCACTCCTCAGCAAATGTAAAAGAACAGAAATTATAACAAACTGTCTCTCAGACCACAGTGCAATCAAACGAGAACTCAGGACTAAGAAACTCAATCAAAACCACTCACCTACATGGAAACTGAACAACCTGCTCCTGAATGACTACTGGGTACATAATGAAATGAAAGCAGAAATAAAGATGTTCTTTCAAATCAATGAGAACAAAGATACAACATACCAGAATCTCTGGGACACATATAAAGCAGTGTGTAGAGGGAAATTTATAGCACTAAATGCCCACAAGAGAAAGCAGGAAAGATCTAAAATTGACACTCTAACATCACAATTAAAAGAACTAGAGAGGCAAGAGCAAACACACTCAAAAGCTAGCAGAAGGCAAGAAATGACTAAGATCAGAGCCGAACTGAAGGAGATAGAGACACAAAAAAAACTCCAAAATATCAATGAATCCAGGAGTTGGTTTTTTGAAAAGATCAAAAAAATTGACAGACTGCTAGCAAGACTAATAAAGAAGAAAAGAGAGCGGAATCAAATAGATGCAATAAAAAATGATAAAGGGAATATCACCACTAACCCCACAGAAATACAAACTACCATCAGAGAATACTATAAACACCTCTATGCAAATCAACTAGAAAATCTAGAAGAAATGGATAATTTCCTGGACACTTACACTCTCCCAAGACTAAACCAGGAAGAAGTTGAATCCCTGAATAGACCAATAGCAGGCTCTGAAATTGAGGCAACAATTAATAGTCTACCCACCAGAAAAAGTCCAGGACCAGATGGATTCACAGCTGAATTCTACCAGAGGTACAAGGAGGAGCTGGTACCATTCCTTCTGAAACTATTCCAATCAATACAAAAAGAGGGAATCCTCCCTAACTCATTTTATGAGGCCAACATCATCCTGATACCAAAGCCTGGCAGAGACACAACAAAAAAAGAAAATTTTAGACCAATATCCCTGATGAACATCAATGCAAAAATCCTCAATAAAATACTGGCAAACTGGATTCAGCAGCACATCAAAAAGCTTATCCACCATGATCAAGTGGGCTTCATCCCTGGGATGCAAGGATGGTTCAACACTTGCAAATCAATAAACGTAATCCAGCATATAAATAGATCCAAAGACAAAAACCACATGATTATCTCAATAGATGCAGAAAAGACTCTTGACAAAATTCAACAGCCCTTCATGCTAAAAACGCTCAATAAATTTGGTACTGATGGAACGTACCTCAAAATAATAAGAGCTATTTATGACAAACCCACAGCTAATATCATACTGAATGGGCAAAAACTGAAAAAATTCCCTTTGAAAACTGGCACAAGACAGGGATGCCCTCTCTCACCACTCCTATTCAACATAGTCTTGGAAGTTCTGGCTAGGGCAATCAGGCAAGAGAAAGAAATCAAGAGTATTCAGTGAGAAAATAAGTCAAATTGTCCCTGTTTGCAGATGACATGATTGTATATTTAGAAAACCCCATTGTCTCAGTCCAGAATCTCCTTAAGCTGATAAGCAACTTCAGCAAAGTCTCAGGATACAAAATTAATGTGCAAAAATCACAAGCATTCTTATACACCAGTAACAGACAAGCAGAGAGCCAAATCAGGAATGAACTTCCATTCACAATTGCTTCAAAGAGAACAAAATACCTAGGAATCCAACTTACAAGGGATGTCAAGGACCTCTTCAAGGAGAACTACAAACCACTGCTCAGAGAAATCAAAGAGGACACAATCAAATGGAAGAACATACCATGTTCATGGATAGGAAGAATGAATATCATGAAAATGGCCATACTGCCCAAGGTTATTTATAGATTCAATGCCATCCCCATTAAGCTACCAATGAGTTTCTTCACAGAATTGGAAAAAACGGCTTTAAAGTTCATATGGAACCAAAAAAGAGCCCGCATTGCCAAGACAATCCTAAGTCAAAAGGACAAAGCTGGAGGCGTCATGCTACCTGACTTCAAACTATACTACAAGGCTACAGTAACCAAAACAGCATGGTACTGGTACCAAAACAGACATATAGACCAATGGAACAGAACAGAGTCCTCAGAAATAATACCACACATCTACAGCCATCTGATCTTTGACAAACCTGAGAGAAACAAGAAATGGGGAAAGGATTCCCTATTTAATAAATGGTGCTGGGAAAATTGGCTAGCCATAAGTAGAAAGCTGAAACTGGATCCTTTCCTTACTCCTTATACGAAGATTAATTCAAGATGGATTAGAGACTTAAATGTTAGACCTAATACCATAAAAACCCTAGAAGAAAATCTAGGTAGTACCATTCAGGACATAGGCATGGGCAAGGACTTCATGTCTAAAACACCAAAAGCAACAGCAGCAAAAGCCAAAATTGACAAATGGGATCTCATTAAACTAAAGAGCTTCTGCACAGCAAAAGAAACTACCATCAGAGTGAACAGGCAACCTACAGAATGGGAGAAAATTTTTGCAATCTACTCATCTGACAAAGGGCTAATATCCAGAATCTACAAAGAACTCAAACAAATATACAAGAAAAAAACAAACAACCTTATCAAAAAGTGGGCAAAGGATATGAACAGACATTTCTCAAAAGAAGACATTCATACAGCCAACAGACACATGAAAAAATGCTCATCATCACTGGCCATCAGAGAAATGCAAATCAAAACCACAATGAGGTACCATCTCACACCAGTTAGAACGGCAATCATTAAAAAATCAGGAAACAACAGGTGTTGGAGAAGATGTGGAGAAATAGGAATACTTTTACACTGTTGGTGGGATTGTAAACTAGTTCAACCATTATGGAAAACAGTATGGCAATTCCTCAAGGATCTGGAACTAGATGTACCATATGACCCAGCCATCCCACTACTGGGTATATACCCAAAGGATTATAAATTATTCTACTACAAAGACACATGCACACGTATGTTTATTGCGGCACTATTCACAATAGCAAAGACTTGGAATCAACCCAAATGTCCATCAGTGACTGACTGGATTAAGAAAATGTGGCACATATACACCATGGAATACTATGCAGCCATAAAAAAGCAAGAGTTTGCATCCTTTGTAGGGACGTGGATGCAGCTGGAAACCATCATTCTTGCAAACTATCACAAGAAGAGAAAACCAAACACCGCATGTTCTCACTCATAGGTGGGAACTGAACAATGAGATCACTTGGACTCGGGAAGGGGAACATCACACACTGGGGCCTATCATGGGGAGGGGGGAGAGGGGAGGGATTGCACTGGGGAGTTATACATGATATAAATGATGAATTGATGCATGCTGACGAGTTGATGGGTGCAGCACACCAACATGGCACAAGTATACATATGTAACAAACCTGCACGTTATGCACATGTACCCTAGAACTTGAAGTATAATAAAAATAAATAAATAAATAAATAAAAATTAAAAAAAGAAAAAGAAAAAAAAAAAAAGAAAGTGTCATTCCAGCCTCAGAAAATCTTGCTTATCAGCCCTCATCACAACTTCACACTCCTCAGCCCATGCCCATGTGGGCATCTCTGTAGACCCTGCACATGAAGCATATAAGGTTGTCTCAGCAAACAGACTCTCAGATGACATATCTGGTCCTTAGTGTCTCTGCCACCTGCTACTGATCCCAACCATGAGATATTGCCTATGCTTTTATTTGGAGAAATGACACAAGGAATACCCACCAAACTGAAAAAAAATGCTATATATCTCACTTATTTAATCCAGCCCCTTATAATTCATTGAATCTACTCCTCTATCCCTTATCTAATTTTCTCTAGTAATAGGGGGAAAAAAACTTGTCAAGAATATAATTTTAGTAGATCATAAAACTGAAACATGGCCATTAAAGAAGTTTCAGGCCTACCCTAAAGAACAAGATTACAATACCCCCAAAGTTCCTGTGGCATAGGAAAATGGCTTCAAAACTTCCCAACAATAGTAGAGTAAAAGCTTGGTCTCCCATTATAATGCTGCATTGGAAATTTTAACAGATTATTTCACTATAGGACGAATAGGTACCATAAATCAAGAGAAAAGGAAAACTACACAATGTTTTTCACACATACATAACCTAGAAACTTTCTTCTCTGAAGCATCTACAGTACAAAATTTTGAAAACAATTCACTAGTTACATATGAAATTTCCTACAAATCAGTCAACACCTTCGAAAACCACCATGTGAAAAGCAAAAAAAAAAAGAGTCAACATTCAAAAATTCGATGTAGGCAATTTGGGAACTCATTTTGGTCAAATAACTAGGTAAGTTAAAGAAATTTTTTTCTTGATATCAGGGAGAAGGTTTGGGCTCTTCCTGCTGAACAGTTGTAGCCAAGATAATTGAATTTAGGATAGACAAAAAATGCCCAGTTGTCAGAAATCGAGGTTATGAGGCAAAGACAGGATCACAGCCAAGGAGATCAACATCTGGCATAAAATTAACACAGGTCAGAGAAAGTCAGATCACCCAAACTCTTCCCTACTTGCCAATTCAAACAAAAAGCTCAGAAGCTAAAATGATTCTAATTTAGTACCTCAACATAACCCCAAGTCCTAAAAGTTAAAATACAGGGAAAAAATATTTCCAGCAAAATAAATGATACAACTGTCATAATTTTTTTTAAATCATCACACAAAGTAGCCATATATACCTAACAAAGGGACAATCATTTATCAGCTGGGAATTCCATAGGCCTTAGACCCAGAATAATTTCCCCACTTATAATCCCCTTATTTGTACTTAAAAATCGGGAGAGAGAAATCCTTTTGAGAACTTTCCAAAAAATGGCATAGGAATCAACCACTAACTTTCTTCCCCTAACAGAAAATTATCAACTTCTATATTGCAAAATATTTTTAAAATAAAAATTTGGTACCCTGAGAAGAAAGGCGTAATTATAAGCACAGTTTGTTTTAATCTGGAAAAGCCTTCAAATACCCAAAACACACAAAACCTAATTAGTATAACATAGTATACCATCTTTTGGAAAGAAACTTTACAGCACATGACAGCCATGTGTGAGCTTATTGTCTTAGATGAGCTTATCTGTCGTCTGGTAATCAAAGTGGTGTAATTAATTTTGAAAACAAAAAAGGCATATTCAACTTATATTTTTATGAAATAAACTTTAAATATAATCACAACAATTAATACATTTTCTCATTAAAATGCATATATTCCTTCAGTAGATACAAAAGGACTTCAAAAAATCTGTGGATAGTTGAATTAGAGATAATAATAAAAAGTACAGACTACTTCTCAACATAAGCTCCATCAAGTTTAAGGCACTTTTGTAAGTGATGATACCAGCAGCTTAGTCTACCCTTGAAGAACTGAGGGTCCAGAAAACTTAAACATGTTGATGCAGTCTTTCTTTACATTACTAACTGAAGAAAAATGGGTACAATTTTTTAAGATTAGAAAAAAAAGGCAGAAGGAGCCAAATCAGGACTGTAAGGTAGATGCCTAATGATTTCCCATTGAAATTCTCCTGCTGAGAGGAATGAACACGAGTACTGTCAAGGTGGAGAAGGATCCTGTGGTGAAGCCTTCTCAATTAAAGTTGTGGCTTTCTCAAAACACTCATAAACAAATGTTATTTTTCTGTAGCCCTCCAGAAAGTCAACAAACAAAATGCCTTGACCATCCCCAAAAACCTGCTGCCATGACCTTTGCTCTTGATTGATCTGCTTTTGCTTTGACTGGACCACTTCCACCTCTTGGTAGCCATTGTTTTGATTGTGCTTTGTCTTCAGGATTGTATTGATAAAGTCATGTTTCATCTCCTTTTACAATTCTTTGAAGAAATCCTTCAGGATCTTGATTCTGAAAGATCTTAATGTTGTTTAAAATTTCCACTGAAAGCTTTGCTCTTGTCTGCAGCTAATCTGGACACAATAGTTTTGGTAGCTATCAGGTAAGAAGTTTACTCAGCTTTAATTTTTCAGTCAGAACTATGTAAGCCAGACTGATTGAAATGTCTATGGTGTTGGCTATTGTTTTTGCTGTTAATCATCAGTCTTCTTCCATTAGGGCAAAAACAAGATACACTTTTTCCTCACAAATTGATGTGGATGGTCTACTGCTGCGGGTTTCATCTTCAACATCATCTCATCCCTTAAAATGGTTTATTCATTTGTAAACTGCTGATTTCTTTGAGTTATTGTTCCCATGGCCTTTTCATGAAGCATGAATTATGCCACTATTCCTTTACCCAATATTCATCATGAGTTTCATCTTTCTTCCTGAAACAAACATGATTGAGGCTCTTTTCAAACTGATGTCTTACCCTTTGTGCCTCAAGCTAGCTCCTGTTCAGAATGTTACAACAAATTAGTACAGTTTATTTTGTTGCAAAAAAGAAAAAAAATGTGAAATTTATGCAGTTTTTCATAATACACAATTTTTCATACTACCTATTTTTATTAACTATTTGATGTCCTCTCATAATTATTGAATATTTTTATAAACATTGAGCCAAGAATGATGAGTTTTTATCTGTGTTATAAGAGTTATGTGTGTTTATCTGTGTTATGTGTTATGACTTATTTCATAACTTCATGAAATTAATTCCTCTTATGAAAAATATAAGATTACTTGTAGCCAGAAAAATAATATCTTACAGTTATGTATCTCCATAGAGATACATAAAGAGTAGATGAATTTTTTAATCTGAATCTGAATAGGTTTTTTCAATTGTGTATTCTGGCAGGTTTAACATATTTCTATGCAGAGTTGGATGGCATGCTTTCTTAAAATATTGAGTTAGTTTATCTTTTTCCCCAGGTTTATGGGTAGTACATAATTTGGTCAGGAACTTTGTGATTTAAAAAAATAAATGATTTCAAAGAGAAAAATCATCCTAATACAGCCTTTCTTAGTTAAGAGGCTCAAATTTTTCTAATTTTTTATTTTTCATTTTTGTGGGTACATAGTAGGTATATATCTTTATAGGATACATGAGATCTAGACACGCAATATGTAATAATTAAATCATGGTAAGTTGGGTGTCCATCACCTTAAGCATTTATCCTTTGTGTTACAGACAATCCAATAATACCGTTTTAGTTATTTTTAAATGTACAATTACTGTTAACTTTAGTTATTTTTAAATGTACAATTACTGTTAACTTTAGTTATTTTTAAATGTACAAGGTACCCTGTTGTGCTATCAAATACTAGATCTTATTCATTATTTCTATTTTTTTGTACCTGTTAACCATCCCCTCTTCTTCCTCACTCAAGAACTACCCTTCCCAGATTAGCAGAGGTAATCTATCTTCATGAGTTCGCTTGTTTTAATTTTTATCTCCCACAATAAGTGAGAACATGCAACGTTTGTCTTTCTGTCTCTGGTTTATTTCACTTAACATAATGACCCCCAGTTCCATCCATGTTGTTGCAAATAACAGGATCTTATTATTTTTTATGACTGATTAGTATTTCATTGTGTACATGCACCATATCTTCCTCATCCAGTCATCTACTGATGGACAGTTAGGTTGCTCCTATTTATTGTGAATAGTGCTACAATAAACATGAGATGCAGCTGCCTCTTCAATATACTGATATCCTTTCTTTTGGATATATACCCAGCACTGTGATTGCAGAATGATATGGTAGCTGTATTTTTAGTTTTTTGAGGAATCTCTAAACTGTTTTCCATAGTAGTTGTACTAATTTACATTCTCACTAACAGTGTATGAGGGTTCCCTTTCCTCCACATCCCTGTCAGCATTTGTAACTGCCTGTCTTTTGAATATAAGCCATTTTAACTGAGGTAAGATGACTCCTCATTGTAGATTTGATTCACATTTTTCTAATGAACAACGATACTGAGCACCTTTTCAAATGCCTGTTTGGCATTTCTATGTCTTCTTTGGAGAAATGTCTATTCAGATCTTTTGCCCATTTTTAATCAGATTATTACCTTTTTTCCTACAGAGTTGTTTCAGTGTCTTATATATTCTGGTTATTCATCTTTTGTCAGATAGTTTGCAAAAATTTTCTCCCATTCTGTGGGTTGTGTCTTCTCTGTGATGTTTCCTTTGCTGTCCAGGTTTCTAACTTGATGTGTTCCCTTTTGCCCATTTTTGCTTTGATTGCCTATATTTGTGGGGTATTACTCAAGAAATCTTTGCCCAGACTAATCTCCTGGAGAGTACCCCAATGTTCTCTCATAGTAATTTCATAGTTGGAGATCTTAAATTTAAGTCTTTAATCCATTTTATTTGATTTTGTATATCATAAGAGGTAGGGGTCCAGTTTCATTCTTCTGCATATGGATATCCAGTATTCCCAGCACCATTTATTGAAGAGACTGTCTTTTCCCCAGCTTATGTTTTTGGCAGCTTTGTCAAAAACAGTTCACTGAAAATGTCTGGATTTGCTTCTGGTTCTCTATTCTGTTCTATTGGTCTTTGTGTCAGTTTTTATGCCAGTACTATGTTGTTTTAGTTACTATAGCTCTGGAGGAATGTGATTTCTCCAGTTTTGTTCTTTTTGCTCAGGATACCTTAGACTATTCTGGGTCTTTTGTGGTTTCATATACATTTTAGGAATTTTTTTTTCTATTTCTGTGAAGAATGTCATTGGTATTTTGATAGGGATTACATCAAATCTATAGATTGCTCTGGGTAGTAGGGAAATTATAACAATATTGATGGTTCCAGTGTATGAACATAAAGTATCTTTCCATTTCTGTGTGTCCTCTTCCATTTCTTTTATCAGTATTTTATAGTTTTCATTATAGAGATCTTTCACTTCTTTTTTTAAGTTACTTTCTAGGCATTTAACTTTTTTATGGCTATTGTAAATGAGATTACTTTATTTCTTTCACAGATTATTCACTGTTGGCATATAAAAATACTACTGATTTTTACAGGTTAATTTTGTATCCTGCAAGTTTATTGAATTTGTTTACCAGTTCTAATGTGTGTGTGTGTGTGTGTGTGTGTGTGTGTGTGTGTGTGTGTGTGTGTGTGTGTGTTTGGTGTAGTATTTAGGTTTTTCCATATAAATCATATCATCTGCAAGCAAGAATAATTTGATTTTGTTCTTTCCAATTTGGATGCCCTTTATTTCTTTTTCTCATCTGATTTCTGTAGCTAGAACTTCCAGTATTATGCTGAATAAAAGTGATAAAGTGGGCATTCTTGTCATGTTTCACAACCTAGAGGAAAGGCTTTCAGTTTTTCCCCATTACATATGATACTAGCTGAGAGTCTGTCATTTAAGTCTTTTATTACGTTGAGGTATGTTCCTTGTATTCTGTTTTTGAGGGTTTTAATCATAAAGAGATGTTGAATTTTATCAAATGCTTTTTCCACATCAACTGAAATGATCATATGGGTTTTATCCTTCATTCTGTTAATATGATATGTCATATCAATGGATTTGCATGTGCTGAACCAAATTTGCATCCCTAGGGAAAATCCCACTTGGACTTACTGAATAGTCTTTTCAATGTATGGTTGAATTCAGTTTGCTAGTATTTTGTTGCAGATTTTTGTATCAATATTCATCACGGATATTGGCCCACAGTTTTCTTTTTTTGATGCATCTTTGTCTGGTTTTGGTATCAGGGTAATACCTCTACTGACCTCTTAGAATGAGTTTGGATGGATTCCCTCCCTCCTCTGTTTTCTGGAATAGTTTGAGTAGGATATTGATATTAGTTCTATTTTAAATATTGGGTAGAATTCATCAGTGAAGCCATAGGGTCCCGTGCTTTTCTTTCCCGGGAGACTTTTTATTACAGCTTCACTCTAATTACTTGTTATTGGTCTGTTTGGGTTTTTAATTTATCCATGGTTCAAATGGTTCAATCTTGGTAGGCTATATGTGTTTAGAAATTTACCCAGATTTCCTAGCTTTTCCAATTTATTGGCATATAGTTGTTCATAGTGACCTCTAATGATTCTTTGACTTTCCTCAGTATTGCCTAAAATGTCTCCTTTATCATATCTGATTTTATTTATTCAGGTCTTCTCTTTTTTTTATTTCTTAGTCTGCCTAAAGGTTTGTCAATTTTACTTTTTCAAAAAGCAACTTTTCCTTTCATTGATCTTTTGTATTATTTTCCTCATTTATTTCTGCCCTGATCTTTATTATTTTTCTTCTTCTATTAATTTGGGGTTCAGTTTTCTCTTGCTTTTCTAGTTCTTACAATATATCATTAGGATATTTATTTGAATTTTTTCTTCTTTATTGATGTAGGAACTTATACCTATAAATTTCCATTTTAATACTGCTTTCACTGTATCCCATAGGTTTTGGTATGTTGTGTTTTCATTATTATTTCTTTCAAGAAATTTTTCAATTTTCTTTCTAATTTCTTCATTGGCCAACTGGTCGTTCAGTAACATATTGGTTAATTTTCATGTGTTTGAATAGTTTCCAAAATTTCTCATGTTATTAACTTCTAGTTTTATTCCATTGTGGTCAGAGGAGATATCTGATGTTATTCAATTCTGTTGAATGTTTGAAGACTTGTTCGGGGACCTAACATATGTTCTATCCTTGAGAATTTTTTCTATCCTTGAGAATTATTCATATGCTGAGGAGAATGCGCATTCTGCAGCAACTGGATGAAATGTTATGTATATATCTATTAGATCCATTTGCTTTATAGTGCAGATTATGTCTGATGTTTCTTTGTTGTGTTTTTGAGAAATCTGTCTAATGCTGAAAGTGGCGTCTTGAGGTCTCCAGCTATTATTGTATTGAGGTATCTCTCTCTCTTTAGTTCTAATATTTGACTTATATATCTGGATGTTCCACATATGTATATTGGCTGCATATATATATTTGTAATTGTCATATCTTCTTGCTGAATGGACCATTTTATCATTATATAATGACCTTCTTTGTCTCTCTTTGGAGTTTCTGTCTTGACATCTATTTTTTTGTTTGTTTGTTTGTTTCCATTGGCATAGAATATCTTTTTCCATCCCTTTATTTTCAGTGTATGTGTATCTTGATTGGTGAAGTGTGTTTCTTGTAGGCAACAGATCAATGAGTTTTATTATCCATTCAACCACCCTGTCTTTTGGTTGGAGAGATTAGTCCACTTACATTCAATGTTATTATTGATAAGTAAGGACTTACTCCTTCCACTTCATTACTTGTTTTTTGCTAGTTTTGTGGTCTCCTCTTACTTCTTTCTTTCCTTCCTATCTTCCTTATAGTGAAGGTGATTTTCTCTGGTGATATGATTTAATTTCTTTTTTTTATTTTTTGCATATTCATTCTATGTATTTTGATTTGAGGTTATCTTGAGGCTTGCAGATACTATCTTGTAACCCATTATTTTTAACTGATGGCAACTTAACACTGATTGCATGAACAAACACACAAACAAGTAAAAAGAAAACTAATAAAAACTCTATGCTTTAACTTTGTCCCCCACTCTGTTTAAGGTTTTGTTTTTCCTCTTTATGTCTTATATACTGTCTACATCTTGAAAAGTTGTAGTTATTATTTTTAATTGGTTCATTGTTTAGTCTTTCTACTTAAGATCAGAATAGGTTATATCCCACAATTATAGTATTATAATATTCTGTGTTTTTCTGTGTGCTTACTATTAGCAGTGAGTTTTGTACCTTCAGATGACTTTTTAATGCTCACTAACGTCTTTTACTTTCAGATCAAATAACTCCCTTTAGCATTTCTTGTAGGGCAGGTCTGGTGTTGATGAAATCCCTCAGCTTTGTTTAACTGGGAAAGTCTTTATTTCTCCTTCATGCCTGAAGTATATTTTTGTTAGATATACTACTCTAGGGTAAATTGTGTTTTTTTTTCCTTCAGCTCTTTAAATATGTCACACCACTCACTCCTGGCCTGTAAGGTTTCCGCTGAAAAGTCTACTGCCAGATGCATTAGAGTTGGATTGTATGTTATTTGTTTCTTTTCTCTTGCTACTTTTAGGAACCTTTCTTTAACCTTGACCTTTGGGAGTCTGATTATTAATGCTTTGAAGGAGTCTTCTTTGAGTTAAATCTGCTTGATGCTCTATAACTTTCTTGTACTTGAATATAGATATCTATCTCTAGGTTTGGGAAGTTCTCTGATATTATTTCTTTGAATGAATTTTCTACCCCTATCTCCTTCTCTACACACTCTTTAAAACCAGTAACTCTTAGAACTGCCGTTTTGAGGCTATTTTCTAGACCTTGTAGGCATGCTTTGCTCCTTTTTATTCTTTTTTCTTTCATCTCCTCTGTGTATTTTCAAATAGCCTGTCTTCAGGCTCACCAATTCTTTCTTCTGCTTGATCAGTGCTGCTATTAAGAGACTGACGCATTCTTCAGTCTGTCACTTGCATTTTTCAACTCCAGAATCTCTTTTTAATCCTTTACTTCCATTTCATTGTTAAATTTATATGATAAAATTTTGAATTCCATCTCTGTTATTTTGAATTTCTTTGAGTTTCCTCAAAACAATTATTTTGAATTCTCTGTCTGAAAAGTCACATATCTTTGTTTCTCCAGGATTGATCCCTGGTGCCTTATTTAGTTCTTTTGGTGAGGTCATGTTTTCCTGCTTGGTTTTGATTACTGTAGATGTTCACTGTTGTCTGTGCATTAAAAAGTGAGATATTTATTGTGTCTTTGCAACCTGGGCCTCATAATCTGTGCCTACCCTTCTTGGGAAGGCTGTCCAGGTATTTGAAGGGACTTGGGCCCCAAGCACAGTAATGCTGTGATTCTTGCAGACTCCTGGAGGTACCATTGTAGTGTCTCATATAAGATCTGGAAGAATTCTCTAGATTACCACTCTCCGTCTGTACCATGCAGTTGCTGCTGGGGCGATGTATGCAATTTAACACTGTCTTTCCCACCCTCTTCAGTGCATCTTTCATTGATATGAAGTTAAAACCAGGGACTTAGAGTGTTCACCTGATTTTTGGTTCTTATGAAGGTGATTTCTTGCATACAGATAGTTGTTAAAATTTGATGTTCATGCATGGGGCGGTGGGGACGATCAGTGGAGCCTTATATTGCTTCAGCTTGCTCTGTCCTCTCTGTGGCTCTAATTTTTAAAGTTAGGCATTTGCTTTGAAAAAAATCAAACTAAGCAAGGTTTTGTCTTGCCTAAATTATGCTTATTTTCATTTAGTTTTAGGGTTTAATAGCATTTCCACTTCATAAAATATTTTAGCAGAAACACCATAAAAGCAGCGATGAAAGCTTATATGATACTAAACAACCTGTAACATTTTACCCCAAAACTGCCTGAAGAAAACATTTTTCAAAAGCTTGACAAGTAACTATATTTGTAAGAAAAAAAATTGCTTCCCAAAGTAATAATAGGACTGAACTCTAATTTATTACAATTGCAAATTTCTTTTCCAAAAGTGTTGTGATCTTGAACCTAATACAATGATTAGACTCTACACTTATTTGAAAACAGTGTAACTTGATTTAATAGAATCATGTTTCTCACAACCAATTGTCCCTTTAATGTCATGTCTTAGATTACATAAGTAATCTCAGTACACAAAGACACAGCACTGCCATTGTTTATAGAAGCAGTTAAAGATAATACATAATTTAACCATCATTCACAGGCAAATCTATGAACAACCAACAAAGTTTTTTCTCCCTACATAATCAACATTGTATTTGAGATAAAAAAAAATTATCCCTACTCCTGTGAATCTTAAGCATTAAGTAGCTAAAGCTAGCAAGTTTTGTGTTTTACTTTAATATGTCGGCTTAGAAGAAGTTTCATTTTTTCATGTTTTCTGTAAGTAAAATTATCTTAATTCCATAATTACTCAGTGCAAATAACTGGATGCACTGGAGTAACATCCTTTAAAGTAAAGTTACTTGGACACAGATTTTATGTGGAGAAACTATATTATAGCCACAGTTCATTCAGTCTAGTAATCTGCAAATAAGATGCTATGAGGAAAGGTTATCGTTTTTCTCAACAGTATTATTCACATCATACACATGAGGAAACTGACATTGAGAGATGTGAAATAACTAGCCCAAGGTCATGGAGTTTATGAATGGCAGAACTGGGCCTTAACCACCATTGATAGCTAAAATCACCACCTGGGCCTTTCCAACAGATTTCTCCCCACATAGAACTTCCAATTTTAATGTACTCTGTAAATAAATGAAAACACAGAATACATTATATAAACCAACTCTGTTCAGTCTTATAAAATCACTATCAGAAATATTTATGTTTTCTCAGGCTAGACAAATATTCCATAATTCATTTAATTTTGATTTTAATAAACAATGTTATACATAAGTTGTTGTTTTTTTTCCCGGACAAATATGCACACCCTATTTCATATACAAGTTAAAAGAACTAATTGTGCACCCAAAAAATACTCCCAGGGACAGACTCTCTAATCCCATTTCTAAGCCTCCCATCAGACACAGGTCTCACTCACATGTACTTCTTATGTCTGTTGAATGATGTTTTCCAAAGTACACCCTCCTGGCCATTAAGCATGGGTCACGGTGGCAAGCTTCAGGGCACCACAGCAAGGAAAACTTTCTTTATCAACATTCTTGGCTGATTTTAATTAAAAAGAAATTAAAAGGCATTCCAAAAATAAAGAATAACTTCCCTTTCCTTTATAGTCAGGTTTGTCATGATTATTCCCAGCACAAGTTAGGCATTCCATTATAAAATAGTTAGGGCTTCATTTTAAATTCTTTTTTGTAGTTGTAGTAGGTCATATTCAGGCATGTGTCCGGCCCTCAAAGCAACATGAACTCATTCTTAAACCAATTTCCTTGTTTTTCGAAAAACAAAGAAGGTCTACCTGCTTCCATGATGAAATTTTCTCATTAATAAAGGATTTTTAAATAAACTAAACTTATTTGTGTTTTCCTAGTAATACTAAAACTTTTAATATTATGCTTACTTACATTTATAAATAATCTGATGTAAATGTTATATGGGTTCATCAACCTACCATAGCCTCTTTTTAACCTAGTTAGATTCTCCTGTTTTCTAAAGACTGAGCTCCTCATCACCACCTCCCAAAGGCCTCCACCAAATACTCCAGACTGAGATTGGTATAGTTCCAATATGTTACTACAGTACCTACAAAATATCACTGCATTAGCACACTGATATGGTTTGGATCTACGTCCCCACCCAAATCTCATTTTGAATTGTAATCCCCAGTGGCAGAGGTGGGGCCTGGTGGGAGCTGACTGGATCATGGGGGCAGATTTCCCCCCTTTGGTGCTATTCTCATGACAGTGTTTTCATGAGATTTGGTTGTTTAAAATTGTATGGCACCTCCCACCACCCTGCCCACCCCACCCCATTCACACCCCCTCCTCTCTTCCTCCTGCTCCTGCCATGTAGGATGAACCTGCTTCCATTTCACCTTCTGCCACAATTACAAATTTCCTGAGGCCTCCCCAGCCATGCTTCCTATACAGCCTATGGAACCATGAGCCAATTAAACCTCCTTTCCTTATACATTACCCAGTCTCACATATTTCTTTATAGCCGTGTGAGAATGGACTAATACACATGCTGTACTCTAATCCTCTATATGTTTGTCCCCCTTCCAGAATGTAAACCTCTGGAAGGCATAGGCCTTATCTTATTTGCCTTTTAATCACATGTAATAAACTCATTTGGGAAAAAGTAAGGTACGAAAGTCAATCACAGCTCTTTCACTTCTCCTTTCCATCCCATTCCTTCTTTTCTGAACAATTCAGATCATTATTATGTGGGGTAGAACAAGGCAGATGTCTAGGTGCAAAACGCAAGCAGGGTAAGAAGGGTGTCCAGGCAAGAGGACTGCCCAGCATGGAGAGTTAATACCTGAATGAGGTGAGGAGTGCATTCATGTGAGGAGGCAACCTAGTGCAGGAAGCCAAGTGGGTGTGATACAGGGAGTACGACCAGGGCAGGCTATCAGAGTCAGAGCAGGGTGAGGAAGAAGTTCATGGACTGTGGCAGCATTGTGTGGAGAGTCAGGACCCAAAGAGAGTGAAGAGAGCATCCAGCATGGAGGTGACCCAGCCTAGGGTGCCAGAGTCCAAGCTGGGTGTGGAGGGTGTCTGTGTGGGAAAAGACCTCAAGCAGAATGCTGAAGTCCAGGCAAGGTACGAAGATCATCCTCATGGAGGGACACTCTGGTATAGGGTATCATGTCAGAGCCCATTTGAGCGGGGAGAACATTCCCACAGAGGATCTGGGCTCCAGTGCAGTAATGAGAGCATCTGTGCAGGAATGGTGACCTGGTATGAGATCAGTGCCTGTGCTAGTATGAAAGCAAGAGGAGTGGCAGTCAGAGACAGAGCAGTTGGGGAGGAACTGCCAAACAGGGAGATGGCCTACTGTGAGGTGCTGGCCAACCAGGGTGAGAAGAGCATTGCCATGAAGGCAAATGGGATGCTGGCCAGGCCCAGGGTGTCAATGCGAAGCTGTAAGAGTTGGCCTGGGGTTTTGGAACATAGGGATGGTGGGCAAGACATCCACTCGGGAGCAGTGACATTGGTTACATTCACAGGGTTGAACAAGCAAGCAAACCTGAACAAAGAATTTCTGTATTAGTGATTATGAGTCAGATTCCTTTTTTTTTAAACTTTCATTTTAAATTTAGGGGTACATGTATAGGATGTGCAGGTTTGTCACATAGGTAAACATGTGTCATGGGGGACTGCTGTACCAATTATTTCATCACCCAGGTATTAAGCCTAGTATCCATTAGTTATTTTTCCTGATCGTCTCCCTCCTTCTACCCTCTGTGCTCAGAGCGGCCCCAGTGTCTGTTGTTCCCCTCTATGTGTTCATGTGTTCTCATCACTTAGCTCTCACTTATAAGTGAAACCATGTGGCATTTGGTTTTCTGTTCCTGTGTTAGTTTGCTAAGGATAATAGCCCCCAGCTGCATCCATGTTCCTGCAAAGGACATGATCTTGTTCCTTTTTATGGCAGCATAGTATCCCATGGTGTGTACGTACCACTCTTTTTTATCCAGTCTATCACTAATGGGCACTTGGGTTGATTCCATGTCTTTGTTATTGTGAATAGTGCTCCAGTGAACACAGGCATGCATGTGTCCTTATGACATAAAGATTTATATTCCTTTGGGTATATACCCAGTAATGGGATTGCTGGGTCAAATGGTGTTCCTGCCTAGGTCCTTGAGAAATTGCCACATTTTCTTCCACAATGATTGAACTAATTTACACTCCCACTAACAGTGTACAAGCATTCCTTTTTCTCCATAACCTCACCAGCATCTGTTATTTTGTGACTTTTTAATAACAGCAATTTTGACTGGTGTGAGATGGTATCTCATTGTGGTTTTGATTTGCATTTCTCTAATGATCAATGATGTTGAGCTTTTTTTCCACAATCTTGTTGGCCACATGTATGTCTTCTTTCACAAAGTGTCTGTTCATGTTCTTTGCCCACTTTTTAATGGGGTTATTTGGTTTTCTTTCTTGGAGAGCTGGATTTCTTACTAACAAATACTCTTAGAAAGAGGCTAAAATTCAAATGGACCCTGAGGATTTGATATTTGGATTCAACATTCATCTGGGAGAACAATAGGAAAGTATAGTTCAAAACTATTCTAAAATTCAAAATAATTTAAAATATACTAATAGCCAGTTCTTCTGAATATATTTAAAATATATTAACCACTACAGTTAAACATATATTGGTATATTATAGTGAAATGCTATACAGTACCCCAGTCTTAGCATATTTAAATTTTTGACAGAAAGCCTCAAAAGAATCAGTGGGGAGAGAGGATAATTCACTGACAGTGGCAGATCCTGACCTGAGGCACTGGCAGAATGGTACAAACTTACTACCTGCCATGGTGTCTACTGTCCCACAGGAAGCTCACACATCCCTCCACACCAATCCGCAGGAATACAGGCTAACGCCTGTGGCCTATTTCTACACATTGTTCTCCTGCTCAAACAGATATGGAGTTAGATCAGACAGTAAGCTATATATGCAAACTTCAACCTGTTTTTGCAAGAATTCTCATTCTCTCCAAGTAATTCACTTGGAAACCAATATTCTCTGCCTTCTCTCTCTTGCCTTCTTCCCCTTATTCCCTCTCTCTATCCAACTACTCCTAGAGTTCTCTTATATAAGTGGAAGGAGCCTAGAGTTAGAAGGAGAGTTTAGTATGTGATTGGGAACTGTAGACCCCATTTGAACCCTGGAGGGATGATCACACTACAGCTCTCTTTCGAACATGAGGTGCTGGCTGTACCATATGTCCTTGGTTTTGTCCCTTAGTCCAGAGCAACCGGAGAAGTCCCACTTAATAACCCAATGCTTATGTTAATGAAAATGAAAATGTTGGGGAAGATAAACACAAAACTAGTGACCATGGTTAAATCCAGTAGGGGACTGGCATGGGGAACTGGAAAAAAGAAAACATACCCATGTACTCTCTCAACCTTTTTCAAGACTATGTTCATGTATTATTTGCTAATTTAAAATAAATTTTTTAAAAAATCAAAAGCAATTAAAAATTTAAAAGCTAATTATAGTCTACTGTACAATAACAGTAAAGATAAATCACAGAATGGAGATTGGCCATATAAGTAAATATATATGCATATCTCATACAAATAGATTTGTAAACATTAAAGCTTTAATGATTTAATTAGCTATGAACATAAATTAGCTACTCATAAAGGAAGAAAAACAAACTTAAAAGTTATTGGTTTCCTTAGGGTGTTGGATTCCTGGTGGCATTTCTTTCTTCTTTTTTCTAAAATTTCTATAATGAACATCTTTCTAAAATTAGGAGGAAAAAAACTCAAAAAAAAATAAAAGCCCCTCTCATCTGTATCTTCCTTCTCCCCAACGAAGTGTGTGTGTGTGTGTGTGTATGTCAAATATACACAGTTGGTAAAACTGAGTCTGAATATTAGTAAAAAAAAAAAAAAAGAAAAGAAAAGATAAAAAGAAGTATAGAAACTCAAACCCCAGTAAGGAAAACTGATGATTTATCCTTTTTCCAAAGGGACAAATGTATAAAAACAACTTTAATGATCTGATATTTTATCATTGACCTTTTATTTTTTAAAATGTCAACTGAATTTTTAATACAGCATTCTTTTGAGAAGTATCAAGACAAAGAAATTTAAGTTCTTGAGTTAAGCAAACAATATATGACTTTTTATAATTTTAAAACTTTCTATACACAAGTTCCTACAGCCTGCTGGCTTTTTCTTTTCCTTTTCTTTCCTTTTTCTTTTCCTTTTCTTTCCTTTTTCTTCAGAAGGAAGTATGCTAAAAATCCTTCTTGGTAAAAAAGAAAACTTCTTACCTCTGGCCTTAAATAATCCTGACATTTAATACAACTCTTTTTTAAGTTTTACAATATATTTTCCTTCAAAAAGAAAAGTGCACTAAGCTTGTGAACTAACCTTATATCTAAAATTAACCTGTGACTCAACCAGCCAAATATACAATTGTGATCTATATATGTAATAGACAATTTTCTTGAAGAAGTTAACTAACCCATAATGAAATCCAACACCAAGACACTCGCATCATTTGGGCTAACTCTCTGATGTAACCAAGGAAAGCTGGAAATGGAAGGAGGTAATGATCCAACAGAAGATACAGGAACCCTCCTATGAATAGGAAGGGTGAAGCCTGACTTACTCCCAAAAGCAGTCTTCAACAATTCCAGTACACAAAACCTGCCAGTGCGTTTAAGTCTTTCTATCCCTTCAACTGGTAAAATCCTATCAACTGAAAAAGAAACTGCAAATTATATATTTCCTGAATCAGAGAAGAAAGTCAATGGAAATAATGTAGTTATATGATATAGTTTTAATCATTTAAAACAACCTTGAGTTATCCTTATAAATTAAATAAAAAAGAACAGATTTTTTACCTAATCAAAAAGAAGCAAGACTTTTTTATAAAATGAAAAATACTATGTAACGGATATACCGACACATTCCTTTTTTAAAGAGTGGGAAAATTTGCTATTTTTTCCACATTTGAAAGCACTGCTTTTATTATTTTACGTGGACTCAACTTCACTAAAACTGAAGCGATAAACAGGGCAGTGTTAAGCAAAAGCTTCTTGGTGAACTGGTGACTATCTCATCCAATCCTACATAAAAGCCTGTTAAAGGGGAGTTAGGATTTTAGCAAGCTAAACATTTGTCACGCAGAAAATAGTAGGCAGTCTTCCCTGGAGATCTGGGGTCACTGGACATTTATGCGAGTGAGCAACGTGCCCCTGATCACAGCAGGAAGGCTTACAAACGTGACACGTTCAGTGACAAAGCAAGGGCTCTAATTAGCGAAGGGTTCCGGTCTGACAGTAAAGGCCTTAACCTTTCTTGGGAAATAATGAGCCAGACAATGTTTGAAGCTTCCATGTAAGTTTCAGAGAAGAATGAAGGATGCTGAGAACTGCCTTACATGTGCTAAACTGACAGACACAGGTGACCGAACAATGAACTATACACTTGGCAAAGAACAAGAAAACACTTGATATATGCTAGCGTCGTCCACAGCAGCATTCCTCTTGTGCCCCTGAATTAAGATGAAACGATTTGATAGGTCGCATTATTTGGTTGAGTTACTCAAAAGAAAATAGAAGATGTTTTTATTCTATATATAGGAGATATATATTCTAAATATAGGGGATATATTTTCTGAAAACTTTTCCCAAATACCAACTTTCTGATAAGGCAACATCTGTGAACTTCACTGAAGATCAGAGACAAAGCTCAGTTAAAAGGCAAATCACGGCCCTGTGCGACGGCTCACGCCTGTAATCCCAGCACTTTGGGAGGCCGAGGCAGGCGGATCATGAGCTCAGGAGATCAAGACCATCCTGGGAAACCCCGTCTCTACTAAAAAAAAAAAAAAAAAAAAAAAAAAAAAAAAAAAAAAATTAGCCGGGCATAGTGGCGGGCGCCTGTAGTCCCAGCTACTTGGGAGGCTGAGGCAGGAGGATGGCGTGAACGCGGGAGGCGGAGCTTGCAGTGAGCGGAGATCCCGCCACTGCACTCCAGCCTGTGCAACAGAACCAGACTCCGTCTCAAAAAAAAAAGAAAAAAGAAAAAAAGGCTAACCACTCACTGGCAAACACAAACATCCAGTTGTTAAAATTACCTAATATTACATCCAAGTCAAGGGTCCAAAAACTAAGTAAATGAGAACATAGCCTTGTTGTCTTCTAATGTAAAAAATTATTAGTGCTCTCAAAAATTGTTTACATACATAAATTTTTACTTTTAACTGCACAAACTCTGAAGAGTAAAAAAGAAATTCACCCTGACTTTTTATAAAATGTAATTGAATCTGAAGGAAAAACACTCACTTTTTATTGTCTACCAAAACAATATGTATTATTTAATACATAAAGTAGGTAATTATTAATCATTCATTTTTCCTACTTCATCCACTCAACTTCTATTTGTTACACCTAAAATAGCTAAGTCTTCCAGGATATTTATAAATAAACTGATATACATATATGTAGTTTATATAAAAATACTGATGTTTACACATTCCAGCAATGCTGAGTTGTCTTCCAGTATTTGTTTAGAAGGTATTAAAACTCTTGGTTCAGTAAAAAAAAATACTAATTGTGTTTGCTAAAATATGCATCTTAGGAATTATAAACCCCAAGCCAGGTGCAGTGGCTCACGCCTGTAATCCCAACATTTTGGGAGGCCAAGGCTGGCAGTTCATCTGATCTCAGGAGTTGGAGACCAGCCTGGGCAACATGGTAAAACCCCATCTCTACAAAAAGTACAAAAATCAGCTGGGCATGGTAGTGCACCTGTAGTCCCAGTTGCTCAGAAGGCTGAGGCAGAAAAATCGCTTGAACCCAGGAGGGTGGAGGTTGCAGTGGGCCGAGATGGTGCCATTGCACTCCAGCCTGGGTGACAGAGCGAGACCTTGTCTCCAAAAAAAAAAAAAAAAAATTATAAACCCCAAGTAAATAAAGTTAATAAACCAGCAATAATAGTCTTAAAGCACAAAAATTGGGGTGAGGAATTTTAAATGAAGAGCACTGCAAAACAAACATCTCGTATAGGTACTTACTGTATTACCTTTACAAATGCTGAAAACCCTTAAATTCTGAAACATATCTGTCCCCAAGGATTTCAGTTTTATGGACTTGAGGGATTGTAGATTTGTACATTTGCTTTCCCAATCAGGACACTGAGAATCAGGTTTTTATTTTCCCTAATAGAAATATTTCAAAATAACAAGCATACATAGACTCTGGAGGAAGAGAGAAAATATAAGATTTTCATAAAACTATATTTGTTTCCTTTTCCTTCGCTTGTTGCCATAGGCAACAGTTTTCTCTTGGGGCAAAATAGTAACGGATCTGCTGTACCATGACTACAGGAAAAACAAAGGCACATTATCCACCCCATCTCTTGTCAGGTGAAGAGTGAACTGTGCTGTGGTGAATGTTCAAAAGTGCCCTGAACCTTCCAGCAGAAATGAATGTTCAAGGATTACATGGAACACAGGATCAGGTTAACCAGTAGGTTTGGCAAAAAGTTGGTGATTCAAAAAGACAAGACAAGGAATGCAAGCTACATTATTTGGAAGAAAGTTACTAAATTTGAAAATCAGTTGCTTGTAGGGAATAAATGTCAACATTGAAGAACATCACAAAGTGTCAATTGCTTATGTTTATAAAATCAGCAACATAGTCTTATGGTTATAAAATCTGCTGACATAGTCTTCCAAAACAAGTTTTATATCAGGAAAATATAAAATACACCTATTTGTGACCAAAGAAGGCAATAGTACTTACTACTTTCTAGCAGACTATATCGCTTTCTTCTTTATTATGCTATATATTAATTATATTAATATAACTAAATTATATTAAAATAGTATTGTATTGATTATTATTTGTCTCCTCTGCTAGACTATAAGCTTCACTCTGGCAAAGATTTTCATTTGTTGGTCACCACGCATGCAGAATAACACAAATGTATATTTGTGTATATGTAAACACGCATGTATATTCCACAAATAATCATGAAATTAATTACTAAAATTTAGAAGTAAAATTAAAAGAAAGAAATAATTAAATTGAAAACACATTACAGTAGAATTGAATCAGATATTAATTTTAAAAATAATCTCCAGGAAAAGCGAATCTGTTACCAGGCCCTGTAGCATTGCCCTAAAGTAGCATCCTGTAATCCTGTAGGTAATAGGAGAAAATCATCTTCACAGTGGACAAGTGGAGCACACAGAAGTTTTCCCACCTCACAGACCCAGCTCACCACTCTCTGGATATTCATACCTAGCTCTGCTACTTTCCATTTGAACTGATTCTACCAGAAAATTTGTACTGCTACTTATTCAAGAGACTAAACATGGACTAAATGTTTAACTCCAAAGTCCTGGAAACAGATATGAATAAGGATTGGAGCCAAAAAAGTATACATGGAATGAGACTATAAGGATTTCTACATTCTCCCTGCTTATCTAGGCATTAAATTTTAAGATGATCATGGAAAAGCACAACTGCAGTTTTTGGCTTAATCACAACTTAATCATTAAATATTATTTAAAATATGAGCTTACTGAATTCTAAGGATAGTTCAAAATGTTTAGCAAGCTGTAGATAACAAATGAATCTGTTACACTGTAGAAGCAATTAACTTGGTGATGAATTTTGTGAAGGGTAAATTGAACCTCTTCTTCCTAATTACAACCCCTCTGAATCCCCGAATATACTAACTACAACTACCACAATCTCTCCTATTTTCACAACAAAGGAAGGTATTGTCTTGAAGATATCACTGGCCTCCTTCTTGCCAAGTTATCTTCTTCTTTGTTCTTTGTCTAGCATTCCATGATGTCTACTTTTTTGGTGGCACTCCACAATCCTAGATATTTTTCTGTTTGTATAAACAGTTCTTCTGAGACATTTCATACCCCTCCTAAATGAAGTCATGCTATAGGGCTGGCCTTTCTTTTTCGTTCTTTTTCTTTTATTTCCCTTGACAATCCACACACTCATAATTTCACCTACTAGAGAGGATGCTTTCTTGCAACAGGTACTATGTTGATGCTCAGTACGGTTTGTTGAATGAATAATTCCCATTCTGGCCTATCATCAAGCCTATCATGCTTGTCACATGGAATTGTAAGATGTTGATTAAAATATGCCAATACACAAACTTAACAAACAAAATCTTTTAACTAGCAAAGAATACAAAAACTTAAAGAGACAGTTACATAAAACAAGAATCAATACAGCATATTCCTAGACAAAGGAATAGGCTTCTCATGCCAACAAGTACCCATAAAAACAAATACTACAAGTAAGGCTTCCACCAAAGGAGAAAGGCTGAGCCTTTCTCATCTTCAGCACTCACAAGAAAATTCATGTGATTCTTCTCTGTGTCCTTATTTGCTCTTTCAGGCTAGTGGCTGTTGTAAAGTAACTCCAGCACATTCGTGAATGTTCCCTGTGAGACTAGAAGAAACAAGACAATAACTCTCACAAGACTGGGTTTAGGCCTGACATAGATACATTTCTATAGGCCTCCAATATCATTTACCCACAAAATATTGTCAAGTTCTGACTTAAAATAAACAGTTTCAAATACATCTTCCTATTCAAAACAATGTCCTATCCTATAGCTCCTTTTTCTCATCACAGAGGTTTAAAAAAATAAATCTATCTATCTTGCATTCTAAATGATTAACCTTAATGATTATTCTTTGTATTGGCTACTCTATTACCTTCTATTCCACAGCCACCATATTAGTCTAGGTTCATAGCAAACTTGAAGTGAACATATTGGTTCTGGGCTGAATGGTGTCTCCCCAAAATTCATATGTTGATAACAGGACTATATTAGGAGCTTTACGTTACTATTTAGGTGCTAAAGAAATGATCAAGGTAAAATGAGGTCACTGCATTAGGGTAGGCCCTAATCCAGCATGAATGGTGTCCTTATTAAAAAAAAAAAAAAAAAAAAAAAAAAAAAAAAAAAAAAAAAAAAGATTAGAACACAGACACACACAGAGGAAAGAAAAGATCACATGAAGACAGAGGGAGAAGGTGGCCATCTACAAGCCAAAGAGAGAGGCCCTCAGAAGAAATCAACTCTGCTGATTTCTTCATCTTGGATCTCTAGTCTCTAGAACTGTGAGGAAATACATTTCTATTATATAAGCTACCCATCTGTGGTGCATTCTTATGGCAGCCCAAGAAAATTAACATAACATCTATATCATTATTTGATCCATTAACTTGGCCAATGACCCCTTGTTCTCTAGGCGTAGTAAAAGTCTAATATGTTTTCCTCTTGGTTTGGGGTTTTTATCTCTTTTTTCAACTTCCCTGATCTGAATGGCACAAGTTAAACATCATTCCTCCTGATCCTCTGCCCTTCTTTCAATGTTTCCAATCACATCTATCACCTTGGGGCTCTTTTGCAGATGCTCCCCTTCAATCATTCCACTCCAAACTGATTCACTCTATATACTTCTTTAAATTTAAGCTTCCTCTATAAAAAATACCCTTGGAATTAAAACAAAACAAAACAAAAAACACTATTTGGCTCCTCCTAATTTCTACATCAATAATCAGTCTTCCTCCTTCAATTTGTGTTCTACTTCCTTTTCTAGAAATAGCCTAATTTACTTTTGAAAGTCATATATTCCCCCATTCCAAGATAGCCAAATAGGAACAGCTCTGGTCTGCAGCTCCCAGCATGACTGATGCAAAAGATGGGTGATTTCTGCATTTTCAACTGAGGTAACTGGTTCATCTCATTGGGACTTGTTGGAAAGTGGGTACAGCCCATGGAGGGTGAGCCGAAGCAGGACAGGGCATCACCTCACCTGGGAAGCACAAGGGGTCAGGGGATTTCCCTTTCCTAGCCAAGGGAAGCTGAGACAGACTGCACTGGGAAAATCAGAATGCTGCCACCTAAACACCGCACTTTTCCAATGGTCTTAGCAAACGGCACACCAGGAGATTATATCTCACACCTGGCTCAGTGGGTTCCATGCCATGGAGCCTTGTTCACTGCTAGTCCAAGATGGAACAGCGAGGCGGCAAGCCTGGCTGGAGGAGGGGCGTCTGCCATTGCTGAGGCTTGAATAGGTAAACAAAGCAGTCAGGAAGCTCGAACTAGGTGAAGCCCACCTCAGCTCAAGGAGGCCCGCTTGCCTCTGTAGACTTCACCTCTGGGGGCAGGGCATAGCTGAACAAAGGCAGCAGAAACTTCTACAGACTTAAATGTCCCTGTCTGACAGCTTTAAGACAGCAGTGGTTCTCCCAGCACTGTGTTTGAGCTCTGAGAATGGACAGACCACTTCCTCAAGTGGGTCCCTGACCCTAGTGTAGCCTAGCTTGAAGACATCTCCCAGTAGGGGCTGACTGATACCTCATACAGCCGGGTGCCCATCTGACACGAAGCTTCCAGAAGAAGGATCGGGCAGCAATATTTGTCATTCTGCAATATTTTGCTTTCCTGCAGCCTCCACTGGTGATACCCAGGCAAACAGGGTCTGAAGTGGACCTCCTGCAAACTCCAACAGATCTGCAGCTGAGGTACCTGACTGTTAGAAGGAAAACTAACAAACAGAAATGAATAACATCAACATCAACAAAAAGGACATCCACACCAAAACCCCATCTGTAGGTCACCATCATCAAAGACCAAAAGTAGATAAAACCACAAAGATGGGGAGAAACCAGAGCAGAAAAGATGAAAATTCTAAAAATCAGAGTGCCCCTTCTCTTCCAAAGGATTGCAGGTACTCGCCAGCAATGGAACAAAGAAGGACGGAGAATGACTTTGACGAGCTGACAGAAATAGGCTTCAGAAAGTCAGTAATAACAAACTTCTCCAAGCTAAAGGAGGATGTTCAAACCCATCGTAAGGATGCTACAAACCATGAAAAAAGATTAGATGAATGGCTAACTGGAATAAACAGTGTAAAGAAGACCTTAAATGATCTGATGGAGCTGAAAGCCATGGCATGAGAACTACATGACGCAGTCACAAACTGCAGTAGCCAATTCAATCAAATGGAAGAAAGTGTATCAATGATTGAAGATCAAATTAATTAAATGAAGCGAGAAGAGAAGTTTAGGAAAAAAAAGTAAAAAGAAATGAACAAAGCCTCCAAGAAATATGGGACTATGTGAAAAGACCCAATCTACGTCTGATTGGTGTACCTGAAAGTGACAGGGAGAATGGAACCAAGCTGGAAAACACCCTTCAGGTTATTATCCCGGAGAACTTCCCCAACCCAGCAAAGCAGGCCAACATTCAAATTCAGGAAATACAGAGAATACCACAAAGATACTCCTCGAGAAGAGCAACTCCAAGACACATACTTGTTAGATTCACCAAAGTTGAAATGAAGGAAAAAATGCTAAGGGCAGCCAGAGAGAAAGGTCGGGTTACCCACAAAGGGAAGCCCATCAGACTAACAGCAGATCTCTCGGCAGAAACTCTACAAGCCAGAAGAGAGTGGGGGCCAATATTCAACGTTCTTAAAGAAAAGAATTTTAAACCCAGAATTTCATATCCAGCCAAACTAAGCTTCATAAGTGAAAGAGAAATAAAATTCTTTACAGACAAGGAAATGCTGAGAGATTTTGTCACCACCAGGCCTGCCTTACAAGAGCTCCTGAAAGAAGCACTAAATATGGAAAGGAACAACCAGTACCAGCCACTGCAAAAACATGCCAAATTGTAAAGACCATTGATGCTAGGAAGAAACTGCATCCACTAATGGGCAAAATAACCAGTAAACACCATAATGACAGAATCAAATTCACACATAACAATAATTAACCTTAAATGCAAATGAGCTAAATGCCCCAATTAAAAGACAGACTGGCAAACTGGATAAAGAGTAAAGAGCCATCAGTGTGCTGTATTCAGGAGACCCATCTCACATGCAGAGACACACATAGGTTCAAAATAAAGGGATGGAGGAAGATCTATCAAGCAAATGGAAAAAAAAAAAAAAAAAAAAAAAAAAAAGCAGGGGCTGCACTCCTAGTCTCTGATAAAACAGACTTTAAGCCAACAAAGATCAAAAGAGACAAAGAAGGCAATTACAAAATGGCGAAGGGATCAATTCAACAAGAAGAGCTCTAACTATCCTAAATATATATGAATCCAGTACAGGAGCACCCAGATTCATAAAGCAAGTTCTGAGAGACCTAAAAAGAGACTTAGACTAACACACAATAATAATGGGAGACTTTAACACTCCACTGTCAATATTAGACAGATCAACGAGACTGAAGGTTAACAAGAATATCCAGGAATTGAACTCAGCTCTGCACCAAGCAGACCTAATAGACATCTACAGAACTCTCCACCCCAAATCAACAGAATATATATTCTCCTCAGCACCACATCGCACTTATTCCAAAATTGACCACATAGTTGGAAGTAAAGCACTCCTTAGCAAATGTAAAAGAACTGAAGTCACAACAAAGTGTCTCTCAGACCCCGGTGCAATCAAGTTAGAACTCAGGATTCAGAAACTCACTCAAAACCACACAACTACATAGAAACTGAACAACTTGCTCTTGAATGACTACTGGGTACATAACAAAATGAAGGCAGAAATAAAGATGTTCTTTGAAACCAATGAGAACAAAGACACATATACCAGAATCTCTGGGACACATTTAAAGCAGTGTGTAGAGGGAAATGTATAGCACTAAATGTCCACAAGAGAAAGCAGGAAAGATCTAAAATTGACACCCTAACCTCACAATTAAAATAACTAGAGAAGCAAGAGCAAACACATTCAAAAGCTAGCAGAAGGCAAGAAATAACTAAGATCAGAGCTGAACTGAAGGAGATAGAGACACAAAAAACCCTTCAAAAAATCAATGATTCCAGGAGCTGGTTTTTTGAAAAGATCAACAAAATTTATACACCGCTAGCAAGACTAGTAAGAAAAGAGAGAAGAATCAAATACACGCAATAAAAAATGATAAAGAGGATGTCACCACTGATCTCACAGAAATATAAACTACCATCAGAGAATACTATAAACACCTCTGTGCAAATAAACCAGAAAATCTAAAAGAAATGGATAAATTCCTGGACACATACAGCCTCCCAAGACTAAACCAGGAAGAAGTTGAATCCCTGAGTAGACCAATAACAAGCTCTGAAATTGAGGCAATAATTAATAGCCCCCCAACCAAAAAAAGGCCAGGACCAGACGGATTCACAGCCAACTTCAGCCAGAGGTACAAAGAGGAGCTGGTACCATTCCTTCCGACACTATTCCAATCAATAGAAAAAGAGGGAATCCTCCCTAACTCATTTTATGAGGCCAGTATCATCCTGATACCAAAGCCTGGCAGAGACACAACAAAAAAAGAGAATTTTAGACCAATATCCCTAATGAACATTGATGCAAAAATCCTCAATAAAATACTGGCAAACCAATCCAGCACCACATCAAAAAGCTTATCCAGCAAGATCAAGTTGGCTTCATCCCTGGGATGCAAGGCTGGTTCAACACATGCAAATCAATAAATATAATCCGTCACATAAACAGAACCAAAACAAAAACCACATGATTATCTCAATAGATGCAGAAAAGGCCTTTCACAAAATTCAACAGCCCTTCATGCTAAAAACTCTCAATAAATGAGGCATTGATGGAACGTATCTCAAAATAATAAGAGCTATTTATGACAAACCCACAGCTAGTATCATACTGAATGGGCAAAAACTGGAAGCATTCTCTTTGAAAACTGGCACAAGGCAAGAATGACCTCTCTCACCACTCCTATTCAACATAGTGTTGGAAGATCTGGCCAGGGCAATCAGGCAAGATAAAGAAATAAAGGGTAATCAATTAGGAAAAGAGGTAGTCAAATTGTCCCTGTTTGCAGATGACATGACTGTATATTTAGAAAACCCCATTGTCTCAGCCCAAAATCTCCTTAAGCTGATAAGCAACTTCAGCAAAGTCTCAGGATACAAAATCAATGTGCAAAAATCACAAGCATTCTTATACACCAATAACAGACAAACAGCCAAATCATGAGTGAAGTCCCATTCACAATTGCTACAAAGGGAATAAAACACCTAGGAATCCAATTTACAAGGGATGTGAAGGACCTCTTAAAGGAGAACTACAAACCACTGCTCAATGAAATCAAAGAAGGACATAAACAAATGGAAGAACATTCCATGCTCATGGATAGGAAGAATCAATATCGTGAAAATGGCCATACTGCCCAAGGTAATTTATAAATTCAATGCCATCCTCATCAAGCTACCAATGACTTTCTTCACAGAATTGGAAGAAACTACTTTAAAGTTCATATGGAACCAAAAAAAGAGCCCAAAAAAAGACAATCCTAAGCAAAAAAAGCAAAAAAGAAGAAAGCTGGAGGCATTATGCTACTTGACTTCAAACTATACTACAATGCTATAACCAAAACAGCATGGTACTGGTATCAAAACAGCAAGGAACTGGTACCAAAACAGATATATAGATCAATGGAACAGAACAGAGGCCTTAGAAATAACACCACACATCTACAACCATCTGATATTTGATAAACCTGAGAAAAACAAGAAAGAGGGAAAGGATTTCCTATTTAATAAATGGTGCTGGGAAAACTGGCTAGCCATATGTAGAAAGATGAAACTGGATCCCTTCATTACACCTTATTAAAAAAATTAATTCAGGATGGGTTAAAGACTTAAATGGTAGACATAAAACCATAAAAAACCCTAGAAGAAAACCTAGGCAATACCATTCAAGACATAGGCATGGGCAAGGGCTTCATGACTAAAACACAAAAAGTAATGGCGACAGAAGCCAAAATAGACAAATGGGATCTAACTAAACTAAACAGTTTCTGCACAGCAAAACAAACTACCATCAGAGTGAACAGGCAACCAACAGAATGGGAGAAAATTTTTGCAATCTACCCATCTAACAAAGGGCTAATATCCAGAATCTGCAAAGAACTTAAACAAACTTATAAGAAAAAATCAAACAACCCCATCAAAAAGTGGGCAAAGGATTTGAACAGACACTTCTCAAAAGAAGACATTTATACAGCCAACAGACACATGAAAAAATTCTCATCATCACTGGCCATCAGAGAAATGCAAATCAAAACCACAATGAAATACCATCTCACACCAGTTAGAATGGCAATTAAAAAGTCAGGAAACAACAGGTGCTGGAGAGGATGTGGAGAAATAGGAACACTTTTACACTGTTGGTGGGACTGTAAACTAGTTCAACCATTGTGGAAGACAATGTGGCAATTCCTCAAGGATCTAGAACTAGAAATACCATTTGACCCAACCATCCCATTACTGGGTATATACCCAAAGGATTATAAATCATGCTAGTATAAAGACACATGCACACGTATGTTTATTGTGGCACTATTCACAATAGCAAAGACTTTGAACAACCCAAATGTCCATCAATGATAGACTGGATTAAGAAAATGTGACACATATACACCATGGAATACTATGCAGTCATAAAAAAGGATGAGTTCCTGTCCTTTGTAGCAACATGGATGAAGCTGGAAACCATCATTCTGAGCAAACTATCACAAGGACAGAAAACCAAACGCTGCATGTTCTCACTCATAGGTGGGAACTGAACAATGAGAACACTTGGATACAGGGCGAGGAACATCACACACTGGGGCCTGTCGTGGGGTGGGGAGATGGGGAAGGGATAGCTTTAGGAGAAATACCTAATGTAAATGACGAGTTAATGGGTGCAGCAAACCAACATGGCACATGTATACATATGTAACAAACCTGCACGTTGTGCACATTTACCATAGAACTTGAAGTATAATAATAAAAAAAAAGTCAGATATTAAAAATATATATTTCTTATGCTGGAAATTCTATGGTCTTTCCTTAGGAAATCAAGAAAAAATTTCCTGAACTATCAAATGTAGATTTTATTTAGCTAAAAATTACTTTTAAGTGTTTATAGAAATGGAAATAATTTTGGCTTAGACTGTATTCAAGTCAACTCTAACCTGCTAAGATACTAATATTTAAGATATCCCCAGAAGAGTCAAACCAGTTGGGCCATGCTTAAGACCAGTTAGGTCTATTCTCACAACTACATTATAAAAAAATAATACCTGAAATAAAGGAAAAGTTCAAAAAGTTAAAAAGCAAGTAAACAAATAAAACAAAACTTTCAATACACATCCATACATTTAAAATACACACATTTCAAAGGTATTTTAAATTACTAAAGAGAAAGTGTTATGCTTGCAATATCACATTTTGTATCATAGAGTCTATTTGCTTCTGCTAGCAAGATTTTTACTAAAAGCAGGCACTAAATACTAATTTTAACAATATAAAACAATTGTTTTCATCTTTATACAGGACAAATATTGTTTTCACACACAACTCTGTTTCTGTCAATATAATTATAAGCAATTATGCCAATTAATGAGAACAATATTATGTTTTCACTAGATTGAAACAAAACTTTTAAACAAAATGAGTTCACTTTATTGACAGAATTTCCAAAAGAAAACAAAATTTATACAAAGCCAATAATAAATTAATACCCTTCAAATATGTGTCATAAGATTATGAAAACCATAATACCTATTTTTCTGGATTGTTCACTCAGATAAAATAAGAACAATAAATATTAGAACATGTTATTATAATTTTAACCAATTTTTATCTTTAGACTTAAAAGACTAGACAAAGACAAAAGGAAATAAATGCAGATGATTACAGTTTACTAGTCTGGAACATATTCTATTGTTGAAAGATGAAGAAAAGTACTATGAAAATCAGAGAGATAACTGGTCTATCAGTCTGATTTTATTTTTCATTTGCAAGAATCAAGAAACTCAAAGTAAATAGGCTTAAACAATTTTTTAAGGGAAGAGAAAGATGTATTGGCTCATATCAAGGAGCAAATTTATATTCACACACAGCCTAATCCAGGACTGAAATATAACCAGAATCCTCCTTAACTTTTCTTCCTCTGGGTTGCTTAATTTTTAGGCTTCACATGGTAGCCCCTGAGAAATGCTAGGCTCTCCCTCGAATCTTTAATACCTATAAACCTCAATAATCACATCACTAAGCTTAAAGGAGAAAAGAGAGTATTCACCCCAACATTCCCACCAAAATCCTCCGGGGGTTTATTCTAATTGGACCGGCTTAGGTCACATGCCCTAAATGATACACTCCAAATGGCTTGAGCTAACTCAGTTTCACCTCTGGAGCTAGGTGTGAGGTCAACCCGTTAGGGAATGTTGCCAGGAAAAGGGGAGTACGGATATTGGCCAGCAAACCACCACTGTAACAGGGTATGGCAAATCCCCAAATGCTGAACATATTTTTTCAGTATCAGCTTCTGCTTTTCAAGCCAACTTTTAAAAATAATGTTAAAGAAATTTGCCTACCTTGATTGTATTGATTTTCTATAACTGCATTACAAAAAAACTTAGACTTAAAATAACACCCAGATGGAAGGGAGCCATGAGGCAAGGACCTGCGACTGACCTCTAGTGGCTGAGAGTGGTCCCCAGTTGACAACCACCAAGAAAATCAAGACAACCACCATAAGAAACTGAATTATGACAAAACAAAATGAGCTTAGAAGTGGACCCCAATCTCTCAGTGGTAATGTAGCCCAGACAACACATTGATTTTAGCTTTTTTCACATTCATTACCACCAGTATAGCTTAACTGAGCCCTCTACTTTGGGTGTCACAAAGCTAAAATGATACATGTGTGTATACAGTATGTATATATGTATATATACCCACACACATATATATAGCTGTTAAGAAGTATGGGATGAGAATAGGCTGAAAGAAATGGAGGCGGCTTTTGTTTTCTTAATAAATCCATTTGTTTTCTGAAACCACCACAAAAAAAGAAGTCGGTGACACAAGGGAAATAGTCTAAAATTTTAAATTGCATGAAAAATAGAAACGTAGAACCAAAGGGAACAAACTGGATGTTATGGTTCTTGTTTTGGTTGGCTTTTTGGGTTTTGGTTGGCTTTCTGCTTTTTGTTTTGCTTTGCTTTGCTTTGTTGTTTAGCAAGTCAAGTGACAAATCTGGAACCTTAAATCAAAATTGTTTTTAAGGGGGAGGAAAGTTTATCTTTCAGAAAGGAGAATACAATTATATTATAACTAAATTTGGAGCATAAGTCAAGCTCATTCTATGCTTTCTTAGAATATAAAGAGGTAAAGCCAAAGAAATCTTCCCTAAAAGCTCCAAATCAAATATTATTTTATGGAAGTTCTAATTATCTTCGATATTTTCTGGTTAAAAGCATGTCTTGTTAGATGTCTCAGCTATACAATACATTTTTAAAATGAGGAGAGAGAATGAGCAGAATGAACTACTTCTAGTCTTTTAAGAAACAAAGCTGCTCTTATATTTTCTCTCTGGGTTGGTGATATAAAAGTACAGCACTGCCCCCCAGAGGAACAAGGACCTTCTAGAGCAGGCAGCTATTTCACAATCATATAATGTTACACACATAATGTCTTCATTTCAGGTAGATGTTCTTCTTTAGGGCATAGAAGAAAAATAGAAAATTGTTGCAGTGTAAGAAATGCTAAAAAAATTTTAAAGACATTTTGGATTTTTTTTTCAAGAGGTTACAGATTTGCTAAATTGTTGTTTGGGCAAGCAATTCATTTATAAGCTTTCAAATAATATTTTTGCATTGCAATTATGGAATAAGCATTTGTCTTAGAGAATAGGAAGTTTTTAGTCTTTCTTCTTATAATTTTTTTTGCATTGACAGGGGTCTCTCTATGTTGCCCAGGCTAGTCTCAAACTCCTGGCCTCAAGTGATCCTCCCACCTCAGCCTCCCAAAGTTCTAGGATTACAGATGTGAGCCACTGCACCCCAGACTAGTATTTCTTAAAATGTGCAGCTTTACATCTACCAGACTTTTCCCACAGTTATTACAATAGAACTATGTGTAAAATGCATATGATCTTATCTAAAATTATAAAGAAAAGTGGGAAACAAAATTGACCACATGATTTTGCTACTATAGTCAAACTTACTACTAAAACAAGTAAGAAACAGAGGAAATCTAAAACTTCAATGGCTAGATTTGGCAAACCATGTCAAAAATTTCCCCATTACCAGAAGAATTCAGCATACTCACATTGTCTCTGGAGTCAAAATCAGAAACTATAACAAATCATTCAACTGTCTAGGTCTCTATTTTCAATATAATTAATTGGGTGTTTTCAAATTATTCTCCCCAGAACCACAATCAGGAAGAGTTCTGGGTACTTATCTATGCTTCTCCCAGAGCAATCTTTATTTTGTCTTCCTTTGGGGTTCCATACAAACTTTCCACAGAAGAAATGGTTCTTAGGGCTTTAAAAAAGGAAGGAAGGAATGAAAGGAGGGAAGGAGAGAGTGAGGAAAAGAGGGAAGGAAGATGGGAAGGGAGAAGAAAAAGCAGCATGAAAACTGTTGGGATGGTCTCTTTAAATTCCACTTTTGTATAACTCTATTTCCTTCATTTTTGTCTCTCTAGGGGTGGCAGCAGCAGGGGTCTGGATGGCTCAGGTTAGTTCCTAACATAAGATATCATACCAAGTACAAACTCAAGCCAGGCACAAAGGGATAAAATCCTGGTAGAGAATTCTATGCATGTTCTTGGTGTGGATTCTACATTGTAGAAAAGACTCTTACAAAAACACACAATTCATTTGAATATTGTCACTAAGAAAAAAATAAAATACACAGTAGAAGAGCACTTTACAATGGGGGGGCAAAGCACACTGTATGATAAGAAAGATGTCATCATGTAACATGGTATTTTTCTTCCTCCGCACATATCTGCCAGCCAGCTCAAACTGATTTTTATATTTAGACATGTCCCTCTTCCTTCCTATCTCATCACAAGTGCCATGGTATATTTACCGAACTACAAATATGTCACAAGATAGCAGGGTGAAACGTTTTATTGAACTATTAAGGAAAATTGCCAACAGAAGTTTCTGTTCTGCCTCTGTTGATTTTCCACAAGCAAAGGATTCAAATACTCTTTAGTACAGGATCTGAAAAGCACAGTATTTTCTGCAACTTCAGAATCAACCATACTGCACCATAAAATTTTCAATCAATTGTTTTGAATGCAAAGATTAATTGACCAGGGCATGCAGAATTTTAGGATATAAACTATTTGTACTCATTTAGACATGAAATCCAAACTGGCCAGGCTTACCACACAAAACTGGCTTGTTTTCATTCTTGCTCCATGAGGCAGTTACTGTTAACAGTAGGTAGCTAGTCAGGTATGAGCAGGACAGGAGAGGGCTCCCACACACACATACCAAGAGTGTTGGGTGAACATCAGGTGATGGTCAGGCAGTTGTTAACTGTTTCTCTAAAGTAATAATTGGTCACAGCTGGCATCAGGGAACGCCGTCTCCTAAAAGATAAAAAACACCTGAGACTGAACAGCAGCTTACCAATAAGACCTCAGGAGTGGGGAGAAGTAAGGCAAGATCCCAGAATTATGTCAACTTATAAAACCTCACGTCAAGAGGTCAAGTTGTGCACTTGGTTTCTCAAGTCAACCCCTTGGTCCTCTTCCGAGTTGTACTTTCCTTCTTTTCTTTTCTTTCCTTTCCTTTCCTTACTGTTTTAAAGCTTTTTAATAAACGTTCACTCCTGCTCTGAAACATGCCTCAGTCTCTCCTTCTGCCTTATATATCCCAGTCAAATTCTTTCTTCTGAGAAGGCAAGAACTGAAGTTGCTGCAGACCTGTATGGATATGCCACCAGTAACTCGGGGTAACTCGGATCTCTGCTACCGCTGACATTACCACATGTGGCAGCACCTCCACAGAAGAAATAAAACTCTTCTTGAATAAGTTTCAGAGTATCTCCTTCACCTTCTCCTGACATTCAGAAGTTGCTTACTACCCTGAAGTTTTGATGAAGAAGCAATTCAGAAGCCCTTCTATTTCCTCACCTCTCCAGTTAAGCCAAATCCCATCATTCCTCCACCTCTTCAGCCTCCATTCTCTCCCCTCCTCTCCTCCAGGCCCACCTGGTAGGCCCTAAATCCCTTCTTCCCCCAGCTCAGTCAATGCACATTCATCTACTACAAAATAATCTGCCTTTATATAAGAGGGTTTTAAAACAACTTTCCCAATTAAGAAAATGTCTGATATGACTAAGCTGAAATACATTTAGAATATACATAAAATTAAAAAATAAGACTTTATCCCAGAACTTCTTCCAAAAAAAGAACACAGATGTTTTAAAATTGTTGATCATTTCTGTCACACTCAGCTCTCAATCCAAATCCTATCCATGATTTACTTTCTCTCAAGCTTGGAAGAAATAATAATATTATGTTAACATCTTCAATAAATCATTTTTATAATATAGTCATGCTTTTCAAAGATTTCCCTAAATATGAAATATGATCAAATTCTTTGTGTCTGGCTGCATGGGTGGTGAAACAATCTATAGAATGAATATTGAGGTTCTGAGAATGTCCAAAGCTTCCTGAAGGAAAATGAGTCTAGCATGGTCTCTATATTTGTTGTATCCTCTTAGAATTCATATGTTGAAACCAAATCTCCATGTGGTGATATTAAGACATGGAGCCTTTGGGAGGTGAATAGGTCATAAAGATTGTGTCCTCATGAATGGGATTAGTGCCCTTACAAAAGAGGCCCGAAGGAGCTTTTTCAGCCCTTTTTGCATGTGAGGACACAGCAAGAAGGCACCATTTATGAGGCAGAGAGTGAGACACCAAACCTACCAGCACCTTGGTCTTAGACTTTAAAGCCTTCAGAACTGTGAGCAATAAATCTCTGTTGTTTGTAAATTACCCAGTCAAAAGTATTCTTTTATAGCAGCTTGCATGGACTAAGATAGAGGCCAACTACTGTTCCTTGTTGAGAACCAAAGGTCCCCAAATTATTTATTATTCTTGTACCATTATAACAATAACTCATATTTATTGTGTATTTACCATGTGCCACACACTGAAAAAGCCCTTGTTTACATATTAACCAACTCTAAGAGTATGATTATCACCAGCATCTTACAGAGGAGGAAGAGGAACACAAACAGGTTAAGTGATCTGCCTATATTCACTAGCAAATAAGTGGCACAGCCAGGATTTAAACATAGGCAGTCTGGTTCCAGGCCCCAACTATTAATGAATATACTGAGATGCCTCCAAAAAGTCTACTGAGAAGCGGTGGTATGGCTAGACTCTAAGAACACTACAGAGATTTCCCTCTCCTAGCAACATAGCCCTCAGAATTGTATACCACCTAGTGCGTTTTATTTAGAATGACAATAATACTTTATTTAAAAAATGAGAAGAGATATAGGTAATGGTTATAATGCTATAGTTAGAAATTCTTTGATTAACAGTGCAAGAGGAGAAGCATTTGAAAGTCATAGATTAGTTCTCTGTGAATATCGTTCATGTAAGTTTCAAAACAGAAAAAGCATTATTATATGTGGAACTTGATAAAGAACTCAGTCTTCTCAAAATGAATCTATTTACTCTGCATTTTTTGAAAATCTTTTACATTCCTAACGTAAGTTTTCTCATTCCTAAAAATTTCTTAAAAATTGAAACAGCAGGATAAAATAGCATAAAAAAGAAAAGAAACTAAAGTTGTGGTAAAAGCATAGAAAATATTCTTAATCAGCAGAACAAATATCTCACCTTAGAAACACAAACAATTTATCATATTAGGGGAAATGGTTCACAAATTCGAAGTTGCAATATGAAATGATTCATATTGTGTTGTGTACACACAACATAAACAACATATTCATGTTGTGTTTATATTATTTAATTTTACATCTGTTTGTCTTTAAAAAGCGTGTGTTTCATGGTGATACTATAAATAATAGATTGAAAGAAAATGGCTCATTTAGTACTACATTGGACAACTAAAATCCACATAAATTAAACTATTTTAAAATAAATGTAACACATCTTTCATAGGAATTTGACTTTAGAAATTACATTATTCTTAAGTCTATCAATGAACAGCAAAGAGAATCCTTGGTTTCTTGAGGGCCTTGAAAAGTCTGACGTTTTAAGAAAACTTTCTTTTAAAAAAAGTAACAAAATTATTATTTTGTACAAAAGTGCACATTTTTAGAATGAGAAATCACAATAAATTATAGATTTTTAAGAAGCTGAAAAATATAAACATCACAACAATTTAAACAAATAATGTTTTCTGTCTGTCAGACAAATCTCTATAATACATTTTTCTTATATTCTTTTGGCTGCATACTCTCTGACCACTTCTATAAGTATCAATTATTAGAAAATATCATTTTCTAGAATGACAAGAAAGCTAATTTTGTCTTTTTTCCCAGCATGTCAATCTTTAAAAAGGACCCCTCACATGCCCTAAAGTTTAAGCTTTATTACTTTTATGGTAAATTCCCCTCTGCTTTAGACTAATGTTGTCAAACAGTTTTGAAAAACATATAAACAGAAATGTTTTATTGATGCATAATCTCGCTATGATTTTTATTTATTTATTTAAGACAGATTCTCACTCTGTTGCCCAGGCTGGAGTGCAATGGCGTAATCTCAGCTCACTGCAACCTCCGCCTTCCGGGTTCAAGAGATTCTCCTGCCTCAGCCTCCCACATAGCTGTGATTACAGGAATAAGCCACCAGGCCCGACTAATTTTTGTATTTTTGTAGAAACGGGGTTTTACCATGTTGAACAGGCTGATCTCAAACTCCTGGCCTCAAGAGATCCACCAGCCTCAGCCTCCCAAATTGCTGGGATTATAGATGTGAGCCACCACGTCTGGCCTATTATTTTGATTTATAATTGAGATACTTTATTCAACAATTCTTTTTAAAGCATATTCCTTCTTGTCTTAAGAACTCAAGTCCAGATTAGTTTCTCATACTAAATTATTTCCATTTTCTTTTTTTTCTTTTCTTTTTTTTTTTTTTTTGTTGTTGTTGTTGTTGAGACGGAGTCTTGCTCTGTCGCCCAGGCTGGAGTGCAGTGGCCGGATCTCAGCTCACTGCAACCTCCGCCTCCCGGGTTTACGCCATTCTGCCTCAGCCTCCGGAGTAGCTGGGATATTTCCATTTTCATTTCATGGGTAATTTTAAAAACATATTCTGCAGTAACACAGCTCTTTGCAATTTCTGCAGAAAAGGTACATACCATATACTGTATTGTTTTCCATTAATGGTTACCAGTGAAAATACATAAGGAAATGTATCCAAATTTCATAGTTTCTCTAAGCATTGAGGTCCTCACAGGTCTTTCAGTTACATGATAAACCTAAAGAAAATTTCATCATCTGTGTGTGATTCCTACCCAGAGATAAAGTATTACATGCAGATTTATTTAGGGCTCTTGAAAATGCTGTCATCAGCAGTTTAATTTTAGATTTATGTTGTGTTTATATTATTTAATTTTACATCTATTTTATTTACATTCGGTAAATATAGCTACCAATCTTCCCTCCAAATAACTTACCCTGTCCCATTTTTAATTATATATAACAACTATACGTAAACATGTCAAAGACAAAAACTATGAAATTTAATTATCATTGAAAATGTCATCTGAAATCCTAATTTCTCAGTTTTAATGGCAGACTAAAAGAACCCATCCATCCCCAGATGTCTATCAAAGGAACACTTATTCCCTTTAATCTGTGCCCATCAGAAAAATATAAAACACATCCAAAAGAAAAACAATTAAGTACCACTTGATTAAAGCTCAGATAGTACATTATTTTTATATAATGGTTAAAGTTATTATTATTTTTCTTTTTTTGAGACCGTCTCACTCTGTCGCCCAGGTTGGAGTGCAGTGGCAAGCTCTGCCTCCTGGGTTCACTCCACTCTCCTGCCTCAGCCTCCGGAGTAGCTGTGTGTGGTCACCCGCCACCACACCTGGCTAATTTTTTTGTATTTTTAGTAGACACGGGGTTTCACCATGTTAGTAAGGATGGCCTCAATCTCCTGACCTCGTGATCCACCCACCTCTGCCTCCTAAAGTGCTGGGATTGCAGGCATGAGTCACCGCGCCCGGCCAGTTAAAGTTATTATTTATCTATCTACTTTGAAATTTGCAATAATACCTAGAACAATATTTGAAGAAAAAAGATCTGACGTAACTGACAGCCAATTAAAGTTTCTCTCAATATGATTTTTTAAATGTTCTGATCAACAAGAACAACGAAACATAAGTTTTGGCTTAGTAATTAAAGCATTACTTGAACAAATTGAGGAAATGCAGGAGTGAATCAAAATTATATTTGAAACCAAAATATTTTATATAATTATATAAGAAATAAAATTAGGATTATTCAGTTAAACTTCAAGAAAAACATAGTAATAAGATACAAGAATGTTGTGGGGTTTTTGCACAGCATTCCAATAATGTTCCTCATTACTTTTGCATTTCTACACATTTATTGCATATTTAATACTTAACTTTTTAGTTATACTAAGTAAAGTAAATGACTGCGGTATTCATTTATTTACTGTGTGGTTAATGTAATGAATAAAATGTGCTCTATGTGCAAAAAACCAGATTCAAATATTTAATCAGTAGTTGCCAAAACTATTTAAAGTTACTTTTCTCAAAAACTATGTCAGTTGTGTGGAACTTTTATAAAAATGGAAATTTTGTGTTCATTAGTTTTCATTACTAACGTAATTTTAAATTGCAAGACTAAAGCAACTGGCAACCACAGCCAAATTTCACAAGTCACATTTATCAGTCCACAATATTGACATTATGGCTCTATCTCACTTGACTTGTGAAATTCTACTATTCCTGATTTCCAAGGTACCATGATAGGCTTATAAAAACTTTCCTGACACATTTGTCCTTAACATGTAAAAACTCAAATGAGTTGCACTTTACTGTCAGATCAACAGCACAATTTAGGTTTCTTGGTAAAGACTGTAGATATTTTTCCCAGAAAAGCCCTAAATACAAAATAGACCATTCATATTGTCCATAACGATATCTAGTTTTTATATTTACTATAAATCAATGTACACAGGCTTGGTCTATAAATATGACCCCAGTGTTTTCTAAGTCAAACATATCCTCATAAAATTCTGAGATCCTACAGTTTTACTCTAACATTAAGCTCTCAATTTCTTATAATATGTGAATTTATATTTTTACATTACATTTTTGGGGTACATTACATTTAAATTTCTAGTAGAGTAAATACTCTTTATTTGTAACTTTGGAAGGTACTAGGAATAAATAGGTTTTAGAAAGCACACATCATAAAATAGAAAATTAGCATAATATGAACACCCTGTTACAAAATGCAGCCCAAGAACAAGGCATTTTCCAAGAAAGCACTCTAATTTTACCATTTCCTTCTTACTTATTTCTCCTGTCTCCACAGGATGTACACAGGCAACAGAGAAAAGACAATCAACCTCTCTGTTCCACCAATATATCTTTACTTTCAATAGTATATGTGGTAGAGAGACCATTCTACCATTCTATCATCCACCTTGTAAGTGGATGATAACAAGAATCTGAGGAATGTGGCCAAAGTCTCAAATTTATCCCCATATGTTCCTCAGTAATATCCCAAGCCAGAACAGCTCTGCCTTGCCTATAGTTCCTATAAGAGAACTGTTACCTTAAAATTAACCTAACCTGTAATTTTAGGGAAGAAAATCAGTAACCTAATCTATTCAGGATAAAATAAGTTAATAAAACAATTAGAACTCAATGAGTGTCAGTGACGACTAGAGATATTTAATTATTGAAATACCATGACTACATCTAATACTTCATGGTTTGTCATATTTTTGCTTATCATTTGCTCTGCATGACCAGCCTATGAGACTGGGAGGTCAAAGTTTACCACAGCTTACAAATAAGGAAACTGAGGGTCAGAGAATTTAAGCCATTTGCTTAAGTCATATGGGTAGTAAAAGAAGAGAGGTAGAAGCCAAGCCTGTTAATGATGCTTTCAGAACTATTTCTATAACTGGTGAATCCATTTCTTTAGATTTAATTTCACAAGATACTTACTAGTAAACAACTTTTCAAAAAAGCACCTATTATGTGGTTTCACTAAGCTCAAAACAATGCTTAAATCCTTTACTGTTTCCTTATCAAAACATGGCCAGAGGTGGTGGCTCACACCTATAATCCAATGCTTTTGGAGGCCGGGACAGGAAGATTTCTCGATGCCAGGAGTTTAAGACCACCCTGGGCAACATAATGAGATCCCATCTCTACAAAATCAAAAAATTAGCGTGGTGGTGCATGCCTTTAGTGCCAGCTACTTGAGAGGCTGAGGCAGGCAGATCCCTTGAACCTAGGTGTTGCAGGCTGCAGTGAACTATGATCAGGCCACTGCACTCCAGCCTGGGAGACAGAGAGAAAGATTAAATAAAGATAAAAAATTATAGTAAAAGGAAAAAAGAAAGCACCATCTGATGAATGCCCCTAAGATTTTTGAGATTTCACTTACAGTATTTCCAGTATATATATTTTTATTTTATAAGTTAAGAAAAGCTGTAAAGGAATGATTTGGTCTTCTCTTGATGTTGCCAATCTCCTATTTTACTACTAAACATGCTGGTGCTACATATGAGGGTAGAACAAGTGGTGTGTTATTATAAAATGAACGTAGACAGTAATTTTGAACCTGAACTAGGAAACTCTGCACAGTAATACCAAATCAGTAACAATGAGAAATTTATTTAGGATTTTCCCTTATAGTTTGAAACCTGAAGATAATAACATCTATTTTTCCAAACCCTATAAATATACCCAATCAGACAAATGTTGGTAGTTACCAGCCAACCTCCACAAGTAAAGGTATTTCATCTTCTGAATAAGTCTAAATAGGAAAAAAATACGTTTTTAAAATAAAGTATACCCATCAAAAGCTGTTCGTCTATTTGTTAAGGAAACTGAGAAAAATATAAGGAGAAAGAAAATCTGTACAAATAAAAAAAGAAGAAAATCTACTCTCTTCCTCCCTCCATCCTCAACCCTTTATAATCTGATGTCTACTTAAAAGACTAAAAGAATATTCTCTGCATAAAATAAATGACATTATTCAGTAGCTTGTTTTCATTCTGTTCCATTTGACCTCTCAGCAGCATGGGATCTGCATATACTTTCTCTATGTCTTAACACTATCCCCTTAGCTTCCAGAACAATTCTCTTTCCACACTGCATTCTCTGGTGTATTCTTTCTTTCTATTCACCAGCTTAAATGTCCATGTTACCTGGAAAGGATCAAACTGTTTATAAGAGACTCTGAGTCCTAGAATCAAGCTCAAGAATATTTACAGGAGTTAAAAAAAAAAAAAAAATACACAGCATCCAACAAACTAAAATCACCATGTCTGGCACCTAATCAAAAATGAGTAGGCATGCAAACAAGCAGAAAAGTAAAAGCCATAAAGAGGGGGAAAAGTCAGTCATTGAAACCAACCTAGAAATGACACAGATGACAGAATTGAGACAAACACATTAAAATAGTTACTATTACCATATTCTGTATATAAGAAAACAAGAGGAAAAATCGAATATGTTTTGCATAGACATAAAAGACATACCAACAATCCAAATCAAAGTTCTATATGTGAAAACTACATTTGTCTGAAATGACAAATATGCTAGATAAGACTAAAAGTATATTATATGCTGTAAAAGAAAGTGTTAACGAGCCTGAAGTCATAAAAAAGTATCCAAAGTAAAACACAAAGAGAAAAAAGACTGAAAATCAATGAAGTTATCAGTAAGCTGTGCATCAACTTCAAGTTGCCTAATAGATGTGTAATTAAAGTTCCTAAAACAAGAAGAGACTGGGGAAGACGAAAAAAATATTTGAAGAAATAAAGGCTAAAAATTTTCCAAATTTCATGAAAACTATAAACTCACAGATCTAAGAAGCTTAACAAATTCCAAACAAAAAATAAAAATAAATAAATAAACCATACTCAAGCATATCATCAACAAATTGCTTAAGACCAATCATAAAAAGAAAATCTTTGAGCCATCTAGAAGTGTAAGTTTTTAAAAAATAATAATAAAATATATTTTCTCATGCTCATGTTTCCTGAAACCAACCTAGAGTCCTACTGCTATAGTCCTTCCAATTGGGACCAATATTTTACCTTTAAATTAAAAATCCATTTGTATATGTGTTTCAGAAGTGGGATTGGGAGTATGGTGAAGCAAGAGAAGCTTCTCTGGCAAATCATTTATTTTATTTTATTTTATTTTATTTTATTTTACTTTATTTTATTTTATTTCATTTCATTTCATTTTATTTTAGAGACAGAGTCTCTGTCAGTTAGACTGGAGTGCAGTGGTATAATCATAGTTCACTGCAGCCTCAACCTCCTGGGTGCAAGCAACCCTCCCACCTCAGCCTCTCTAGTAACTGGGACTACAAGTTTGAACCAACTACGCATGGCTAATTTTTTCCTTTTCTGAGACAGGTTCTCGCTATGTTGCCCAGGCTGATCTTGACCTCCTCAATCCTCCTGCCTCAGCTTCCTAAGTAGCTCTATGGCACAAAATTTAAGGAGGCACTTGCCTTACCCTGAGAAAGAGTGTCTCCTTAAATTTTACTTTAGAAGCCTCTCTTGCCTCACCCTCATCTTTGCTTTGTTCTGCAGCAATCATCAGAATATCCCTTTTGATGAGTTTTGCTGACAAATATTAGAGTATCATAAAGAACTAACTATTCCTGGAAATTGTCTTGTATCCTAGAATCTGTTTTCTAAAAAAATTAAATTCCTCTCATTTAAAAACAAACATAAGGGGGGGCGGAGCAAGATGGCCAAATAGGAACAGCTCCAGTCTCCAACTCCCAGCGCGAGCGACACAGAAGACCGGTGATTTCTGCATCTTCAACTGAGGTACTGGGGTCATCTCACTAGGGAGTGCCGGACAATCAGTGCTGGTCAGTTGCTGCAGCCTGACCAGTGAGAGCTGAAGCAGGGCGAGGCATTGCCTCACCTAGGAAGCACAAGGGGGAAGGGTATCCCTTTTCCTAGCCAGGGGAAATAAGACACACAACACCAGGAAAATCAGGTAACTCCCACCCCAATATCATGCTCTAAGCAAACGGGCACACCAGAAGAATATATCCCTCACCTGGCCGGGAGGGTCCCATGCCCACGGAGCCTCCCTCATTGTTAACACAGCAGTCTGCAGCAACCGTGAGGCAGCAGCGAGGCTGGGAGAGGGGCGCCCGCCATTGCTGAGGCTTAAGTAGGTAAACAAAGCCACTGGGAAGCTTCGAACTGGGTGGAGCTCACAGCAGCTCAAGGAAACCTGCCTGTCTCTATAGACTCCACCTCTGGGGGCAGGACTCAGCTAAAAAAACAACAGGGGAAGCAACAGAGGCCTGAGCAGACGCGAACGACTCTCTCTGACAGCTTTAAAGAGAGCAGTGGATCTCCCAACACGGAGGTTGAGATCTGAGAACTGACAGACTGCCTGCTCAAGTGGGTCCCTGACCCCTGAGTAGCCTCACTGGGAGACATCCCACACTAGGGGCAGTCTGACACCCCACACCTCACAGGGTGGAGTACACCCCTGAGAGGAAGCTTCCAAAGTAAGAATCAGACAGGTACACTCGCTGTTCAGCAATATTCTATCTTCTGCAACCTCTGCTGCTGATACCCAGGCAAACAGGGTCTGGAGGGGACCTCAAACAATCTCCAACAGACCTATAGCTGAGGGTCCTGACTGTCAGAAGGAAAACTATCAAACAGGAAGGACACCTATACCAAAACACCATCGGGACATCACCATCATCAAAGACCAGAGACAGATAAAACCACAAAGATGGGGAAAAAGCAGGGCAGAAAAGCTGGAAATTCAAAAAATAAGAGCGCATCTCCCCCTGCAAAGGAGCGCAGCGCATCGCCAGCAACGGATCAAAGCTGGTCAGAGAATGACTTTGATGAGATGAGAGAAGAAGGCTTCAGTCCATCAAACTTCTCAGAGCTAAAGGAGGAATTACGTACCCAGCGCAAAGAAACTAAAAATCTTGAAAAAAGAGTGGAAGAATTGACAGCTAGACTAATTAATGCAGAGAAGGTCATAAACGAAATGACAGAGATGAAAACCATGACACGAGAAATACGTGACAAATGCACAAGCTTCAGTAACCGACTCGATCAACTGGAAGAAAGAGTATCAGCGATTGAGGATCAAATGAATGAAATGAAGCGAGAAGAGAAACCAAAAGAAAAAAGAAGAAAAAGAAATGAACAAAGCCTACAAGACGTATGGGATTATGTAAAAAGACCAAATCTACGTCTGATTGGGGTGCCTGAAAGTGAGGGGGAAAATGGAATCTAGTTGGAAAACACTCTTCAGGATATCATCCAGGAGAACTTCCCCAACCTAGTAGGGCAGGCCAACATTCAAATTCAGGAAATACAGAGAACGCCACAAAGATACTCCTCCAGAAGAGCAACTCCAAGACACATAATTGCCAGATTCACCAAAGTTGAAATGAAGGAAAAAATCTTAAGGGCAGCCAGAGAGAAAGGTCAGGTTACCCACAAAGGGAAGCCCATCAGACTAACAGCAGATCTCTCGGCAGAAACTCTACAAGCCAGAAGAGAGTGGGGGCCAATATTCAACGTTCTTAAAGAAAAGAATTTTAAACCCAGAATTTCATATCCAGCCAAACTAAGTTTCATCAGTGAAGGAGAAATAAAATCCTTTACAGATAAGCAAATGCTTAGAGATTTTGTCACCACCAGGCCTGCCTTACAAGAGACCCTGAAGGAAGCCCTAAAAATGGAAAGGAACAATCGGTACCAGCCATTGCAAAAACATGCCAAAATGTAAAGACCATCGAGGCTAGGAAGAAACTGCATCAACTAACGAGCAAAATAACCAGTTAATATCATAATGGCAGGATCAAGTTCACACATAACAATATTAACCTTAAATGTAAATGGACTAAATGCTCCAATTAAAAGACACAGACTGGCAAACTGGATAAAGAGTCAAGACCCATCAGTCTGCTGTATTCAGGAGACCCATCTCGCATGCAGAGACATACATAGGCTCAAAATAAAGGGATGGAGGAAGATATACCAAGCAAATGGAGAACATAAAAAAGCAGGGGTTGCAATCCTAGTCTCTGATAAAACAGACTTTAAACCATCAAAGATCAAAAGAGACAAAGAAGGCCATTACATAATGGTAAAGGGATCAATTCAACAGGAAGAGCTAACTATCCTAAATATATATGCACCCAATACAGGAGCACCCAGATTCATAAAGCAAGTCCTTAGAGACTTAGAAAGAGACTTATACTCCCATACAATAATAATGGGAGACTTCAACACTCCACTGTCAACATTAGACAGATCAATGAGACAGAAAGTTAACAAGGATATCCAGGAATTGAACTCATCTCTGCACCAAGCGGACCTAATAGACATCTATAGAACTCTCCACCCCAAATCAACAGAATATACATTCTTCTCAGCACCACATCGCACTTATTCCAAAATTGACCACATCATTGGAAGTAAAGCACTCCTCAGCAAATGTAAAAGAACAGAAATTATAACAAACTGTCTCTCAGACCACAGTGCAATCAAACTAGAACTCAGGACTAAGAAACTCAATCAAAACCACTCAACTACATGGAAACTGAACAACCTGCTCCTGAGTGACTACTGGGTACATAATGAAATGAAGGCAGAAATAAAGATGTTCTTTGAAACCAATGAGAACAAAGATACAACATACCAGAATCTCTGGGACACATTTAAAGCAGTGTGTAGAGGGAAATTTATAGCACTAAATGCCCACAAGAGAAAGCAGGAAAGATCTAAAATTGACACTCTAACATCACAATTGAAAGGACTAGAGAGGCAAGAGCAAACACATTCAAAAGCTAGCAGAAGGCAAGAAATAACTAAGATCAGAGCAGAACTGAAGGAGGTAGAGACACAAAAAACCCTCCAAAATATCAATGAATCCAGGAGTTGGTTTTTTGAAAAGATCAACAAAATTGACAGACCGCTAGCAAGGCTAATAAAGAAGAAAAGAGAGAGGAATCAAATAGATGCAATAAAAAATGATAAAGGGGATATCACCACCGACCCTACAGAAATACAAACTACCATCAGAGAATACTATAAACACCTCTACGCAAATCAACTAGAAAATCTAGAAGAAATGGATAATTTCCTGGACACTTACACTCTCCCAAGACTAAACCAGGAAGAAGTTGAATCCCTGAATAGACCAATAGCAGGCTCTGAAATTGAGGCAACAATTAATAGCCTACCCACCAAAAAAAGTCCAGGACCAGATGGATTCACAGCTGAATTCTACCAGAGGTACAAGGAGGAGCTGGTACCATTCCTTCTGAAAGTATTCCAATCAATAGAAAAAGAGGGAATCCTCCCTAACTCATTTTATGAGGCCAACATCATCCTGATACCAAAGCCTGGCAGAGACACAACAAAAAAAGAGAATTTTAGACCAATATCACTGATGAACATCGATGCAAAAATCCTCAATCAAATACTGGCAAACCGGATTCAGCAGCACATCAAAAAGCTTATCCACCATGATCAAGTGGGCTTCATCCCTGGGATGCAAGGCTGGTTCAACATTCGCAAATCAATAAACATAATCCAGCATATAAACAGAACCAAAGTCAAGAACCACATGATTATCTCAATAGATGCAGAAAAGGCTTTTGACAAAATTCAACAGCCCTTCATGCTAAAAACACTCAATAAATTCGGTATTGATGGAACGTACCTCAAAATAATAAGAGCTATTTATGACAAACCCACAGCTAATATCATACTGAATGGGAAAAACTGGAAAAATTCCCTTTGAAAACTGGTACAAGACAGGGATGCCCTCTATCACCACTCCTATTCAACACAGTGTTGGAAGTTCAGGCTAGGGCAATCAGGCAAGAGAAAGAAATCAAGGGTATCCAGTTAGGAAAAGAAGAAGTCAAATTGTCCCTGTTTGCAGATGACATGATTGTATATTTAGAAAACCCCATCGTCTCAGCCCAATATCTCCTTAAGCTGATAAGCAACTTCAGCAAAGTCTCAGGATACAAAATTAATGTGCAAAAATCACAAGCATTCTTATACACCAGTAACAGACAAGCAGAGAGCCAAGTCAGGAATGAACTTCCATTCACAATTGCTTCAAAGAGAATAAAATACCTAGGAATCCAACTTACAAGGGATGTAAAGGACCTCTTCAAGGAGAACTACAAACCACTGCTCAGTGAAATAAAAGAGGACACAAACAAATGGAAGAACATACCATGCTCATGGATAGGAAGAATCAATATCGTGAAAATGGCCATACTGCCCAAGGTTATTTATAGATTCAATGCCATCCCCATCAAGCTACCAATGAGTTTCTTCACAGAATTGGAAAAAACGGCTTTAAAGTTCATATGGAACCAAAACAGAGCCCACATTGCCAAGACAATCCTAAGTCAAAAGGACAAAGCTGGAGGCGTCACGCTACCTGACTTCAAACTATACTACTAGGCTACAGTAACTAAAACAGCATGGTACTGGTACCAAAACAGACATATAGACCAATGGAACAGAACAGAGTCCTCAGAAATAATACCACACATCTACAGCCATCTGATCTTTGACAAACCTGAGAGAAACAAGAAATGGGGAAAGGATTCCATTAATAAATGGTGCTGGGAAAATTGGCTAGCCATAAGTAGAAAGCTGAAACTGGATCATTTCCTTACTCCTTATACGAGGATTAATTCAAGATGGATTAGAGACTTAAATGTTAGACCTAATACCATAAAAACCCTAGAAGAAAATCTAGGTAGTACCATTCAGGACATAGGCATGGGCAAGGACTTCATGTCTAAAACACCAAAAGCAATGGCAGCAAAAGCCAAAATTGACAAATGGGATCTCATTAAACTAAAGAGCTTCTGCACAGCAAAAGAAACTACCATCAGAGTGAACAGGCAACCTACAGAATGGGAGAAAATTTTTGCAATCTACTCATCTGACAAAGGGCTAATATCCAGAATCTACAAAGAACTCAAACAAATATACGAGAAAAAAACAAACAACCCCATCAAAAAGTGGGGAAAGGATATGAACAGACATTTCTCAAAAGAAGACATTCATACAGCCAACAGACACATGAAAAAATGCTCATCATCACTGGCCATCAGAGAAATGCAAATCAAAACCACAATGAGATACCATCTCACACCAGTTAGAATGGCAATAATTAAAAAATCAGGAAACAACAGTTGTTGGAGAGGATGTGGAGAAATAGGAACACTTTTACACTGTTGGTGGGATTGTAAACTAGTTCAACCATTATGGAAAACAGTATGGCAATTCCTCAAGGATCTAGAACTAGATGTACCATATGACCCAGCCATCCCATTACTGGGTATATACCCAAAGGATTATTAATTATTCTACTACAAAGACACATGCACACGTATGTTTATTGCGGCACTATTCACAATAGCAAAGACTTGGAATCAACCCAAATGTCCATCTGTGACAGACTGGATTAAGAAAATGTGGCACATATACACCATGGAATACTATGCAGCCATAAAAAAGGATGAGTTTGCGTCCTTTGTAGGGACATGGATGCAGCTGGAAACCATCATTCTTAGCAAACTATCACAAGAAGAGAAAACCAAACACCGCATGTTCTCACTCATAGGTGGGAACTGAACAATGAGATCACTTGGACTCAGGAAGGGGAACATCACACACCGGGGCCTATCATGGGGAGGGGGGAGGGGGGAGGGATTGCATTGGGGAGTTGTACATGATATAAATGATGAATTGATGGGTGCTGATGAGTTGATGGGTGCAGCACACCAACATGGCACAAGTATACATATGTAACAAACCTGCACGTTATGCACATGTACCCTAGAACTTAAAGTATAATAAAAAATAAAAATAAATAAAAAAAACAAACATAAATTCAGCACTTTTTAAATGTCAGACACTTTTGAGTTTCCAGAGAATACAACAAAATACAAGAGCCTTACCTCAAAATACTCATGTCTAGGAAACAAGACTACAAAGTGGACGCTTATTTAAAATGATAAGTTTTGAAGGGAGGTATGGACTAGATGCTGTGGGGGCACTAGGAAGAGAGGGCCTAAAACTTGCCCTGAGAAGAGGGTTACATGTAAAGGCTTTCCAGGGAGAACTTTCCCTCTACGGTAGCAGATGCAAATTCATGACTGCTGAGCAAATATAAGAAAAAAATGATAGTGCATGTACAATGATAAATGGTAATTAATACTACATGTCAGTGACCAGGGAGGAGAGGGAGAGATGAGAACTACTGTAAACTAGAGTATGGCCCAAAGAGCACCATCACTCAATTCAGCTAATCATTGCTATGTGGAAAAGAAGGTTCCCTATGGTCAGATATTCCAATTTTCCAGAGGTTGAATATCTGAATTTTTGTGTGAAAATTATCAACTGTTAAATACTTGCCATTAATCCACACTTTTGAAAAACACCATGCAAGCCAAACAAAATATAACTGTAGGCCAGATTCAGAACACCAACTGGCTATTTAAAATATCTACTCTATAATTCTCTGACCTCTGGAGAAATTTAGGAATTCAGGATCCAAGTATTAAGATGAATACACTTCTCAAAACCACTGAGATAGCATTTCTTTGTTTGACAGTATTTCTTCTCACCCCTTGACTTTCACAAGTTTAAGACCCTTGATGCGCATGCAGAAGATATCTCTCATCTCCCCTTACATGGCTTTTCTTCTTATTATCATGTGGTTCTTAAGGAACATTAAGCTGGAAGTCCTTTCAATCTTAAATTTAGAAGAGCAAAGAGTTTCTAAACACTCTATTAGAAACATCCCATCAGAACTGTGTACCTAGATAATGTCAAAGTCCAAATACTCTTTTCTTGAAAACAGTCCAGGGAGTCCAAATGCTCAAAGTATCCCAGTTTTACCATCTACATTTTATTAATCTCTTTATTAAAAAGCCAAATCTATAAAATAAATGAAACTTTGAAAGGATTATCATTATGCAAACACAAGGAGAAAGAAAAAAGTAGCCAAAAATCTCAGTTATTCAAGAACTGATGAAATGCCTTTGTTCTTCCTATTACTTATCTGTCATCCAAAAGAAATAAAATAGGTGTGGTATTTATGAAATAAACACCCAGCTATCCTAAAAATAGAGATATCATTTAGTACATTACAACTTGGGATATTGCATTGTAATGGAAATTAAAAGTTTGTTATTAAATACTGTACTTCATTATTAATTTTCTCTATTACCCAGAATTCATCTATGCATGACTTTATCACAATCCAATAAAAATGAAAATATTGACCTTAAAGTTTACTAAGGATAAAGTAAATGATAAAAATTAGACATGTTCAAAATCAAGTTATTAACAAAATAATGTATCACAAATAGTTTAAACAGAGCAATGTGCAAATGGCCTAAAGATGACCAGCATGTGCATTTTTTGCTTAGTCTTGTATTTGAGAATTCAAGATCGTTTCAGAAATAAATAATATAACCAAATTTGCTGTCATTATAATAAAAGAAAATGTTAAATACTCTTGCTATTCCTTGGATTTTTCTCTCTCTGTTTTTGTATTTGTTGTTGTTGTTGTAGTTTGTTTGTTTGTTTGAGATGGAGTTTCGCTCTTGTTCCCCCGGCTGGAGTGCAATGGTGCGATCTCGGCTCACCGCAACTTCCGCCTTCCGGGTTCAAGCGATTCTCTTGCCTCAGCCTTCTGAGTAGCTGGGATTACAGGCGTGCACCACCACGCCTGGCTAATTTTGTATTTTTTCAGTAGAGACGGGGTTTCTCCATGTTGGTCAGGCTGGTCTCAAACTCCCGACCTCAGGTGATCCACCCGCCTCAGCCTCCCAGTGGACTTTTCTCTTTAGAACCAGAATGTGTGAAGACTCAAAGTAAGAAGAAAGAATTTTCTGAGTCATTAAATCATATAACCCTGATATCTCTTGATAAAGCAAAATTTAACCTTGTGTTTTAGAAAAAAACATGATAAAATCTAAATGTTACCAGAATATCTTCTACTTTCATGCTTACAGTCATAATGTGAGGTGGAGGGGAAGTCAGAATTCTAAATCTCTGATGACACCTCTATCTTCCCTAGTAGACTACAAGCTGCTTTAGGGCAGGACCCATGTCTGTTTTACGTATCGTTGCATACCCAGGACCTAGTACATGGTTAGGTATACAACAAGCATTTTAATAAATACTCAAAATAAATAGGTACATTATTTGCTAATAACTATGCCATACACTTTGCTAAATATTTTATTCAGTATGGTCACAAAATGGTATTTCTGATTAATTAAATAATATTGCTAATAGAGTTATTCTCCTTCAATTAGAGACAGCCTTAAAAAAAAAAAAAAAAGACTGAATTTGGACTGACTTGAGTTTAATTCTTAGATCTGCCATTTACTGTTACTTAACCTCTCTGAGCTTCAGTTTCCTCATCTATAAAACTGCCTGAGTAACACTGCCTATCTCATTAAAGATGGCAAGAGGACTCATAGAAAGCACATGGGAAGAATGTGGCAGACCACATGGTCAAAAATGGTAGTTACTATCATTTTGAATAGACAACAATTTTTTATGTAACTAAACTATAAAATGAATATCAGGCTGGGTGCGGTGGTTCACACCTGTAATTCCAGCACTTTGGGAGGCCAGGATATCAAGACCATCTTGGCTAACACAGTGAAACCCCGTCTCTACTAAAAATACAAAAAAATTAGCCGGGTGTGGTGGTGGGTGCCTGTAGTCCCAGATACTCAGGAGACTGAGGCAGGAGAATGGTGTGAACCCAGGAAGCAGAGCTTGCAGTGAGTCAAGATCACATCACTGCACTCCAGCCTGGGCAACAGAGTAAGGCTCTGACTCAAAAAAGAAAAAAAACAGAGTTTTTTTTTATTCATTCAGGTCATCCTTCAAGATCTTTCTGAGTTTTTAGTTTGAATTAATAACAACAACAAAACAATAGAAATGACTGTTAGCAGAGACCTAAATCTAGAATTCCCTATAACAAAGATCCTTCTAATGCACTGAAATACTATACACCAGGCACCTGCATGACAAGCACATGAAACAGACAAAAACTCCTAAAGGAGTTTATAGTTGGCATGGGGTACACAGACAATTAGCAATAAACATAATATATGTGTCTTTTCCCATTTGTGCTGCTATGACAAAATACCCGAGACTGGGTGATTTATAAAGAACAGAAATTTATTTTTCACAGTTCTGGAAGCTGCGAAGGCCAAGATTAAGGCACAGACAGGATCAGTGTCAGGTGAAGTTCAATTCTTCATAGAAGGCGCCATCTAGGTGTTCTTACATGGTGGAAGGGATGGGAGGGCAAAAGGGCAAACTGTCTCTGAAGCCTCTTTTGTAAGGGTATTCCATTCATGTGGGTGTAAGGGTATTCCACTCATGAACTTAATCACTTCCCCAAAGCCCCCACCTCTTAATACCATCACAAGGAGGATTAACTTCCAACATGAAGCTTGGAGGGAACATATTCAAACCATATCAATAAGGTATGCCCACAAATGATAAGTGCTATTAAAAGAGAGAAGACAGACTAAGGGAAGATAGGAAGTACATGGTGGTTGAGATTATAATTTCAAATTGGGTAGTCAAAGTAGGTCTCACTAGGAAAAGGATATTTAGGGGAAGATTTAAAGGTGGCAAAGAACGTGACTATATTATTCTAAAAACATATGCATAATCAATCATTTTTAAATGTGTGAATTATTAATTTTCTAAATATTCTAACTAATTATCTAATTATTAATCCTCATTTTTGGTTGGTAGGCTATTTATTGCTGCATCAATTTCAGAAGTTGTTATTGGTCTATTCAGGGATTCAACTTCTTCCTGGTTCAGTTTTGGGAGGGTGTATGTGTCCAGGAATTTATCCATTTCATCTAGATTTCCTAGTTTATTTGCATTGAGGTGTTTATAATATTATCTGATGGTTGTATTTCTGTGGGGTCAGTGGCGATATCCTCTTTAACATTTTTTATTGTGTCTACTTGATTCTTCTTTCTTTTTTTCTTTATTGGTCTAGCTGGCAGTCTATCTATTTTATTAATTTTTTTCCAAAAAAAAAATGGCTCCTAGATTCATTGACTTTTTGAAGGGCTTTTCATGCCTCTATCTCCTTCAGTTCTGCTCTTATCTCAGTTATTTCTTGTCTTCTGCTAGCTTTGGGGTTTGTTTGCTCTTGGCTCTCTAGTTCTTTTAGTCATGATGTTAGGGTATCAATTTGAGATCTTTCTGGCTCTTTGATGTGGGCATTTAGTGCTATAAATGTCCCTCTTAACACTGCTTTAGCCACATCCAGAGATTCTGGTACATTGTCTCTTTGTTCTCATTGGTTTCAAAGAACTTCTTGATTTCTGCCTTAATTTCATTATTTACCCAGGAATCATTCAGGAGCAGGTTGTTCAATTTCCATGTAGTTGTGTGGTTTTGAGTGAGTTTCTTAATCTTGAGTTCTAATGATTGCACTATGGTCTGAGAGACTGTTACGAATTCAGCTCTTTTGCATTTGCTGAGGAGTGTTTTACTTCCAATTACATGATCAATTTTAGAGTACGTGCCACATGGAGCTGAGAAGAGTGTACATTCTCTTGTTTTCAGGTGGAAAGTTCTGTAGATATCTATCAGGTCCACTTGATCCAGAGCTGAGTTCAAGTCCTGAATATACTTGTTAATTTTCTATCTCAATGATCTGTCTAATATTGACAGTGGGGTGCTGAGTGTCCCATTATTATTGTGTGGGAGACTAAGTCTCTTTGTAGGTCTCTAAGAACTTGTTTTATAAATCTGAGTGCTCCTGTATTGCATGAATATATATTTAGGATACTTAGCTATTCATGTTGAATTGATCCCTTTACCATTATGTAATGCCCTTCCTTGTCTTTTTTGATCCTTATTGGTTTAAAGTCTATTTTATCAGGAACTAGAATTGCAACCCCTGATTTTTTCTGCTTTCCATTTTCTTGGTAAATTTTCCTCCATCCCTTTATTTTGAGCCTATGTGTGTCTTTGCACATGAGATGGGTCTCTTGAATACAGCACACCAGTGGGTCTTGATTCTTTATCCCAGCTTGCTACCAAAAAAAGCCCAGGAGTAGACAGATTTACGGCTGAATTCTATCACAGGTACAAAGAGGAACTGGCACCATTTCCTCTGAAATTCTTCCAAGCAACTGAAAAGGAGGAACTTCTCCCTAACTCATTTTATGAGGCCAGCGTCATCCTGATACCAAAACCTGGCAGAGATACAACAATAACAAAAAAATACTTGAGGCGAATATCCCTGATGAACGTCGCTGGAAAAATCCTCAATAAAATACTGACAAATCAAATCCAGCAGCACAGCAAAAAGCTTATACAGCACAATCAAGTCAAATTCCTCCTTGGGATGCAAAGCCGGTTCAACATATGTAAATCAACAAATGTAATTCACCACGTAAACAGAACTAAAGAGAAAAACCATAGTTATCTCAATAGATGCAGAAAAGGCTTTTGATAAGATTCTATATCCCTTCATGTTGAAAACCCTCAATAAACTAGGTATTGATGGAATATGCCTCAAAATAATAAGAGCCATTTATAACAAGCCCACAGCCAATATTATATAAAATCTGCAAAAACTGGAAGCATTCCCTTTGAAAACCAGCACAAGACAAGGATGTCCTCTCCCACCACTCCTATTCAACATAGTATTGGAAGTTCTGGAGTGGCAATCAGGCAAGAGAAAGAAATAAAGGGTATGCAAATAAGAAGAGAAGAAGTCAAATTGTCTTTGTTTCTAGATGACATAATCTACATCTAGAAAACCCCACTGTCTCAGCCCAAAAGCTTCTTAAGCTAATTAGCAACTCCAGCAAAGACTCATGATACAAAATCAGTGTGCAACAATCACAAGCATTCCTATACACCAAAAACAGACAAGCAGAAAGCCAAATTGTGAATGAACTCCCATTCACAATTGCTACAAAGAAAATAAAATACCTAGGAATACAGCTAACAATTCAAGTGAAGGACCTCCTCAAGAAGAACTATAAACCACTGCTCAAGGAAATAAGAGAGGATACAAATGGAAAAACATTCCATGCTCATGGATAGGAAGAATCAATATGGTTAAAATGGCCATATTTCCCAAAGTAATTTATAGATTCAATGGTATTCCCATTAAACTACCATTGACATTCTTCACAGAATTAGAAAAAACTACTTTGAAATTCACATGGAACCAAGAATCCTAAGCAAAAAGAACAAAGCTGGAGACATCACACTACCAGACTTCAAACTATACAAGACTACAGTAACCAAAACACCATGGTACTGGTACAAAAACAGACACAGAGACGAATGGAACTGAATAGAGACCTCAGAAATAAGACTGCACATCTAGAACCATCTGATCTTTGATAAACCTGACAAAAACAAGGAATAGGGAAAAAATTCCCTATTTAACAAATGGTGCTGGGAAAACCAGCTATCCATATGCAGAAAAATGAAACTGGACACCTTCTTTATACCTTATAAAAAAATTAACTCAAGATGGGTAAAGACTTAAATGTAAAACCCAAAACTATACAAACCCAAGAAGAAAATCCAATGACATTCAGGACATAGGCATGTCAAAGCAATTGCAACAAAAGCAGAAATGACAATTGGGATCTAATTAAACTAAAAAGCTTCTGCACAAAAAAAGAAACTATTATCAGAGTGAACAGACAACTTACAGAATAAGAGAAAATTTTTGCAATCTATCCATCTGACAAAGATCTAGTAACCAGAATCTATAAGGAACTTGAACAAATTTACAAGAAAAAAAAAAAAACCATTGAAAAGTGGGCAAAGGACATGAACAGACACTTCTCAAAAGAAGACATTTATGTGGCCAACAAACATTAAAAAAAAGCTCAACATCACTGATCACTAGAGAAATGCAAATAAAAACTACAATGAGATACCATCTCTCATTGGTCAGAATGGTGATTATTAAAAAGTCGAGAAACAACAGATACTGGTGAGGCTGTGGAGAAATAGGAACATTTTTACACTGTTGGTGAGAATGTAAATTAGTTCAACCATTGTGGAAGACAGTGTGGTGATTCCTCAAAGACCTAGAACTAGAAATACCATCTGACCCAGCAATCCCATTACTGGGTATATACCCAAAGAAATATAAATTATTCTATTATAAAGATACATGCACATGTATGTTCACTGCAGCACTATTCACAATAGCAAAGACATGGAATCAACCCAAATGCCTATCAATGATAAAATGGATAAAGAAAATGTGAGTACATATACACCATGGAATACTATGCAGCCATGAAAAGGAAAGAGATCATGTCTTTTGCAGGGATATAGATGGATCTAGAAACCATTATCCTCAGCAAACTAACACAGGAACAGAAAACCAAACACCATATATTCTCACTTATAAGTGGGAGCTGAAAAACAAGAACGTATGAACACAGGGAGGGGAACAACATACTCTGGGGCCTGTAGGGGTGGGGGTAATGGGGGAGGGAGAACATCAGGATAAATATGTGATGGTTAACACTGTCAACTTGATTGGATTGAAGAATACAAAGTATTGATCCTGGGTGTGTCTGTGAGATTAACATTTGAGTCAGTGGGCTGGGGAAGACAGACCCACCCTTAATCTGGTGGGCACAATCTAATCAGGTGCCAGCGAATATAAAACAGTCAGAAAAATGTGAAAAGGAGAGACTGGCCTAGCCTTCAGCCCACATCTTTCTCCCGTGCTGGATGCTTCTTACCTTCAAATGTCAGACTCCAAGTTCTTCAGTTTTGAGACTCAGACTGGCTCTCCTTGCTCCTCAAGCTTGCAGATAGCCTATTGTGGGACCTTGTGATCGTGTAAGTTAATACTTAGTACACTCCCATATATATGTATATATATCCTATTAGTTCTGTCCCTCTAGGGAACCCTAATACAAATACCTCATGCACGTGGGGCTTAATACCTAGGCGATGGGTTGATAGATACAGCAAACCACCATGGCACATGTTTACCTATGTAACAAACTTGCATGTCCTGCACATGTATCCTGGAACTTAAAATAAAATAAAAAGAAATCCTAATTTTAATCATATTTTTTTCCTTACTCTTTCTTACTTGAAAATTTCTTTTTATGTAATTGATGAGAAATGATGATGGAAAAGTAAAAAAGAACACTGTCATTTAGTGAGCACTCGATAAATATATTTTAAATAAATATCTTATAAGAGGCCAATTAAAGTAGCATGTCTGAATTTTAGAGATGAACGTTCACCAACTTAAGTATCTTTTTGAAATAATTCATCTAATAATGTCGTCTCTCTAAAATCACTTAACAAAACATGACCAATCTTTTAGTGTAACATACAAATATGACTATCATCCTAAGTAGACCAGAAGACTTGTAGTTCTGGTGGAACAAGTAACCATACACTATGCATGTTTCTATAGAAAAGCATGATAAGAAGATACTTAGGAGTAATTACATGGATTTTTCAGTAGTACTCAAATCTCTGTTTTGTGCTCCAGAAATAAGAAACTATACATCCAGACCATCTAAATAATAAAAAAGCAAGAAAAATAAAGAAACAATAAAAATCACACAAAGTTAGAAATGTTCAACAGAGAAAAATCAATCATAAAATAGAGCTATGCACTCTTTACCAGTTCTGAAAAATGTTCAAGCTGAATTGTAAAATAAATGTTCAAATATTTTAATATCCTCTCCAACAGATTTCAGTATTTCCCTGAACCAATTTTATGAACATGTAATTTATATTTCTGTGTCAAACACCTGCATGTTATAAATATATTAGCACAAAAACCTATTTTGAGGATTTTATTAAATCAGAAGTATGTACTAGTGCGCTTCCATTTAGTTGAAGAAGTTAATACAAGAGTTGCTGGCTAGTTATGGTACAAAACTGAGCCAGGAAAAACATTCATTTATTTATATACTGTAGCACCTGAAAATGTTTCATTTACACTGTGCCCAGAACCTCAAAATTTATCAAATAAATTTCCAGATTCTCCCATCCAAGTAAAGGCTACATTTCCAAAGACACTGTAAAAGTTAGGTTAATTTTTAAAATAAAAAAATTAGCAGTACGTAATTGTATCTAAAAACAAAAGAAGTTATACTTTGTAAATGATGAAAATAATAATAATGTATAGAAGATTTTTTAAAATAAAATATCTTACACAAAAATTGAGGAAATAATAATCCAAAGAAAATTTTATGCAAAAAACAAATATCAAGAACTGTATATGATACAGCTAAAAGCCAGAGGCCCCAAGCACAAAACAAGCTTATGTTATTGTAACAAACATGTAAGAAGACCTGAAATTTTTTATTTTAAAATTACTATTTATTTATAGTACTTAGAATCAGCCTGTTTGTTTAATATGAAAAAAAAATTATGTCATCAGATCATGGAGGATGGGAGGCAGGACTAGATTGCAACTTTGACTCAACAGACAGAGCATGTGGAGGCTCACATGGTGATTTTTTTCTCCAGAATGACTACAGGAATAAATTAGGAAACCTGAAAGGACCCACAGAGCCTCTGAAGGAAGCAGGTTGCTCCTGCAGGACCTGGGAGAACCCTCAATACTGTGAGTGCCCAAATTTTTGGAAATGGGAAAGGGAGATCATCTGCCCCCGAACACACGCCCCCACTGGGGAAACTGAAGGTCTAGATTATGGGAGAAGATTCTGACCATATCTGGAGCTGACTCTATTTAGAGCTGAGCAAAATATAGGGGTAGAGGAAGCAGTGGGAAAAGCCCTGTGAGCTCACTGGGCCTCCTAGAAAACCATTTCTGCCTGGCCTCACAGGGGTCCTTTGGCAGGGCAGCTAGAGGCACTGGGAAAAGGCCACAGAGAGAAGGAATCTCCAGCTGAACTTTTTAACAATTTGAACTGATTGAGAAGTCTCTTGGCCAGAACTCAGGGGAGGGCATGAGTCTGGTGTGCAGACTCCACAGCAAGGGGAAGAAGGAAAGCCATACTTGCTTTTGCAGCTGGGAGGTAGATAGCCTGGGGCAAGTTCTCAGCCCCGCTCCTCCACTGCCCAGAAACAGACCTGGTGCTGTTGGGGAGAGGGGCACAGTGGGAGTGAGACCCGCCCTTCAGATTGTGTGAGAGCTGGTGAGGCCTGTGACTGCCAGCTTTCCTCCACTTCCCTGACAACCTGCATGACACAGTAGAGGCAGCCATAATCCTCCTAAGAAAATAACTCCATTGGCCTAGGAACCTCCTCCCATCCCCCACAGCAGCTACACCAAGACTCGCCCAAGGACAATCTGAGCTCACACATGCCTCGTCCTACCCCCACCCAATCCATCAACTGCCCATGGGCTGAGGAGTGCGGGCGTGTGGCACGGGACTGGCTGGCGGGCGGGCGGGGCACTGGACTGGCCGGCAACCCCTCTCGCAGCCCCCATGCGGGATCCACTAGATGAATGGAATCCTGAGTCGGGTGGGGACTTGGAGAACTTTTATGTCTAGCTGGAGGATTGTATATGCACCAATCAGCACTCTGTATCTAGCTAATCTGGCGGGGACTTGGAGAAGTATTGTTAAATGGCTTTAATATTAATAATTAATTTTAAGTGTGCATAATCATATATTTAAAATAATTATCCATCATTAATAATGGTATCCTATTAATAGTGTCATTGATAATTATTAAAATCGATCATTGATGTTTAATAATTAATCATATTATTACTCCTAATACCACAGGGGGTGTACACCTACCTGTGATGTCGTTCCTAATATCCAGGGACAGAGAGCATGATTTTAGTTTTAATAACACAATTGGTGTACACTCACCCTGGGACACTGATCCTAATATCCAGGGGGGTAGAGTATGACATGACTCCTAACATAGCAATGAATGGACAGCCACCCAGTGATATTGCTCCTAATATTAATGGAAAAAGCTTATGGTATTACTCCCAATATCGCAGGCAGGGTACAGCTCTTCTGTGAGCTGTACCTTCTCTTCTAGTATCCAGAGGGGGAGAGGATGATAATAATTCCAGTATCGCAGGCTGTGTTCACCCACCCTGTGATATTGTTATTAATATCCTGGAAGGGAGAGAATGATATTACTCCCCTTAGAGCGTGGTGTACTCCCAGCCTGGGATATTGTTCCTGGGATATTGTTCCTAATATCCATGGAGGGGAGAGGCTAATATTACTCCCAATATGGCAGCAGATGTACATCACCCTGTGATATTCTTTATATTCCAAGGCTGAGAGGCTGATGTTAATCCCAGTGTCACAGACACTGTCCACCCCCATGTGATACTCTTCCTGATATCCGAAAGGGGAGAAGATGGTATTAATCCCTGTATCGCAGGAGGTGAACACCCACTCTGTGATATCTTTCCTAATATGCAGGGGGAGAGAGGATAATATTATTCCCAATATTGCAGAAGATGTACACGCCCCCCACCGTGATATTGTCCTTAATTTTCCAAGGCACGGAAGATGATGTTACTCCCAATATCACAGAAAGTGTACCCCCCCCCAGTGATGTTGTTCCCATGATCCAGCAGGGAAGAGGATATTACTTTCAATATTGCAGGGGGTGTACACGCCCCTGGTGATACTGATTCTAATTTCCACCTGGGAGAGGATGATATTACTCCCAATATCACAGGGGTTATAAACACTCCTTTGATATTGTTCCTAATATCTAGGCGGGGAGAGGGTGATATTCCTCCCTATATTGCAGAGGGTATACACCCATCTTTGACACTGTTCGTAATGTCTCGAGAGGGAGATGATGTTACTCACAAAATCATAAACACGCTGTGTGTCCACTGTGGATCCTAATATCCAGAGAGGGATATTACTCCCCAAGTCGCGGGGGGTGTCCATCCCACCTGTCACATTGTTTCTTATACCCAGGGAGGAGAGGATGATATCACTACCAATATCGAAGAAGTGTACATACCCCCTGTGATATGGTTCCTAATATCCACGTTGGGAGACAATGATATTACTCTCAATATCACAGGGGTTGTCCATACTGCCTGTAATATTTTTCCTACTATCCAGAATAAGACAGACAGTACTCCCAACAGTGCAGGGGGTGTCCCCCCTCGCCATGTGATATTGTTCTCAAGAGCTAAAGGAAGATAATATTATTCTTTGTACTGCAGGGGGTGTACACCCACCTGTGATATTGTTCCTAATATCCAGGGAGGGAGAGCATATTACCCCCAATATCGCCATGGGTGTACACCCACTTTGTGATACTGCTCCTAATATCCAGGGGGTAGAGTATGACATTATTCCCAATAGAAGAGTGGGTGTACATGCACCCGGGGATAATGCTCCTAATATTCAGGGAAGGGGAAAATGATATTATGCCCAATATTGCAGAGAGTGAACAACGCTTCTGCGATATTGTTCCTAACATCCGGAGGGGGAGAGGATGATATTACTTTCAAAATCACAGGCTGTGTACACCTACCCTGTGATACTGTTCCTAAAATCTAGGAAGGGAGAGGACGGTATGACGTTCCATAGAGCAGGAGCTGTACACCCTGCCACCACGCCTGGCTAATTTTTTGTATTTTTAGTAGAGACGGGGTTTCACCGTGTTAGCCAGGATGGTCTCGATCTCCTGACCTCGTGTGGCAGAGTGAGTTCACCTGGGCAACAGAGCGAGACTCCATCTAAAAAAGAAAGAAAGAAAGAGAGAAAGAAAGAAAGAGAGAAAGAGAGAAAGAGAGAAAGAAAGAAAAGAAAGAAAGAAAGAAAGAAAGAAAGAAAGAAAGAAAGAAAGAAAGAAAGAAAGAAAGAAAGAAAGAAAGAAAGAAAAAGAGAAAGAGAAACAATATAAGCCAAATTCACTCAAAAGAAATAAAAACAAGATGACAAGTCAATGGCACTGAAAACAGAAAATCAACAGAAGAACTCAATAGAACAATAGTTGTTTCTTCATAAAGATCAACAAAATTGGTAGCTATCAAGCCAGGCTAACAAACAAAAAAGAAATCACACAAATTACTGTAAGGTGAGTACAAAAGTAACGGCAGTTTTTGCATTCTTGGAATTTGCTGTTTGATACTGGAATACCCTCTTAAATAAATGTGGTTATGTTATTCATCATTTTAATGGGCACTTCTTGCTTTTTTTTTTTTTTTTTTTTTTTTTTTTTTGCTAATGACTTGTTACTTATTTATTTTAGACTATGGAAATGATGTCAGACAAAAAGGAAATTCAAGGGACTTTCTTATTCGAGTTCAAAATGGGTCCTAAAGCAGGGGAGACAACTCACAACATCAATGCATTTGGCCCAGGAACTGCTAATTAATGCACAGCACAGTGGTTCAAGAAGTTTTGCAAAGGAGGCAAGAGCCTTGAAGATGAGGAGCATAGTGGGCAGCCACCAGAAGCTGATAACGACCAATTGAGAGCAACCACTGAATTCGATCCTCTTACAGCTACACGAGAAGTTGGCAAAGAACTGAATGTTGACCATTTTATGGTCATCCGGCATTTGAAGCCAATTGGAAAGTTGAAAAAGCTTGATAAGTGGGTGCCTCATGGGCTGACCAAATATTTTAAAAATCATGCTTTTGAAGTGTCATCTTCTCTTATTCTATGAAACAACAATGAACCATTTCTTGATCAGATTGTGACATGCCATGAAAAGTGGATTTCATACAAGAGCCAGCTCAGTGGTTGGACTGAGAAGCTCCAAACCACTTCCCAAAGTCAAACTTGCACCAAAAAAAGTCATGGTCACTATTTGGTGGTCAGCTGCCGGTCTTCTGATCCACTACAGTTTTTGAATCCTGGTAAAATCATTACATCTGAGAAGTATGCCAAGCTAATCAATGAGATGCACGCAAAACTGCAGCACCTGGAGCCGGCACTGGTCAACAGAAAGGGCCTAGTTCTCCACAACGCCTGACCACATGTCATACAACCAGGGCTTCAAATTTGAATAAACTGGGCTATGAAGTTTTGCCTCATCTGCCATATTCATCTGACCTCTCACCAACCAACTACCACTTCTTTAAGCATCTTGACAACTTGTTGCAGGGAAAACACTTACACAACCAGCAGGATGCAGAAAATGCTTTCCAAGAGTTCATCGAACCCTGAAAGCATAGAATAAACAAGTTTATTTCTCATTGGCAAAAATGTGTTCATTGTAATGGTTTCTTTTCTTTTTTTTTTTTTTTAGACAGAGTCTCACTCTGTCGCCCAGGCCAGAGTGCAAAGGTGCAATCTCGGCTCACTGCAACCCCTGCCTCCTGGGTTCAAGAGATTCTCCTGCCTCAGCCTCTTGAGTAGCTGGTATTACAGGCACATGCCACCATGCCCGGCTAATTTTTGTATTTTTAGTAGAGACGGGATTTCACCATGTTGGTCAGGCTGGTCTCAAACTCCTGACCTCCTGATCTGCCTGCCTCAGCCTCCCAAAGTGCTGGGATTACAGGCGTGAGCCACTGCACCCAGCCCATTGTAATGGGTTCTATTTTGATTAATAAAGATGTGTTGCAGCCTAGTTATAAAAATTTAAAATTCATGGTCCAAAACCACAATTACTTTTGCACCAACCTAATTATATAAGAATTAAAAGAGGCCTTTATATTAGAGAGCCCATGGATGATAAAGTAATACAGAATATTACAATCTCCATAACCCACAAACTTGGTAACTTAGACCAACTGGATGAATTAAAAGACACACTCGATTAATACTAAAACACAGGAGAAACAGGTAATCTAAATATATTTATATCTATTAATAAAATGGAATCATTACCTAATAACCTTACAGAAAACTTATATATTCCAAAAATCTGACATTCTGTCATGTTATTCTAACTGGTGGGATTCGGAGATTTCCATTTTGATAAGAACATAGGTGAGTCGCACACACTTAATTTTAGTGCTCATTGGTCAGGAAACCTATGTCCACTATAGGATACTGCAGAACGATGCGTTATGGAGAATTTAGGCAAGATAATATGATTTTCAGAGTTAAAGAAAGACAACCTGTTTTATGTAGTAATTCCTAATAATATCATAAAGGATACCATATTTAAACTTTGGGGTATCCCCAGGTATAATTCTTATTGGAGACACATGTGAATTTCAGACATGGAGGCTTCCCAACTTTGGTGGCTTTCAACAAATGTGGAAGTTAATTCACAACCTATTTTGTGGAAGCATAAAATTCAATGAGCAGTCATTGAACCTTTTATTTTAAATATTATTTTTGTAAACTTTGCATTTCCAATTAGGTGAAATTTTAAACCTGTTTCAGTTCTTGTTCACTGCCCCCCCCCCTCCCCGAGATGGAGTCTTGCCCTGTCACCCAGGCTGGAGTGCAGTGGCATGGTCTCCACTCACTGCAACCTCCACCTCCCAAGTTCGAGCAATTCTCCTGCCTCAGCCTCCCAAGTAGCTGGGATTACAGGTGTCCGCCACCACATCTCACTAATTTTTGTATTTTTAATAGAGATGTGGTTTCCCCATGTTGGTCAGGCTGGTCTTGAACCCCTGACCTTGTGATCTGCCCACCTCGGCCTCCCAACGTGCTCAGATTACAGGCCTGCACCACCGTGCCCGGCCTCTCCACTCTTTTTAGGTGGAGGGGAGTAAGGGTTGCTTTAAGTTAGGAGGGACTCCCATGTACCCAACCCATTTGTGTAAATTTCTTCCTTCAGAGTTCTTCAAATCAGCATCACCATTGTTAAAGGCCTCCCACATGGTAATAATTGTGCTACCGGGTTTTATGAACATGAAGTTTATGTTTGGCTGAATTAACCTCCTTGCTGTGGCACAAGGGGGCCATAGGTGTTTTCACCAATTATGAAGCAGGTTCACTGTGCAATGGCTACCAACTTTTCTGAGTACAATGAGACCAAACACATTCATACATAAATTCCATGAAGTGAAAGTATTACTTACAAATAGCAAACAAAAGACAACAGAAGTCTAGGATTCAATATGAACCGCTACCACAAGATCAGGAAGGCTACCCAGAGCAGACTGACGGAGTTTTGACTGTAAATGCTTCACTTGCACTACAACTGAGGGACCCCAGAAAGCAGCCCACCTTGGGTTTTCTTCTGGGATGTGGTTTGCTAGACACAAGCGTTAAAGGCCATTCTGTTTCGAGCAGGGACTATAACAGAACCTGGGCTGTTCTGACCAATGTCACTTGATTATCAGGATATTGCATTCCCAGTATATCATACAGTTATCTTGAGAACTACCAGTAAGACAGGGAGGAAAATGGCCCTGCACCTTTAAAACTGAAGGATCAGGATATTTGTTGTGACAGAGGCACAGACAGTAGCGACAGAGTGTTCTTGTGAGCCATCTACTAGTTCTCTTGACCGGAGCATGACACCTGACTGCTTTTCTCTTTCCTTTCAATGGAAACTGTTTCAGAATATTTTGAATATTTTGAGTTTCTACATCTATAGAGTTGCAGCACATGATCACTGGCAGTGTAGACTCTCTGCGTGGTTGAAGGAAAGAGTTCAGGAGCCCATCAACCCACATTGTAGGAGACCACCACCTAACCCTCCAGAGAGTGCCACTCCATCTTCCTGGGGTTAGCTCCACATGCAGTAAGGCTATTATGTCTAAGGCCATCAAGACTTGCAGTCCGAAGATTAGACTTTTGACATGCTGATAAGCAGCAGTGATAAGAAAAGCCCACACACTGGCTAGGAATTTTTTAATGAAAGTAGCTGAGACGCTTCTTCATATGCTTCGGTAGGGGCTAATATCAAACTCTTTCTTCCCATTTTCTTTACTCATCAGTGCCTGAACCATGAGGCACCATAGATGTACACCTCATCAGGAGGGTGTATGGGACAGCAGCAAGGGGAGCAGCAGCACAAGAAACAAACAAGGCCACTACTTCTGCCTACATAATAACTATTGCCTTGGAGTGTACAATAATTAATAATGTTCAAGTGGCTGCCCTAAGCATACAGAGATGGTGACCAGAGTAGATGCAGGGACTACAGAGATACAGTCTGATTCTTGCTAATTAGGACTTAAGTGTTGGCTTATGCGCTATGCTTTTGTGCATTAATAAGCCAGGGCCTCAAAACTGCCTGCTAAGCACAGGCCAAATGTCATGCTGGGGTGCAATTAAATATTCATGTCTAGGAGATGACAGCATTTTAGTGTGAGAGAAGATGACAACACCTGAAGACCACAAAACACTGTGCAGACCAAAGGGAAGGCCCATTGTCAGCTCACGGTTCTGACCCAGGTGACTGCTGATGTGTTACGGAACCGTCAGCCGACAGCAGGTAGGTCAAGTTGAGCAGGTGTCCTGCATGTGGGCTGGTCCATTCCATTTTTGTTGCCAATTGTTTCAATAGCGTCTCATGCACCCCACTGGTGAGGAAGGAATTAGCACCCTACTTTTACTGGCACCGTTAAATGCATAACATCTATTACTAAACAGATAAGCCAGACATCCGTTATTAATTACATATAGGAGGGTGGTGTAAGCTCCCACAGGCCCAAACAGGGATTAACTTGGGAGCAGAGAGTGGTATAGCATTAAAAAAGTGAGGATGCTCCTTTTTTTTCGAGACAGAATCTCGCTCTGTCACCCTTGCTGGAGTGCAGCAGTGTGATCTCGGCTCACTGCAAGCTCCGTCTTCCAGGTTCATGCCATTGTCCTGCCTCAGCCTCCCTAGAAGCTGGGACTACAGGCCCCCACCACCACGCCTGGCTAATTCTTTGTATTTTTAGTAGAAACGGGGTTTCACCGTGTTAGCCAGGATGGTCTCAATCTCCTGACCTCATGATCCGCCCGCCTCGGCCTCCCTAAGTGCTGGGATTACAGGCGTGAGCCACCGCGCCCAGCCGAGGATGTTCCTTTGTTCCTACAGGAGTATGTGATTGGTTTGCCTGTTGGCTGGTAGGGAACTGAATCATGTGACACTGACTGGTAAGACTGCAATACTGTAAAACACAATATGTAAACTATAATACCGTAATGGTGTAATACTATCTACTACAATACCAAAGGCATTGATGAAAAGCCCAACACTATCATATGTGACTGACAGACTGAATGCTTCCTCCCTCAGATTGGTTACAACATATTGTCCTATCACAGTTCTCTCTCCTTCATTCAAAGTGAATGATCCAAATAACAGACAGAAATAATAAAGAGTAAAGGGCAACAAAGGCAAAGAACTCATGAGATGATACTCTATGGTAAAACTTCATGTACTTAGGAATTAATACCAACTCATTATTAGCAAAAAATGAACATCTTTACATCAAGAGTAGTTTTTCCTTTAATAAAGGTGGAATGTGTATAATGGACAAGAGAAAATCAAAATTTGCCAAATGAGGCTAGTAAGATAATCCCAACAAGTTACAATCATTATTCACTGGTCCATTAATCACAGGACAATACATACAATTGAAACTTACCTGACCAGGTGCAGTGGCTCATGTCTGTAATCCCAGCACGTTGGGAGGCCGAGGTGGGCAAAGCATGAGGCCAGGAGTTCAAGACCAGCCTAGCCAACATGACAAAATCCTGTCTCTACTAAAAATACAAAGAATTAGCTGGACGTAGTGGCGGGCACCTGTAGTCCCAGCTACTCAGGAGGCTGAGGCAGGAGAATCACTTAAACCCAGGAAGCGGAGGTTGCAGTGAGCCGAGATTACACCACTATACTCCAGCCTGGGCAACAGAGTGAGACTCCATCTCAAAAAAAAAAAAAAAAAAAAAAAAAAAGAAAAAGAAAAAAATTAAACTTACCTACATATTAGAAAAACATCAAAATTCAACCATGAACCCAGCACATTATCAAATGAATAGACAAAAATTCTACCAACAAACTTAAGAAAATATCATTATCTATGAAATTCAAGTACTACTGCTTAAAGAGCATTTACAGAACTCTCACCTCAAAGTTTCCCTGCAAAACAAGGTGAAATGCATACTCAAGACTCTTTAAGAATGAGCCACTGATAAAAACAATATACTTGTAACTTGTGTAACATTTCATACATTTTTTTTTTTTCAAGCACCGCACGATAATTAATTTGCATCAGGCTTTCCAAATTAGAAAAGTTTCACTTATAGAACTTCTTTCCGGTGGGAGTTTTCACATGACTTTTCAAGTAAATGTTAAAACTGAAAATATTCTTGCAGTTTCTAAACTATTAAGAGTTTTAATCCTGTGTACGTTCTTGTATTTACAAGGTCCAGCCAGCTACAGTGTGCATTTTCATATGTCCTTGAGTGGCTATGAGAGAAATGAAACATTCCCACATTCTGGACATTCATAGGGTTTTTCTCAGGAATGAGCTGATGTCTTCAAATGGAACTAACACAACTGAAGGCCTTACCACAAATTTAGATTCAAAAGGCTTTTCTCCACCCTGATTCCTCCCAAATCTTCAAAAACAGGAAAATCTGAAGGCTTGACCACATTTCCTACATTCTTAAGGTTTCTCTGCAGTGTGAGCTCTTTCATGTTTATGAGAGAATGGGAAAGAGTAAATGTTTTACCACATTTCTTACATTCAAGGTGCTTTATTATTATTATTTTTTGAGACGGGAGTCTCACTCTCTCACCAGGCTGGAGTGCAGTGGCACAACCTCAGCTCACTGCAAACTCCACCTCCTGGGTTCAAGTGATTCTCCTGCCTCTGTCTCCTGAGTAGCTGGGATTACAAACATATGCTGCCACACCCAGCTGATTTTTTATTTTTAGTGGAGACAAGGTTTCACCATGTTGGCCAGGTCTCCTGACCTCATGATCCACATGCACAGGGCTTCCCCCCAACCCCCCTGTGGCTTTTTATGTCTTGAAAATGAACTAAGACAACTGAAAAGTGCCACCATGCCCAGCTATTCTTTTTTTTTTTTTTTTTTTGGGGGACGGAGTCTCACTCTGTCGCCCAGGCTAGAGTGCAGTGGTGCGATCTCGGCTCACTGCAAGCTCCACCTCCCGGGTTCACGCCATTCTCCTGCCTCAGCCTCCTGAGTAACTGGCATGAGCCACTGCACCCAGCATTATTTTATTTTTTGTAGATACAGGGTTTCACCATGTTTCCCAGGTTGTTTCACATTGTTTTAATCCAGGCTGGTTATGAATTCCTGGGTTCAAGCAATACACACACCTTTGGGAACTGGGGCGACTGAAGGCTTGGTCACATTGTTTACATTCATAGGGTTTCTCTCCAGTATGAGTACTTCTATGGTTACAAAGGGAACTCAAATGACTAAAGGCTTTGCCACATTGTTTACATTCATAGGGTCTCTCTCCAGTATGAATGCTTCCATGGTAATGAAGGGAAGTGGAACAGCTGAAGGCTTTATCACATTTGGTACATTTATAGGGTCTTTCCCAAGTGTGAGTCCTTTCATGCGTCTTAAAAGAACAAGAAAATCCGAATGTTTTCCCACATTCCTTACATTTGTAGGGTTCCTCTCCAGTGTGGGTTCGTTCATGTATTAGACAAGAACCGGAAACAGTGAACACTTTACCACATTGTTTACATTTATAGGGTTTTTCTCCTGTGTGAGTTCTCTGATGTCTTTCAACTGAATTGAGAAAATAAAAAGCTTTCCCACATATCGTACTTTTATAAGCTGGATTTCCACTGTGCATTATCATGTGTCTTCTAACACCTGGAACAAAAACGAAGAATTTCCCACACTGTTCACATTTATATTGCTTCTCTCCATATGGTTTGTATCCTGAGTGAGCTAGGATGTGCCTATTAAGGAGGGAATGACGTACAAAGACTTTTCCACAAATACTGCATTCACATTGTTTTAATCCAGTAGAAATGTTTTCATTCAGATCAAGATTTGGAATTTGGCTGACAACTGTCCATACTGACTACCTTCTTTGCTTTCACACAGTCTCTGTACCATATGATTTCTGTAAAAAATGACAAGCACATTATTATTGGTTGGTTTAATAACTTTCTACTTGGTCTTGGACTTACACTGCTACCAATACCAGGGAAAATGCATTTTTTTTTGTTTTGTTTTGTTTTGCCATGACTGAATTATTTGAAAGTAAATGGGTTAATACTGAAAACACAGATACCACCTGCATGGCTATGACCAAAATAGTAACATTCATATACACAATTTTGTAGTACTATTTTCAAGTAAACTGTTTTCCAAACACTGACTGCTACACCAAAGTACGTTACATTTTGGGTGAAATTTTTCTAAAAAGAAATAAATTTCAAGTGACTCTTACTTGTTTTGATTGCTTGTTTTTAAGTTCATAACATGCTAAGATTCCTTCAGAGGACTTTATTTCCTCTTCTCAGTGCAAATTATCTTACATCTTTCCCAGGTTTTTCAAAGTGATCTTCAATATTCTGATCTTTCCATTTGTTTCCTAAAATGCAGACCCACAAAATTATCATGAATTATTACAAACTATAGAAACATTACTAGATTTAATGTTCATTGTACACAGTGCCCATGCATGATTTATTCACCAAATCATTCCCTTGCCACATTCCAAATCACAAATAGCACTGATGATAGGGAAATACTTCTGTAATTAAGTGAAATGTGTTGTCATTCTTACCTACAGAAGCCAGGTTCCTGCAGGTTTCCTGCATCACTTCTCTGTAGAGATTCTTCTGAGAAGAATCTAGCAAAGCCCATTCCTCGTGGGTAAAGTTCACAGCCACATCCTCAAAAGCCACGGAGTTCTAGAACATTCCACACGTGTGGATAGAAGGATGGGTGAGACTGCAGCACTGGGAATCTATACACAATTCATAAGCTGTTTACATGATTCTAAAATTTCCAAGCATTTATTCTATGACTTGATTGTCACAACTCTTACTCTGTTCACACATACTCCCTCCCACACAGCAGTACTAATGCTACAATTGAACTATTCAAAAAGGCAACAGCAAAGTGGAAACACCCATCTCATTAGAGAATCCAGGGAGTAAGATGTGCTGCTAGGAGTTACCTTTTAACTTCACTTTGTACATTTCTAGTATCTGTCATAATAAAGTCCTACCTGATGTGCGTAAGTCAGTTAATATTATCAGTCCCAAGACTACTTATTCTTAAAAATGCCTGCTCGCAAAGTTCAATCTTTGTTTGTATTAGTAACTTACATTTTGAAAGGGATTCCACCAACCTAAGTAATAAGAATGACTCACTGCATCTAATGGCTTATGCAATATATTTGCCAAAACTTTCTGCTGAAGGTCTACTATTTTGTGTCACTGCAGTGGTGCTTAGGGAACCAGACACCAACACACAGTCTGAACACTAAGTGTTCAATGAGTTTCCTTGGTAGATAATATTTTACATGTGCTGTCACTTGTTAACTGGGGAAGTGAGCCCATTCCATGTGATTACACCAAGAGACAGTAGGCTTATTAAACGTAATTGAGTAGTAAATAAAACCAATAATTGATATTTAACAATACTAATACAACAATTTTTAAAATTTCTATTGCACAATGTCAAGGCAGAAGGGAGTAAGAGGAAATATGACAGGTTTTTTAAAATGACATTAATGTCACCACTTCCAGATGCTATTCCTATGAAATCACATAAATTCCCAAATCAGGTTTTTTTAGGCAAGAAAAACTACTTTTCCATATGTAGTAAAAATGACAAATGTCTAATGATTTTTAGTAATCTAAGAAAAGAGTGATGGCTTGTCTAACATACTTCTAAGATTTTCAAACGAAAATATTCAGGACAGCACAGTATTAGCAGAGAGATGAGCAAGCAGACCAAGGGAAAAAAATGTCTTAATGACCAGCATATATATGGAAAGTTGATGAATGATAGAGTAGGCACTGTAGAATAGAAAAAGAAATCACATGCACTTTAAAACATGAGGCAAACCAGGCTGGCATCTACTTGGGAAAATGCATTGCATTCTTCTCTATTCCATGAACCATAATCAACTTATTATATATTCAAATATGAAAGATAAAACCAGAACACTTTCAGAAGTCATAGGAAGAATTTTTTTTTTATGAAAGATTAGGCAGAATTTTTTTATGTAAGAAAAAAGTGATAAAGGAACAGAAAAACTCAAACATGTTAAAATTTAGGGAATAAAAAGAAAACAGAGTGGGCCGGGCGTGGTGGCTCACGTCTGTAATCCCAGCACCTTGGAAGGCTGAGGTGGGCGATCACCTGAGGTCAGGAGGTTGAGACCAGCCTGACCAACATGGCAAAACCCCATCTTTTTTGTTTGTTTGTTTGTTTTTTGAGACAGAGTCTTGCATTGTCGCTTGGGCTGGAGAGCAGTGGCAAGATCTTGGCTCACTGCAACCTCCACCTCCCAGGTTCAAGCAATTCTCTTGCCTCAGCCTCCCGAGCAGCTGGGATTACAGGTGCCTGCCACCATGCTCAGCTAAATTTTTTGTATTTTTAGTAGAGACAGGGTTTCACCATGTTGGCCAGGCTGCTCTGGAACTCCTGACCTTGTGATCCTCCCACCTTGGCCTCTCAAAGTGCTGGGATTACAGGCATGAGCCACCATGCCAGGCCTAAAACCCCGTGTTTACTAAAAATACAAAAATTAGCTGGGTGTCGTGGTGGGTGCCTATAATCCCAGTTACTTGGGAGGCTGACAACAGGAGAATCACTTGAACCCGGGAGGCGGAGGTTGCAGTAAGCAGAGATGGCGCCACTGCACTCCAGCCAGGCTACAGAGCAAGACAGTGTCTCCAAAAAAACAAAAAACAACAACAAAAAAACCCTCAGATATCCAAATAAGAGGATACAGATGGGTCCACTGTCATAAATTCTTCACCATGCTACAAGAGGGGGACTGACATTTTGGTGAATCTTTGTAACTCATCAATTTATCTATCACACTTCTATTTCACCAGTAGCATTTACAAAGCTAAGTCCTACAGTTCCATTTGAAATTACCCTTAAAAAGAACAGATCTTTAAAACTTACTACACTCACTCTGGGGAAGAAATAAATACGAATTTTTAGCAAATAAAATACATCAGTTTACCTTGCCTCTTTGGAAATAGTATTTTTATCTTTCAAGCTGTACTGATGAAATGTATCTTACAGTCAATGAAAAACTGAAACTCAAGCGGACAAGCCTTTTCAAGGTAACAAACTCAGGGAGAGGCAGTGCTGACTCCAACACAGACCTTTCTAAGTGTCACGGCAGGCCATTCTATCCCTCGGGACACCCATCCTGTTCAGTAAAGTACTCAGTGACCACCTAGGAGGCACTGGCACTGCTCTTTGTCCTCCTATGTGCCTTAAGTGCATTTTAATATTCAGGTTCTTGCAAATCCTCTCTGGGGTGGGTTTTCCTTTGGGACAGTCTTTCTCTCTTCATAAGTCTGAGACAATCTAGAGAGCAGAAATCATTTCTGCCTTTTCCTCTCAATATCAGCATCCAATTGGCAGATCATCAATGTGTCTCCGAGGAATAAAAACTCGGGCTGGAGAAACAATTTTAATGACCTGACTTTAATGACATTACATTGTATTGTCCATTAATTTTAATGTCCTAAAATTTTAATGACCCTAAGGGGTCACCATTTTAGATGAAACTATACCAGGAGATTCCTCTAAGGCCAACAGCATCCAGCTGCTCCCCTGAGAGACTCTACCCCCTACCTCACCCTGCCCTTGGGTATGAGATGACTCCAGGGCTGATATTCACTAGACCCTCCAATAGACACGGCCACTGTGGGTGCCCTGGGTCATCCCCAGACAGTTCTAAAACGCCAGGACTAGGAAAAGACAGGATGGTGGCTGAGGACACAACACCCTGTAAAGTTTCCACGGGGGGACCTCAACCTAAAGACATTTTGGTAATATGTACACTTAGGAAAGATGAAAACAAGAGAGGCACAAAGACTTTTTTTTACAGTAGAGTGTCAGATGATTTATTCTCCGCTTTCTTCACATGTAAAATGTTCGGAAACAGAAAAATATTTTGGCCAAGGTGGCTCACGCCTGTAATCCCAGCACTTTAGGAGGCCAAGGCGGGCGATCACTTAAGGTCAGGAATTCGAAACCAACCTAGCCAACATGGCGAAACCCTGTGTCTACTAAAAATACAAAAATTAGTTGGACGTGGTGGCGGGCGCCTATAAGCCCAGCCACTTGGGAGGCTGAGGCAGGAGAATCGCTTGAACCCGGGAGTCAGAGGTTGCAGTGAGCTGAGACTGCACCATTGCACTCCAGCCTGGCGACAGGGCGAGACTCGGTCTCAAAAAAAAAAAAAAAAAAACATATATATACACACTTGTATGGTTTGCTTCCTCATTATCAAAGCCTCTCATTTACGCCCCTCCTGTGGACCCCAAACCACAAACCATGACTGCGGTACCCGGTTTATGAATCGCCGGTTGCTCAAACACGCCGTTTAACGTGTTTTAACAAAGCCTCAGGTTAATATTAGGGGGAGAAAGGTGGGACTGGAAGCTCCATGAACCACAGCTTCTCCCACGCTAGAACGACGCACACCGAGTCGGGGCTCTCCCGGATCACCCTCCCGTGGCCACCGCACTACCTGGGTGGGGGAAGCGCGGGATTTCCGAGAGGGCTCTGGTCGGCGGAAGTGGCGCCCACAGGTACAGACAGGACACAGGGGTCCTGCTGTCCGCCCCGCCGGCCCTGCACAGAAGGGGACTGAGGCCCGGCTGCGCCGCGGCGGCTCTGTCCGCAGGTTCCGCAGCCCATGGCTGGTTCCAGCAGGTTTCAACCAGCCTTCTTCCCCACTTCGGGAAGCCAGGCGCAGTCCACTCACCATTCCTCGGCTTCCCGGGTGTCCTGGCGTCAGCTAGGGATGTCCCGATACCCGCAGGTCATAGGGTGGCAGAGGCTGCTGCAGAGCCACCTGGGCCTCCCAGAGCCAAGAAATAGCAGCGGAGACTAACAGAAAAAGCCTCCTGTGGCGAAGGCGAGACAAAGCTCCCGCCAGGCAGATCCCGGAAGCCGCCCTCTCCTTTCCTGCGGGGCGCCTGATTGAACGGTCCCCACCCCAGCGCCCCTGATTGTATGGGGCTTCAGGCCCCGCCCCCTCAGGCCCTGAGTGACAGGAGATTGCGATCTCACCTGAGGCTGGATGAGGCCAGAATGACTGCTTTGGCCTAGCGGTTTGCAGTGGGTGCGTCCTTCCTGCCCTGGGATCTGACCATGCAAGGAGGACATTCGCATTTAACCTTGTATACAAGGTTATAGCTATTTGTGCATAATATATATATATAATTGCAATCAATATAATGACAATTCTGTAACTGCCCAGTGGGTTCACCTTGCCCGCTACCTAGACAGAGCCGATTTCTCAAGACGGGGGAATAGCAATAGAGAAAGAGTAATTCACGCAGTCGGCTGTGCGGGAGACCGGAGTATTTTATTTTATTTTATTTTATTTTATTTTATTTTTTATTTTATTTTTCTGAAATAGAGTCTTGCTCTGTCGCCCAGGCTGGAGTGCAGCCTCGGAGTTTTATGATTATTCAAATCAGTCTCCCTGAGCATTTGGGGATAAGACTATTTAGAAAGTTTATTTTGCCAAGGTTGGGGATGCTTGTGCATGACACAGCCTCAGGATGTCCTTGATGATAGTTGACCAAAGTGGTCAGAGCACAACTTGGTTTTGTTGGCGATAAATTCTCCATGCGGCAAAGTGAAACCAGCACTCAAGCGGAAGTTTTCTCAATCTCCAGAGCACACGGAACAAAGGAAAGCAGGGGTTTTTATTCCTAACACAATCCCTACCTCTGGCATGGTCTGCGACCATACCTCAAGATCTAAACTGACCCGGTTGGCTATTTGTGAATATTTTCCCAAATAAGGAAGGGGGAAGGGGAATGTGAGTTACAACGGTGGGACGTGTGGTTTCGAAGGGAGAAATGGGTGTAACCAAGGGAACAGATGTGAGTTATTAATTAGAACTGACGGTAAGGTTGTTTACAGTAACTAAGGGCAAGGAGGCACGGAGAACAAGAAATTTGAGTACCAGAACAAAAAACAAGAACGTTAACATGCCAAACCTTGGAAGAGAAACTGACTGTATCTGACAGTTTTATATATTTTAGGGAGACAGGAGACACCAATCAACATACGTAAGATAAACACTGGTTTGATCCAGTACAACCTGAAGCAAAAGCGGGTCAACTGGAAGCCAGGAGGGGGCTTCCAGGTCACAGGTAGGTGAGAGAGGAACGGTTGCATTCTTCTGAGTTTCTGATGAGCCTTTCCAAAGGAGGCAATAAAATATGCATTCTTCTCAGTGAGCAGGGGATGACTTTGAATAGAATGGGAGGCAGGTTTGCCCTAAGCAGTTCCCAGATTGACTTTTCCCTTTATCTTAGTGATTTGGGGGCCCCCAAATATTTTCCTTTCCAATTTCCCCCCTTTGTTTTAAAAATATTTTGGAGAAAGCATTTTAGAAGAAAATCAGTCTCTGGTGCCAGGTTTTGTCTGATTTATCATGGAGTAGCTGGGATTACAGGCACGCGACACCACACCTGGCTAAATTTTTTTTTTTTTTCTGGTAGAAACGGGGGTCTCCCTCGGTTGCCCAGGCTGGTCTCTGGTGCCCTAACGCAGGGCTCCCCGTAATCTCTACAAATAATCCAGTGAAGGAACACCAGAGCATGGAAAGCGGAGGACGACCGACAAAGGACTCCCGAGTAGGTTTTCCCTTCAAGCTCTAGGATAAGTAGGGCGCTCAGAGAATTCCAGGGAAACCTCGGGAAAATATGGGTCAGGCTGAGAGTAAGTTCGTTAATTACTTAAGCTTTGTGCGGCAGTTACTGCCCCGCGGAGGGATAATTGAGAGTACCCAAAATCTCACATCTTTGTTCCATCTGGTAGACAAGTGCCCTCCTTGGTCCCCGGAATATGGAACCATGAATGGAAAAGATTGGGACAAGGTCGGATCAGACTTAAAACGAGCACAAGAGGGCCACGATATTCTCGTCTCTGCTTGGTCTGTGTGGTCGGCAATTAAAACAGCACTGGAGCCCTTCCACACTGAGAAGGAGAAGGAGGAGTTTCAGGATGACATAGGAAAGTTGAATAATCAGGAGTCTAATTATCAGCAAAGTGAACCATGACAGTCTAGTTTAAAAAAGGGCGAGAAACGGGAAGGTATGTATGCTAATCTCCAAAAATTTATAAAATAAACAGTGCCACCTACTGCACCTTTAGGGGAAGGTCTGGAACGGCCACCCCCAGGCCAGCCTTAGGAATTTTTGGAATGGGAGCCTGAGACAAGCCTTGCAGATCCCATTGTTGCAGGCCCGGCCAGTAACTATGGCGAAGGGAAGCTTCAGGCTTGTCCAACAGCCAGTTACCATGAGGGAATGATCCAGGCTTGCCCACCTGTTAATTATGGTAGAGGAATGCTGCCAGTCGGTCCAAATACAAATTATGGCACTGGGACAATCCAGGCATCTATTCGCCAGGCACAAGAAATGGGGGATTTGAATACTTGGCAGTTTCTGGTAATTATTTCACCAGCTGAGGAACTCAAGAGAACTTGCTCAAGCAGGCTGGGAGCCATTTCCTTTTAAAATATTAAAAGACTTAAAGCAAGCAATTGGACAAGTTGGGCCAAATTCTCCTTATGGTCGTTCCTTGTTACAATGTGTGGCTTATAACAGACGTTGAATACCTATGGATTGGGAGGCATTAGCCCGATCCACCCTGGCCCCCTCTGAATTTCTCCAATTGAAAACCTGGTGGAGGGATGAAGCAACAAATCAGGCACGCAGAAACGCTCAAGCCCAATGTCGGGTTAGTATCACATCTGATCAATTCCTTGGAATCGGAGAAGCATGGGGTACTCTAAATCAACAGATGGCAATGGGTGATGTGGCTATTGATCAACTCAGAACTATATGCCTAAGAGCCTGGGAAAAAACTCACGACCTTGCTACTGCTTATCCTTCTTTTAACACAGTTCGACAGCGTCCAAGGGAGCTTTCTCCAGATTCTATCGCCTGTTTTCAGGATATGGCTCAAAAGGCTATTTCCGATTCTCATGCCAAGAAAGCGATAGTTCAGCTGCTTGCTCATGAAAATGCTAATACAGAATGTCAGGCAACAATTAGACCTATTAAGGGAAAGGCAGATCTAAATGAGGAAAAAACTTTAAGTGAATACATTAAAGCCTGCGATGGCATTGGGGGGCACTTATATAAGGCCAGCCTCCTTATATAAGGCCAGGAGGAGAGAGGGGGATGCTATTACTCCCCATTACGATGTGGATCGTAATAATTACCCTCCCCCCTGCAATGTATGTGCATTATTAGCAGTCTCTTTTGTTCAGGATATTAGGAACAATTTCACAGGTGGTGTGTACACAGCCTGAGGTAGGAGAATGAATACCAGCCTCTGCACCTCCGGATATTAGGAACCATATCACACAACGGGTGTACACTTTTTGGGAGATTTGGGGTAATGTCCTCCTGTGTTTCCCTGAACATTCGGAGACATATCACAGGGTGGCTGTACACCCACTACTCTCTTGGCAGGAACATCATACTTTACTTACTGGATATTAGGAGCAATATCACAGACTGGGTGTCAAGTCACTGTCATATTGGAAGTAATATCATGCTCTCCTCCACAAGTTAGGAGGAACAATATCACAGGGGGGTGTGTACCTTATCCGGTAGTGTGAGTAGTATCATGATCTCTTCCTTTAGTGGACAGGAACAATATCACAGGGTGGGTATACACCCCATGTATTTTTGGAAGCAATGTCATTCTCTCTTCTTCTAGATTTTACGATTCATATCACAGGCCGGGTGTACACCCCTTGTTATATTGGATGGAATCTCATCCTCTTTCAACCTGTATCTTTAGAACAATACCCCATGAGGGCTGTACATCTCTTCAATATTGGTAGTAAGGCCATCTTCTCCTTTCCTGGATATCAGAAACAATATCACAGGAGGGGTGTACACCCCTTGCAATATTGGTAGTAATATCACCTCTCCTCTGTGGTTATTAAGGACAAAATCCCAGGGTGGCTGTACAGTTAATACTTTATTGGGAGTAATATCATCCATTCACCCCCTGGATGTCAGGAACCAGATCACAGAAGAAGTGTCCACCCCCTTCGATATTGTCAGCCATGTCATCTTCTTCCCACCTGGATATTAGGAATGATACCCCGGGTTTGGGGGCGGTGTACACCCAGTGCGATATTGAAAGTAAAATCAGCCTCTTTCCCGCTGGATATTAGGAACTATATCACAGGTGTGTGTGCACCTTCTGGGATATTGGGAGTACTATCAGCCTCCACCCCGCTACATATTAGGAACAATATACAGGGGGCAGGGTGGTTACACCCCCTGTAATATTGAGAGCAATATTCTTTTCTTTTCCCTGTACAGTAGGAACTACATCACAGGGGTCTGTACACCTTCTGCGATATTGGGATTAATGTTATCCTCTCCCCCACTGAATGTCAAAAACAATATCACAGAAGGGTGTACACCCCCTGCGATATGGCCAGTAATATCATCGTCTCTACCTTTGGATACTAGGAACAACACCACAGAGGGTGTGTACACTCCCCTGTGATATTGGGCATAATGTTATCCTCTCTTCCCCTGGATATTAGGAACGATATCCCTGGTGGTAGGAGGTGGAGTACATTAAGATCAATTTCACTGGGTGGGTGTACACCCCCTGCAATATTGGGTGTAGTATCATCTTCTCCTCCCTAGGATATTAAGAACAGTATCACAGGAGGGGTGTGCAGCCACAGCCCCTGTGTTATTTGGAGTAATAGCATCTTCTCCCCCTCTTGATATAAGGAACAATATCCCAGGGTGGGTGTAGATCCCCTGTGATATTGGGCATATTGTCATTGTCTCCCAACGTGGATATTGGGCATAGTGTCACAGGGGGGTGTACACCTTCTTCGATATTGGGAGTCATATCATCCTCTCCCATCATGGATATTAAGAACAATATTACAAAAGAGGTGCACACCCCCTGCGATATTGAGAGTAATATTATGCTCTCCCCTTCGGGATATTAGGAACAATATCACAGGAGGTGTGCACAACCCCTGCGATATTGGGAGTCATATCATTTTCTCTCCCTCTGGATATTCAGAACAGTATCACAGTGGGTATGTACACCCCCTGCGATATTGCCACTAGTATCATCGTCTCCCTCCCAGGATATAGGGAACAATATCACAAGGGGGTGTACACCACCAGCGATATTGGGGGTAATATCTTCCTCTCCCCTGCTGGCTATTAGGAACAATGTCACAGAAGGGGTGCCCACCCCCTGCTCTATTGGGAGTGATATCTTCCTCTCCGTCCCTGGATATTAGGAACAATATCACTAGGGAGTGTACACCTCCTGCAATATTGAGACTAATATCATCCTCTCGCCCCCTGGATATTAGGAACCATATCACAGGGGTGGTGTACACTCCCTGCAAAATCAGAGGAAATATCATCCTCTCCACCTTTGGATGTTAGGGACAATATCACAGGGGAGGTCTACGCCTCCTGCGATATTGGGAGTCACATCATCCTCTCCCACCCAGGTTATAAGGAGCAAGATGACCGAAGGGATGTACACCCACTGCAATAGTTTCAATAATGTCATCCTCTACCCCCTGGCTATTAGGAATAACATCATAGAGGTATACACTTTCTTCGATATTGGGAGTAATATCATCCTGTCCCCGCCAGATATCAGAAACAAGTCTATTAATTATTAATATTAATATAATAAAATTAATAGTAAACATTGATATTAATAATCACAATAAAGATAGTAAAAATTAATACTGGTTAAAAATGCTAATGATTAGTATTAATAATTAATAGTAATATCACTGTTAATAATAAAATATTGATATCAGCAATTAATGTTACTTAAATCAATACTAGGTGATGTTGGTGATAAAATAATAATTAATATTAAGAACTAATAACATTGTTAAATGACATTAATATTAATAATTAATTTTAAGTGTGCATAATCATATATTTAAAATAATTACCCATCATTAATAATGGTATCCTATTAATCAATAGTATCATTGATAATTATTAAAATCGATCACTGATGTTTAATAATTAATCATGTTATTTCTCCTAATACCGCAGGGAGTGTACACCTACCTGTGATGTCATTCCTAATATCCAGGGACAGTGAGCATGATTTTAGTTTTAATATCACAGTAGGTGTACACTCACCCTGTGACACTGATCCTAATATCCAGGGGGGTAGAGTATGACATGACTGCCAACATAGCAATGAATGGACAGCCACCCAGTGATATTGCTCCTAATATTCATGGAAGAAGCATATGATATTACTCCCAATATCGCAGGGAGGGTGCAGCTCTTCTATGATATTGTTCCTAGTATCCAGAGGGGGAGAGGATGATAATGATTCCAGTATCACAGGCTGTGTTTGCTTGCCCTGTGATATTGTTATTAATATCCTGGAAGGGAGAGGATGATATTACTCCCCGTTGAGCAGGAGGCTTACACTCAGCCTGGGATATTGTTCCTAATATCCATGGAGGGGAGAGGCTGATATTACTCCCAATAATATGTAATTTTATTACATATTATTACAAGGGATGTACATCCATCTTGTGATATTCTTCTTAATATTCCAAGGCCGAGAGGTTAATATTACTCCCAGTATCGCAGACACTGGACACCCCTGTGTGATACTCTTCCTGATATCTAGAAGGGGAGAAGATGGTATTAATCCCCATATCGCAGGAGGTGAACACTCTGTGGTATCTTTCCTAATATGCAGGGGGAGAGAGGATAATATTTTTCCAATATTGCAGAAGATGTACATGCCCCCCCATGATACTGTCCTTAATATTTCAAGGCACAGAAGATGATGTTACTCCCAATATCAGCAGAAAGTGTACAACCCCCAGTGATGTTGTTCCCATGATCCAGGAGGGAAGAGGATGATATTACTTTCAATATCGCAGGGGGTGTACACGCCCCCGGTGATACTGCTCCTAATTTCCAGCCTGGGAGAGGATGATATTACTCCCAATATCGCAGGGGTTATAAACACTCTTTTGATATTGTTCCTAATATCCAGGCGGGGAAAGGACGATATCTTCCCTATATTGCAGAGGGTGTACACCCGTCTGTGATACTGTTCGTAATGTCTCGAGAGGGAGATGATATTACTCACAAAATCGTAAACATGCTGTGTGTCCACTGTGAATCCTAATATCCAGAGAGGGATATTACTCCCCAAGTCACGGGGGGTGTCCACCCCGCCTGTCACATTGTTTCTCATACCCAGGGAGGAGAGGATGATATCACTACCAATATCGAAGAAGTGTACACACCCCCTGTGATATGGTTCCTAATATCCACGTTGGGAGACAATGATATTACTCTCAATATCACAGGGGTTATCCATCCCACCTGTCATATCATTCCTACTATCTAGAATAAGAGAGAATGATATTACTCCCAATAGTGCAGGGGGTGTCCCCCTCGCCATGTGATATTGTTCTCAAGAGCTAAAGGAAGAGAAGATAATATTATTCTTTGTACTGCAGGGGGTGTACATCCACCTGTGATATTGTTCCTAATATCCAGGGAGGGAAAGCATGATATTACCCCCAATATCGCCGTGGGTGTACACTCACTTTGTGATACTGCTCCTAATATCCAGGGGTAGAGTATGACATTACTCCCAATAGAGGAGTGGGTGTACATCCACCCGGGGATATTGCTCCTAATATTCAGGGAAGGCGAAAATGATATTACTCCCAATATAGCAGAGAGTGAACAACCCTTCTGCGATATTGTTCCTAATATCCGGAGGGGGAGAGGATGATATTATCTTCAAAATCGCAGGCTGTGTGCACCCACCCTGTGATACTGTTCCTAAAATCCAGGAAGGGAGAGGACGGTATGATGTTACATAGAGCAGGAGCTGTACACCCACGCTGGGATTTTGTTCCTAATATCAAGGAGGGGAGAGCATAGTATTACTCCCAATATGGCAGGAGGTGTACACACATCCCCCCTGAGATATTGTTCTTGCCATTCAAAACAGGAGAGGATGACATGACTCCAGATATCGAAGAAAGTGCAAACCCCCATGTGATATTCTTTCTAATATCCAGAAAGGAAGAAGAGGATATTAATCCCCATATTGCAGGAGGGGTACACTCACTCTGATATTTTTCCAAATATGCAGGGGAGCAAGAGGATAATCACATTCCCAATATCGCAGCAAGGGTTGTACACCCCCGTGTGAGATGGTCCTTCATAATGTTCCAAGCAGAGGGGATGATATTACTACATATATGGCAGAAAGTGTACACCTCCCAGGGATATTGTTCCCATGATCCTGGAAGGAAGGGGATGATATTACTTTAAATATCACAGAAGGTGTACACGCCCCCAATGATATTGTTTCTAATTTCCACATGGGAGAGGAGGTTATGACACCCAAAATCGCAAGGAGTAGAAACACTCCTGGGATACTGTTCTTAATATTCAGGGAGGAAGAGGATGATATTACTCCCAATACATACGGGTGTACACCCTCTGAGGGTGCACACACTGAGGGTATACACCCGTCTGTGAAAGAGTTCGTAATTTCTAGAGGGGGAGATGATATTACTCACAATATTAGAAACAGGCTGTGAGTCCAACATGGATCGTAATCGCCAGGGGGGTAGAGGGGGTGGCTATTAGTCCCCATATAGTGGGGGGTGCCTCACCAAGAAGTGTTACAAGGACTTTTCTAAATTGTAAACAAACTTCCTTCAAAATAAGTTGACATGTGATAATAAGGTTTTCAATGTAGCCCAGGAGGTTTTTAAAGGCACTGTTAGGCTGAGCATGGTGGCTCATGCCTGTAATCCCAGCACTTTGGAAGGCCAAGGCGGAAGGATCACTTGAACCTGGAGTTCAAGAGTGGCCTGGGCAACATAACAAGATCCCATCTCTATAAAAAATTAGCCAGGTGTGGTGATGCATGCCTGTCATCCACGCTACTCAAGAGACAGGCAGGAGGATCACCTGAGCCCACGAGTTCAAGGCTGTAGTGAGCTATGATTGCACCACTGCACTGCAGCCTGGGCAGTATAACAAGTCTCTGTCTCAAAATAATAATAATAATAGTAATAATAATAACAATAATAATAATAATAAAGGCATTGTTAGCTTGTAAGGAGTGGAGTATGTAGGTACTAGTAGTTATATGCAAGTATCCAATTGGTATTCTTCCAATCTTATTAGAAGCATGAATATTCAAGATTGATATTACTATTGCTTATTAGCAAGATTGTTATCAATCATGCTTATTAGAAGCATGAATATCCAAGACCAGGATTGACTAATGATGAGTCTGCATCAAGAACTAGGCATTTCTTTTGAGTTGACGGACTCTTTAGGAAAGGAGAATCTAGGAGAAGCCCTGATTTGGCTCTGAGAACAAACAGATTAAGGTAAAGCATAGTTAGCCTTCGTAGAGGTATGACTGAGATTTGCTGTATCCTTTAGAATAGTATCTGGGCATTTATTTTATTGAAGGTGACTACTTTTTTCTTTTTTTTTTTTTTTTTTTTTGAGACGGAGTCTCACTCTGTCGCCCAGGCTGGAGTGCAGTGGTGCCATCTCCGCTCACTGCAAGCTCCGCCGCCTTACGGGTTCACGCCATTCTCCTGCCTCAGCCTCCCTACAAACTGAGACTACAGGCGCCGGCCGCCAGGCACGGCTAATTTTTTTGTATTCTTAGTAGAGAAGGGGTTTCACCATGTTCGCCAAGATGATCTGGATCTCCTGACCTCGTGATCCGCCCGCCTTGGTCTCCCAAAGTGCTGGGATTACAGGCATGAGCCACCGCGCCTGGCCAGGTGACTACATTTTATTAGTTATATTAGGAATTTAGGTAGAATCAACTTCTGATTAAAGGCTGAATTTCTGTCACTTTGTAGAGAAATGAATAGACTGGACACTATTCATTGTCCAGTCCAGTGTTTAGATTTGCCCGTGGGTCTGTTTAAACCTGTCATGGATCCTGAGACACAAATATAATTAAGACAGGTCTAGAGACAGGAGAAGCAGAAGTAAGTTGACCCAGGAGTACAGTCTCAAATAGTTCATTAATGAGAAAATTGACATCTGACAAGAGTCTTTTTACTTTATCCTGGCTGAAAATCCAAATCTTGTTTTATTTTTTCCACTAAAAGTAACTAAAATAATAACGAATTTCATTTGTTCTTGCGTTCTTTTTTCCTTTAATGATTGTGCTATAACTTAAAATAATGATGTTACCTTTGAACAGTTTTAAAGCATATCTGAAAACGATTGATTGTATAACTCTCTTTTGGCTTCAGAATAAGATTGTGTTATCACCATTTTGCTAGATGAGGTTGTCTGATGAAAATGATGCAAATGACTTGTACTGTTCAGTGTACATCCTGCAGTAGTGGACGATTGGAAACATATATAAGTGGAGTATAAATTAAAAATTAATTTGGTTTCTTCTATTTCTTAATTTAGGATGTCAAACCATGACTGTAAGGGATTTTCTTGATAAAAAGAGAAGATTCTCAGAGTCAAAAATGTTCTTACAAATCGGGCTTGATGGCCTTTGAATTAGGAATGGATTGTTCCTCTCTCTGAAACCTGTTGTCACATGGGTTTTTAATCATGACCTTGCTGCTAAAAATCTGTGCTTGAAGTCATCTCTTTCTGGTGGTAACTTACCACTTAAAAGTCATGACGTGGTGGAACTCACTCTTTACTAGACTCTTTAGCCTTTGAGCTAAACTGAGCAACCTCTTAGATGTACACACACCACTTTGTATGAAAGGGTTCTCTAGAATGTTTCTTTGGAGAGAAATATTTTCATGTAATTTTGACAGGGGTGTAAATAAAATATGGTGACTAATAAGTCTTTCACTCTTCATCTGATGAACGTAAGAATCTATGCATCCAGATATTATTTTGTATACAAATATTTAACTTGGTGATTGATCATCTCTCTTTGGGGTAGTCACATGGAAAACTCTTTTAAATTTAACTTCTGCCTTTGGATTTTTTTTTTTTTTAAAGCCATTGAAGAGCAAAACTAATGTAAATGTCTTGATCATTTAAAAAGCTTAATTGTCCTCGAAAGGTAACACAAGTCATCAGTGGGTATAAACGTAGACAGTTGATTTGTGAATGCTGTCAGCCTCAACGTGCTTGATAACAGATTCTACCAACCTAGCTGGAGTAATTTGATCACTTACTTCCTTATTAATACTAGATCACACAGTGTCTTTCTTATTCCTTCTTCTTTACTTACTGGCATCAGCACAGAGTCCCACTATCTGAAATAGAAAGGAGAGTTTGGGGGATTATTGAAGGATTCTTAAAAACTTGGTTCGCAGCTGAGCACGATGGCTCATGCCTGTAATCCCAGCACTTCAGGAAGCCGAGGTGGGTGGATCAACTGAGGTCAGGAGTTTGAGACCAGCCTGACTTACATAGTGAAACCCTGTCTTTATTAAATACAAAATATTAGCCGGGTTGGTGGTGCATGCCTGTAGTCTCAGCTACTTGTGAGGCTGAGGCAGGAGAATCGCTTCAACCTGGGAGGCGGAGCTTGCAGTGAGCTGAGATTGTGCCATTGCACTCCAGCCTGGGCAACAAGAGTGAAACTCCATCTCAAACAAAACAAAACAAAACTTTGTTGGCTTCCTGATATCTCACTGTCTATTTGAGGAATTCCACAGAATCTTCAAAGGATTTGAGGGAAAGTGCATTAACGTGGACAAAGGATGGAATCAAAATAATGTGATAGTGGGAATAATTCAAGCACCTATTTAAATTTTTACCAATTGCCAGCATAGGGATGATATGACACCAGCATATCAAAGTAACTAACAAATTAGCTACACAAACATCTTGGAATTTGGTTTGGTTCTCTTTTCTCATCACACGTCTCCGTGAAGAATAGTGCTCATCCTTATTTCTTGTTTGTCTTTCTATTTCCTTCCAAATTCTACATGCCAAGAATTCCTCTGTCTTTTAAGCGGCCATCAATTCAATAGGCAAAAATTTGGAGTAATCCAGAGAAAAAACAATCCAAATATAAACCAACTAGGAACATGAATGCCCCTGAATATTAATGACCAAAAAAAAAAAAAAAAAAAAAGCACTGGTGGATTTTTAAACTAAATTAATACATACATATGTACATATATATGGGTTTGGAGGAGAACAGAAGGTCTAACTCAGGAGTTGGACTTGGTGGGGGAGGGCACAGGTTAAATGTGAGCTGTGAGCACCCAGTTTGGGAGGAAGGAGGAAATGGGAACCAAGCTTTCATAAGAAATTACATAATAACAAATAATTCCCACATTCCCTAGATATATACTTGGATTTCAAATGCCATAATTGTAATCTTTCTCCAAAGAAAAATGCACGATACAGGCTTCATTCCATCAAGAGGCATATGAGGTGTTATTATACACCCTTCCAGCAGATGGGAAAACCACAGAAGTGGAAGGGAATCAGAGAAGCATTAACAGACCCTCAAACAACCATAATGCTTAACTCCTCTTGTTCCAATCTTAACTCAAAATTATGATTATTTTGATTATTTGATGATTGTTTTGATAGTATAAACTCCATATCTGTAACCTCAGTTATCTACAAAACTGAAGTGCAAACATTTAAAAAGAACTCTCACAAACCAAGGGTTGAAATTGTAATGCAAATAGAAAGGGCTGAGCATGAGAGCACAATCAGAAACTGAAGAGAGTTGATCAAAGAGAAAATTCTAGCTGAATTGTCCTATTTTGAATTCCCCAGGGATCCCACAGTCTATGACACATTAACAGCGGTGTGAATCGTTTCTGTTACACCACATTCTCTGTCCTCTCGTGATGCGGGTCTTCCCCAAATGAGTATATACAGATAATCAATGACTTTAGCTGGGAGGGATTGGAGCTATAGAATAATCTATATGACCAATCTGATGGACCATTTGTAAGAGCTGATTGCCAAATTGGATCTTCATTTGACAAATAAATACTAGAGCTGCAGAGAGTAAAGTTTACTCCAACCCAATTAATCATTAATTCATCCACAGGAAAAATACATTTTCTCCACCTGGAATATTGATTTTTCTATGACTATTACCTCCACATTGAAAAACGAGTGAGTCACTGCAGTTAAGCCAGTGTACCTTGACGTTAATTCCCTGAAGAAGGTATAGTTATGTTTACATTCCCTTAGCAAGAATTTGGTTAAGTGATAAGCACTTTTCTCTTTTCTTTCTTTCTCTCTCTTTTTTTTATTTTTATTTTTATTTATTTTTTTTGAGACTGTGTCTCTGTCGCGCAGGCTGGAGTGCAGTAGTGCAATCTCAGCTCACTGCAACCTCTGCCTCCCAGATTCAAGCAATTGTCGTGCCTCAGCCTCCCGAATAGCTGGGATTACAGGAACGTGCCACCACTCCTGACTAATTTTTCTATTTTTTTTTTAAGACAAGCTTTCAACTTGTTGGCCAGGCTGGTCTTGAACTCCTGACCTCTTATGAGCTAATCATACCACTTCTAACTAGATTTTCTATTAAAGTACAAGGAGGGACTCCACTACTAAAGTTTGTTTTACTTCCCTGGTTATTTACACAGAACGCTGTCAATACACTAAGGCTCACTAATGTGGACCTCAGTGGAATTTCTGAGGGGCTTTGAATATGTATGTGCAAACTGTCCTATTTTCTTTATATGCTCTCTTAAATATGTATGTATGTAAATATATATAAAACACATATATATATATATATATATATTCCTAGACATCTAGTGTTTGCTGTCATTAGTGACCAAGAAAAAGTAGTTCTTTTGTGCACATGTGAAAACATCAAATTAGCAATTACCATAGAAATGTATTTCATTGAATAAATAGGTTTTGTTTGTCTGTTGCAGGGAAATTTAAAACAATTATTAGATGTTATGGTGCCTCGTGTTGATATGTGTATTTGGGTCAAAAGTGCAAAAACTTTTTTCTACAATATACAGTTATTTTGGCTTTTCCCAGGGGAAGCTAGCAATAGTTTTAAAAGCACAAATTGATGTAAAATATTTTGACTCATATAATAATGTGAAGAAATTTTATTTGCATTAACCAATAGTATTCAGGAATCTTTTGGTAGTAAGTATATTTTAAATGGTGTAATTTGTATGTTTATGATATGTATTCAATTATTTAAGTTACGTTTCAATGTATTTTTAAAAAACTGTTCCCAGGTGAACAAAACTTTGCTTTTCTTCTCCATTCTGTACAGGACAAGCATTATTCAGATCACACAGTCAGCTCTCACTACACTTCAACCGAATGGGACAAGTTCGTATTTGAAACCTGTCATCTTTATCTAAGGGAAACAAAATTAACCATTTAATAATAGGCTGTCTTTAATGGTTATTAAAAGAATGTAATTGACCAAAAAGACATTTTGAGATTAATAAAGATGTATTAGACTATCCAAAAGTGGATGCATGCACTAATCTAGAAAGGATGTCATTTTTGTATGTTGCTTGGGAGATAGGCAAGTTTGTTCTCGTTCCTGACCTGCTCCATCTGCAGCTTGTCAGCTCATCACCAGCATGTGGGTGTGAAGCGAGGGAGGATTTGTGCTGGCCCTACTGTGGCTCTCATGCCACTCAGAGGAGATGCAATCTTGCAGCAGATGGTGCCCTGGCATGGCACAGCTTGACGGCTCCTCACCTGTGATGGAAGAAGCTACTCCATCTCCCCAAACATCAGCTTGGCCCTCAGGTGGCTGCTTGAAAGATAAAAATCATGACAAATAAAATACACTCTGTGCTGACCTTTTGCAAGAATCAGTGAGACCTCAGTCCTGTGCTTTGTACTCTGCCAGAAACCTCCCAGTTTAAAAACATTGCTAGTTATTGTCTGTAGAAGCCATCTCTTCTTCCATCTTTGTGCTCCTTTTCTATTTTTGAAATATCTAAGCATATATTCAGCTTTAAAATTATATATTTAACAGATGTATAGTGGGTTTTACAGTTTTCTCAATGGGTGAAATCAGAAGGCAACTGTCAATGTCAGTACACTTCACTCCCCACCTCATCCCGGATGCAGGGCACAGAAGATAATCCCCATGCAAGTGCACGTGTGTGCAAGGAAAAGCAGCAGATGCTTGGGATACCAGAAACCTTGGGAGCCACTGACTCCGAGAAGGAGTGACTTCCAAAGCCAAGAACCAGATCCATATGCTTCTTTCTGCATTTCTCCACACACCCCCGCGTTTGCATTCCTCCAGGGAGCTGTCCTATGCATCCATCCAGATCTTTGTCACAGTGCAGCCCACTCAGGTCCCATCTTCAAAGAAATGCCCCTGATCCCACAGCTCTACATTGATCTTCTCCTCCTTCACTATCTACAGCCCTTTGCATTTAGGGTATTTTACAGCACTACTCGTTTTACACTTTTACAATTTAGCAGTTAGAAAAACATTCTGCATCAGCCACAAGTTTTTCCTTATGTGTCTCCACCAATTTTTTGTTAACGGGAATAGTTAACCAAGGTCATTCCAGCTCCAGTCACTTTTCTACCTAGCACAGTCATCCCTCCAGATCCCTGGGTTCCATCTCTGTAGATTCAAGCAATATTTGAAAAAAGGAGATTGTGTCTATGCCAACACGTACAGACATTTTTTCTTGTTATTATTCCTTAAACAATGGAGTATAACAACTATTTACACTGTGTGATGTATTATAAGAAACCTGAAGATGATTTAATGTCTAAGGGAGGATGTGTGTCAGTAATATGCAAATGTTATGCATCATTTCTTTTTTTTTTTTTTTTTTTTTTTTTTGAGGCAGAGTCTTGCTCTGTCGCCCAGGCTGGAGTGCAGTGGCCGGATCTCAGCTCACTGCAAGCTCCGCCTCCCGGGTTTACGCCATTCTCCTGCCTCAGCCTCCCGAGTAGCTGGGACTACAGGCGCCGCCACCTCGCCCGGCTAGTTTTTTGTATTTTTAGTAGAGACGGGGTTTCACTGTGTTCGCCAGGATGGTCTCGATCTCCTGACCTTGTGATCCGCCCGTCTCGGCCTCCCAAAGTGCTGGGATTACAGGCTTGAGCCACTGCGCCCGGCCGTTATGCATCATTTCTATATCAGGGACTTGAGCATGCACGGATTTGGTATCCGAGGGTGTCCTGGAACCGACTCCCCATGGATATCAAGGGACCACAGTATTTTTATCCTTCATGTCACCCCCTGCCCTGACCTCCAGAAATAAACAATCATTTGCCATTTTAAAGGACCTACTCTAAATGAGCAACAGGGGAGCTCTCCCGCCCACCACTGACTCCCTGCCTGCCTTCAGCATTGTGAGGAGGAAGAGTCCCTGCCCTGGCTGATGGAGCTCAGCTCCTGGGATCAGCTGGCAATAGAGGGTAATGTCCCAGCTTCACTGACTTCCTGCATCATAGGTCTCATCTTAGGAGATAACCTCTCCTCTCAGGCCCTTAGGTCCAGGTCTCCTCTGTCAACCTTCTCTGAGACCTCAGGTGTGAAGAATACATTTTTATTTATTTACTAGATTTTTGTTTGAAAACTGATGAAAACTATCATGTGGACTTGGTCCTCCGGGTTAATCGTCCAAGTTTAAAAATGAAAACCACCAGTGAATGATATTTGACCATCAGTTACAAGTTTTTTCTTTCTCTTGCAAAGAAACAGCTCACAATAACTGAAAATGAAGGGCATGGTAAGGTGAGATAGATATCCCTTCCTTCCCAACACCCCACCCCTGAAAAATCAGGGTAGGCAGGCCTCTGTTAGAGCTCTCTTGCTCCAGAAGAGAACTCAGAGCCACTTTGAAGTGAACCCCACCCCTGAGAGGCCAGGGCCCTCAAAGGGTTTACCCAGGAGACTCTGCATTGAGGGGAGGGTGGGAACAGCCCCACTTGCCAGCAGCTGTTCGCAGCAGTGAACCTGAGCCCCCAAGATGCTGCCCAGGAGAGAAAGAACCCTGACTTGGAATAGCCCTGGATGTAGTGCTGAACCTGAACACTGACCTGCCTGCCCGGGAAGCTTGGCGACGATTCCTGTGTCCATGCTTGGCATAGAGTGAGTGGAGCTGCCACCTTCAAACTGCATGGGGGGCCGCTTCCACAGGCCTGGTTCTTGCTGCATGGGAGAGCACTGTCCCCACCCCAGAGGCAACTAAAAGTTTCTCATTAAAAGAAATGTAGTTGAGCCCCAAAGTTTCATGAAATAAGATGACTCCAGGAGAAGCTGATTGTTAGGGTGTCTAACTCAACCCTATACTCCTTTGTTTGTCTAAGGAAGGAACTTCGGTGTGACAGATAAAGTGACCTGCACACCCCACACAGGTAGAATTCTCCTGCTTCGGGGGTAAGAAGCTGTCCTGAAGCAACCCTCACCCATGCCATCTTGTGAGCTATCGGCCCTCAAAAGAGGTGGTCTGTGAAGAACTAGAGTTTTTTACTACCATATCATCTTGGGACTCAAAATATGTAACCACCCCGAGAAAGGGACAGAAAACACAGGAACAGAAAGAGCTTGTTTCCCTATCGTTTTAAAGACTTCAATTTTAAAAACTGCCATTTCTTTGCATTTTTTGTTCATCAATTTCTGAAGAATTCCTATAGGCAAGGGACTTTCCAGGCTCTGTTGGAGATTTTATGGAAAAAAAATTCAGTGTCTGATCTTGGAGAATTTAAAATTGGCAGGACAGATAAGATGGGCACAGTTCTCTCTTTCTGGAATATGATTCCACTACTCAGTTGGCCTGACTTAATCACGCTTCCATCTCAGCTTCGACGTGCCTTTCCGAGGTAAGCCTTTGGGGCCCCTGCCCCAATACAGAAGAGACACTAAGTTATTTTCTCCTGCTCTGTGGTCCTGGAGTCATGTGAATTTCCTTTTGAAACTCATTACACATATTTATTTATTTATTTATTTAAGCATATTTCTCTGCGAGAGTATACCTGTCACCATGGCAGGGATTTGTCTCCCTCTTTCACTGTAGTACCCACAGTACTCTGCATAGTGCTGGCGCTGTTGGGGGTGCCCAGTAAACTTGGGTGAATGAATGTTTACCTGGCTCTGAATGAGGGTGCTCAGAAGTAGCAGTGAACACTGGGACCCTGGGGGAGGAAGAGGATTATCATAAAGGAGGTGACACAAGGCTGGACCTCACAAGATGAAATCTCAGTAGGGCAGGAGGGCAGGGAATTTGGACAATGGCAGAGAAGACGTGAAGCTCACAGTAAATTAAGTAAATTGATGATGATGATGACAATGATAGTACCATTTATCATGTGGTCACTTTATGCCAGGAACTCTTACATTCGTAGCATCATTTATTTGTTACACCAACCATGAGGGGTAGGTACCACTGAGCCCCATCTAGTAATATGAAAACCAGGGTTCATAGAGGTTAAGTTCCTTGCCACGGTCTTATGGATGGAAAGTAAAGACATTGAGCTTTGCATTTGGACTTGGACCTAGAGTTGTTCAAACCCTAGTTCTGCTTACTCCACGGAAATGCGGGTTTTTTGAGGCGAGTACAAGTAGAGGAAAGTGGAGAAGTGGATTGCAGTTTGATTCTTAGGGGGTCAAGAATGCCACCGGGGGATTTAGACTTTAACCTAATAACACGTATTTATTTCTTCAAATGCTAGAGAGCCTTGGAACGTTTTTGAGCACGTGCTTTGGAAAAATTCCTCTGGAAAAGAGAGAAGGTGAGGGAGGGGAGGGGAGAGCCTGAGATTTGAGGGGTCTGCAGCAGGAGGCTGGGAGACATAGTAAGGAGCAGGGACAGCAGGTCTAGAAATAAAACTAGGACACATCCAGACCTCAGGTGGAATTAACTAGAATCTGGTTAGAGAGCCAGAAAGAACAAAGAGAAAAAATACCTCCCAAGTTCCCACCTGGCTGCCCAGGAGGCTGTAATGCGCTTAACAAAAAAAGCCTGCCCTTTAACAAATAGAGGAGGGAGGAGGTGTCTGCAGGGAGGCCTACAGACAAAACGTGAAATGAGACTGCCTTCTTCTGGAGAATGAAAGCTGGATGCTGAATCAAAATCCTCATATGCCCAGGACAATTTATTATTATTATTATTATTATTATTATTATTATTGGAGATAGGGTCTTGCTGTGTTGCCCAGGCTGGAGTGCAATGGTACAATCATAGCTCACTGTAACCTCGATCTCCCGGGTTCAAGTGACACTCCTGCCTCAGCCTCCTGAGTAGCTGGGACTACAAGTGTGTGCCACTACACCCAGCTATTTTGTTTGTTTGTAGAGAGGAGGTCTCACTATGTTGCCCAGGCTGGTTTCAAATTCCTGGCTTCAAGCCATCCTCCCAACTTGGCCTCCCAAAGAGCTGGGATTACAGCTGTGAGCCATCACACCCAGCCATCAGCATGTTTAAATATACATCCTTATATATATTTAAATATATATCTTATATATATATACATATACATCCATACAGAACTGACTGATGCTGAGTTGATACTAACTAGTTAACCAACAAACAACTGGCAACTAACGACTTGGTAACCAGGTAGGAATTCGGACAAATCTGGTTGTTCAGGGAGAACAAAGGTCTGTCAAACAAGTTGTTACATCTTCTAATGCATCCTATTTCAGACTCAGGAGCAGTTTATATTTTACACAGTCTCTGTCTCTCTAATTCCTTCAGACTTATCAAGCACGGGAGAAAACCTAGGTAAAAAATAAATAATAAAACACTCAAGAACATCTCAAATGAAAAAAAGAGTTATAATATCAAATGTTGTTGCAGAGGTGGAACAAGATGTGGAAAAACTTGAAACTCCACTAATAGGAGATACTGAAAAGCCAGACAGCAAGGACACAGAGAGGGAAACAGAGCTGAGCTAAAAGTCCAATCTAAGACAGTACATTACGACCCAGCAATTCCACTGCCAGTGTAGACCAGATAAAAAGAGTTCTATGATACCAAAAGATATGTACGTGTATGTTCCTAGCAGTACTTTTCATTATAGCCCAAACCTGGAAATCATCGAATTATCCATCAGCAGTAGAATGGACAAGTGTATTTATACAAGTGTATTCATACAATTTAATGTCATAGAGCTATGGGAATTTACTGCTACCCTGAACAGCAAAAGTAAATCTCACAAGCATAACTTAAGTGAAAGAAGCCAAAGCAAAAATCACATATATCATTCCATTCACAAATTTCAAAAACTGGCAAAATTTTTGTATGGCGATGGAAGGCAAAATAGTAGCTCCTCAGGATATGGGCTGGGTAATGTTCTGCTCCCAAATCTAATTGTGGATACAGGGGTGGGTAACTGTGTGGATACATGGGTGTGCCACTGTGTGAATTCAGGAGTACACACTTTGATATGTGAGCTTTTGAGTTTGTATTTTATATATATATATTTTTTTTTCTTTTTTTTTTCTTTTTTAAGAGACGGGGTCTTGTTCTGTCTCCCAGGCTGTAATGCAGCCCAGAACTCCTAGGCTCAAGGGATTCTCCTGCCACAGCCTTCTGAGTAGCTGGAGTAGCTGGGACTATAGGCATACACCACCACACCTGGTGGTATATTCAGCTTTCAATGAATGAATTGGCTGGGTGCGGTGACTCACACCTGTAATCCCAGGACTTTGAAAGGCTGAGGCTGGAGGATTGCTTGAGGCAAAGAGTTTAAGACCACTCTGGGTGATATAGTGAGACTCCATCTCTAAAAGATTTTTTTAAATAAAATGTACTTAAAATTTAGGAAAGAATTCAGTTGCAAGGGCTAAGTTGAAAAGACAGGAGTAAAACAGTAATAGACAATTTAGAATATATGGATATATGTCATTTGGTACTTTAATATATATTATTGTTTTTTAATTATTTAATAGTCTATGAATAGATTAAATTCCATGAAGACAAGAACTGCACCTCATTCATCTTTATAGCCTCTGGATGCCCAGTGTACATCATAAAGTAGCTATTCAGGAAATATATATTTAAAAAAATTTTTGAAGGTTCTGTTTACAGCAAAGTTATCTAAACTAAATATAGCGATCGAATAAATGTCTGCAATAAAAAAATTAGACAATAAAGACAAAAGGCATTTCTGGGCTTATATTGGACAAAATAGGACAAGAATAGAGGCAAATTACTCTGTTTTTGTTACCTTAGGATGAAAAGAGTTTGCTTCGACTCATCCAAAATCTTTTTTCTCATCCAAATATGAAAATATTGTATCAGTCCATTTTCATGCTGCTGATAAAAGCATATCCAGAACATGACCATTTACCAAAAAAAAAAAAAAAAAAAAAAAAAAAGAGGTTTAATGGATTCACTGTTCTACATGGTTGGGGAGGCCTCACAATCATGGTGGAAGGTGAAAGGCTCACATGGCAGCAAACAAGAGAAGAGAATGAGAACCAAGCAAAAGGGATTTCCCCTGATAAAACCACCAGATCTTGTGAGACTGATTCACTACCATGAGAACAGTATGGGGGAAACCACGCTATGATTCAATTATCTCCCACCGGGTCCCTCCCACAACATGAAGGAATTATGGGAGCTACCATTCAAGGTGAGATTTGGGTGAGGACACAGCTAAACCATATCAGACATATTATCTATTGCTACATAACAAATTATGCCCCAAACTTAGGGCTTAAAACCCCATCTATTTTTTTTTCTTCACAGTTTCTGAGACTTAGGGATCTGGAAGTGACTTAGCAGGGGTTCTCACTCAGGGTCTCCCAAGATGTTGGCTGGGGCTGCAGTCACCTGAAGGCTTGACTGGGCCTGGAAGATCCACTCTTCAAAATGTTCACTCACATGGCTGTGGGCTGCAGGCCTACTCACAACTATCCCCAGAGCAGATCATCCAAGAGTAAGAGCAAGCTGGAAGACACCATCACTTTTATGACCTAGTCTCTGACATCACACATAATCACTTCTACATTCTATTCACTACAAACGAGTCACTAACTCCAGCCCACATTCAGGTGGAGGGGAATTATGTTCCATCTTTTGAAAGGAATATTAAATAATCTGTGGATATATTTTAAATCATCACAGTCCACCATCTGGCCACAAATTATTTCTATTTCTCCCACATGTAAAATACTCTCATTCCTCTCAACTCCTCCCAAAAGTTTCAAACTTCTACAGGATATCTAGGTTTGAAGTCCAGGATGTAATTATTTAAATCAGATCCCAATACAGAGAAGTCTTCTCAGGTGTAGTTCTTTTTTTTTTTTTTTTTTTTCAATTGAGACAGAGTCTCACTCTGTTGCCCAGTCTGGAGTGCAGTGGTGCAATCTCAGCTCACTTGTAGCCTTGACCCCTTGATCCCTGGACTCAAGCAATCCTCCTGCTTCAGCCTCCCAAGTAGCTGGGATGACAGGCACACACCATAATGGCTGGTTAATTTTTTAAAAGTTTTTCATGGTGATGGAGTTTCACCATGTTTCCCAGGCTGTTCTCAAACTTTTGGGCTCAAGCAATCATCCTGCCTCAGCCTATCAAAATGTTGGGATTTCAAGCATAAGCCACCGTGCCTGACCAGGTGTAGTTCTTTAAGAATAGATCTTCAAGTAGAGTTCCTTTCTGTCTAACGTCTTGCGGACTAAAGAGACAAGTTATCTGCAATGTCTATCAATTATCTATCACTGTGTAACTAATTACCCCCAAAACTCTGTGGTTTAAAACAACATTTATCTCAGTGTCTGTGGGTCAGGAGTTCAGTGGTTTTGCTGGATGAGTCTGACTGAGTGTTGTTTCACAATGTTGTAGTCAATGTGGGATGCAGTAATCTGAAGGCCTGATTGGGGCTGGAGGATCTGCTTCTAAAAATCCCTTACCGGCATGGTTGTCGGCTGCTGGCCTCTATTCCTTACCATGTGGACCTCTCCCTGGATTGCTTAAATCTTCTCACAACACACAGTTGGTTTCCTCCAGAGGAAATGATCTAAGAGGAAGCCAGCAACATGGAAGCCATGATGTCCTTTATGACCTAACTTTGTGACATGCCATCACTTCTGGTGATGTCTCAAACACTCTTCCTGTGATCTTGATGCAGTAACAAAATTTCTGGGTACCCTGAAAATGGAAATAATAAGTTTCTACCAGGTGAATGATTAGGTGATGATGATCACTTCGAAGTAACATGAGCCTGGCCGTGTAAATCCAGCAATCTGTTCTTGGAAAAAAATCACTGCCCTTCTCTAGGCCTTGGTTTCCCCAGCTTCAAAAAGTGTATAATAATAGCTGCTTTGGGCCGGGCGCAGTGGCTCCTGCCTGTAATCCCAGCACTTTGGGAGGCTGAGGAGGGCAGAGCACAAGGTCAGGAGTTCCAGACCAGCCTGGTCAATATGGTGAAACCTGTCTCTACTAAAAATACAAAAATTAGCAAGGCATGATGGCTTGCACCTGTAGTCCCAGCTACTCAGGAGGCTGAGGCTAAAGAATCACTTGAACCCAGGAGGCAGAAGTTGCCATGAGCCAAGATCGTGCCATTGCACTCCAGCCTGGGTGACAGAGTGAGACTCCATCTTAATAATAATAATAATAATAATAATAATAATAATAATAGCTGCTTTGGTCAGTTCTTACAGGGGTTCAAGGTTACATATGTAAGATACAATTATTAAGCAATTGATAAATGGTAACTATTTTAAAGAATATTGCATATTGGCTGGGCACAGTGGCTCATGCCTGTAATCCCAGCACTTTGGGAGGCTGAGATGGGCAGATCACAAGGTCAGGAGATCGAGACCATGCTGGCTAAGACGGTGAAAACCCATCTCTACTAAAAATACAAAAAAATTAGCCAGGCGTGATGGCGTGCACCTGTAGTCCCAGCTACTCAGGAGGCTGAGACAGGAGAATGGTGTGAACCCGGGAGGTGGAGCCTGCAGTGAGTGGAGATCGCACCACTGCACTCCAGCCTGGGCAACAGATCAAGACTCCATCTCAAAAAAAAAAAAAAAAAAGCACATTTTGTGATATTGCCTGGTAACCATCTGAGTCGATAGATGTATTTCAGTTTTTGGAAAGAAATATTTAAATTAGTAAGAAGGTAAACCTTTGTCATTTAATAACTGATATACCATATTTCATAAAACTAAGAAAATAGAAAAAACATCCATTGTCCTACAACTCTAATACAATGTCATCACCATCTTTCCTTCCAGCCTTCTTTTCCATGCATTTCCCATAACCGAAGTCAGAGTGTACATAAAAGTTTGCTTTTTGCTTCTTTCTCTTTATATCTTAATATAGAAACTTCTAACAGAGTTTGACACAGACACTTGCCCCAGTGTGTCATGTTCAGAGGAATGACCTATGGGTCCTAATGAGAGGTGAGCATTGGAAAAAGAAGGAAAATTCCATAGGTCAGCAAGGCTGCATCAGGATCAGCTGAAGTTCTGACAGCAGATCTCATGGAAAGAATCAAAGGCTAAGGGAAACAGTAGGAGTCACTAAGAGATTCTGGAAGTTGTGTAGGGATGAAAGTTGCTTAACTACTCTCTGACTCAGTTCATCTTCTATACATCAAAGATGTTACATGCCCCTACCTTTATAGGGCTGCTGGGAGGATTCATCAAGTTCCTGCACGTAAAGTTCCAGGCACAAAGTAAAGATGTTGCTATTAAAATGGTAAGATGTGGCTGGGCGCAGTGGCTCATGCCTTCAATCCCAGCACTTTGGGAGGCCAAGGCGGGTGGATCACAAAGTCAGGAGTTCAAGATAAGCCTGGCCAAGATGGTGAAACCCCATCTCTACTAAAAATTAGCTGGCTTGATGGCGGGCGCTGCTCGGGAGGCTGGGACAGGAGGATTGTTTGAACCCAGGAGGCAAAGGTTGCAGTAAGCCGAGATCATGCCACTGCACTCCAGCCTGGGCGACAGAGTGAGACTCCGTCTCAAAAAACAAAAAACAAAACAAAGCAAATGGTAAGATGCAATGCATCAGGGTCTGGGATTTTCCCAAGTGTTTAGCAGCCTAGGAATTCTCAATAGACTTCTGAAACATAATTTATGTCCTAATGTTGATGACTAATATCTATGATATAGGAAAATCTGTCTGGATATCAAGTCAGTGTGGGTTTGATCATTCATTTCAACCATTGGAAACAAACCCCAATGTCTTGAGAAGCCAGGTGGGTGACCTAAGGGTGCAATGGCAGGAGGGTGTACCACCTAGAGGGCACAAGCCCTCCTCAAAAGAGAAGCTGTTACTGGGTTCATTGTTGCCCTATGTAAGTGTGGACCAGGGTTTAAGTTTGACGTCTACAGAGCATTATTTCAACATTCATCAGATTTAATGCACTATGCCACATAAGCGAGGTGATGCTACTAGGGTATTTTTTGGAAATTTACACACAAGTCTGCTAAAGTAGTTAGGTTGAAGGATTCCTAGCTCTGGGAGAAAAGTTACATTTTCTGCCTTATCCCCAGCTCCCCAGCTATTGGGGTTATTTGAATTATTTAACCTTGACCTGTTGTATTAGTCCATTCTCACACTACTAATAAATACATACCTGAGACTGAGTAATTTATAAAGGAAAGAGGTTTCATTGACTCACAGTTCTGCATGGCTGGGGAGGCCTCAGGAAACTTACAATTATGGTGGAAGGGGAAGCAAACATGTCCTTCTTCACACGGCAGCAGCAAGGAGAAGAATGTAAGCTGAGAGAAGGGGAAAGCCCCTTGTAAAACCATTAGATCTCGTGAGAACTCACTATCATGAGAATAGCATGAGGTTAACCACCCCCATGATTCAATTACCTCCCACCAGGTCCCTCCGGACTCACATGGGGATTATGAGAACTATAATTCAAGATGAGATGTGGGTGGGGACACAGCCAAACCCTATCACCTGTATTTAATTTATATAATAAAATACCTTGCATCAGCATCTGGGACATGGAAATTACCCTTGACGGCTTGTCACTCCACCTCTCCTCACTCCTCAGCTCACAGAAAAGAGATTTGTGAAATACCAGCTCTGGTCTTGGCAAATATTTGTTTCCCCCTGGCACCCTGGAAAATGAATTTTTAAAACTCTTCCTACAATTGCGGTATGGCAGCAGCTTTATCAGTATGTGAAGATAGAGCGATGATGTAGCTTGCATATTTGACATTTTGTATTGTTGAAAAGTGGCAAACTGCACTGGGCTGTAAATGCACTGTAAATGATGTTGTGCTGAATTATAAAGACAATTAGCATATTTCTTCGTTGTTTCTCATTTATCTTTTAGTTTGTAAACATGGAAAGCAAAGTGCGGTAAGCTTTACATGCCGTATCTGTAAAATGAGCACAGTGATACTTATGTTACAGACTTTTGTAAGCCAGAATTTTTAAAATGTTAAACTACCTAAGATAATATAAAAAACATAGCAGCATCCAATAAATGACAAATCTTAGTATTACTTCCACACCTCCTGTTAACATTAAACCCTTGGAGGATGGAAGAAAGCGTGGATGTGAAGCACATACAATCACTAGAGGAAATCAGAATACTGCAATGTTTTGGGGTTCCTTGAAAGTTTTTAAAGCGTGTAAGGGTCCTTAGACATGATCTTTTACAGATGAGAACAAGATGAAATGAGATTGACAAAAATTAATCAATTTGCCCACATTTTGCACAGGAGTATAATCCCACCTAGTTGGCAGGCCAAGGCAGGAGAATCGCTTGAACCTGGGAGGTGAGGTTACAGTGAGCTGAGATCATGCCACCACCCTCTAGCCTGGGTGACAGAGTGAGACTCAATCTCAAAATAAATAAAATAATAATACTGAGGAAGTCTTAAATTATTTATTCATATAAAAGTAAAAGTAATATATTACATGTTAATATAAATAACAGTTTATGAAAAATGTATTTTCCAAAACAAAACAAAACTGTAGTGAGAAGAGTGATGTCATTTATAGTTTACAGATCTCTTTAATGTCTAGCTTAATAGAAAACAGCTGGATTCTCATAGCCACTCCACTTCTACACTCAGCCTATTGTAATAACTTGTTTTAGTGGAAGTTCGTGAAGAAAAATCAGCCTCTGTGTATGGGAGAAATATTTTAATAGCTTTTTCAGGTGTTGGTGCTTATGGTGTGATACTATACCTAAGTTCAGTAAGTACTAGTTTCTTAGAAGTTAATTTCAGTGTGGAATCTGCAACCTTAACAATGGAGTTTTCTGCAACTTTAACAATGGAGTTTTTCCTCTGTTACAGGAATTCCATTGATTTATTTTGCACTTTGAATACATTTTATCTATGCATGATTTTGTAACATTTGGATGAGTTATATAGATCTTCCAATTTCAACAAATTTTATTATACAACATCAAAAATCATTTTTTAACAATATTACCACCAATCTCATCAGAATAGTCTCTATAAGGAAGCTGTCAAGCTCACTGTGATAGACATAAGTTTTCTATAGTTCTTATTTTCTCTTGCGTTCAGATTTTATCTTTGGCAACAAATACTCTTTGTTATTTTACTTGAGGTGACAATCTCACTTTATTCATTTTTGAGAAAGCATTTCTGAAATATCTAAGTCTAAAATGACCATAGTTTGTCTTACATAATTTAAAGTAAAAACAGTGTTCCAAGAAAAAAATGGTTAGGTTAACTCACAATTCAATTACCAAATGTTTCTTTCTCAAGAAAACTAACATACTTCACTCTTCAGCAGAACTGCTTTTGCGCCCTTCCCATGTGGTCACACAGAATATTAAATGAATATGAACATAAAAGTCAAGACTTAATGAAATTAATTTGTACTGATGTATCAAGGACATTCTTAAGTGAAACTAACATTCATTTTACTATAAGTACGTGGTAATAATTTGGTTGCATGCTAAAATGACAGCTGTTTTACCCCCCCTTTTGCTTTGTAAAATATATATTTTTTTATTTTTATTTTTTGGTGCTCTACATGCTCAGAAAACTATATTAATGAACTACAGAAATTACCCCAAAAGTACAGTCTTTGCTTCTGCACCATCCATGGAGATGTAAAGAGAGTGAAAAAGGCAAATAGTATCCTAATATTATTATGAAAGTAGTTTTGACCTTACAAACTCCCTGGAATGGTCTCAGGGATACCACCTCGCAGTCATCCGAGGCACAGTTTGAAAACCACTGCTCTCAGCTCCTTTTTATACCTTTGCATGCCTCTTTTCTCGGCTCTCCAGCTCCTGATGACCTTCGGCTACTCTAAGTTTCCCTAGTGAAGTATTCAGTAGTGTTGTATTTCTTTAAGTTCTGTGATTTAAAATTTACTATATCCTGGCAGGGTGTGGTGGCTCACACCTATAACCCCAGCACTTTGGAAGGCGGAGGTGGGAGGATCGCATGAGCTCAGGAGTTTGAGACCAGCCTGGAAAACATAGCAAGACCCTGTCTCTACAAAACAGAAACAAAAATGAGAATTAGCCGGGCATGGTGATGTGGGACTGTCGTCCCAGCAACTCAGGCGGGGAGATGGGAGAGTCACCTGAGCCGGGGAGATGGAGGCTGCAGTGAGCCATGATTGCGCCACTGCACTCCAGTCTAGGTGACAGAGTGAGATCTTGTCTCAAAAATAAATAAATGAATAAAAAATAAAACAGAATGTACTATATCCTCTATTCACAACAATAAAAAATTTATTGAGTACCTAATATGTGCCAAACACTGTTCAAAGCATTGAAAATACAGAAGTCAACGAGATAAGCAAGGTCACTGGTCTTGTGGACTTTCTATTCTAGAGGGAGAAAATAGACAGTAAACTTGTAAGTGAATTAACATACAAGGTAATTGATAACTTCCAACAATGTTGAGTGCTGTGATAGCCATAAAAATAAACCGATGCGACCGAGCATGATGGGGTGAGCCAGTAGCCAGGCGGCCCCAACCCAACAGGTGTCATGTCTCTGCATCCGGCATGCATAACAGTACATCAAAAGTCGGGTGACTGAAGATTCCAGCAAGAATCTGGCTACCATAGAATTGCAATAGCCCTGGAAAGCTGGGGAAGAGGAAGAGGACAGAAGGCAGGGTTGCTTGTATTTGAAAGTGGTGCTCCTGGCCAGGCACAGTGGCTCATGCCTGTAATCCCAGCACTTTGGGAGGCTGAGGCAGGCGGATCACTTGAGGTCAGTAGTTTGAGGCCAGCCTGGTCAACATGGTGAAACCCTGTCTCTACTAAAAATACAAAAATTAGCCAGGCGTGGTGGCAGGTGCCTGTAGTCCCAGTTACTCAGGAGGCTGAGGCAGGAGAATCACTTCAACCCAGGAGGGAGAGGTTGCAGTGAGCCAAGACAGTGTCACAGCACTCCAGCCTGGGCGACAGTGAGAAATTCCATAAAAAAAAAAAAAAAGAAAAAAAAAAAAGAAAGAAAGAAGAAAGAAAGGAAGGAAGGAAGGAAGGAAGGAAGGAAGGAAGGAAGGAAGGAAGGAAGGAAGGAAGGAAGGAAGGAAGGAAGGAAGGAAGGAAGGAAGGAAGGAAGGAAGGAAGGAAGGAAGGAGAAAGAAAGAAAGAAAAGGAAAAAGAAAGGGCTCTGGGTAGAATGTAGCCTGGCCAGTCTCCCAGGGGGAATAGCAAGTTACTGAGAGGAAGTCACTTAAGAAAAACTGAGGCCAGGACAAGAAGCCACTCTGTCCTGCTGGGGGCCAACATGGGATGCTGATGTTCCCAGCTGCCACTTGTTCTGTCTGAGGATGGTGGCAGAAGGGGGCAAGGATGGAACTGGGGCTGTTTGTAATGTGAAGTTTCCATTACCCTGATGGAAATACCCAACTTACACTGACACTCAGAAGCGGGCTATTATTCCCACTTTGAGGCGTTCCAGAGCTGCTTCTAGAACATACTAATATTTTTCATCTGTACCAGTATTCGCCTAACCCAGGTATCTAGGGCAAAACCAGACAAATGACAGGAAAAAATAGTCTGGGCATGGTGGCTCATGCCTGTAATCCCAGCACTTTAGGAGACCAAGGCAGGAAGATCGCTTAAGGCCAGGAGTTCGAGACCAGCCTGGGAAACATAGTGAGACCTCGTCTCTATTAAAAACATTTTAAAAATTAGCCAGATAAGGCCAGGCACAGTGGCTCATGCCTTTGGTGAATGAAACTATGTCTCCAAAAAAAAAAAAAAAAAAAAAATTAGCTAAGCCTGGTGGCACATACGTGTAATCTCAGCTACTCAGGAGGCTGACGCAGGAGAATTGCTTGAATCTAGGAAGTGGAGGTTGCAGCGAGGCGAGAGCGGGCCACTGCACTCCAGCCTGGGTGACAGAGCGAGACTCTGTCTCAAAAAAATAAAATAAAATAAATAAAAATTAGCCAGGTGTGTGGTGGCTAATTTGAAAAGCACTTTGCCGTGGAAGAAACAAATATGATGCTACTCACTCGAGAAAGTTGCCGTGGAATTAATTCCTCTATTTTGGTTTGCCTCTCTCCTTTACCCCAACAAGATGCTGCTGTTGTTCATGCTGAAGGAATGTGTCTTCTGCAGTAGGGCAGCATCTCCCGGGTAAGCTTCTGGTGTTTCTCTGTGATGCAGCTGCTCTCCCCAGTCCTGGGACATGGGCTATCAGCCTTTCACTCCGCCTTTCCCTGTGATCTGTTCCCTGGGAGTTAATGCTCTTCTCCATGCTTCACTGAGGAGCCACGATCTGGTTTCATGGGTTTCACACTTTTCTCATAAGTATGAATTATTGTAACCCCAACAGAGGCACATTTGATCCCTTTCACAGGTCATTTCTCTCTTAGCCACTTCATGTTTTCCGGAAGACACGTCCTGGAGTGGCTGTAGGTCTCTGCAGAACTACACTGTAGACAGATCACGTGCACCCTACTTCAAATGTGGAAACATCTCCCTGCTACAGAAATGTGCACCCAAAGCCATCCATTCAATCTCCTCTATCAATTAGATAATAACATACTCCCCTTTCTCATTAAATCAGAAAATTCTAGAAGGTAAGCCTGTTGTTTTTTCTTGGATCCCTACAGTCCCAGCCTTTGGAGAAGGTTGATGCTTACATTATAAGAACATTAGAAAATTTGATTAGAAAGACTACTGCGCAGTATTGCTTTTTTCTTGTTTTTTGTTTATTTTTATTTTTAGAGACAGGCTTGCTCTGTTACCCAGGTTAGAGTGCAGTGGCATGACCACAGCTCACTGTGGCCTCAACCTCCTGGGCTCAAGTGATCCTCCTGCCTCAGCCTCCCAAGTAGCTGGGACTACAGGCATGCACCACCGCCCCTGGATAATTTGCCTCTGTTGTCCAGGATGGGATTCAAGCAATCCTCCTGCCTCAGCCTCCCAAAGTGCTGGGATTGTAGGCATAAGCCACTGCAGTCAGCCTCAGTGGTCTTCATGTTGTCCCCAGAGAGAGTTGTGAGTGGGTGATAAGGGTGGTGGGAGAATGGATTTTTCTCTAATCTCTATTTCAAGACCAATAGTACTTCTGTTCTAACCACCCCTCTCCCAGTCACATAACTTATTATAGGGTCCCATTTTAGCTTGGCTCCTATAGTGTTTAAAGCCAAATTTATAATACCCGTATAGCAGCTCTATGGGATCTTATCACAAGTATCTTGGGAATAAAAGCCTGAAGGGCTTCATCGTAATTTTCCCGGCTTCAATATCCTTTTGTCCTGTCTTCCACACCTTCACCATTGTTGTTTTGTCTTCTCTCTTCAACTTTTACGTGTATCTTGGATACATTTTGTCTCCTAAAAACAGACCCTCACATATACTTTAACAGTTGGTCCTGCATCTCTATCACAGGGACATTTTTCACCTTAAAAAAAAAAAATTCAGGAATTATCCCAAGCCTTCACTTTGGACGCTGGGGAATATCACAAGGAAACAACACAGTTGAATCAGAAAAAGGCAAATCAGAATCGCAAGGGAACCTCTAGGTTTTCACAGCTGCCTAACCTAGTTCTAACACCACCAGCATGCGCTCTAAATAATGCATGAGGAATGAACCTTGCAGTCTACTGATTGGATTAGTATGGGGGCAGGTGGTAGCTAAGGGTGGGGGCACTAGCAGGAAATTACAGAGAAGATAAGGAAAGCAGAATAGTTTTCCTTTGTTCACTCTTCAAAAAGCCCTCTACTCTACAGTAAATGCACACACTGCAAAGTAAAGCTAGGAAAATGAGAGTGCATTCTAGCTGGTCACTTTATCCGATTCATCCTAAATTCTAGCTTTGTGTCCCAGCTTTTCAATTCCTACTTCCAGCTCTCTTTGCTTTCTGCAAATGTGATTCACCTCTTAGCTACTTGAAACAGAGCTCGCTTTTTGTCTCACCAAGTCTTCTCAACCCCGTGGTTTGAGTGTTTTCATCCTTTGAGAACACTGTTAAGCCACTGGCTCCATCACCCATGGCTGAAACAAGAGCTAGTGGTCATCACGGAAGAGGGAAAGAAGACTGCAATCAGAAAGATGTAATCAAAAAGCTGTTGTTATTTAAAAGCAACATTAAGTGAATTCAATGACAGTTGTGTGTGTGTCTCAGACCTTAATTGTTCAAATATTTTCCTTCAATGTTTCCTTTTTATTTTGTTTGATTTGGTATACATAGAGCTCATGGAGAAGGGGAAAGGAGCTGAAATCCTAACCAATATATAATTTCCATTATGTAATATCAGTTTGTTTTTTAAGACAAAAAATTTATCCTGTTTTGTAGCCATCCACACAGGATCTCCATGGAAGAGACTAAGCACTGATAATATTAGACAGAAAAAATGCTGAGATTGCATATTTCCACTATTTATCTTTGGCTCTACACAGGCAAAAAATGCATCCAAAGGGCTTTACTGAGAACATTCACTGCATAGACATTGTTTACTAAAGGAAGCTGACTCTAGCAGTTGCTGATGAGGAAGAGGATACTTTCCTCAGCTTAATTCCCAGAATACAGAGTGTGAGTGTGTGGGAAGAATCCCAGTGAACTTGACAAACACATGACATTCATACTGTGAGGACAACAGATGGGAGGTGTCAGCAATAAACTGCCTATGTTTGTTGAGGCTATTTCCTAAGAGGAGCAGTGTGGCATAGTGAGAAGAATAGTAAATTCAAAGGGTTTAATTTTGGTTTTGGCTTACGGTGCTTTAAAATTGTCACTCCAAAAGCTGAATGTGTCAAGAAAACCACTTATTCCCAAGCAATGTTATGAATTACATGGCTATGAACCAAACAATTGCTCTGGTTTAGAGTCGGTAAGTGGACGCTGAACCAGTCCAAAAGCCTGAAAGCCAGGTCTGAACCACTTGTACATCCCATGTGGCCCTTTCTATGGTGATTAGTCAAGACTCTCCAGATAAACAGAGCCAATGAAAGAGATTTATTTTGAATAATCCGTTCATGCGATTGTAGGGGTTGGCAATTCCAAAATCTGCAAGGCAGGCCAGCAGAATGGAAATTCCAGAAGAAGCTGCTATTGCAGTCTTGAGTCTGAATGCAGTCTGGAGGCAGAATCCCTTTCTCTTTAGGGGAGCTCAGTTATTTTTCTTAAAGCCCTCAACTGATTGAACAAGGCCCACAAACATTACAAAGGGTAGTCTGCTTTATTCAAAGCCTACTGGTTTATATGTTAACCATATCTTTTTATTATTATTATTATTTTTGAGACAGAGTCTCGCTCTGTCGCCCAGACTGGAGTGCAGTGGCATGATCTCGGCTTCAGCTCACTGCAAGCTCTGCTTCCCAGGTTCATGCCATTCTCCTGCCCCATCCTCCCAAGTAGCTGGTACTACAGGTGCCCACCACCACGCTTGGCTAATTTTTTGTTATTTTAGTAGAGACAGGGTTTCACTGTCTTAGCCAGGATGGTCTCGATCTCCTGACCTTGTGATCCACCTACCTTGGCCTCCCAAAGTGCTAGGATTACAGGCGTAAGCCACCGTGCCCTGCCAACCATATCTTTTCGAAAATATCTTTACAGCAACATCCAGACTGATGTTTGACCAAAAAACTGCATACTATAACCTGACCACGTTGACACATAAAATTAACCATCACACATAGTAAGTGCTCAAGAAATTGACGTGATTTGATATCCCAAGACAGATATATTTCTGAGCCACTCTTTCTTCAGCTGAACAAAGTAGAGATTAGACTTTATTATTCTAACTCTAATAGTCCGAGGGCAAAATTTGTCTTGAGAATATGAGAGAAGCTGCAACTTCTGGTCTCCTCAGACGAGTTGAAGAGGTTCCTTTTATAAACAGATTTTCTTATAATAGTGGTAAAATATGCATAACATATAATGTAACATTTTAACCATACAGTTCATGACATTAAGTACATTTACATTGTTGTGCAACCATCACCACGATCTATCTCCAGAACTTTTTCAACGTCCCAAGCCAAACCGACTCTGAAATCATTAAACAGTAACTCTCCATCCTCCCTTTTCCTTAGCCTGGCAACGACCATTCTACTTTCTGACTCTATGAATTTGGCTACTAGGTAGCTCATATAAGCAGAATCATACAGTATCTGTCATTTTGCATCCTGCGTATTTCATTTAACATAATGCCTTCAAAATTCATCTATGTTGCTGCATGTGTCCGAATTTCATTCATTTCTAAGCCTGAATAATATACCATTGTATGTACATACCACTTTCTTTGTTCATTCATCTGTCAGTGGACACTTGGATTGTTTCAAATTTAGAGTAATTCAATTCAATTCAATTGGGTTGTTTGGTTATTGAGAATAAAGAGGTTATAAATATGAGTATTCAAATATCTGTTGGAGTCTCTGCTTTCAGTTCTTTGGAGTATATGCCCAGAAGTGCAATGGCCAGATCATATGGTAATTCTATGTTTAATTTTTTGAGAAACCACCTACTGTTTTCCACAATGGCTGCAACACTTTACATTACCATCAGCAGTACACAAGTGTTCTGATTTCTCCACATCCTCACAAACACTTGTTATTTTGGTTTTTTTAAAACTTTTTATAACGGCCATCCTAATGAGTATGAAGTGGTATCTCGTTGTGGTTTTGATTTGCATTACCTAATAATCAGTGATGTTAAGCATCTTTTCTTGTGTTTATCACCTATTTGAATATCTTCTCTGGAGGAATGTCTCTGTGTCCTTTGCTTACTTTTAATGGAATCGTTGAATATTAATCTTCGGGAATGTCTCTACAAAATATTTTAGCCAGTCCACATATACTGAATGCCAACAATTTCTACAATAAAAATGCATTTCTATCAAATCAAACCTACAGTGGAATACCACCTCACACCCATTAGGATGGCTACTATCAAAGACCAGAAAATAACAAGTGTTGGTGATGATGAGGAGAAACAGGGACACTTGTGCACTACTGATAGCAATGTAAAACAATGCAGCTTTTCTAGAAAACAGGTTGATGGTTACTCAAAAAATTAAAGATAGGCCGGGCATGGTGGCTCACATCTGTAATCCCAGCACTTTGGGAGGCTGAGGTGGGTGGATCATGAAGTCAAGAGATCGAGACCATCCTCGCCAACATGGTGAAACCCCGTCTTTACTAAAAATACAAAAATTAGCTGGGTGTGGTGATGTGCACCTGTAGTCCCAGCTACTCAGGAGGCTGAGGCAGGAGAATCACTTGAACCTGGGAAGGCAGAGGATGCAGTGAGCCGAGATTACGCCATTGCACTCCAGCCTGGTGACAGAGCAAGACTCTGTCTTAAAAAAAAAATTAAAAATAGAATTACCATACCATCTAGCAATTCCACCTTTGGGTATGTATCCAAAGGAATTGAAACAACAGTCGCAAAGGGGTGTATTTGTACACCCCTGTTCATAGAAATATTATTCACAATATCTAGAAGGAAGAAACAACCTAAATGTCTATTAATGGATGGATGGATAAACACAATGTGGTATATCCACACAATGGAATACAATTCAATTTTAAAAAGGAAGGAGCTTCAGACACATGATACAACATGAATGAACCTTGAGGACATTATGCTAAGTAAAAAGTGCTAGTCACAAAAAGGCAAATATGGCATAATCCTCTTTACATGAGATATCTAGTGTAGAGTAACTTATAGAGACAAAAGCAGAATAGTGGTCCCCAGAGAATTGGGGAGGGAGAAATGGGGAGTTTTTAAAAGGTACAGACTGTTAGTTTTGCAAGACGAAAAGAGTTCTAGAGACTTGTTGCTCAAAAGTCTGAATGTACCTGATGTTACTGAACTTTGCACTTAAAAATTATTAAGATAGTAAATTTGATATTATGTGTATTTTACCACAATTAAAAATAAAAATTAAGAATATTTTATATTTTCATTTTTAATATCAAGTGAACATGTTTTCACACCAATGAATATATTTCTACATTATTATTTTGGTGGATACATAATGTTCTATTTCATCATTGTATAACTTATTCAATGAGATTGCCATTTTTGTAAATTTATATTTTCCTCAAAGCTGCGACGAACAAGCTGCGACGAACACACAAACAAACAAGCTGCGACGAACATTGCTGCGAGCTGCAGCTTTGCCAATTGTGCAACTATTTCCTTAGAATAAATTCCTAGAATGGAAATGCTAGGTCAAATACGTCCAGAATCTGACCACTCTTTATGGTCTACCTTGCTATGCCCCCTGCCCCAAATAGCTACACTGCTCTCCCCCTTGCTACCTTCAGGCTGATACTCGTGGTCATCATGGGTGGCCTTCCCTGACCACCCGCTGCAACTGAAATGCCCTCCTCCCACCCAACATACACTTGCTGTCCCCATCTCTGCTTGTTCTCCACAGCACTGATCATTCTATAATAAGCTACCCCCCATTCTTGTTCATCGTGTTTATTGTCTGTCTTCCTCCTCTCCAGGATGTCAGCTCCATGAGGGTCAGGCTTCCTCTTTCAACTCCATCCCCATCCCCCAGCACTCAAGTGTTCTTCAAGTATCCCTTAAACATTCCAACAGTAAGACCCAGTTCCTGTTTTGAAGGAATTCATGATCTGCTGGGGGAAACCGACCTCAGACAACAGAGTGAATGATGCTATATTCTCAGATATTCACAACACGCTGGAGAAAGCATCGAGGAAGCAATGACAGAGGAGGTGACATCTAAGCAGAGCCCTGATGGGCGAATCTGGGAACAGGAGAGAGGCAGTAACCCTGCAGGGGCACCACATACTGATGTGTGTGGACCATGGGCTGGCGTGGAGGGTGGGGAATGGTTGTGGCCAGATTGTAAACAGTGTTGAGTGTTGAGGGGCACATGAAAGAGCTTTAGCATTTTTTTTTTTTTTGGAGACAGGGTCTGTCTCTGTCATACAGGCTGGAATGCAGTGGTGTGATCATAGCTCACTGCAGCCTCAAATTCCTGAAAGAGTCTTAATTTTAACCTGTAACATTCAGGTTAAATTTCAACCTGTCACAATCAAACTGTCCCCTAGGGCTTCACTACTGCCAGGCCACCTGATGATGACAAAGTGTAGAAGAAGATTAAATTGGACTCTAATCTCCACTCCAGCACACCCCTGTTTGAGACAGGGCAGTCCAGCACGAGCTGGCTTACACACTGTGCTTCTGATGGGTCCTTCCTTGCAAGGCCGTGCTCCATGGCTGGAATTTTGAAAACCATCTCTGCTGGCAATGAAAGCTGCTGCCTTATAGAATGACCAAGGCCAGCACTTTGGGAGGCTGAGGTGGGAGGATCATTTGAAGCCAGGAGTTTGAGACCAGCCTGGGCAACATAGCAAGACCTTGTCTCTATAAAATAAACAGAATTAGCTTGATATAGCGGTTAGTGCCTACAATCCCAGCTAGGGAGGCTGAAGTGGGAGGGTCACTTGATGCCAGGAGGTCGAGGCTGCAGTGAACCGTGATTGCACCCTACACTCCAGCCTGGGTAACAGAGTGAGAACCTGTCTCAAAAAAAAAAAAAAAAAAAAAAAAAAAAAAAGAGCAGGTGGAATCTCCTTTCTTCTCGCAGGAGGGCAGGACCCTTTTACAATCTGTAAAAGTGTGTAGGTTTTCTGGAAAAGATTGAATTGCAATGGGTATAGAAACCAACCTTGGGCTTTGGGGAGGGCTCAAACCTTGTCAAGGCTCAGCAAGAGAAAACAGTGCTGTCTTCCACATGTTAGCAAGTCACCGTTCCCGGCAGCACACCTGAGATCAACTCCACTGAAATCCCTGTGTCCCAAGAGGTAAAGCAATTCACTGAAAACATACACTTCGTTAGCAGAACAGGTGACGTCAGCTTTCCAACTCTGACGTTTTTGATGAGTTGGTTAAAGTCCTAAAACACCCACTAAGATGAAAATAGTGGAAGTGAGGCTGAGGTGGGAGGATCATTTGAACTCAAGAGTTCGAGATTGCAGTGAGTCATGATCATGCCACTGCACTCCAACCTGGGCAACAGAATGAGAAGCTGTCTCAAAACAAACAAACAGAAAATGTGGAACTGCAGAAGCAAGGGTACAGAACTTGGAACCTGGGTGGAGGGAAGAGGAGAGGGCAGGGCGGGCCATGAGGCAGGGAAGGTCATGGAGAACTCCTAGACCACTGGATTTTGGCCAAATCTATTTTCTTATCTGCAAAACAAGAGAGAAACTCATGCTCTCTGGGTGCCCTGTTACCTCTCACGGTGACATTTCTTTGTCTTTGAAAAGTGTAACGCGTACAAGTGTGCCAGATTCCCATTTTCTATCAATTTCTAGAAAGGTTATGAGAAACCTGGGTCATACCTGGGTAGTAAAATGCTGACCTCAGGAGTCATGCAGTCCTTAGGTGGAGCAGAATGACCTGGCCTGGCTTGTGGAGACTTGCGGCTATGTAACTGCCCGCTCGTGATGCCCCTTGCTGCCCTGGGATGTGCCCCTGCTGGGCTGGATTGGCTCAGCCACCCGGCAGCACGACTCCCCCGCCTCCAGTGCCCCTCAAGCACCTAAGAGCCTCAGGTTCCCCATCATAGACAAAGGACTTGGATGAGCCCTCTGAGGTCCCCTCTAGCTCTCAGGTCTAAGGCTATGGCTTTATGAATATTGCATTTCTACTCTGCAAAAAAAAAAAAAAAAAAAAAATTAATGATACCATGTCTGAAAAGTGCCATGAATTACTTGGGATAGAAGTGATGGGTTAATTTTGTTGCCCACGGTTTCTGTAATCCAATAAAATGGCAATACTCAGGCTGGGCTTGGTGGCTCATGCCTGTAGTCCCAGTATTTTGGGAGACGGAGGCAGGCAGACTTCTTGAGCTCAGGAGTTTGAGGCTGCAGTGAGCTATGACTGCACCACTGTATTCTAGCCTGGGCAACATAGTGAGACCCCGTCTCTGCAAAAATTTAAAAACTGAGCTGGGCATAATGGTACATGTCTGTAGTCCCAGCTATTCAGGGGGCTGAGGCAGGTAGTCCCAGCTATTCAGGAGGCTGACGCAGGAGGCTTGCTTGAGCCTGGGACATCGAGGCTGCAGTAAGCCCTGATATTGCACCACTAAATTGCAGCCTGGCCCACAGGACAAGACTCTGTCTAAAAATAAATACATTAATTAATTAATTTAAAAACTTCCTACATAGTTTACAGATCACTTTAAGTGATCGGATAGGCAGGAATCTGAGTCATTGCTTCAATTTCACAGATGAGGAAATTAGCATTGTTTCTTATATTATGGATCCTCCTTATTACTGAAAGTAATCCATTTTGAATCAAAACACAAATTGCTAGGGAAAAAATGGCTGAGATAATCTCTTCTTGGGCAACTTTCAAGGAATGCTCCTGATCTATCCTTAAACAAAAGGAAAGGGCAAAGCAGTGTTATCTTTTAGGTCAGAAAAATAAACAGACTTTTCTGTTTTCTTCCCTCTTTTGTAAGCAGTGACACTTGAGAAGTTTCTCAGCAGCAGGTTTCTGCCCAAGCCTGAAAATTGTCTGACTGACATGAGCCTAAACAAGGGTGGGGACAATCTGAGGACGCCTCCCTGGTGCTCTAAACAGCATGTTGTGAGTAGATGGAAATGAAGGCTACAGTTTTTAGGGAAAAGTCTTCCTGCTCATTTTTTTGATGACATTGCATGGTATCCCTGACCCCTGAAAATGTTGGGAAGGGTAGAAAAGGATGAGATTTGTCAGTATCTACTTGCTTTCCACAAGAGTTGGATGATTTCCAAGGAACCTCAGGGGTTAAATTTCTTAACTGGAAAGGGGTGGGACTGGCGAAGGCGCAATCAGGAGTCCCATCTGCAAAGCCTACTCTTGCTGTGAGGTTTTTTTTTTTTTTTTTTTTTTTTTTTTTTTTTTTTTTTTTTTTTTGAGACGGAGTCTTGCTCTGTCGCCAGGGCTGGAGTGCAGTGGCCGGACCTCAGCTCACTGCAAGCTCCGCCTCCTGGGTTTACGCCATTCTCCTGCCTCAGCCTCCGAAGTAGCTGGGACTACAGGCGCCCGCCACCTCGCCCGGCTAGTTTTTTGTATTTTTAGTAGAGACGGGGTTTCACCATGTTAGCCAGGATGGTCTCGATCTCCTGACCTCGTGATCCACCCGTCTCGGCCTCCCAAAGTGCTGGGATTACAGGCTTGAGCCACCGCGCCCGGCCAGCTGTGAGGTTTAACCTGCATTATAGTCCTGGGAGAGTCACAGGTTTCTTTCTCTGTCTTCTGTAGGAGGCTCAGTAAAGTTACCTCAAGTCAAACATTTAAGAAGTGATACCTGGCCCTGCAAGGTGCCTCACACCTGTAATCCCAGCACTTTGGAACGCTGAGGTGGGAGGATCACTTGTGGCCGGTTCAAGACTAGCCTAGGCAACATAGGGAGATCCTGTCTCTACCAAAAAAAAAAAAGTTTAAACAGATTAGCCAGGTGTGATCAGTTTGTTTAAACTTAAATTAGCTGTGCATGTAGTCCCAGCTACTCAGAAAGCTGAGGTGGGAGGATCGATCCCTTGATCCCAGGAGTCTGAGGCTGTAGTGAGCTATGATGGTGCCACTGCACTCCAGCCTGGGTGACAGAATGAGACCCCTGGCTTTCAAAACCAGCTATCTGGAGTCCAACTTCAGTAGTCTTTCCTTCTGTTACACAGACCCAAACATCGTGAATGTTCTTAGACCCCATCAGCATGATGACACTGAAGTAGCAGAGACTTCCAGAGTGTATTAGTCTGTTTTCACACTGCTTTAAAGAAATACTCAAGACTGGGTAATTTATAAGAGAAAGAGATTTGATTAACTCACAGTTCCACATGACTAGATAGGCCTCAGGAAACTTACAATCATGGCAGAAGGCGAAGCAGGCACATCTTACATGGTGGCAGGCGAGAGAAAGGGAAGAGCCCCTTATAAAACCATCAGATCTCATGAGAATTCACTCACTGTCATGAGAACAGCATGGGTAAAGCGGCACTCATGATCCAATCACCTCCCTCAACACATGGGGATTACACTTTGTGATGAGATTTAGGTGGGGACGCAGAGCCAAACTGTATCACAGGGGAATAAGATCATGAGTCTCCCAAATTGACCATGATCTGGCTCCAAAGCAGTGAGACAGTAAGATTCATTGAAAACAAGGTTTTATAGCAGGAGCTGACAAACAGAAGCCCATGGATCAAATCCAGCCCACCACCAGTTTGTGTATGGCCAGTGGGTTTAAACTAGTTTTATATTTTTAAATGGTTGGGGGAAAGCTCAAAAGAAGCACAGTCTGTTGTTACATATACAAGTTATATGAATTTCAAGTTTCAGTGTCTGTAAATAACATTTTATTGGAACATAGGCTCATTGTTTAACTATTGTCTGTGGCTGCTTTCACACGGCATCTGGGGAATTGAATACAATCTATTCTTGTTACTCACAGCATTTATGTTCCATAAAGTCACCGTTAATACTGAATTAATAAATACTAAACTATTTCTCCTAGGGGAAACATAGGGTTAGTTTCCTGTAGGCCTCCGATCACATTTTTGTCTACTGATCAATATGTAATTATTTTTTTTTATATGTGCTTTTTTTTTTTTTTTTTTTTTTTTTGAGATGGAGTCTTGCTCTGTTGCCCAGGCTGGAGTGCAGTGGCCGGATCTCAGCTCACTGCTAGCTCTGCCTCCTGGGTTTACACCATTCTCCTGCCTCAGCCTCCCAAGTAGCTGGGACTACAGGTGCCCACCACGCCCACCACCTCACCCAGCTAGTTTTTGTATTTTTTAGTAGAGATGGGATTTCACTGTGTTAGCCAGGATGGTCTCAATCTCCTGACCTCGTGATCAGCCCCTCTCGGCCTCCCAAAGTGCTGGGATTACAGGCTTGAGCCACCGCACCCGGCCCCATTTACATATTCTTTTCCTTTTCTAAATTTTTTTGTAGACAGCAGTAGTCTTACAATGTTGCCTAGGTTGGTCTCAAACTCTGGGCCTCAAGCGATCCTCCCACATGGGCCTCCCAAAGTGTTGGGATTACAGGCAGGAGCCACAGTGCCCAGTGTTTTGTTTTGTTTTTTAAATAACAAAGATGTATTTAAAGAATTTAACAGGAGAGTGCCTGACCAAATACTGTAAGTTTAAATAAGATCTATTTTATGGAAACTCTGGAATCTGCAGGCTGTTCTTTAATTGCTCACAGAGGAAACTTCCGAGATGGTGAAAATTCCAGGCATGCAAAATATTCTGAACTGAAGTCAGCAATGAGCAGGACTGCCTCTGGGCTGCCTTCCGTTGTGCTTTCTTTTGTTGGTGTATGTTAATATTCCCTGTTGCAATTAAAAAGGTAGTTTTCAAACACTAAGAAGAGTAGCAACTCAAATCTCTAGACACTAACAATTTATAAGTTCTCCCACTGGAATAAAGGGGCCCTGGATCAAGGTGGGTCATCATGCAGCTTCAGTCCACTAACAGGGCTTTGGAGACTCTTACCAGTACCTTTTCTTCCCCTCCCCTACAACACATGAGGGCTAGCGCTCAGGCCACAGCTGACCTGTGAAGTTTCAACCTCAGTCATGCTCCAGCCAATTGAACAAGGCTTCAGAAATACCCAGCCCTGACAGCTCGCGGTATTCAGAAACACTAAGGAACGTCTTTGCTGATTATGCCTGATTTATGTACAGGACTCAGGGATATGCTGTCACATGGACTATTGCATCTTGGCCTTTTTGGCAGAATATCAAAGGGCACAATTCAGTATGATACATGTCTTTTCCACTGGTGTGGAAAAGATCCTATGGCTCAAGTTTCACAGGACAATGAGTGGAAAGCACGGAGCGCTGGCTTCTAGGGCTCTTCTGCACAGTTCAGTGGGTGCCGAGGTTCCAGTTCATTTGTTTAAAAGCTTTGACTCCCCAAGAAGGCAGCTTTTTGCAGCTCAGGGACTCTGGCATAATTCAAATTTGTACCCGGAAGTCAGAAGTATGTTCTTTGACCAGACTCATTCCTGTTTACTCTAATTTGTGACACTTACTCCCAGTACTACACCCACCTCTTCTTCTAAGATCTCATAAAAAGTCTTCACAACTCACACACAGAAGAAAATACCATCCAACTTGGTTCTGTACCACCATTTGACTAAACTGTGTGGGATTTCCTGCCTTCTTCTCTTCCTCCTCCAATTCCTTTCCTCCCTCCAAATCTCTTATTATTCTTCAATATTGCACAAATCGGCCTTTGCTTTCATCTCTATGGCTTTGAAGCACAGTTACTGTTATATTTGGGAAGACAGAAGAGTTGGAAATAAGCTTTATTTCCTCTACAAGCAAGGCAAAAATCCACTGAGATTCCTTAAGCATGATCCCTTTATTATGTAATAGGCATTGAGTTAATAATTAGGCAAAATCATAGCTGATATGATCAGGTCAAAAATAATAGATAAAATAATGTTTAATGGGCTAGTTGCAACTATTGGCTTCAACTACATAAGGCTATCGAGTCTAGGTGATATCATTCAAGATGTAGATGCTTACGGAACAAGAAACTAAGACTTTGAGAAACAAAAGCTATTACAAAACACATCATCCACTTTTTTGTTTGCCCCTTTTCCCCTCATTCTATTATGCAATTTGTATACTCACTCATTTCTGATGAGGACTAATTTCCAGCTTCATCACCGCACATTTGTTTAAAGTATTTAGATGCCTATAGAGCAAAGAAATAACGTTAGCAAAGATAGGCAACCACTCTCTAATGAGGGGATAAACACCTGTTTTTAAACAATTCATATATCTAAGGAGTTTCTTGGAACGCAGTAATATCTAATACCTACAGGAGTATTAGAAACTTCTTTAAAAAGTGAGTCGTTTAAAAATACCTTGGCTGGGCGTGGTGGCTCACGCCTGTAATCCCAGCACTTTGGGAGGCTGCGGTGCGCGGATCACGAGGTCAGGAGATGGAGACCATCCTGGCTAACACGGTGAAACCCCGTCTCTACTAAAAATACAAAAAAAAAAAAAGCCGAGCATGGTGGTGGGCACCTGTAGTCCCAGCTACTCGGGAGGCTGAGGCAGGAGAATGGCATAAACCCGGGAGGCGGAGCTTGCAGTGAGCCGAGATTGCACCACTGCACTCCAGCCTGGGCGACAGAGCAAGACTCCATTTCAAAATAAATAAATAAATAAAAATAAAAATACTTTTATGTTTCTTAAGTTTTTCACTTTAATTTTTATATTTTAGTGTGAAATGGCACACAGCTATGATACTGTCAAGTCTCTGATTCTTTAACTCTGAATGGGTTGCTCTTACTGAGAAAAATCATTCTTCTAGTAACTCTTAGGTTGAGTCATTATGGACTGCCACACGTGGTGCCAAGAAAGAAAAGTTTCTGACTGGGCACAGTGGCTCACGCCTGTAATCCCAGAACTTTGGTAGGTCGAGGCAGGCAGATCACCTGAAGTCAGGAGTTTGAGACCAGCCTGTCCAACATGCCGAAAACCCACCTCTACTAAAAATACAAAAAGTAGCTGGGCGTGGTGGTAGGAGCCTATAATGCCAGCTGCTCGGGAGGCCGTGGCAGGGAGAATCGCTTGAACCTGGGAGGTGGAGGTTGCAGTGAGCCGAAATTGTGCTACTGCACTCCAGTCTGGGCAATAGAGCCAGACTCCATTTCAAAAAAAAAAAAAAAAAAAGAAAGAAAGAAAGAAAAAAAAAGAAAAGTTTGTGATGTCTCCTTTCACAGAAATAGAAACAGCAAAACAGCAACAAAGAACCAAGTAGTTTTTGGCAAAATAAAGTGTCTTTATTTCAAATTAAAACTCAAATTTAAAAAATTAGTTTTAGTTATCTCTGATGAATCATAATCTTGGACAGCCTGCTTAAAATTTTAGAGTCCTTGCACAGAATGGAAGTTGAAGCCCTCTTTAATATCCAATATTTAGAACAGCTTCCTGTTAGAGGACAATATAATGTATGCTATAGTCACAATAGGACAAATGATCATTTAAAGAATTTGCATACTGTAACTTCAAGGATCCAAATCTTACTGAGTTCAAAATTAAGCACTCAGGTCAGATTCTTTTTTGCAACAGGCATCCTATTTTAATTATGATACCAATACTTTGAGCTCTGACAAACAATTTAATATCAATTTAAAATTAGGGAAATTTAGTTCCATTGAAAATAAAATACTTACAAAAAAAATCCAAAGCTTCATGGAGAAATAATGCAATAGTTGAAAAAAGAAACTCTTTAAATATGCTGAACTAAATGGTATGTACAAATATGAATGACAGCCCTTCAGGCCCCAATTTTCCTGCCATCTCCCAGATGGTCATCACTTAGTCTTCCTGAAATGAACCTGTAATGTGTCTGTTTGCTATCTGCTATCACCAGTTTTCCAGTTTTTCCTACAAATTGCAATTCTTACATTTTCATAAGATAAGATCATTTAATTCACACAAATTCCTGGGAACCGTGAGACCACCTCAGGGCTTTATCTTCCTGATCCTGTTCTTGCAGTTTGCCTAACAATGTTGATGCAACAGAATAGAAAGTATTTTTCCCTGCCTGATAAGCCCGATTTTGACTTGGTAGCCTGTTTATAGAATAAACAAAGATAGCACAGAGTGCCTATGTTCAGAAGAATTCTGTGTTGATGGGGAGGAAAAGAAAACAAATAACTAAGAAAAAGTCTGCATACTTTAAAATGAATGGATATAAGGTCCTTCTATTGGGGGTATCAATTACTTAAATGACTTACACCCACAGTGTTTTAGTTCTCAAATGTTTTCAAGATTTAAAGAATCCGGAATAGTTACAGTTAGTCTTAGGTCTGGGTTCCATCAATCAAACCTGTAATCAAATACTCACTTGACTTCATTTGGGCTTTAATGGTTGAATGGTCTTTATAACCAAATTTACTAGTCACAGAGGCCTATGGGGCTGGGGAGGGGTTTAGCTTCACAAACTCTAGAGTTTAGTCAAACGAAAAAGACCCAGGAGGCCAGTTCTATAAAGGTCAACATTATCTTTTTATGTTGGTAGCACCAATCTAATGGAATTACAGACCGAAAGCCTAGAGTTATACCCTAGGGTTTCCGTGGTTTTCATTTGTCCCGGAGGAACCCCAAAGAATGTACTATGCTGGGACCTTATTTCCTTACAGGGACAGTACTGATATCAAATCATAGTTCCAGCTACACAAACGAGGCCTACTACGGGTCAGGCACTATGCTAGGCACTTCCTATGTATGACTGCATCTTCCCAACATACCTATGGTACAGATATTATGATTAATCTTCATTTTACAAATGAGGAAATGGGGCTTGGGGAGGTCACAGATCTTGCTGAAGTCCACATGATTAAAACATGGTGACTCTCAAACCCAGTAACTTCTGTGTTCCTTTCTTTTTCTTTCTTTTTTTTTTGTTTTGAGACAGAGTCTTGCTCTATTGCCTAGAATGGAGTGCAGTGGCACTATCTTGGCTCACTGCAACCTCTGCCTCCCAGGTTTAAGCAATTCTCGTGCCTCAGCCTCCCAAGTAGCTAGGACTACAGGCACCCACCATCACGCCCAGCTAATTTTTGTATTTTTAGTAGAAGTGGGGGTTTGCCATGTTGCCCGGCTGGTCTCGATCTCCTGAGTTCAGGCAATCCGCTCACCTCGGCCTCCCAAAGTGCTAGGATGACAGGCATGAGGCACCGCCCCCAGCCATCTGTGTTCCTTTCTAACATAAACATTAATGGTAGTAATAAATGAAAGCAACTTATATCCTAAGGGATTCCTCACACAGTGGCTGAAATGCTGGTTTCATAACCCATCTGTCCAGAAGCCTGGGCCTTTCCCATCCCTCTAAGAACCCTCCCAGGCTGGGCTCCACACAAATGTGTCCCTCTTATCTCCTGGGCAACTTATACCCTGCTCTGAAGAGGGAGGAGCACAAGGCTGGCCTATCAAAGGTTCAAGAGCTTCTCTGCATGGAGCTGCAGGAACCCAGATAAAAGCACAGCAGGTGGGGACCTGGGCCCCATTGTATTCTAAGTAAAAACAGGCCAAAAACAAAGAAGAGAAGAGGGAGAAGGGGGAAAGAAACAAATTTCCAAGTAAGACTCTCACAAAAATGGTTACAATTCTTAAAGATATTTTCTTGGAATCTGTGCAATTGCTTTTAAAACAATTACATGCTACTCCCAGCCTTTCCTTTTCTTTCTTTCTTTCTTTTTTTTTTTTTTTACAGAGTCACTCAGGTTGGAATGCATTGGTGCTGTCATGGCTCACTGGAGCCTGGACCTCCTGGGCTCACAGGATCCTCCCACCTCAGCCTCCCAAGTAGCTGGGACTACAGGTACGCGCCATCATGCCTGCTTAATTTTTTAAATTTTTTATAGAAATGGGGTCTTGCCACGTTGCCCAGGATGGTCTCCAACTCCTGGAGGCTCAAGTGATTCTCCCATCTTGGCCTCCCAAATTGCTGGGATTACAGGCGTGCGCCACTGTGCCCGGCTACATGCTTCCCTTTTAACAGACCAGAAATTGTGACAAAGTTAAAATCTGCTCTAAGGTGGGCTGCTGTGCATGGCTCAGGCATCTGACGGGCTGCTCTACAACAAAGTGCATACTGTAGATGACAGTGTGGAAATCTATTTTCATTATACAACTGTCACTTTAAGTACACATAATTCTTTGCTGTGTTTATAGAAGGAGTCATTTTTAATTTCCAAGGAAAAGAGTAATTTGGAATCGTTTTCAGAAGCTTTAGAAAGTCAAGCAATAGAAAGAACATTTCACAAGAGGTATCCTGGTAGTGAATCATAGTTCACAATACTACCCGCACATGCTTCAAGACGAAGTGAATCACTCCTCCAGGATTACTATTGAGTATAGCTCTCATAATCTTGGCCTTACCACTGGAATTGCATTATATAGTAAAGCTAGCAAGATCAGGCCAAAGCCACTTCTCCAAGCCACTTCTCTCACGTATCTCCAAGGGCAGATATATGAACCCATTGCAGTGTGAATGTAAAAATGCTGGTTAGCAATCTAAATCCAAAAAACCTATAGTCCCACACTTGTAACTTTTGGTTATTGCCAAACTTTATATTTAAGACAATGTCATTGTTCTCATAAAACCCATTAAGTCTACAAGTCTTCTTGCCCTGAGTAGAAAAAGAAGCCCCTACTTACTTCTTGACCAAAGGAGCTGTAAGATCTATAAATGTCACAGGTACATGAACACTCTAAACTGAGAATAATGCTAGAGTATATATGAGATCGCTTATAAGATCCCTGCATAAAATATGGTCCAGTACAAGAGGAGGAGGTAGGTGGGAAAGATTTTGTAAAATGTTTAAGCTGAATTTCTGTAACCATATTACCACATGTATTTAAAATCAACTCTTCAGAAAATATCAACAAGGCAAAGACAAAAGTCTATAAAAAGTCTGTCAGTCTAGAGAGAACTTCCAAATCATAGGGCAAAATTTCAAATAATGCTGTAACTTCGTTATTTGCTGGCCCTTGAATTCCATAGGCCAGAGGTATTTGGAAGACATAGGTCTAGCAAATGAAGTGACTATCACATGATCAGTACAACAAGTGTCTCAACTATACTATGCAGCTGACAGCTCAGAACTTGTAATGCGTTTTAAAGAAAGGTGCTGGCTGGGAGCAGTGGCTCACGCCTGTAATCCCAGCACTTTGGGAGGCCAAGGCAGGTGGATCAGGAGTTCAAGACCAGCCTGGCCAATATGGTAAAATCTCATCTCTACTAAAAAAAATACAAAAAATTAGCTGGGCGTGGTGGCGGGTGCCTGTAATCCCAGCTCCTCGGGGGCTGAGGCAGAGAATTGCTTGAACCTGGGAGGCGGAGGTTGCAGTGAGTCGAGATTGCACCACTGTACTCCAGCCTGGGTGACAGAGCAAGACTCCATCTCAAAAATAAATAAATAAATAAATAAAATAAAGAAAGATGCTTGAAATACACCTGATAGAGATCCCCTTTTCTTCTGAACATTTGTTTAGGCCTCTCAAAAGGGGCATCATTTTCATGAAAAGTCCATTTATGTGAACCTGGGGACAAGAGCCCTGGGGTTTTCCATTACAAACCAGTTGATGACTATTTACTGTGTTCTGAAGAATTTCCTTTTTTAAAAAAGAAAATCCAACCCTAGGCCTTTCTGCGCTTACTCAAATTTGGGCCTGATAATTTCAGTTTTAAAGCACTCTGACATCCATCACTGCATTTCCTATGAGGTGTTATTCCATGCAGGAGAGAAAACTGAAGTCCAACTAGCATATTTGGCAGACTGCTTCTTCTAGGCTTTTCTTTTCGCCAAAGATCTAGCAGCACAGATTTATTCGCTCCAAAGAAAGGTGGCTTCCCAAAAGGTACTCAGAGCCAGTGTAAATTGCAAAGTACAGAGGATGCTTTTTCTCCCAGAAATGGAAAACAACATTTCACAAACTGATATTCCGAAAAAGCATTCAAGAATTTAATCATGACCCTTTGGCCTGAAATGCTGCAGTGATATTTTTACGACCCAAGAATTCCTAAGCTATTGCTGCTGTCCAGAGCACCCACTCTTCAACTGGCTTAAAATGTGTGAAATGACGTAATGCTTAAATATTTCCTAAGATGCATCTCAGAAGTGACCTCATGCATATGCATGATCACCAGTGATGGACTGAAAACAGATTAATTCTGCTTCACAGCTAAGCATGAAAACATTAAAAAAATGTCTGGAGTAGTTCATATTCCAGATGCGTACTCCTTCCCCTCTCAAAACTGCATCTGTGACATTTTTTTCATTCTCGATGACATAGTTATGATATTACACTCCATAGTGAAGTTCTTGGAATTAGCTTTCTTTCAGAAAATGGGTACATGCCCTATACATTTCTATCAGTCATTTAATTGGACTAGAAAAGAGACAGTATTTCTGTGGTTAAGAGGACTCTTTGTTTTTTCCTCTCTTAAACCATGAGAACTAGTCTAGTCCATATACTATTCTAAATATCCCATCTATCTGCCCCAAACCCTGCTTACTTTGGCTGCTTCAAATAACACTGTATTATACGAGAAAGGCAGAAAACAGAACTACCACTGCTTTCTTTGTCTACAAAGAGGAAAGAAATAGTGGATGTCATTTTACCTTCATGATCTTTTTCCAAATTAAAAAAAAAAATACTGAGACAGGGTGTGGTGGCTCACTCCTTTAATCCCAGCACTTTGGGAGGCCGAGATGGGTGATTGCTTGAGCCCAGGAGTTCAAGACCAGCCTGAGGAACATGGCAAGACCGCATCTCTACAAAAAATACAAAAATTAGCTGGGTATGGTGATGTGCACCTGTAGTCCCAGCTATTCCAGAGGCTGAAGTGGGAGGATCACCTGTAGCTGGGAGGTCAAGACTGCCATGAACCATGATTGTGCCACCGCACTCCAGCCTGGGTGACAGAGGGAGACCTTGTCTTTAAAACAAAACAAAACAAAACAAAACACACACACACACACACACACACACACACACAACAGGCTGGGTGCGGTGGCTCACGCCTATAATCCCTGGACTTTGGGAGGCCGAGGCAGGTGAATCACCTGAGGTTAGGAGTTTGAGACCATCCTGGCCAACATGGTGAAACCCAGCCTCTACTAAAAATACAAAAAATTAGCTGGGCGTGATGGTGGGCGCCTGTAATCCCACCTACTCGGGAGGCTGAGGCAGGAGATTTACTTGAACCCGGGAGGTGGAGGTTGCAGTGAGCCAAGACCGCACCATTGCACTCCAGCCTGGGCAACAAGAACGAAACTCCTTCTCAAAAAAAAAAAAAAAAAAAAAAAAAAAAAAAAACAGAAACAAAAACAAAAACAGAAAAACCCTGAAATTAAAATAATACTTATTTAGTTTCATAATCAAATCAAACTATGTGAATTTTGTCTGTGTATAATTTTTTCCCCCAGAATTCAGCTTTTAGGGATTTTAGTTTTTGAGAAAAATTAGAAAGGATGAAAAATGTCATGAAGAGCTTGAAAGGATTATCAGCGTCCCATCATTGTCTGCTACAAGTTTTATTACCTCCACCTCACTAAAACCTATAAGCTGCCTCTTAGCTTGAAGACCCAAAAGCGCAACCATCAAGAATTTCTGACAGTTTTATTCAATTTCACATCATTTAACTGCCTGTTGCCTATATGTTAAAGACCGTGCTGAGTTATTTTATAGCCTTATTTCATCCTATCATTATTTTATACAAGGGAAAACTGAAGAGGTTGAGAGGAGCTTTCCTGGAATGCAAGCGATGCTCCTGTCTCTATACACCACCCCCCCATTTATTCCTCTGAACATGCTAAATTTCCATCGTATCCTTTTAGGAAACCTTAATACAAGTTTCCTAACCACTTTAGAGTTGTTACTTGTTACACCAATTATATCATATCAAATATGGAATGCTATCATTTGAGTACTTCCTAGGACAGTGTGGATGCTATTTTAATGGCAATACTAAATAACAATATTTTACTTAATTTTTAATTAAAAGGTCTACAATCGCTATATGGTTTGCCAATAAAGACCTAACACAATTAGCAAGAACAAAAGCAAACAAAGCCTATCTTAGTTATAAGTACTGTGTTCTTAAAAAATAAAAAAGGAAAACACTCAAAACGTGTCCATTTATCTGCATAGAGCCTCAATGGCATCTCTGTCCAAAAAATCATGCTCTCTCTTGACCAAGGAAATATAGATGGGGAACAGGAAATCTGTAAGAAAAATAAACAAATGTATTTGTTGAGTGCCTATAACCCAATTTGCCAAATAGCCCAGTTTACCCAAGCAGGGAAGAAACTCTTCAGCAATGTACTAAGCACCTCCTGTAGGACGCCTCATTCCCCATCAAGTGCTATAGGACAATAAGGCAATTCAAGCCAATCCGACATCACTGTCCTAAAGGAGCTTCGGCTTTAAAGTGGTGGAAACTCAAAATATTGCTTCTGGTCAAGAAGAAGGGGTTCAGAACATTGTTATACCTTTAAACAAACCAGCGGGCAATAAGCCTCCAGTATAAATTATAATTTAAGCCACAATGACTATCAGAAGAATGCTGCCTTTTAATGTGGCTGGGCTGTGTGTTTATGTGTGTGTCTCTGCTCACGTGTGATCAGGGAAAATGTCATGGAAGAAAAATTGAGCCACAGAAAGATCTAGAGAACAATGAAAAGTGGTAGGAAATGGAATGTAGTCCACTCACATGGCATCAAGAGCTAAGGAGAATTCAAGATACGCTTTTTTAAAACAAATATTAGCACTGCAATATAGCCTTGTAGGACCTGATATAACTCTCCTAAAAAGAAAGGGTTGGCTATAAAGTTGCTATAGAACAACAGAATCTCAACTCCTTTAATCTGTAGAAGAGTTCATTCAATTCTCTCAAGACAATGAAGAAGCTGTATCAGAACTGAAAACCACAGAGGGGGAAAACAGTCAACTCAATGGAGGAATTCCTTTCTCTGGACGGCCTAAAAAGATCCCTTGGTAAGTAAATATACCCAAGAAAAGCAGAGTGGAGGTAGCCACTGTGGAAATTTACAACAGCTCTGAAATTGCCACTGGATAAAGGCAAGTTATCACCCTCTTAGAGTACCAGCTACAAGGGCATATCATGGGCCTCCTCAGTAGAACGCTACTACAGTACCAGAAGGAGGAGTGTCTCGGTGTGGGGTAACTCTTTGGACCAGACCTCGGTGAAATCAGTCATCACAGCAGGAAACTAGAATCACCACAAGCTAAAAAATTCTCTTTGTCTGGGCACTGCGGCTCACATCTCTAATCCCAGCACTTTGGGAGGCCAAGGAGAGAAGATCATTTGAGCTCAGGAGTTTGAGACCAGCCTGGGCAGTATGGCGAGACATCGTCTCTACAAAAAAAATTTTTTTAAATTTTATTGGGCATAGTGGCACGTGTCTGTGGTCTCAGCTACATGGGATGCTGAGGTGGAAGATCACCTGAGTCCCGGACTTTGAGGCTGCAGTGAACTCTCATTACACCATTGTACTTCAGGCTGGATGACAGAGTGAGACCCTGTCTGAAAAAAAATTAATAAAAAATAAAACATTCCTTTGGCCTTCAAAATGGCTAATGCCACACAGCAGAATAAACATGGCTGTCAGAAGTTTTGGAGATGCAGGTAATTAGTCCTGTTTCAGCTCTTGTGGGTACATAACTGTTCATTATGTTTTTATTATTTCTTATCATCACTGGTTTTATGGAATTATGTGGAATTCCTTATTCTTAGTAATCTATTTTCTAGAGATAATATATCAGAATGAATATAAACTTATAGTCTATCCTTTATTTTCTGAAGGCTAGAGTTGGATTACTGACATTGTTGCCTAAATGATAATATAGGCAGACCAAGGAAGTGGCTATAGTCCAAAGATTTATGAATATGTAAAATTTAGTATCACAGAATTACATTTCTTCACTAATTTATAGACCAAGTCTCTCTTAGACAAATGATTAGTGGAACCATTATAATGGAAATAGAAAGATTTATAGTCAATGCAAACTGGAGCATGTAGGAGAATGAAATTGGATCCTCATTTCCCACCTTATAGAAATCAACTCAAGATAGATTAAGAACTTAAACCTAAGACCTGAAACCATAAAAATCCTAGAAGATAACATTGGAAAAACCCTTCTAGACATTGGCTTAGGCAAAGAGTTCATGACCAAGAACCCAAAAGCAAATACAATAAAAACAAAGACAAATAGGTGGTACTTAATTAAACTAAAGAGCTTTTTCATAGCAAAAGGAACAGTCAGCAGAGTAAACAGAAAACCCACAGAGTGGGAGAAAATCTTCACAATCTATACACCTGACAAAGGACTAACATCCAGAATCTACAATGAACTCAAACAAATCAGCAACAAAAAAAAATCTCATCAAAAAGTGGGCTAAGGACATGAACAGACAATTCTCAAAAGAAGATATACAAATGCCCAAAACAAATGAAAAAATGCTCAACATCACCAATGATCAGGGAAATCAAAATCAAAATCATAATGCAATATCACATTACTCCTGTAAGAATGGTCATAATCAAAAAAATCAAAAAAAAGTAGATGTTGGCATGGATGCGGTGAACAGGGAACACTTCTACACTGCTGATGGGAATGTAAACTAGTATAATCACTATGGAAAACAGTGTGGAGATTTCTTAAAAAACTAGAAGTAGAACTACCATCTGATCCAGCAATCTCACTACTGGGTATCTACTCAGAGAAAAATAAGTCATTAAATGAAAAAGATACTTGCACATGCATGTTTATAGCAGCACAATTTGCAACTGCAAAAACATGAAACCAACCCAAATGTCCATCAATCGAAGAGTGGTTAGAGAAACTGTATATATACAATGGAATACTACTCAGCCATAAAAATGAATGAATTAATGGCATTTGCACCAACCTGGATGAGACTGGAGACTATTATTCTAAGTGAAGTAATTCAGGAATGGAAAACCAAACATCGTATGTTCACACTTATAAGTGGCAGCTAAGCTATGAGGATGCAAAGGCATAAAAATGACACAATGCACTTTGGGGACTCAAGGGGAAAGGGTGGGAAGGGGTGAGGGATAAAACACTACAAATAGGGTGCAATGCACATTGCTTGGGTGATGGGTGCACCAAAATCTCACAAATCACCACTAAAGAACTTACTTATGTAACCAAACACCACCTGTTCCCCAATAATCTATGGAAATTTAAAAAATTTAAAAGCAAACAAATATATAATAATAAACAAAAAAAAATGTCATCTAAATACCCACAAGTAACAAGCATCCACAAGGATAGAGCCTAGCTAAAGTTTCATATCTCTATACTTTAGTAGTTCACAACTGGGGAACTACTAAATGTCCCCAGGGGACATGAGGCAATGTTTGGAGATATTTTTGGTTATCACAACTTGGGGGCAGTTGCTACTAGCATCTAGTGGGTAGCCAGGAATGCTGCTAAACATCCTACGATGCAATGTCAACAGCACCGAGAATTATCCAGTCCAAACTGTCAATAGCACCAATACTGAGACATTGCCACACAGATAGAAGCCTTTGTTTAAAAATCCCTCTCTGGGTCAAACAACTATGATCAGAATACCAAGATCAAGGACAATGAAGGAATGACGTCTGTAAGGAATCGCTCCGAAGGGGACAATGTATGAGAATAGAAAATGATTGGCCTAATATGTCCAGATAACACAGAGCACCCTTTTTTTGGCTATCACATATTGTTGTTTCCCATACCTCCATCCTTAGGACCTCTACTTGACTGAAAGTTAATATGTTCTAATCTCTATGTGTTTCTCTTTTTTTTTTCTTATGGATTATATTCATATACACACAGAATAGAATAGAATAATGTAGACATCGCCCAGCTTTACAAAACATCAACATTGGGTCATTTTTCATTCACCTAGGCTTCTACTACTTTTTTATTAGTTTTCCTAGGGTCTCTAAAAGCAAATCTCAGACAACATATTGTTTCATTCATTAATATTTCAGTTTCTCCCCTATATATTTACTGCTGAAGAAAGATGTTCAGGATGAACTGGGTATGATCAACTTAGTAGTGGGCAATGATACAAAGAAATGAATCAGATCAAGCAAGGAGGCCAGAGGAAAGACCAATGGAAGATCCCAGATCCAGACAGGAAGAAAAGCAAGCCCTTCATGTCTACAAGAAGTGAGCCAAGGGATGCACACCAAAATATGGTAAAGGCCAAAGCATTTATGGTAGCTGCAATCAGATAAAGATCCAATAGCTAAGACCCATACAGAAACTAAGGCAGAGTGAGATGAAATCACACAGATGACAATGATAAGCCAAGTGTCTGGATCAAGAATGTTAGTAAGTCCCAATGCTACTGCCAACTCTAACAATTTGATAGCTACATGTAGTGCTATAGTAAGGATTCTGACACTCCAAGGAGTGGGAAAAATCCAGGATGAGTGGGGGAATAGGCAAATAGTAGCAACTATGCCACAGAGTTGTCCTATATTATCTGGGACTAAAGTAATAAAACCTGAAGAGGGAGCAAAGCTTCCACGTAAAAGGCAAGTGATACCTGAAAATCCAGGAGGCCACGTTGAAGTCTAGTCTGCTCCTTGGCATTCTGCCTATTCCCTATGTAGGTTTCCCTGCATTCACAAGTTTGGTCAAAAAATACTTAGAACCGGCCGGGCGCGGTGGCTCAAGCCTGTAATCCCAGCACTTTGGGAGGCCGAGACGGGCGGATCACGAGGTCAGGAGATCGAGACCATCCTGGCTAACATGGTGAAACCCCGTCTCTACTAAAAATACAAAAAAAAAAACTAGCCAGGCGACGGACGTGGCGGGCGCCTGTAGTCCCAGCTACTTGGGAGGCTGAGGCAGGAGAATGGCGTGAACCCGGGAGGCGGAGCTTTCAGTGAGCTGAGATCCGGCTACTGCACTCCAGCCTGGGCGGCAGAGCGAGACTCCGTCTCAAAAAAAAAAAAAAAAAAAAAAAAAGTATTGTAAAAAATACTTAGAACCTAGGAGCTACATACATTTCAAGTGTGCTATTACTATGTCAGAATAAAAGTCGGAAGCTAAGATTCCACATATGTACTTATGGGAAGGATTTTAAACCACTGGTTTAAATCAAAGATGCTCAACTCATAAACATACAGACCAGAGAAAAGACATGTACACCTGCTCTTCTGGTATTCAATCTCCAAAGAGCAGCCTGAATATTCTTTTCAAAATTCAAATTTGATCATACCATTCCTTGCTTAAAACCCTTCAGTAATTCCCACTTTTCTCCCAAATGAAGTCCCAAATCCTAGCACAGCCTGACTTGGCCCTTACCCACTTTCCTTCCTCTAATGGCACAGCACTCTGCCTTACTCTCTATCCACATTGGCCTTATCTTCGTTTCTCAAATAAGAATTATGCTCTTGTTATGCTCCAGGCACTGTGTTAAGCACTTTACATACATTCCATTTAATCCCCTCAAAATCTTATGGCATAAGTATAATTATTGTCTCAACAAGAGAGGCAAGTGCCTTGCCATGAAAGAGCCACATACAGTGTCTAATAAAAGCTTCACTACACATGCTTCAACTATAGCCTTCTGCAATAGAGATTTGTCAAAAGTGTAGGAAATTTGATTTTAGATCACAAGTAAGCATAGACTTAAATCATTGAGGTTTTTTTTTATTAAGTTAACTATAAAAATACAGTAATGCCCCCACTTAACCCAGGTAAGACCTCTGATCATCTATAGCCTTGAACTAGAAGTTGGCTTAAAAAAAGAAATAAAAAGGCTAAAAGGTCTATAGTGAAATCCATGAATGTTATATGATAGAACAAGCAGAGTTGCATGTAGGCTCCAACAATTAGGTGAACCATATCATGGTAAATTACATGTGGACACAATGGCCAATGAGAGTAAGAGCTGCTAGACAATTTAGAGAGTAGGCCAGATTTTGTCTTCTTTATATTTCTTCTGTACGATCTGAAAGTATTTGATTTTAATAAGTGATAATATAATGCACTTAACAATGTGTCAATGCATCATAGCTTAATTCAATATTTGAGATTCATAAATCTAACCCTGAATCAAATAGGACTTAAGTTGGGAAAGTATTGTGCAAATGTTTTCATTCTAAATAATTAAAATGTAAGTTTTTATACTTACAGGTTTAAGCTTAGGTTATTAAAATTCCACATTATCTCTATGATACTGGTTAAATGGAGTGTTATTCTGCAGTATAATGGCTAGTCATCTACAAAAACGTAAAAGCACAATTTCTTTGAGAATTCATTGTCCTAAGTATGGGACATAAGTCTTTTCTGTTAATGGAGACATATATGAAGTCTGCATCTGTGTTGGAAAGTGTGTGTATAAGTTAAAACACAAAGCATGAATAATTTAGAACCATTTTATAAATCTCAGGAAGTGAACGAATCTTATAAATTTTAGATTCATTTATTGAGGAAAACAATATATGTTGACTTCTTTTCTCTGTGCTATTTCCAATTTTAACAATCATATTATATACATGCATGTATGTTTTTAATATTTATTGCTTTTCTAATTGCAAAAGTACTGAAAATTCCTTGTACATACTTTTGAAAATGAAGAAAAGGGCAGAGAAAAATTTTAAAGACCAGAACCCAAAGATGACTATTCTGCTAAAAACTCTGATATATATTCTTCCAGATTATATACATATATATAGAGAGAGTATATATTCCCTTTTATAAAACTATGAAAATATTGTAAAAATTTTTGTATAATTTTTGAAAACATAACACTTACTTTTCCATGTTCTTAACTATTTTTCTGCAACAAGGCTTTTAAATAGCTACGTGTGTATTTTTATTGTAACCTAACTCAATACCTTTTTGAACATTGTGGAATATAAAACATAAATATTAAACCTCCTAGCATAATATGAGTTTAATCTGATTTTTATCATTATTAAAAGGCAAAACAACTTACCTTCTATTGTAAATTAGAATAATTTGAAATATGAGACTTGAATTTAATTACATATTCAAATTATTTAATGGATCAAGAACTCTGTAACATTCAGATTTTTCAACCAAATAATATGGTATTCTGAAATCATGGAACCAAAAGTATATTATCACAGGTTGTAAAATATGATGATTAGATTGATGAGGATTGTAAAGACCTTCTTTTACATAAGAAAAATAAATAGCCCACAGATTTCAGAGCCAATCAGTATCGATTATAAGTGGATTCTTTATGAGGGAGGAAAATCATAATTCTCCAAAAGAAGCAGAAGAGGAAATGACAGAGCATGTAAATTACAGTAATTTTTTAAGCTTTGTATTTTGAAATAATTTTAGATTTACAGAAGTGTTACAGAGAAGGTACTGCTTCCTTTTATATTCCAATCTTAATATTTTACATAATCATGGTACATTTATCAATACTTAAGTTATTGAAAAGGGTATACTATTAACCAAAGTTCAGATTTCATCAGTTTTTCCAATAATGCCCTTTTTCTGTTCCAGGATCCATAGCAGGTTACTATGTTGTACTTAGACTTGATATCGCCTTCGTTTCCTCCAGTCTCTGAGAGTCCCTCCGCCTTTCCTTGTTTTTTCATGACTTTATAACTTTTGAAGAGCACTGCTGTGGTGTATATTTTGTAGACTGTTTCACAATTTGGGCTTGTTTGATGTTTTCTCATGATTATACCAGGGTTAGGAATCCTTGACAAGAATTCTATACAGATGAAGTGCCCCTCTCATCACATCACACTTGGAAGTACATATCAGTATGATTTATTACTGGTGATGGTAAATGATATGGTTTGGATCTGTGTCCCATCCAATTCTCATGTTTAACTGTATTCCCCATGTTGGAGCTGGGGCCTAGTAGTAGGTGACTGGATCATGGAGGCGGTTTCTCATGAATGATTTAGCACCATCCCTTCTGTCCTGTTCTTGTGAGAGTGAGTGAGTTATCATGAGATCTGGTTGTTTAAAAATGTGTAGCACCTCTCCCTTCTCTCGCTTCCTCCTGCTCCAGCCATGTGAAGATGCCCGCTCCAGCTTTGCCTTTCGCCATGAGTAAAAGCTCCCTGAGACCTCCCCAGATGTTGCCATGCTTCCTGTATACCCTGCAGAACCATTAGCCAACTAAACCTCTTTTCTTAAAAATTCCCAGTCTACAGGCTGAGACAGAATTGCTTGAACCCGGGAGGCAGAGTGTTGCAGTGAGCCAAGATCGCGCCACTGCACTCCAGACTGGGCCGAAAGAGTGAGACTCCGTCTCAAAAAAAAAAAAAAAGAAAGAAAGAAAGAAAGAGAAAAAAAGGTTACCCAGTCTCATGTATTTCTTTATAGCAATGTGAGAACAGACTAAACAGTAACCTTGATCACTTGATTAAGATAATGTCAGCCAGGTTTCTGACTATAAAGTTACTAATTTCTCTTTCCATATTATTTTCATTAGAAATTACTAAACCCAGACCACACTAAAGAAGGCAAAATTAAGCACTGCCTCCTGAAGGGGGGAGAATCTAACACTTTATGAAATCCAATGTATGTATTTTTTCCTTTCATGCTTATGCTTTTAGTGTCATATCTAAGAAACAGTTGCCCAATCAAAGATCATGAAGATGTATGCCTGTTTTTTTTTTTTTTTTCTAAGAATTGTATAGCTTGAGCTCTTACATTTACATCTTTGATCCGTTTTAAGTTTTGCATTCAGGTAGGGGTTCAACTCAACTTTATTTACCTGCATATAGATATCCAGTTGTCCCAGCACCACTTTTTAAAAAAGACTATTCTTTCCCAATTGAATTTTCTTGGAATCCTTGTTGAAAATCAATTAATTATAAATGTAAGGTTTATTTCTGGATTCTCAATTCTATTCCACTGATCAATGTATGTCCTTAAACCAGTACCACACTGCTTTGACTACTGTTGTTTTCTAGTAAGCTTTGAAATTGAGAAGTGTCCTGTGCTGAACTTTTTCTTTTTCAAGAATATTTTGGCTATTATTGGTTCCTTGCATTTTCATATGAATTTTAAGATTACCTTGTCAATTCCAGCAAAAAGGGGCATCTGGGATTTTGATAGGATTGCACTGAATCTATAGATCAATTTGAAGAGTATTGTCCTCTAAACAAGTCTAAGTCTTCCAATCCATGTCTTTCTTATTTTGGTATTTTTTATATGGTGCTTTTAAGTTTTCACTGTGCAATTCTCACAATTTTTTGTAAAATTCATTCCTATTTTATTCTTTTCAATACTCTCATAAATGAAATTAACTTCTTAAATCCATTTTTGGTTTATCTATTGCTAAAAAATAGAAGTATATAATTGAATCTTGCATATTGATTAATATCCTACAACATTGCTAAAATTATTAGTTCTGATAATTTGTGTGTATATGTATTCCTTAGAATTTTCTATACACAAGATCATGTCATCTATAAATATAGTTTCACTTCTTCCCTTCTGATCTGGATGCCTTATATATCTCTTAATTTCCCTGGCTTGCTCCTTCAGTACAATGTTAAATAGCAGTGATTAGTGTTTGGATGAACGGAGGCAAGATGGTGCACTTCCGGGTTCTTCATCCCCCCACCCCCAACTTTCCAAAATGCAGCCGGCAACCCGGGAAGGTGCAGACCAACTAGGTATGCGCCAGGTGATGTCAATCTGAAGAGACCAAGATTTACCTGGTCGCACCTGCGGAACGCCCCCCCTCCCCCCCGCCCCCACACGCCCATGCCCCGCCTATTGCCCTCCCACTCCTAGAGAAGCGGCTCCGGACGAACGCCACGCACCGACTTCCCAGCTTCCCCACTGCGGTCGGGACTGTTGGAACTCCATCGGAGAGCTGCACAGGTGACTCTGTGGGCCTCATTTGCCGGAGGCCAACAGACCTCTCCCTACCCACCTTCTTCCCCTGAAGCTAGGTGACCAAAATAAACTTGCAGTTTTGCTCCTACACTTGCCTACTCGCTGGTTCTTTTGTGCCCGCTCTGGTGGTCATAGAAAAACAAATCAATTAGAGTGGACATCATGCTCTTTTATTCCTAGTGTTAAGGGTAAAGCTATCAGTCTTTCACCATTAAGTAAAATGTTAGTCTGTTTTTTCACAGTTGCCCTTTATCAGGTTAAGGAAGTTCGCTCGTATTTAAGTATTTTTATCAGGAGAAGTTGAATTGCTTCAAATGCTTTTTCTGCATCTTTTGAGATGATCGTGTGATTTTCATCCTTTATTCTATTAATGTGATCTGTTATACTGATTGTTTTTTGCATTTGTATTTTATATTATATTTGATTGGTATATTGAACTAATCTTGCATTCCTAGGATAAACCCTGATTGGTCATAGTATATAATCCTTCTTATATGTTGCTGAATTCTATTTGCTAATATTTTATTGAAGATTTTAAGCTCTATATTCATAGGAGTACTGGTTGGTAGTTTTCTTTTCTTGTGATGTATTTGTTAATTTTAGTATCAAAATAACACTGGCTTTATAGAATGATTTGGGAAGTGTTCCCTCCTCTTCTAGCCCTTATAAAAGCAAAGCTATTAAAATGTTGTAAGATTTTTCATAGCCATCTAGCACTCAGAATTTGAGTGGAGAAAAGATAATTACAGAAAGGATTTGCAGGAGGCTTTTGGCCATGTTACAATAACTAGTATTGGACTTACCCTCCAGTATAAACAATTATGAAAACAGACAAAATATATCATTAGCTGTTCTTTTAAGAAAACATAGCCAGTAGAACAAAAAGGAAACACATCAAAAGTGTTTGTGAAGAGGATTTCCATGAAGACAGCTGTCCTATAATTTTGAGCCACTGCAAGAGGAGTATGGGTGGTATCTGTGCTTCACCCCAAGCCTACAGAGACTTAAGCAAAAAAAAAAAAAAAAAAAAAAAAAAAAAAAGCCTGTAAACTTTCTCATGTATTCCCTGCCATTGGGAGCCACAGTCTTTTGTTGTATAACTTGCTCCTAAAAAAACTAAAGCAGATAACGGCAGCAGAATGGAGAGGGCTACATTTGGGAACTAACTGCATTCCCCTCCAATGGCTAATAAAAATGTGTGAATCTTGAAGACAAAATATGGAACCCATGGAGATACGCTGGCCTGAGACGATTCAAACCAAGATCCTATACAAAAGGAATACCAAACACCCTGTTATATTCTGTCAATAGGAGCACTCAGAGGAGACTAGAGGGAAGGAAGAGGGAGAAAAGAACTTGCTACTTCCTGTATACTTCCTATTGCTCTCAGCATCACCCAGCAATGATACTTCACCCTGGCAGAAACAGGTGGTACTACAGTAGCAATAGGTTGCAGTTTGCACTCCCCAAACCACCCTCATTGTGTCCCTCAGAGATACCAACACCAGATGGCCAGTGCCCCTCACCAGAGTTCCCAGCCCAGTAGCCATACTCCTGAAGTACCAGCACTAATCAGGCAATGACTCCTCCTAAAAGGCCTGAGTTCCAGCGCAGGATCCTGCCTCCAAGCCTCTAAGAGTTAAAAATACCAACTCACCTCTTACCTTTTTTACTCTCAGACTTAAAGAAGGTATCTGTTCTCAGTACCAGGCTAATAATTCTATTTAAAATTCTCTATTAAAATAATTGTTATAGTTCTTGACTCCTGACTAGATTCTGACTTACTCACCTTGTAAGTTTCATCATCCTCAATGGAACCTAATGTGTAACCCATAATGTGATATTATGGAATTTATCCTGAAGCCTCATGTTCCATGGGTGGTGACCACAAAGAAATTCACCTGGCATGTTACTGTCCATAAAGGGTTTACACTCAGTTACTTGTTATAAACGGGTGAAGTCCTTTCCTTCAACCACTTTAAGGTTTTCCCAACGAACTATGGAAGCTCAAAATCATCTCAATACAACCTTCTCCTTTTGTTTTCTACCAGTACACTTCTACAGCCCACACTTTCACTTAAGATTCTTAGGAATAGGACAGTTGCCAGGACCAATATTCCCTAAATTCTTAGAGCCACATGTGAAATTCTCTAAATGGGTCTCTTCACAACCCCATTGCTTGCTTTAAAGTTGAGGCTAGCACCACTCTCCTCACCATGGGAAAGGCAGAAGAGGAATTAATCATAAAACACTGACATCTTTCTCCCATGAAATTCTCAATATAGGCCTCCATTTTAAATCTCCAATGACTCTTCGTATTTTATTTACAAAGTATGGAGGTGGGTGATAGGTTAATGAGAGCAGAACTGAATTTTGGCAGCCCTTTTGCCAACCTTACACATATGGTCTACTGCTTAAGTTTAGAATGTAGATACCAGCATGTCTGAGCCTCGCCTCTAGAGCTTTCTTTGAAACTTCAAGTCATCAGAAAATGTTACACTTAAAATCTTGCTTATATAGTTTGGGTGTAAACTAATCTTATGTAACAAAAACACAATAGCCCAAAATACAATAGCTCAAATAAGGTAGAAATGTATTGTTCTCTCATGTAATATTCAGAGGTAGGCAGGTGGAGCAAAATGGTAAAGTAGCTGGCTCTGTGGGATACCCAGGAACTAGGGTCCTTCCATCTTGTTTTTCAGACCGTTCCCTGAGAATAGTTCCCTTATCTCTATGAGTGAAGCTGATTCACTACAATGGTCAAGATCCAGGCTTGAAACGAAACAGAAGGATCCACATATCCATTTTTTTAAAGCAAGACCCAGAATCTGCATTTCTAATTTATACTCACATCCTATATATAGATAAAAGTTTAGACATGTAACCACATATATCTCTAACAAGGCTGGAAAACATCGTCTGTGGCTCTGGGGTCACGCGTTCAGATGGAAATCAGGAGCTTCTGTTGCTAAAAGGAAAAATGAAATGAAAGAATGCATGTTGAGAATTAGCAGATTCTGCTGACAATCACTTATAGTTAAGTGCAAATTTAAAATGAATATTGAAAAAAATTACTAAAAACGTTTAACACAAAATGTTACTTTAAGAATATACTGTAGCCGGGCGCGGTGGCTCAAGCCTGTAATCCCAGCACTTTGGGAGGCCGAGACGGGCGGATCACGAGGTCAGGAGATCAAGACCATCCTGGCTAACACGGTGAAACCCCGTCTCTACTAAAAAATACAAAAAACTAGCCGGGTGACGTGGCGGGCGCCTGTAGTCCCAGCTACTCGGGAGGCTGAGGCAGAAGAATAGCGTAAACCCAGGAGGCGGGGCTTGCAGTGAGCTGAGATCCGGCCATTGCACTCCAGCCTGGGCGGCAGAGCGAGACTCCGTCTCAAAAAAAAAAAAAAAAAAAAGAATATACTGTAATCCCATAACTAAGTATATATCCAAAGGAAAATAAATTGCTCTAACAAAAAGACACATGCAATTTTGTGTTCATCACAGCACTATTCATGATAGCAAAGACATGGAATTCATTTAATTTAATGCCTATCAATGATGGATTGTATAAAGAAAATGTGGTACATATACACCATGGAATACTATGAAGCCATCCAAAAGAATGAAATCATGTCCTTGCAGCAATATAGATGCACTTGGGGGCCATTATCCTAAGCAAATTAATCCAGGAACAGGAAATCAAATACTGCATGGTTCTCACTTATAAGTGGGAGCTAAACACTGTGTACACATGGACATAAAGATGGTAACAGTAGACAATGGAGACTACTAGAGGAGGGGAGATGGGGGATGGGGTTAAAAAACTGTGGGGTACTATGCTCACTGCTGGGTGATAGGATCAACTGTACCCCAAACTTCAGCATTGTAGAATATACCCATGTAACAAACTTATACATATACCTCCTGAATCTAAAATAAAAGCTGCAGTTATAAAAAGGGGGAAAAAAAGAATATACTTTTAACTTGTGGTGATCTATTGCAAAGCAAGGTGACTATAATTAGTGATAATATATATTTCAAAATTTCCAAAAGATTGGATTTTATAAGTATGTGAAGTGATGGATATGTTCATTAGCCTGATTTGTTCATTCTACAATGTGTACATGTATCCAAACATCACTTTTTACTCCATAAATATACAATTGTCAATAAAAATTAAATTTCTTAAAAACTGTAAATAAGAGTACACTTTTAAAAATAAAAATTGGTTTCTTTACAAATTTAGTTCTAAAAACATTTTAAACATGCATAAGTAATATTCTGTCTTGACAGTTAAGAAAATAATGTTGAGATAACTGAGATCTACTTTCGGTGATCTAGTAGCGAAAACAATGAAAAAAATCACTTCTTTAAATGAACAAAGACCCTTAATGAAATGCCTTCAAATTCTGAAGAAACACTTTATCAAAACCAATAAGTAAAAACAACAATAAAAATACCAAAATTTTCATTTCATCTCACTTCTTTTATCCACCTACTTTGAGTTACACAGGTAGGCAAATGCCCATAGCATTCCGGCATCATGAGGGAAAAACCCAAGATAGCACTTCAGTTTATTCACAAATTGAATGATCAATTCCTCCAGTGACTTTCAAGAAGCAACATATTAAGTAATAGAACACACTAACACTAATACTTATAGAAATAGTGAAAGTTCTAAAAATGGCCAGCCAACAGGTTATTTTTGGCTACACAACACTGTGTGAGCTTTATTCCATACAGGCTTAACATATGTTAGATATGCTTTAGAAAAACAAATCAGTTCCACATGAACTAATATTCAGGCAGTAACCTCAAATCAATTAGTGCCAACCTTTGACTTCCTTGACAAGAACTCCCTAGGTTAATAAATGAGTTTGGATTATGAGAGGAACAGTCACTATGGTAACCCCGGCCACTGTTTTAAAAGCTAATTTCAGATGTCATCAGAATATAGATGGCAGTTTAACACAGCTGCACATTCTAAGAGAGCCAAACAATTTTATCCTTGGGTGGGAGACCTGTTTGAAATACTTGTTTGAATAAATATTGTTTTCACATTAAAGAGGAGCACATTAAGCCAAATTTAAAAAAAGGTGGGGGAGTAGTAAGAATATTTAACCAAGTCTGGAAGTCAGGCAGTAGCTTAGACTAAAAAAGCTGTTCTAATATAAGGCAGTTAAATACCCAATGGTCGAAAGAATATTTTTAAAACCAAGATTTACTATCCAAAGAAAAAAATCATAAAATGATGTCATATTTAGTGTATGGAAACATTTAAAATTTTAGCATTGGAAGGGTAAGTTGGAATAACACGTTCAGTATTCTAATTTGTAACCTACACAATTATATAAATTATTTTCGGTAACTTAAAAGCCCTATTTAATAAACATTTCTAACAGAGTAATGGGATTACCTTTAATTTTTGAAAACAAAGATATAACAACAACAAAAAAGTAACACAAGCACAGAACTAAAACAGGTAAATTCATTAACTGAAGTCAATGAAGTAGACGACCAAAGATCTGAAACAAGTTACATATTCTCTAAATCAAGGAACCTAAATAGACAATATCTCAAAAAAGGCAAGCCATCAAGATGCCTTCTTGATTACTGCCCTACGCAGCAGGTCTAACAGGAAAATAGGATCTCAAAAAGACCATACAGGCTGTAACAGTTATCAAGCTATTGTCTCTTAGCTCTACACCAGACTTCTACACTCTAGCCTCTGATGCGAGGACTGAGACCTTGTGAATTCCATTTTGGCTTTGCCAGCTGGGTCCATGTTGCACTCTGCCAAAAAGGGATCCTAGAAGTGGGAAGAGTCAATTTGCTTCCTCTGTCTTCTTCCTGTTTGCTTTCTATAAGCTTCTTGTGTGTGTGCCATTTTTGTTATCATCACCCTGACAACATTTATTTACCCCAGCAACAGCAGGGAGCTTCCATAGCATCAGCTGAATTTAGTTGCAATTTTTCCAACAGTTGGCAAACAAGTTTTATCATGTCCTCCCAGACCAGAAATATTAGCACCAACATGGCAGTGCCCCCTACTCAGATGTCAGGTTGTCAGGTCTGTGGGTCCTCTCTTCTAAGCATCTAAGTGTTAGTAATTTCAATCTCTTCTTTTTGTTCCTCCAACCCCAGTGGTAATAGCTGTGGTGCCTTAATATTCTCATGTCCCCTTTTCAGTTATCTAGTAAACTTTATGCCTAATTTAACATTCTTAATAGTAAAGGCTCTGTTTAAATAACTAAGACGGCTTCTGTCCACTGACTGGTTCCTGACTAATCACCTATCCAGTAATTCTCAAGGTGAGTGGAACTATCAAAATCACTAGGAGACTGGGAGGTACAGTTTGCAAATGAATATCTACTAGTGTGATATAATTTTCTATTTGCAAAATGCAAATATATTATTTTCATGAAACAAATCTTAACCAAATATTTTATTAATATTATTTTTAATTGACAAATCATAATTATATACATTCATGAGGAAAAATGTGATGTTTTGATACATGTATACAATGTAAAATGATCAAAACAGATCTATTGGGAAAAATGGCAGATAGGAGGCAGAACTAACTTGCAGCTCCCACTCAGATGGACAGAGCAGCATGTTGAGACTCACATTATGAACTTTGCTCCAAGAACTACAACAGGAACATACCAGGAAAACCAAGAGAATCCATAGACACTTTGAATGAAGCAGCTTGCCGCGGAAGGCTCCATGCGACAGCCAGAACACTGCGAGTGCCCAAAGTGTGAGAGGGAGAATGTCCACCCTTGAACACACAACCTCACTGGGGAATGTGAAGATTTAGATCATGGGAGAAGAATATGACCTTACCTGAAGTTGAGACAAATTTAGAGCCAAGCAAAATACAGAAGTAGAGGAAGCAGCAGAAAGAGCCCTGTGGGCACTCTTGGTCCCCAGGGAAGTAATTCCTGACTTTCTCTCACAGGGGTCCTTGAGGAGGGCTGACAGTGGAATTACAGAAAGACCAAAGGAAGAAGTAAATTTCCACACGATCTTTGTAACACACTTGACTGAATGCGAAGTTTCCTGGACAGAATCCAGGGGAGGAGGCAACCTGGGAGTACAGATGCAAGCACAGAAACTGTAGCATGTGGGGAGGCAGGAAACCTGAAAGCCCTGCTTGCTTTCTCAGCAGGAAGGCTTGTAGCCTAGGGCAAGTTCTCAGCCCTGCTCACCAGCTGCCTGGAAATAAACTCAGTGCTGTTGGTGGGGCATGGTGGGAGTGAGACTGGCCCTTCAGGCTGTGTGGTGAAGCCTGTCACTGCTGGCTTTCCCCCACTTCTGTGGTCACCTGTATGATGCAGCAGAGGCAGCCATAATCCCCCTGGGAACATAACTCCATTAGCAAGCCTAAGAACCATACCCCGCCCCCCATGGCAGCTGCAGCAAGCCACACATAAAGAAAATCTGAGCTCAGACACATATAACCCTGCCCTAACCTGATGGTCTTTCTTTACCCACCCTGATAGCCAAAGACGAAGAACATAATCTCTTGGGAGCTCTATGGGCCCAACTACTACCTGAAAAACCTGAATATTTATCCAGGCAACCCTAAGGCTTTCATGCGTGTCCTTGTGAAAAGACCACCAAACAGGCTCTGTGTGAGCAACAAGGCTGTTTATTTCACCTGGGTGCAGGAGGGCTGAGTCTGAAAAGACAGTCAGTGAAGGGAGATAGGGGTGGGGCTGTTTTATGGGATGTGGGTAGATAAAGGAAAATTACAGTCAAAGGGGATTGTTCTCTGGTGGGCAGGGGTGGGGGTCACAAGGTGCTCAGTGGGGGAGCTTTTGAGCCAAGATGAGCCAAGATGAGCCAGGAAAAGGAATTTCACAAGGTAATGTCATCAATTAAGGCAGGAACAGGCCATTTTCACTTCTTTTGTGGTGGAATGTCATCACTTAAGGCAGGAACCGTCCATCTGGATGTGTACCTGCAGGTCACAGGGGATATGACGGTTTAACTTTGGCTCAGAGGCCTGACATTCCTGTCTTCTTATATTAATAAGAAAAATAAAACAAAATAGTGGTAAAGTGTTGGGGCGGTGAAAATTTTGGGGGATGGTATGGAGAGAGAATGGGCGATGTTTCTCAGAACTGCTTCGAGCGGGATTAGGGGCGGCATGGGAACCTACAGTGGGAGAGATTAAACTTAAGAAAGATTTTGGGGTAAGGGGTGATATTGTGGGGTTGTTAGAAGGAGCATTTGTCATATAGAATTATTGGTGATCGCCTGGATGCGGTTTTGTATGAATTGAAAAACTAAACGAAAGACACAAGGTCCAAATAAAAGAAGGAGAAAAATAGGTTTTAAAGAACTAAGTATTGGGAGTACCTAGGACATCCAATTAGAGAGTGTCCAAGGGGGTTCAACATTATTGTTTGCTTGGTTGGCGAGTTTTTGGGCTCTATCCTTGAGTTTTTTTATGTTGTCATATACCAGACCAGATTGATTTAGGTAAAAACAACACTCTTCATTTAAAAATATATAGAGTCCTCTTTTTTCAGCAGTGAGTAAGTCGAGGCCTTGGTGATTTTGGAGGAAGGAGAAATGCAAAGCCAGCAATTGTTTGTTAAAGAAGGATTAGAAATGGCTAGGAGAGAGTGAGCTTGATAGTGTGGTGGAGATAGCTGGGGAGAGGTAGAGGGTGGCATCAGAATGGGAACGAGAATAAGAGTAAGTATAAAAGTAAAGAACAGGACTTCATCAGGGTGAAAGTATTGGAGTGTCCTTTGTCACTGAAGATCTTCTGTCCACTTAAAAGAGAGACTTAAGGGTGGCAATTTGAGATAAAACCAGGTGCCACTGAATACCAAGAGTCTGAGAAACTGAGGTGGGAAGGCCAAACCGAGGAATTATGTCTGACAGAAGGGAAGAAATGACTGTGGTGGCCTTCTCAGACACTGTGGGAAAGGCCTCTACCTATCCAGTGAAAGTGTCTACTTAGACCAAGAGGTATTTTAGTTTCCTGACTTGAGGCATGTGAGTAAAGTCAATTTGCCAGTCCTGGGCGGGGGCGAATCTCTGAGCTTGATGTGTAGGGAAGGGAGGGGGCCTGAGAAATTCCTAAGGAGTAGTAGAATAACACTGAGAAGTGATTTCCTTGAGGATAGATTTCCACGATGGGAAGGAAATGAGAGGTTCTAAGAGGTGGGCTAGCGGCTTGTAACCTACATGGAAGAGGCTATGAAATGACGACAGAATAGAATGAGCCTGTGAGACTGGAAGGAGATATTTTCTTTGGTCCAAGAACCATTTGCCTTGTGTGGGAAGAGATAGGTGGAAGTTTCAGTGAGGGAGTAGGTAGGAGTGGCCAGATGAGAAGGAGAAAAACTTCCGTGTGAGGGATAGAAGTTGGAACACTAGCTGCTTTTTTAGCTACCTTATCAGCATAAACATTGCCCTAAGCGATGGGATCTGATGCCTTTTGATGGCCTTTGCAGTGTATGACTCCAGCTTCCTTTGGAAGTAAAGCGGCCTGTAGAAGAATTTTTATTAAAGAGGCATTAAATCCTCCTTGCATAGTGAGGAAACCTTTCAGCCCATAAAACAGCATGGTGGTGCAGGATATGGGGTCAGTATAAATATTGATGCGTAGTCCTTTTACAAGAGTGGGGGCCTGAATGAAGGCAATGAGTTCGGCTTGCTCAGAGGTAGTGGAGGGGAATAGAGCGGTACCCTCAATGATAGATGTGGAAGATACTATAGCATAGCCTGCCTTTGCTGGTGTGTGGCGATTAGGCCTGGTAGAACTGCCATCAATAAACCAAGTGTGATCAGGGTGAGGAACAGGAAAGAAGGAAATATGGGGAAATGGAGTGAATGTCAGGTGGATCAGAGAGATACAGTCATGGGGGTCAGGTGTGGTATCAGGAATAATGTGGGAGGCTGGATAGAAGTCTGGGCCAGGAACAATGGTAATTGTGGGAGATTCAACAAAGAGTGAGTATAGCTGAAGGAGCCGGTGAGCAGAAAGTATATGCATCAGGGGTGAGGAAGAAAATAGATTTTGGAAATTATGAGAGCTGTAGAGAGTGAGTTGAGCATAGTTTGTGATTTTGAGGGCTTCTAAAAGTATTAGGGAGGCAGCAGCCGCTGCATGGAGACATGATGGCCAGCCTAAAACAGTAAGATCAAGTTGTTTGGACAGAAAGGCTGCAGGGCATGGTCTTGGCTCTTGTGTAAGAACTGCGACCACACAGCCCTGCACTTTGGCTGTGTGTAATGAAAAAGGGTTGTGATGAGTTAGGGAGAGCAAGTGTGGGGGCAGCTTCTAGAACTGTTTTTAATGAGCTAAGAATTGGGACTTAGCTCAGCCTGGCAAGGAGCAGCCTGGGGAGGAGGTGAGAGGTCAGATGGGTCTGTAGAAAAGGAAGATTAGAAAGACTCAGCGATGCTTGGGGTTGGGACCGAGAGGACAGGCAGGAGGGAAAGAAGGAGGACTTGGGATGAGTCGCATTGGGAACAGAGACTAGGGAGGGAACAATGTGTAAAATGTGGACGTCAGGCAACTGAGACCTTTTGCCTATTTTACGATAAGAATTATTTAGATCTTGTAGGATGGAAAAATCGAAAGTGCCGTTTTCTGGCTATTTGGAATTACTGTCGAGTTTGTATTGGGGTCAAGCGGCATTGCAGAAGAAAATAAGGCGTTTAGGTTTTAGGTCAGGTGTGAGTTGAAGAGGTTTTAAGTTCTTGAGAACACAGGCTAAGGGAGAAGAAGGAGGAATGGAGGGTGGAAGGTTGCCCATAGTGAAGGAGGCAAGTTTAAAGAGAAGGGTAGAGACATGGAGAAGGGGGGTGGGGAGCAGCCCTGGGCTGCAATGTGGGTGAGCAGCCAAAGCAGGCGTCCCTGCAATTGACTTGCCACTAAGGGAACGCAGGTGAATGACCAAGGCAGGCGTCCCTGCGGAGATCAGACATTAATGGAACCTGGGTGAATAATCAGAGAGGCGTCTTAGCAATGATTAAACACCAAGTGAAGGCTGCCTTCCTGAGCCCATGACCGGTGCCTGAGTTTTGGGTCCATGTATAAAATGTGTCTCCTTTGTCTCTACCAGAAATTGAAAGGAATTGAAATTAAGAGAAGGGAGAGATTGAAGGGTGGCACCAAGATTGAAAGGAGAAAGAGGTTGCGGGATAGTGAGAGGCTGGAGAAGAGAGTAAAAAGAGGCCGCTTACTGGATTTAAAATTGTTGAGATGTTCTATGCACTGGTTGGTCTGAGGACCTGAGGTTGTAGGTGGATCTTTCTCATGGAGCAAAGAGCAGGAGGAGAGGGGATTGATCTCCTAAGGGAGGTCCCCCGATCCGAGTCACGGCACCAAATTTCATGTGTGTCCGTGTGAAAAGACCAGCAAACAGGCTATGTGTGAGTAACATGGCTGTTTATTTTACCTCGGTGCAGGCGGGCTGAGTCTGAAAAGACAGTCAGCGAAGGGAGATAGGTGTAGGGCTGTTTTACAGGATTTGGGTAGGTAAAGGAAAATTACAGTCAAAGGGGATTGTTCTCTGGCGGGCAGGGGTGGGGGTCACAAGGTACTCAGTGGGGGAGCTTTTGAGCCAGGATAAGCCAAGATGAGCCAGGAAAAGGAATTTCACAAGGTAATGTCATCAGTTAAGGCAGGAACAGGCCATTTTCACTTCTTTTGTGGTGGAATGTCATCACTTAAGGCAGGAACTGTCCATGTGTACGTTCAGATCATAGGGGATACGATGGTTTAACCTTGGCTCAGAAGCCTGACAAAGGCAAGCTTGTATCCTCCCTATACTACCACAGCTGATGCTCTCTTGAAAGCTGGAGGCCAACCCACACAAAACTAGTGCACTAAACAAAACTGCAACCAACGACCCTCATAGAGTCCAGTTCACTCCCCTGCTACCTCCACCAGAGTAGATGCTGGTATCCATAGCTGAGAGACCTGAAGATGAATAACATCACAGGACTCTTTGTAGACATGCCCCAGTACCAGCCTGCAGCCTTGGTAGCTGGTAGCTCCACTGGGTAGCTAGATTCAGAAGAGAAATAACTATCACTGCAGTTAGGCTCTCAGGAAGACTCATCCCTAGGGGTAGGGGGAGAGCACTACTACATCAAGGGATCATCCTGTGGGACAAAAGAATCTGAACAATAACCCCTGCGCCCCAGCTCTTTCTTCTCACATAGTCTACCCAAATGAGAAAGAACCAGAAAAGTAATTCTGGTAGTATGACAAAACAAGGTTAACACCCCAAAAAATCACACTACCTCACAAGCAATGGATCCAAACCAAGAAGAAACCTCTGAATTGCCAGAAAAAGAATTCAGAAGGTCAATTATTAAGCTATTCAAGGAGGCACCAGAGTAAAGTGAATAACCCCTTAAAGAAATAAAAATTATACAAGATATAGATGGGAAAAAACTCCAGAGAAATAGATAGCATAAATAAAAAACAATTATAACTTCTGGAAATGAAGGACACACCTAGGGAAATGCAAAATACACTGGAAAGTCTCAGCAATAGAATCAAACAAGTAGAGGAAAGAACTTCAGAGCTCGACAGCAAGACTTTCAAATTAACCCAATCCAACAAAGACAAAGAAAAAAGAATAAAAAATAAATAAACAAAGCCTCCAAGAAGTTTGGGATTATGTTAAACAACCAAACCCAAGAATAATTGGTGTTCCTAAGGAAGAAGAGAAATCTAAAAGTTTGGAAAACAAATGTAAGGGAATAATCGAGGAAAGCTCCTGGCCTTGCTAGAAATCTAGACATCCAAATACAAGAAGCTCAAAGAATACCCAGGAAATTCATTGCAAAAGATCATCACTTAGGCACAAAATCATCAGGTTATCTAACGTCAAGGCAAAGGAAAGAATCTTAAGAGCTGTGAGGCAAAAGTATCAGGTGACCTACAAAGGAAAACCTCAGATTAGCAGCAGGTATTCAGGCAACAACTAGCACAACAAATAGAATAGTACCTCATTTTCAATACTAACTTGAATATAAATGACCTAAATGCTCCACTTAAAAGATACAGAATGGCAGAATGGATAAGAATTCACCAACCAACCATCTGCTGCCTTCAAGAGATTCATCTAACACGTAAGGACTCACATAAACTAAAGGTAAAGGGGGTGGAAAAAGATATTCCATGCAAATGGACACCAAAAACAAGCAGAAGTAGCTATTCTTATATCAGACAAAACAGACTTCAAAGCAACAACAACAACAACAAAAGACAAAGAGGAACATTATATAATGATAAAAGGACTAGTCCAACAGGAAACTATAACAATCCTAAATATATATGCACCTAACACTGGAGCTCCCAAATTTATAAAACAAGTACTACTAGACCTACCTAAGAAATGAGATAGACAGCAACACAATAAGAGTGGAGGATTTCAGTACTCCACTTACAGCACCAGACAGGCCATCAAGACAGAAGGTCAACAAAGAAATATGGACTTAAACTATATCCTAAAACAAATGGACTTAACAGATATTTATAGAACATTCTACCCAACAATTGTAGAATATACATTCTATTCATCAGCACATGGTACATTCTCCAAGAAAGACCATATAATAGGCCACAAAATAAGTCTCAATAAATTTAGAAAATCAAGGCTGGGCGCGGTGGCTCATGCCTGTAATTCCAGCACTTTGGGAGGTCGAGGCAGGTGGATCACGAGGTCGGGAGATCGAGACCATCCTGGCTAACATGGTGAAACCCCGTCTTTACTAAAAATAAAAAAAAAAAAATTAGCTGGGCGTGGTGGCGGGTGCCTGTAGTCCCAGCCACTCGGGAGGCTGAGGCAGGAAAATGGCGTGAACCTGGGAGGTGGAGCTCGCAGTGAGCCAAGATTGTGCCACTGCACTCCAGCCTGGGCCACAGCGAGACTCGGTCTCAAAAAAAAAAAAAAAAAAATTTAGAAAATCAAAATTAGATCAAGTATTCTCTCAGCCTCCGGTGGAATAAAATTGGAAACCAACTCCAAAAGGAACCCTCACAATTATGCAAATATATGGAAATTAAATAATCTGCTCCTGAATGATCACGGGGTCAACAATGAAATCAAGATGGAAATTTTAAAATCCTTTGAGCTTAATGATAGTAGTGACATAACCTATCAAAACACCTGGGATACAGTGAAAGCAGTGCTAAGAGGAAACTTCATAGCTCTGAATGCCAACATCAAAAAGTCTGAAAGAACACAAATAGACAATCTAAGGTCACACTTCAAGGAACTAGAGAAACAAGAACAAACCAAACCCAAACCCAGCAGAAGAAAGGAAATAGCTGACATCAGAGCTGAACTAAACGAAATTGAAACAAAAATAAAACAATACAAAAGATAAATAAGGCCGGGCGCAGTGGCTCATGCCTGTAATCCCAGCACTTTGGGAGGCCGAGGTGGGTGAATCACGAGGTCAGGAGATCAAGACCATCCTGGCTAACACGGTGAAACCCCGTCTCTACTAAAAATACAAAACATCAGCCAGGCATGGTGGCAGGTGCCTGTAGTCCTGGCTACTGGGGAGGCTGAGGGAGGACAATGGTGTGAACCCCAGAGGCGGAGCTTGCAGTGAGCTGAGATTGCACCACTGCACTCCAGCATGGGCGACAGAGCAAGACTATTATCTCAAAAAAAAAAAAAAAAAAAAAAAGATAAATAAAACAAAAAACTTGTTCTTTGAAAAGATAAATAAAATTGATAGACCATTAGCAAGATTAACCAAGAAAAGAGGAGAGAAAATACAAATAAGCTCAATAAGAAACAAAACAGGAGATATTACAACTGACACCACATAAATACAAAAGATCATTCAAGGCTACTATGAACACCTTTACATGCATAAACTAGAAAACCTAAAAGACATGGATAAATTCCTGGAAAGTCTAGAGGCATCACATTACCCAACTTCAAACTATACTATAAGGTTATAGTCACCAAATCAGCATGGCACTGTTATAAAAATAGGCATGTAGACCAATGGAACAGAAAAGAGAACCCAGACATAAAGCCAAATACAGCCAACCAATCTTTGACAAGCAAATAAAAACATAACGTGGGGAAAGGTCACTCTATTCAACAAATGGTGCTGGGATAATTGGCAAGCCACATGTAAAAGAATGAAATTGAATCCTCATCACCCCTTTATACAAAATCAACACAAAATAGATAAAAGACTTAAATATAAGACCTGAAACCATAAAAATCCTAGAAGATAACATCAGAAAAACCCTTCCAGACATTGGCTCAGGCAAAGACTTAATGACAAAGAACCTAAAAGCAAATGCAACAGAAATAAAGATAAATAGATGGAATTCAATTAAATCAAAAAGTTTCTGCACAGCAAAAGAAATAATCAGCAGAGTAAACAGACAGCCCACAAAGTGGGAGAAAATCTTCGCAAACTATGCATCTGACAAAGGACTAATATCCAGAATCTACAAGTAACTGACTTAAACAAACTAGCAAGAAAAAAAATATAAATAATTCCATCAAAAAGTGGGCTAAGGACATGAATAGACAATTCCCAAAAGAAGATATACAAATGGCCAACAAACATATGCAAAAATGCTCAACATCACTAATGATCAGGGAAATGCAAATCAAAACCATGGTATAATACCACCTTATTCCTGCAAGAATGGCCATAACCCAAAAATAAAAAAATAATAGATGTTGGCATGGTTGTGGTGAAAAGAGAACACCTTTATACTGCTGGTAGGAATGCAAACTAGTACAACCACTATGGAAAACAGTGTGGAGATTTTTTTAAAGAAACTAAAAGTAGATCAACCATTTGATCCAGCAATCCCACTCCTGGATATCTATCTACCCAGAGGAAAAGAAGTCATTATACGAAAAGGATACTTGCACACACATGTTTACAGCGGCACAATTCGCAGTTGCAAAAATATACAACCAACCCAAATGTCCGTAAATCAACAACTGGATAAAGAAAATGTGTTGGCTGGGCATGGGGACTCACGCCTGTAATCCCAGCACTTTGGGAGGCCAAGATGGGTGGATCACAAGGTCAGGAGATCAAGACCATCCTGGCTAACATGGTGAAACCCTGTCTCTACTAAAAATACAAAAAATTAGCTGGGTGTGGTGGCAGGCGCCTGTAGTCCCAGCTACTCAGGAGGCTGAGGCAGGAGAATGGCGTGAGCCAAGGAGGTGGAGCTTGCAGTGAGCCGAGATTGCACCAGTGCACTCCAGCCTGGCCAACAGAGTGAGACTCCATCTCAAAAAAAAAAAAAAAAAAAAAGTGATACACACACACACACACACACACACACACACACACACACAGGCCATGGAATACTACTCAGCCATAAAAAGGAACTAAAAAAGGGCATTTGCAGTAACCTGGATGGAATTGGAGATTCCATCTATGTGAAATAACTCAGGAATAGAAAACCTAATATCATATGTTCTCACTTATTAAGTGGGAGCTACGCATTGAGGACGCAAAGCCATAAGAATGATAAAATGAGCTTTGTGGATTCAGGTAGGAAGGAGAGTGAGGGACAAGACTGATTGATCAATATTGTTTTGGATATTCAGTTAATCAAATATTCTTGGCCCTTAAGGATACACAGAAGAGAGTGATTCTCAACCACAAAGAAATGGAGGTAATGGGGTCGGTGAAGGGGACTTAAATGAACAAGAGGTTTAGAAACACTAATTCAAGTCTATCTCCTTCATAATACAAATAAAGAACCTAAGACCCTTTATTTATTTATTTATTTATTTTGAGACAGAGTCTCACTCTGTCGCCCAAGCTGGAGTGCAGTGGCCGGATCTCAGCTCACTGCAAGCTCTGCCTCCCGGGTTTACGCCATTCTCCTGCCTCACCCTCCAGAGTAGCTGGGACTACAGGCGCCCGCCACCTCGCCTGGCTAGTTTTTTTGTATTTTTTAGTAGAGACGGGGTTTCACCGGGTTAGCCAGGATGGTCTCGATCTCCTGACCTTGTGATCCGCCCGTCTTGGCCTCCCAAAGTGCTGGGATTACAGGCTTGAGCCACGGCGCCCGGCCCTAAGACCCTTTAAACCTATAAACTTCTTGAGTAAAGGAACTAGGTTTTGTCTACCAAAATGCATTGTAAACATTCAAAATAAAAACTTGTTTGAATGAGTGAAGTTAAAAGCATACCCAAGATCAAAATTAGTAGATTGGTAAGAAGGATGTCTGAGGTAGAGGGGCATGAGAAAGGATATATGGGTGTGCACAAGAAATGTGAGTAAAGTAACTGGTCCGTGGCCTGGGGGTTAAGCCAATGATAATATCTCTCAGTTGGAGTTCTTACTTTGCCTATCCACCTTTATGGAAGCGTCCCATTATCACTATGCTGAAGGCCCAGAAAAACATTGGTGAAGGTGGACTTTCCCACGAAGCCGACTTTGTACTGCAGAGTGGCATGTGGGAATATTAATACAGAGTGCTCCTATGAACAACTCTTCTTTTAATACAGAGTGCTCCTATGAACAACTCTTCTTTTTTTTTTTTTTTTTTTTTTTGTGAAACGGAGTCTTGCTCTGCCACCCAGGCTGGAGTGCAGTGGCCGGATCTCAGCTCACTGCAAGCTCCGCCTCCCGGGTTTACGCCATTCTCCTGCCTCAGCCTCCCGAGTAGCTGGGACTACAGGCGCCCGCCACCTCGCCCGGCTAGTTTTTTGTATTTTTAAGTAGAGACAGGGTTTCACCGTATTAGCCAGGATGGTCTCGATCTCCTGACCTCGTGATCCGCCCGAGAAGTCTCGGCCTCCCAAAGTGCTGGGATTACAGGTTTGAGCCACCGCGCCCGGCCCCTGAACAACTCTTTAAGAAGAGCAGGGAAAGAAGTAGGATTAGGCAAAGGAAAAAGTTTAACTGTGGTGTAGTGCCAAAGGAGGCTCAAGGCTTTTGACTCGAAAGCAGAGGTCCTCAACCCCCAGGCCACGGACCAGTTCCTTTATTCACATTTCTTGTGCACACTCATATATCCTTTCTCATGCCCCTCTACCTCAGACATCCTTCTTACCAATCTACTAATTTTTCTTCTTCCAAGTCCCTTTCCAACCAGCCAAGCCATTCACCCTTCCCCATGAGTCCATGTATATTTTAACCTAGAACTATTTCTCTTACTACACAAAGTGAATGATGAAGTGCACCTTCCAAAGATCTGCCCATCAGGAGGATATTCCCTGGTCACTTCTCTTTCAAGGACACACAAATGGAGCTGTAGTTCAACTACAATATCAAACTGACCCATCCGTGAATCTAATGTGGGCTTTTTTTGCTTTACCAACTATCACCCATGGAGGTATAAGTTGAGAGAAAGGGACTTGGGCAATGGTAGTGGATGACATGAAAGAGTCCAGTCCACCTGCTCATGCAGTTTGCACCCTCTGGTCCTGCTTGTGTTCACCACTTTCATCTTAGGATGGATCATTACTGAACAACTGTGACCATGATGTCACCTGAGTGATATCTCAGTGCCAAGCAACACATCACTCCCAGGGCTCTGTAGCATGCCAGGAGCTATTTTTCAAAAGGTATATAAATCTCTGCTGTGTATTCTGAACATGCTTCTGAATTCAACAAGTTTGTGTTATGAGTCTCTCATTGAAACTTGTCATAAACTCCACACCTCCATGTATTCTATTCTGTGTCTTTTCCCACGACTGATATCCCTTATATGCAAATATATGGCACTACCACCCATATGCAGTAAAATCTATCATAATTTTTTCTGAGTTTTAGCTAGTATAATATCTTAAATATAAATATACAAATTTTCTTTTTCTTGAATCTAAGCTTTAAATTTAATCTCCACATTCAACTTTTTCTGCAATTAACCCAACTTATGGGCAAGGAGGAAAGGTTAAAAAATGGCCAGAATCATCAAAGACAACAGGCTACAGAAGATTAGAGGGTGGAGCACTTACTTCCCTTTGGGAGTGTGAGAGATTGAATGATGACCCGTCCAAAAATATCCACATACTAATTTCTAGAACCTAAGAATTTATCCTATATGGAAAAAAATATTTTACAGATATTATTAAGGGTCTGGGTGGATCCTAAGTGCAATTACATGTATTTGTATTAAGATAGAGACAGAAGGAAACACACAGGCTCAGGAGTAGAGAAGGCAATAACGTAAGCATGGAGACAGAGACTGGAGTGATGTGCCACAAGCCAAAAGAATGACAGTAGTCACCAAATCCCAGTAGCAGTTGCAAAAGGCAAGGAACAGATTCTCCACTAGAGCCTCTTGGGAGAATATGGTTCTGTCAACACCTTGATTTTGACCCAGTAAAAATAATCTCTTATTTCCAGCCTCCAGAACTATAAGAGAATAAAGTTCTATTGTTTTAAGTCATCAAAGTTTGTGGTAATATGTTAACAGCAGCAAGAGAAAACTAATATAAAAATAAATAGGAATAATAAAGAAAAACCTTATGTGGTGAATAGAATTTTAATGGTAGATAAGATTTACATATATTGTGATTGAAAAAAAAGAAAAATAGTAGGGAAGGGGTAATATTACAGGTAGAGGGAAAAGTATTACAGGTGAAGGGAAAAGTTAGTGAAAAAGAAATTTAAGGGAGTTATACAGGGAAAACAAAAGTAGTTCAATTAAACAAGAGTACAAGCTATTTGAAGACAGTGATATAGATTGTTCATAACCATGAATGCCAGTCTAAATGTGAACTTTGATCTGTAGACAGTTAAGGTTTTCTGCAACTTGTAAGGACAGGGTTAGGGCAGGGGAGGTAAGGGAGGAGGAAACACCAACATGATACAACTTTTGCACATCTGTGTCACACTACTCTCTAATTTTTTCCTCTTCACCCTCCAACACAGGTATAAGGGCTGAGACTGATTCCCCAGGACATACAAAAAAAGTATGGCATATATGTTTGATGAATAGTGAATGTGTTAATGAATACTGTACATGTTTTGTTTTACTCATCACTAAGCATGGTACGAGGGAGTAGAACAGAATACCAAAACTGTACTTCAATCACTTACTTTTACTCTTCAAGGGTCTGATTATTATGATGATTTTATTTTAAAAGTAATATTCCAAGTATAAGAGATTTGGACTTAATTTGATTAACCCTAAGGCATACTTCAGAACACCAATAGCAATTCTAGTCAATTCCACTCAGTTAATGGTGGCTGTCTGAGGCAATGTTGAGAAATAATGTGAGAATTACGCCATAATAGATTAGGAACATCTGCTAAAGTGCTGGATTCGGAGTAGAAACAGAAATGGCCTGTTTCCCATTCCATTCTTGCTTTAGAAGTTAGTTATTTGCATACAAACGGCCAACAGGTATATGAAAAATTGCTCAACATCACTAACCATAAGAGAAATGAAAATCAAAGCCATAATGAGATACTCTCTTATCCCAGTCCAAATGGCTACTGTTAAAAAGACAAAAAAAAAAAAAAATGGATGTTGGTGAGGATGCAGAGAAAAGAGAACTCTTATACACTGTTGATGAGAATGTAAATTAGTACAGCCACTGTGGAAAAGAATATGGAGATTTCTCAAAAAATTAAAAATAGAATTATTCAATCCAGCAATCCCACTATTGGGTATCTATCTACTCAGAGGAAAAGACATCAGTATATCAATGGGATACCTACACTTGCATGTTTATTGTAGCACTATTCACAATAGCAAAGATACGGAATCAACCTAAGCGTCCATCAACAGATAAATGGATAAAGAAAATGTGGTATATATACACAATCGAGTACTATTCAGCAATAAAAAATGAAATCTTGCCATTTGCAGTAACATGGATGGAGCTGGAGGTCATTACCTTAAGGAAAATAAGCCAGGCACAAAAAGACAAATATCACATGTTCTCACTTATATGTGGGAGCTAAAAAATTTTAGAGCTCCCACATGGAGGAAGAGAGAGGAAAGATAGATAGCAGACTGAGAAGGATGAGTTAGCAGGATGAACACAGTGGGTTAAAGATTACAAACATGGAATCAGATAAAAGGAATATATTCAATGTTTGACAGCAGAGTAGGGTAACTAGAGTTAAACAAAAATATATTGTATTTGGATGACAGACACCCTAAATACTTGTAACAAAATTTCTCATTACCCTATAAATTTGTACAAATAAAGTTAGTCACTTGGTTTCTTTAAAAACTTTTTGGCCAGGCGCAGTGGCTCATGCCTGTAATCCCAGCACTTTGGGAGATTGAGGCAGGCAGATCACCTGAGGCCAGGAGTTTGAAACCAGCCTGGCCAACAGAGCGAAACCCCATCTCTACTAAAAACAAAACAAAACAAAAAATTAGCAGGACGTGGTGGTGTACGCCTCAGGCTCTGGAGGCTGAGGGAGAAGAATCCCTTGAACCTGGGGGGCGGAGGTTGCAGTGAGCCAAGATCGCGCCACTGTACTTCAGCCTGGGTGACAGAGCAGGGCTCTGTTTCAAAAATGAAAAAAATAAAAAAAAATCATTTCTATGGCTTCTTAAGTACAGAAAGAAAAATTTCGTTTAAATGGAGATGTCCACTGGTTGAATATGGCTAATCCAAGATATGCTGCATTCAAGTAAAAAGCAGACAAAGGCTTGAATATAGAGGGAATAGAGGGCTGTTTTTCCTTTTCCATTCTGAGTTGAGAGCACTAACTATCCTAGCTGGAAAGACAGAGTAGATCATAGTCATCCTCTTTGTTGGGGTACAACTAGCTTACAGTTGCACTCTGGAGTTGCAGAGCCAGTATGGGTAACTATTCTAAAATCCTTAAATCGCTCCTGGGCCCTCGAAGTCCTACCCGCGTAGGTCAGGCCGAACTATCAAAATCCCCACTTCCTCTGTAAACGCGCCCTGACAGGTAAGGATGACCGCCGCGCTCTCCACGTCACCTTAAACGCCTACCCCAACCAGCGCAGGCGCACTCCGAAGCCTCCCGGAACAACTTAAGAGAAATACCGAGCAAGCGCAGGAGTTCCATTAACCATGGCCTCCGGAGGTGTCCCAAGCAGGCGCAATTAGGAGCAGAGGGCGTTACAGTCCACTTTACCTTTAACAGATTTGGTTGTCTGGACTCTAGCTCAGGTTATTTTACCCTCTCTTGTTGGAAGTCACTTTGCCTAGAGCAGTTTTTTGCAGGAAAAATTTGCTCCTCCCATTAAGTAACCACTTTGCTCTCAGAGGCGGAACGCGTCATTGAGGCAGCAAGTCCTGACAGATATGGGGGAAAAAATGGCATATTGTAGAGAACATCTACGCTCCGCCAACTCAGTCACAAGGCAAAAATTACACAAAAATAAAACGTTCACTTGTTACATACTATGTGCTTCATAAAACATACAAGTAGTTTTATTTTCCTTTACGAATGCGAACAGCACTTCTATCTATTAACAAGGACCTATAGTAAGACGCAGCGCGTGCGCGAGCCATCCAGCGGCTGTAAAGCGCTTAGAGGCCGGCATAACCAACTGCCTTGCGCTTTCCGGCTGTCGTGGGAGAGGCATCTGGGCTCGGACGGGGGCCGCCATGGGGAAGGTGAATGTGGCCAAGTTGCGTTACATGAGCCGAGATGACTTCAGGGTCTTGACCGCGGTAAGAAATCCGCCGTTCCTATTCTCCCTTGCCCCTTACCACTGTGTGACCTCTTCCTGTTCCTGCAAGTTTTCTGGGATCTGAGCAGGCACGCTCTGGGACCCAGGACGTGGCAGAAGCTGGGGGAATGGAGAAGAGAGCATCAGAGAGTTGGATTTTTAAAAAGGTTTTGTTTGGGACCTTACCTTCCCCCAGATAGAGCAAAGGTCCCGTGTTCTAATAATTTTCTTCTTTTCTGCTGCTATTCGCCTTGCGCGGAAAAGAAACGCTCGCATCTCTGTGGCCTGGAAACTTCTCTGATCCTGAGCTTCCGACCAGCTGTGAAAGATTTAAGGCCCCTCCTGAGATTTGATAATATTGACTTCCTTACTAACAGACTCAGTCGCATAGCAGTCTTTCTGATTCATTCAGTCAACACATATTTGTCGGGTTTTTAGGAGGTTCACTTATTCAAACAGACAAGTGGAGATCATCAAGTAAACGAATAAGTAGGATAACGGATAAATGCTATGAAAATGATAAAGGATAATAACATAGAAAGTATATGTATCTGGTGGAGAGGAGGGGGACGTCCTTGGTAGATAATGAATAAAATATTCGCTAAATGAAAGAATGAATGGAGGAAAATAGGAGCTGTGTGAGAGGGAGACAGCCCAGTGAAGTTCTTGGAAAGAGTTGGAGGCAGAGGAAACAGGAGTAATAAGTGCAAAGGCCTTGAGACAGAAAAGTCTTTGAAGAGAGGAAAGGTCAGTGTGGCTGGAGCAAAGTGAGACAGACACAAATGGTTGGAGATGTAGCTGGAAAAGGTGAGAGATTATGTACTACAGAACCTAAAGAGTGTGGGGGAAACCACTGAATGTTTTTGATCAGGGGAGTAACAAAATCTGATTTTATGGCCTTAGTCTTTTTTTTTTTTTTTTTTTTTGTTTGAGATGGAGTCTCGCTCTGTCACCCAGGCTGGAGTGCTGTGGCCGGATCTCAGCTCACTGCAAGCTCCGCCTCCCGGGTTCACGCCATTCTCCTGCCTCAGCCTCCCAAGTAGCTGGGACTACAGGCGCCCGCCACCACGCCCGGCTAGTTTTTTGTAGTTTTTTTTTAGTAGAGACGGGGTTTCACCGTGTTAGCCAGGATGGTCTCGATCTCCTGACCTCATGATCCGCCCGTCTCGGCCTCCCAAAGTGCTGGGATTACAGGCTTGAGCCACCGTGCCCGGCCTATGGCCTTAGTCTTATGACACAGAAATTAATACATAGATCGAGACATTTGTACAGTGAAGCAGTACATTTATTTAGGAGCCATTATCTTTTGGTAAGGAGTGAACCCCATGATAAGGACTACCTGTATTGTGTAATTATGTAACAGGATATGCGATATGAGTCACACCGGTTCTTGTATTATGTTAAGGCTTCAAGTGTTGGATTTTTACAATTAAATAGCACTTAAGGATTAAACTATCAAATGCAAAATCTGTGTGAAATTTGGAAGACAATATTTACTTTGTCTCATGTAGATTCTTCTAATCAGCTGGACTTTCTCTATGAAAACCTATCACTTCTGAAAGATACCTTCCTTTCCTGCTTCCTCAGCACACTCATTCCTTAATGCCTCTGACAGAAGTAGGGGTCAAAAATAAGAGTGTTAGAGGATGGGGGAGGCAGAGACAAAGCATGGAATAAGTTAATTTAAAAGTTAAGGTTTTGGTGAGACATCAAAATGATGCCAGATTTATCTTCCAAAACATTGGCGCTGCAATATTTAAATTATTTGTAAAGCTCACCAAGAAATGACTTAGTCATTAAATATGACATTCTAGTCTCAGTTGAATCTTACCAGTATTGGTACCCTTTCTTGGGCCTCTCTTCCCTTTTACTTCTTTGACTCCTCCTATATCAATAATCATTGTTTGACTGACGGCCCTTAGCTTTCAATATGAACTTGCCCCACAGTTCTGCTCCCAAACATTCCTTTTCTTCCACTATCTCTTGCTCAGTGATTGCATCCACTTCATATCTTCAACTCTCACTTCTATAAAATAATTGACAATTTTTCCTTTAATTATAACTTCATTCCTAAATATAGGCCCCTTTCCAATTTTCTTTCTTTTTTGTTCTTTCTTTCCTCCCTTCCTCCCTCCCTTCCTCCCTCCCTCCCTTCCTCCCTTCCTTCCTCCCTCCCTCCCTTCCTTCCTCCCTCCCTCCCTCCCTCCCTCCCTCCCTCCCTCCCTTCCTTCCTTCCTTCTCACTCTGTCACCAGGCTGGAGTGCACTGGCGCAATCTCAGCTCACTGCAACCTTCGCCTTCCAGATTCAAGTGATTGTCCTGCCTCAGCCTCCCGAGTAGCTGGGTCTACAGGCACACACCACCACACAATCTCAGCTCACTGCAACCTTCGCCTTCCAGATTCAAGCGATTGTCCTGCCTCAGCCTCCCGAGTAGCTGGGTCTACAGGCACACACCACCACGCCCAGCTAATTTTTGTATTTTTAGTAGAGATGGGGTTTCACCATGTTGGCCAGGATGGTCTCCATCTCTTGACCTCATGATCCGCCCACCTTGACCTCCCAAAGTGCTGAGATTACAGGCATGAGTCACTGCATCTGGCCTCCAATTTTCCTTTAAACATTTTTATTTGACTCTTAGTGCTCAAACCAAATTCAATTTTTTTCTACCCCCTTTCTCTTTTCCCAAGCTCTATTATATATATAATATATATATTATATATTTTTTATATAATATAATATATTTATATAATATATATTATATATTTTATATATTATATAATATATATATATTTTATATATTATATATTTTATATATATTGTATATTATATATATATTATATATAATCTCAAAACTTGCTTTTCCTCTTCACTTCCAGTTGTGGCTTTCCATTCCCTTTACCCTTCCACATTTAATTGCCAAGCTCTCCCATAATACTTCCTAAAGATCTTTAATTCCTTCCTTCCAGTACCACTACCACTACCACTTACCCTGTTCTGGGTGCTCTTTTCTCTGAGCTGGACTTCTGTCTTAGTTCTCCAGAGTACTCCCTCAGATTTTGCCATCTGTAAGCCAATTTGCATATTCCTGGTAGATTAATGTCCTTAAAATAACCCTGTTCATGTGTCTCCCATGCCTAAACATCTTCAAGAGTTTCCTGCTTTCATCAGGATAAAGTATAAAATTCTTTGGTCTACATTTTTATGCCTTCTCTATCCTAGAAGTATCTTCCAGCCGTGTTTGCATGAACTCTATATGCTATCCCATCTGAGCTGCCACTGTACTCAGCTATTCTCTGTGGGCAGTACTTTCTTGCATATGTGCCATTTTCACATCTTTTTCTTTCACTAATATCCCCTTGTCTGTTTTCTCTGTATGCCCACATCTTTTAAAAGTCAGTCTCTAGTTTTGCATCTTCCTTGGAACTGATCCCTCAGCTAGAAGTATTATTCTGCCCTGAGCTACCTTTTTAAACACTTATCACTTCTTACCTTCTAATAAACTTAGATGTATACCATGTTTAAAAATCTTCATCATGAGGTAAAAATTCCTCAGAGATAAAAAGCACACATATATATAAAATACTTTAAGTTCTGGGGTAAATGTGCAGAATATGCAGGTTTGTTACATAGGTATACACATGCCATAGTGGTTTGCTGCACCCATCAACCCATCATCTACATTAGGTATTTCTCCTAATGCTATCCCTCCCCTAGTCCCCAACCCCCTGACAGGCCCCAGTGTGTGATGTTCCCCTTCCTGTGTCCATGTGTTCTTCTTATTGTTCAGCTCCTACTTATGAGTGAGAACATGCGGTGTTTGGTTTTCTGTTCTTGTGTTAGTTTGCTGAGAATGATGGTTTCTGGCTTCATGTCCCCGCAAAGGACATGAACTCATCCTTTTTTATGGCTGCATAGCATTCCATGGTGTATATGTGCCACATTTTCTTTATCCAGTCTATCATTCATATATATATATATATATATATATATATATATATATATATATCCTCTACAATGCCTACATTTAGTACTTTCTCATTAAATACCTGCTTAATAAATATCTGGCACATCTGTAGTTTTTAAAGACAAATGTTTAAGTGTCATCAAGTATTTTAGCATTTACCAAATGTCATCAGTATGTCTAGCATTCACAGTTCCTACTGTTGAAATGGAAAGACTATATATATATCAGTGATTAGATTACAAATTGCAATTTAAAAATATTTTCAGAGACAGAAGTGATTATGTCTCAGAATTAGTTGGAGAACTGCATAGTCAGGAAAGTTTCAAGGAGAAGTTAATTTCTTCACAGGGTTTTGATAGACAAGGCTTTGTGTTGATTATGATTATGTAATGATTCCTTTAATTTCAGGTTGAAATGGGCATGAAGAACCATGAAATTGTTCCCGGCAGTTTGATTGCTTCTATAGCCAGCCTTAAACATGGTGGCTGTAATAAAATTTTAAGAGAATTAGTGAAACATAAACTCATAGCTTGGGAGCGTACCAAAAGTAAGTATTTTGAGGCACCGTTTGTGATTTTTCAGGTAATCGGTTTCCACCAGAGCAAGTGTTCCAAAAGTCAAGAAGTAGAAGTTGCCAGACCAGTAAAGCATTAAACAAAGAACTGACAAAACATACTTTGGCCATATCCTATTAGTCAAAACAATCACAGGGCACACCCAGATCAAAGGAGGTGGAGAAAGAATAGTAGTAAGAACATGTAGGATACTGCAGAAGAGTATGTAGGTACTGCAGAAGAGCATGTAGAGTACTGCAGAAAAGCATGTAGGTGCTGCAGAAGAGCATGTAGAGTACTGAAGAAGAGCATGTAGAGCACTGCAGAAGAGCTTGTAGGTACTGCAGAAGAGCACTAGGTGCTGCGAAAGAGCATGTAGAGTACTGCAGAAGAACACGTAGGTACTGCAGAAGAGCAGGTAGATACTGCAGAGGGGTGTATAGACTACTGCAGAAGAGCATGTAGGTACTGCAGAAGAGCATATAAAATACTGCAGTAGAGCATGTAGAGTACTGCAGAAGAGCGTGTAGGTACTGCAGAAGAGCATGTAGGTACTGCAGAAGAGCGTGTAGGTACTGCAGAAGAGCGTGTAGGTACTACAGAAGAGCATGTAGGTACTACAGAAGAGCATGAAGAGCATGTAGGTACTGCAGAAGAGCATGAAGAGCATGTAGGTACTGCAGAAGAGCATGAAGAGCATGTAGGTACTGCAGAAGAGCATGTAGGTAGAGATATTGTGGCTACCATCTTTGGAAAATACAATCAGCAGTCATACCCTGGATCATTACTTCTGAAACCATCTGTGGTGAGGGATTAGTTTTTTCCAACCTATCACATATCCTTCCTTTTATAAATTACAAAAGAAAAATTACTAGAAAAATGAAATGGATAATGGATATACAAAAACAGACGTAAATTCTAGATCAAATTGATGAAAAAAATTGAACTTAAATTCCTCGTTTTATCTCATCACAAATATTTATAGACCTGTCTTTAGGTCACATTTTGATTATCAGTACATTGGAGAAGAAATGCAAATTATAGGAAGAAATTGGAAACTTGTGAGCCTGGGTAGTTTATCTTTTTCCAACGAAGACTTTCCATTGTTAAATATTTCTTATGACTTGAACTTATGTGACTTGGTTGTACAGTGTAACTGAAATATGGTCTTTCTCCTTTGATTTTGTCTAGCTGTCCAGGGCTATCGGTTGACAAATGCAGGATATGATTACCTAGCTTTGAAAACACTTTCTTCTAGGCAAGTAGTTGAGTCTGTTGGAAACCAGATGGGTGTTGGCAAAGAATCAGGTAAGTGCTAATAGTACTGTGCAAAGTATTTTCTTTGCTTTAGTTTATGTTTTCCCTTCAGAAAGCATTCCTCTTTTAATTTTCCCTTTTCTCTAACTAAACAGTAAATCGGAAAGTTGATTGGAAGCAATACAAATCAGAAAGTGCCCTTAATTAGTAGGTTACTATTTTCTCTCTGAAAGTCTGTCATTGAAAGTTCATTTATACCAGGAATTATTTTTATTCTAATAACTCCCAAGGTATCTCATGATTTATGTGCAAATATACCAGAATCCAAAATTCAAAACACTTCTGGTCTGAAGGTTTTGGATAAGGAGGGATACTCAACCTTTATTAGGAAAAATGACATTTTTAAAACAAATAAAATCAGAAAGTTATTTGTTTTAACTGATTGGAATACACTTTTAATAATGGTTGTTTTTGAAATTTTGCCTCTAGATATTTACATTGTTGCAAATGAAGAAGGACAACAATTTGCATTAAAGCTTCACAGACTAGGAAGAACCTCATTTCGAAATCTGAAAAACAAACGTGATTATCATAAACATAGGCATAATGTGTCTTGGCTTTATTTATCTCGTCTCTCTGCCATGAAGGAATTTGCCTATATGAAGGTATTTATTTTATAGTCATGCATTTTTTACCCAAATAATACATGTGTCTCAAAGGCCTTAATGACAAGTGTGAGTCTGTTCTCCCCACATCTCTCTAACCTTAGATTCAATTCCTACAGGCAGACTCAGTCCTAAATAACTGTTGATTATTCGGGCTCTTTTCCATTCTATGTTAAGGTATTTTAAATAGTTACGAATGCATAAGGGCAACACATTCTATAATGCTGACAAGATGGAAGAGCCAACAATAATTAATGATGCTGTTACCTCACAAATATGTATGTTTGGATGTATATATATCTGTTCAATGTATATAGCTATACATATGTCTGTTTCTAATTGAAAACACCAGGTAATTATCATCTGTAGAAACCTCAGTGTCTCAGATAAGTAGGCTAGTTTTTTGTTTCACATAAAGGAACAAACATAATTTATAGATTTATATGTATATTAAAAATGGTAAAAATTGGCTGGGCACAGTGGTTCATGCCTATAATACCAGCACTTTGGGAAGCCGAGGTAGGCGGATTACTTGAGGTAAGGAGCCCAGCCTGGCCAACAAGGTGAAACCCCATCCCTACTAAAAATACAAGAATTAGCCAGGCATGGTGGTGGGCACCTGTAATCCCAGCTACTTGGGAGACTGAGGCAGGAAAATCACTGAACCCAGGAGGCAGAGGTTGCAGTGAGTGAAGATCATGCCACTGCACTCAAGCCTGGCTGACAGAGCAAGACTGTCTCAAAAAACAAAAAAGGTAAAAATTTTTCGTTTTTAAGAGGTAAGGATGAAGAGAAGTGAGTTAAAGGGTACAAACATACAATTAGAAGGAATACATTCAATGTTTGATAGCAGAGTAGGGTGACCATAGTAAACAAAATGTATTGTACTCAGGAGATGAACACACTAAATACCCTGACTTGATCACTGCTCATATATACTTAACAAAATGTTGTATGTACCCCATACATTTATACAAATAGAAAAAAAATACTTACCGGGCGCGGTGGCTCAAGCCTGTAATCCCAGCACTTTGGGAGGCCGAGACAGGCGGATCACGAGGTCAGGAGATCGAGACCATCCTGGCTAACCTGGTGAAACCCCATCTCTACTAAAAAATACAAAAAAAACCTAGTCGGGCGAGGTGGCGGGCGCCTGTAGTCCCAGCTACTCGGGAGGCTGAGGCAGGAGAATGGCATGAACCTGGGAGGCGGAGCTTGCAGTGAGCTGAGATCTGGCCACTGCACTCCAGCCTGGGTGACAGAGCGAGACTCTGTCTAAAAAAAAAAAAAAGAAAAAGAAAGAAAAAAAATACTTAACCTGGCAGATGAAATGCCAAACTCTCAAAGATGGTTTTCTCAGGGTTAGGCCTATTCATTGCACTTCAGGTGTGCTGACCCCTGCAGTTACCCCAAATATTGGAACTTGACTGCATATTTTGGGGTACTGGCGGACTACATTTGTACTCTCCCCTGACATTTAAAAAGAAAAGACCTTTATTTTTTACTTTTTGCCTTCAAAATTAAGTTCAGCATAGGTTTGTTAAATATAATAATATCCAAATTAAATATATTCAGCAATAACTAAGTTAAACAAAAGGTAATATTGTGTTTTTATTATTCTGCCAGTATGATTTGTCATAGTTTATCTTCATTTTTCTAAAAAATTTGAAGATTGCTACAGTATGTGAACACACTGTTCCTTGAGGATTCAGCTTGTTCTTTGAGTGGGTTGTATACTTAAATTTTCACTAATCATGGGAGATTTCTTTTTTTTTTTTTTTTTTTTTTTTTTTTGAGACGGAGTCTCGCTCTGTCGCCCAGGCTGGAGTGCAGTGGCCGGATCTCAGCTCACTGCAAGCTCCGCCTCCCAGGTTCACACCATTCTCCTGCCTCAGCCTCCCGAGTAGTTGGGACTACAGGCGCCCACCACCTCGCCCGGCTAGTTTTTTTTGTATTTTTTTAGTAGAGATGGGGTTTCACCGTGTTAGCCAGGATGGTCTCGATCTCCTGACCTCGTGATCCACCTGTCTCGGCTTCCCAAAGTGCTGGGATTACAGGCGTGAGCCACCGCGCCCGGCCCATCATTGGAGATTTCTTAAGGCAGTATAAATTAGTATTACTGATACCATACCTGTTAATGTATTTCTTGTTTTATACTAATAGTTTGTGTCTTGTAATATTCAGTCAGTAAATGAGCAGCTTGGTAGGGATCATTTACACATTTTCCCAAAACTGTAGTAGGTGTTTTTCAGGATATTTATATTGAAGGTATAGGAATGGAATCTGGTTGCACATAAATGTACACCTTAAATATGTTGATTTTTCATAAGAGAGGAACAATAAGATAAAGATTGGGCTATAGCATGAGTTCTAGGTGATAGCACAAGTTCTAGACAAATATTCACAATCTTTGAGTTTATCACATGCTATTGATTTGCCAAGGTATGCTCAAAATGGTCTACATTGAAAAAAAGTATGTAAAAACAAAGCAAAGAAAAATATCTGGGAAGTGGAAAGTTGTTTGGTTTTTGTTCACAGAAGGTAAGTGATAGGCAACGTTTTGAAATTAATTGCTGGGGTTTAGTGTAGGGTGAAGGAGTAGATGCCAAAGAAATAACCAGTACAATCTGTGTCTTAAAGTTGAGAAGATAACACAAACACATATGAAACAGAACCTTTTATTTATCTATTTTTGAGACAAGGTCTCACTCTGTCTCCCAGGCTGGAGTGCAGTGGCACGATCACAGCTCACTGCACCCCTGACCTCCTAGGCTCAAGCTGTCCTGCCACCTCAGCCCCCCAAGTATCTGGGACCACAGGCATGTGCTACCATGCCTGCTTTTAGAGACAGGATCTTGCTGTGTTGCCCGGGCTGCTCTCAAACTCTTGGCCTCAAGAGATCCACCCACCTTGGCCTCCCAAAGTACTGGGGTTATAAGCATGAGCCACCACTGCAAGCCTAAGAACAATTTTTTTTTTTAAATTACATACTGAGTTTAGAGAAACTTCAGTAAATGATAGAATAGTTGATGGAGGAGGTTTCAGGTAGTGAGTGGAGCTGAGTGGAGCCATGAAACTTGGGTGTTATTTGACCCTAAAACAGTGCATTTTGGCAGAGAAGTGGTATGGACAATCACATGAAATGTGTGTGAGCCCTGTGTGTTTAGGTGACACTGAGGTGACTGTCCTGACTACATTTGTTGGTGTGTACTGGAGAGAATATTGGGAGAACTAGGACTGTACAGGTGGATTAAAGAGTTTTGAAAACCAGGAAAAGTTGTTCAAATTGAAAAGAATATTTACAGCCAATGTAAAATTATTTTTTGTTGTTGTTGAGACGGAGTCTTGCTGTGTCGCCCAGACTGGAATGCAGTGGCATGATCTCAACTCACTGCAACCTCCGCCTCCCGGGTTCAAGCGATTCTCCTGCCTCAGCCTCCCAGGTAGCTGGGACTACAGGCATGTGCCACCATGCCTGGCTAATTTTTTTGTGTATTTTTAGTAGAGATGGGGTTTCACCATGCTGGCAGGCTGGTGTTGAACTCCTGACCTCAACTGATCCACCCGCCTCAGCCTCCCAAAGTGCTGGGATTATAGACGTTGAGACACTGTGCCCGGTCCAATGTATATATTTTTAAATGGAGTACTAACATCAGCAGGTCAGTCTGGTATTGGTACATAGAATAGGTTAGGTATGATGGCAAAAGCTAGAACACCTGTGGAGTAATGAGGTATAAATAACAAATGCCTCCTTACAAGTATATGTTGGTGCAAAAGTAATTGCAGTTTTTGCCATTCCTAATACTAGCATTCTAAATGTCAAAGGGCATAAATCTGAGGTATTTTAAAGAAAGTAATAGCAGGGCTTTGTAAACAATAAGATTGAAGACAATAAGCACAGGGGAAAAGATGTATGGAGAGCCTTAACATTTGAATCAGACAACAACAGTGTATATGTTTTTCACATAATAGATTTATATTGCATATTGTGGTGGAGAAAAAGGTCGGTCCCCTATAAACCAAAATGGCTGATCTCTTAGAATGCCTCATTTTATCTCCTAAATTACAATTTGTTTCCAATTTGAATATTTTGAGCACATTTCAACAAATGTCAGAGACTTACAAAATACGAAAGGATGTACCCCAAGAGACTGTAAGCTTCTTGGGGGCTTTTTAACACTGATTTTAGAGGCCGGGCGCAGTGGCTCAAGCCTGTAATCCCAGCACTTTGGGAGGCCGAGATGGGCGGATCACGAGGTCAGGAGATCGAGACCATCCTGGCTAACACGGTGAAACCTCGTCTCTACTAAAAATACAAAAAACTAGCCGGGCGAGGTGGCGGGCGCCTGTAGTCCCAGCTACTCCGGAGGCTGAGGCAGGAGAATGGCATAAACCCGGGAGGTGGTGCTTGCAGTGAGCTGAGATCCGGCCACTGCACTCCAGCCCAGGTGACAGAGCAAGACTCCGTCTCAAAAAAAAAATAAAAAAAATAAAAAACACTGATTTTAGATTGTTTAGAAACTTTTTAACACTCATTTTTGTAACCCCAGCACAGTGCATAACATTTTGTAAATGTTCACTTTTGGCAGAAAAGTGAATTCAAACTTTTGTTTAAAATTTGCTTTTTATGTATGGCTTATTCTGTGCAGTGAATAAATAAGCTATGCATAAATAACCATGTGTTAAGTATAATTTTATAAAGGATTGTGTGTTTTTCTGTGGAAAGGTATATATTTAATTGTTCTTTAAAGAGTAATGACCTGTTCATTAGCTTACACCTGTTTTGCAATGTTTTAGGCATTGTATGAGAGGAAATTTCCAGTTCCAAAGCCAATTGATTACAATCGTCATGCAGTCGTCATGGAACTCATAAATGGTTATCCACTGTAAGTATTCATTATTCTTAAAGCCATGAATCCTGATAAATGAATTTAGGTTTCAGGGTTTTTAATAAAATTTTTTTTAGTTAATGAAATACTACCTCTGGGAAGTTAAAATTTGATTTAAAGGAATAGACTGAAAGACAAATTAAAAACCCAGTTTCATTCTGACAATATGAACTTTGTAATCTCTGTGATTCATTCAGTCATTCCATATTAAGAGACTGTTAGGTGCCAGGCCCTTTTAGTCTCAATAGTGAACAAAACAAAATCCCTGCCGTCATGGAATTTACATTCTAATGGAAGGAGATGTGCAATAAATAACTAAAGGAAATGTCTGTCAATTGTTAGTAAGTACTATGGATTAAAAAAAGCAGAGTTTAAGGGAAATAGGAAGTACTAACGGGACAAGAGACTACTGTTTTATGTAAGGTGGTCAAGAAAAGTCTCACTAATAAGGTGAAACCTTACTAAATTTTGATTCAGATTAGCAGCTATTGGAGTGGGAGTATTTTGAGCAGAGAAGAGATGTGATCTCATCAATCAGTGATCTCAGTGTTTTCAGAGGGTCACTCTGCCTGCTGAATTAATAGACTCTGGGGAGACAAAGACATAATTTGAAGACAAGTTAGGAGGCTATTACAATAATCTAGGCAAGAAATGGTTGTAATTCTGATTACAGTGATAGTGGCAAAGGTAATGAAAAGCAGTCAGATTGTGAATGTGTTCTGCAGGTTGAACCAACATGATTTCGGATTGGATATGGATGTGAAGGAAGGAAGGAGACAATGGTGACACCAAGGTTTTTGACCTGAGTAGCAGATTAACTGGAGGGAGAAAGCTACCTTGTACAGAAACAGGAAAGCTACAGGAAGAGCATTTTGGAGTTGGAGGGTGGGACAGAATCAGAGATTCCATTTTGGACATGTGAAGTTTGAGATGCCTGGGAGTTAGAGAAGTCTACATTAAAATCAGTGTATATGTGGTATTTAAACCATTAATCTAGATGAGATCACCAAGAGTGAGACTAAATAAGAGAAAATAAAAGTTCATAGGATTGACCTTTGAGGAACTCCAGAATTTAGAGGTCAAGGAAAAAGATGAAGTACAAATAGAAAAGACTAAGAAGGTATGATCTATGAGGAAGGAAGAAAACCTGGAGAGAATGGAACTAATTGTCAGACTTGTAAATCAGATACACCATGTTGAAGATCCTGCATCAGTATATGATGAAGCTATGGAACTAATGGTCAAACTTGCAAATCATGGGCTGATTCATGGAGATTTTAATGAATTGAATCTCATTTTTGATGAAAATGACCATATCATCACGATCGATTTTCCACAGATGGTTTCAACTTCTCATCCTAATGTTAAGCGTTAAAAGTTAAGTGAAGAAATGTTCAAAGAGGTCAACTGACAGACCACGTATGATGAGGACTAAGAATGGACCTTTGGATTTAGCAACATTGAAGTCATTGGTAGTCTCAACAAGGGCTATTGAAATGAAGTAGATGAAAGCCTGTTTGAAATGGTGTTAGAGAGTAGGACGAAACAAATTGGAAAAGCACATGTAGACAAGTTTGGTTGTAAAGATCAAAGAAAGGTGGTAGTAGAAAAGAGATACAGAATTGAAGCAGAGTGTGGCTATTTTTTTTAATAGATGGGGGATATTATATCTGTGTGCTGATGGGAATGAGAAGAAAGCTGCTGGGGAGCCAGGGCATGGAAATAATATTTATGTTCACATGCATACATACTTCCGTTAAAATCATAAACGAATACAAATAACCTATATTCATGCTTAAAATACTTTCAGATGTCAGATACACCATGTTGAAGATCCTGCATCAGTATATGATGAAGCTATGGAACTAATTGTCAAACTTGCAAATCATGGGCTGATTCATGGAGATTTTAATGAATTTAATCTCATTTTGGATGAAAATGACCATATCACCATGATTGATTTTCCACAGATGGTTTCAACTTCTCATCCCAATGCTGAGTGGTACGTACATGCTATTTTTTTATTTTTATTATTACTTTTTTTTCTGGAGACGGAGTTTTGCTCTTGTTGCCCAAGCTGGAGTACAAGGGCACGATCTTGGCTCACCGCAACTTCCGCCTCCCGGGTTCAAGCGATTCTCCTGCCTCAGCCTCCTGAGGAGCTGGGATTACAGATAGGCGCCACCACACCTGTCTAACTTTTTGTATTTTTTTTTTTTTTTTTTTTTTTTTAGTAGAGACGGGCTTTCTCCACGTTGGTCAGGCTGGTCTCAAACTCCCGACCTCAGGTGATCCGCCTGCCTTGGCCTCCCAAAGTGCTGGGATTACAGGCGTGAGTCACCGCGTCCAGCCTGTACGTGCTATTATTAATTCTGGATGTGGATGTGTTTGTTTAGAATAGAATCATTTTTTCATAATTTTTCAATTTTGTGATACTATTAGGTATCACAATAAATAGTATTGTGATACTATTTAGGTCAGTCACTGGTTTGAAGTGGCTAGTGTTAACGTATAACCACTAGAGTTTTCCCCCATAAGAATTTGAATTTCTTTGTTGTAAATTGACAGACTTCGAAAGTCAAATTTTCTTAGATATGGAACCCTTTGTTCAAACAGACTTTTAGATGGAAGCCCAATTGTTAAAACAGATAAAAGTTGGGAGTGAAGTGGGGAACCCTAGAACCACTTTTGCCTTTCTCTTTTTCTTGCTCTTCCATGATTGCCTCCAAGAGAGATTCACCAAGCATAACTCAGTAATCTCGATGATCTGAATAAAAGTTATGGTTTTGACTGGACTCAGTTGTCAAACCAGTGATAATTATCTCTTGTCACTTTTAGCTTTTATTATTAGAAAAAAAATTCACATAAAACTTTATCTCTGACACAGAGCAGAATCACTATATACTGCGATAATCATATTCTTCACATTACTTATTTAAACCAAACCAAGTCCTGAAATAGGACCTTATCCTTTATTTGCTTGTGGTTCATGATTCAATTGAGTATAACTAAGGATTTCTTTTTCTTTCTGTTCCAAGCTTTATGAGAAACTTCTTTTTCCTAAACTAACAACTAGTATCACTTATATAATAGAGTATATTAATTCTTGCAGAGATTGAGTTTGAAGTAGTTTTGTTAGGTGAAGCTTGTCTTCATCCTGGTTTCCAGTAGAAAATGTCTGTACTTATGCTACAGAAAGAAATGTCATTTGAAAATAAATTTTTAAAATGTTTTCAACAAAATAATACTAAAATATTACTGCCTGGCACTTGGGTGATCAGTACTCTTTGGATGATGACTAATCACCATTTTTATTAATAAGGAGTAACATAATCACACAATAAAGGAACATCTAGGAGCCCCCAGAGTGTGACAGATGATGACATTCTAGGTTTAGGCTGCATCGTTCTATGGGAGATGTTGTGATTTAATTTGAATTTTTATGAACCAGTACTGGGGCCAAGGAGCTGTGCTAATTGCTAGAGACTGAGATATAAATAAGCCCTATATATGCTTTAGAAGATGTTACTGTCTCGTAGGGAAATGTAAACGTATATAAAATAGTCTTTTTAAAATATATTAATATTTTTCCCAGAGTGCCCTGTGAGCAAAGAGGAGAGGCATTATCTTCCTGTTTCCAAACTCATCTTTCTCAAAGAGATAGTCAATTCCATGTTATCCTGTCCTTAATTCTCCCTTGTCTGGTAATCTTCTAGAGAATTGAATCTCTTTATGGTGATTAATCTGCTTTATGGTGGCCCATAAGGCAGCCTGATACTCAGAAATTATTCTACTTTTGGTCCAGATTAACATGTCGTCAGATTATTTTTATAAGCTGTAGCATTATTTATCCCTTTGGGTATTATTGCAAATCGGCCAATGGATAACAAAGAGCCATAAACATAACTCAGTAGTCTCCAAACTTAACTATTTAATATTAATATGTTTTTATCTTCAGATCTTTCAGTTGGCTAGAGGTTCTAGTGAGTGTTGCTGATGGGAAGCATAGCTAGACTCAGGACGAGGAGAATAAGTGGAAACCTATCCCTAAACCATAGGCCCGTAATCTTATTTCCTGGGGTTCACACTCATCTTTCCCTAGTGTATCTAACTATATACCAGTAACTATGAGAAAACCTTGACTTTCCTAACCGTAGGAACTGCATGGCATTGACAGCTTATATCCTTGAGATTTCCTTGGATTTTAGTTTTTCAAACACACTGGTAACTCATTTGTATCTTCTTTTCCTTTGTGGAACATATTTTATCTCCTTGTGTAAGGAGCAGCAGTACCATTAACCAATAAGGATATTGTCATTGGCTAATAAGGAAAAAGGAGCATTAAAGGCTACATCATAAATGATTCTTGCTTTTGCAGGTATTTTGACAGAGATGTTAAATGCATTAGAGATTTCTTCATGAAACGCTTCAGCTACGAAAGTGAGCTTTTTCCAACCTTTAGGGATACCAGGTTTGTACTCCACATTGCTTTACATAATAGTTTAAATATCTGGACTGTGTATTTCTTTTTTTTTTTTTTTTTTTTTTTTTTTTTTGAGACGGAGTCTCGCTCTGTCACCCAGGCTGGAGTGCAGTGGCCAGATCTCAGCTCACTGCAAGCTCCGCCTCCCGGGTTCCCGCCATTCTCCTGCCTCAGCCTCCCGAGTAGCTGGGACTACAGGCGCCGCCACCTCGCCCGGCTAGTTTTTTGTATTTTTAGTAGAGATGGGGTTTCACTGTGTTAGCCAGGATGGTTTCGATCTCCTGACCTCGTGATCCGCCCGTCTCGGCCTCCCAAAGTGCTGGGATTAAAGGCTTGAGCCACCGCGCCCGGCCAGGACTGTGTATTTCTAAAAATTAACATTTTCATCTAAAAAACTTTTCAAATAGTCACTGTTAGATGTCATTGCTCTGTAGTACATAACTGAAACTTAAAAACTTGGAAATACCTGCATTTGGTCCATTAAGGCACGGCTATTGAATTTTAGAAAGGGAACATATCTAGTTTCTGATAAACTCAAGAACTTTTATTCTATTTTGGATGCTATGTGAGTAACTCATTCATAAGGAATCACACCAAACGTTCATTGAAATTTATGTTTTTCCTTTATCGGGACCAGGAGGTATCTTGTTTTGTTTTGTTTTGTTTTGAGAGGGAGTCGCGCTCTGTCGCCCAGGCTGGAGTGCAGTGGCCGGATCTCATCTCACTGCAAGCTCCGCCTCCCGGGTTTACGCCATTTTCCTGCCTCAGCCTCCCGAGTAGCTGGGACTACAGGCGCCCGCCACCTCGCCCGGCTAGTTTTTTTTGTATTTTTTAGTAGAGATGGGGTTTCACCGTGTTAGCCAGGATGGTCTCATCTCCTGACCTCGTGATCCTCCCGTCTCGGCCTCCCAAAGTGCTGGGATTACAGGCTTGAGCCACTGCGCCTGGCCCCAGGAGGTATCTTTGATTGATTCTCAAGACATAACTATTATGTGCATTCTCAAAACTCAGTTTTCTCATATTTATTTTATACACTTAAGATATTTTCTGATCTGGGATGACGCACATAATCTGAAGGAAATCCTTAGCCCCCTTTGAAAGTTAATTTACAAAGCTAATAAACATAAGCTGAGGTTTTTATAACTTTTTTATTTATATTGTTGTTTTTCAGTTACTTTATTCTTAAAATTACAGCCAGCATATACCTTTCATATTTGTATGCCTGTGTCATTTAAATACATTTTAGGAAAGGAAAAAATTATTTTTAACATATAAGCTATTGAACTCACTTGAATCATAATTTATCAGAGTAGTAGATATTTACTTCTCTTAGATAAACATTTTTTCCTCTTTCAATGCTTGACACCTTTTTTTTTCTAGGAGGGAAGACACTCTTGATGTGGAGGTTTCTGCCAGTGGCTACACGAAGGAAATGCAGGCAGATGATGAACTGCTTCATCCATTAGGTCTGGATGATAAAAATATTGAAACAGAAGAGAGATCTGAATTCTCATTTTCAGATGGAGAAGTGGCAGAAAAAGCAGAGGTTTATAGGTCAGAAAATGAAAGTGAACAGAACTCTCTAGAAGAATCAGAGGGCTGCTATTGCAGATCATCTGGAGACCCTAAACAAATAAAGGAAGACAGTTTATCAGAAGAGAGTGCTGATGCACGGAGTTTTGAAATGACTGAATTCAATCAAGCTTTAGAAGAAATAAAAGGGCAGGTTGTTGAAAACAACTCTGTAACTGAATTTTCCGAGGAGAAAAACAGAACTGAAAATTACAATGGGCAAGATGGTCAGAGAGTTCATGGAGGAGTCCCTGCTGGCTCTGAGGAGTATGAAGATGAATGCCCTCATCTAATTGCCTTGTCATCATTAAATAGAGAATTCAGGCCTTTCAGGTATAGACTTCTGTCAATTGCTTTTTAACTTTAGTCTTGAGACCGATACTTTCTTAGATTCTAGTAAATGAACGTTTTTTCCAAATGATGAGGCAGAATTGTATTCTGCCGCCTTGATATGTAAAATGAAAGCCAAGTAATTTTTTGTTGTTAAAAACTCAAAATAGCTTCCTTTTCAGTTGACCTGATTCTAGGCAGCCTATTGACTAAATTTCAAGTAATTCTTCCTTAAAATAGAAACCGATGACTGGGCACAGTGGCTCATGCCTATAATCTCAGCACTTTGGGAGGCCAAGGCAGGCACATCACCTGAGGTCAGGAGTTTGCGACTAGCCTGGACAACATGGCAAAACCCTGTCTCTACTAAAAATACAAAAATTAGCCAGCATGGTAGCCTGTGCCTGTAATCCCAGCTACTTGGGAGACTGAGGTAGGAGAATCCCTTGAACCCGGGAGGCGGAGGTTGCAGTAAGCCGAAGATCGCGCCACTGCACTCCAGCCTGGGTGACAAGAGCGAAAAACTGTCTCAAAAAAAAAAAAAAATACAAACTGATGACTTTCAAATTATTATAGGTCCTTGGATACATTGATCAGGTTTTAGATGGATGAGTTATTCCTCACCTATTTTCCTAATTACACATCTGATGTGTGTTTGAGTTATGTAAAGGCATGTAAATATTAAAACATGCAATAATGTACTTTCTATATGAAACATCTGCAGTGAATTTTCTCTAGTACCTTGAGCCTTCTGTCCTTTGTTCATGTGTAGTTAAAATTATGTAATGATACTATGTTTTCTTTTAAGAATTTTTTTTTTTTTTGTAAATATTAATCAGACTCAGCTTAGTTTAGGAAAAGTTCTAAAACTTAATTTTTTGGATTTGGGATAGCTTATTCAGAATCAAACTGTAGTTTAATGAACTACTGGTTTTATTTATTTCAAAACAGTAATATGACAATTAAAATTACTTCAGCAATACATTTATTAAACATTTTTCAGTACATATTTGGGCTTATATCTTAAGCCTACCTTTATCTTTACAGTTTTATTCATGAAGCCAAACATAAGAATTTTGTTCCTTTTTCATATAGCTGTGTATCTGTGTCACAGGGCTACTGCCATTTAAATAATAAACTTGGAAAATTAAATCAGAAGTTTAAAAGGAAAAGAATCAGGGGTGACAGAGGCTCAGGATTTTGAGTGATTGTATTAGCCTGGATTCTTCAGAGAAACAGAAATGAATAGGAGATTTATTATAAGGAATTAGCCCATGGGGTTATGGAGGCTGAGAAGTCCTAGGATCTGTAGTCAACAAGCTATAGACGCAGGAGAGCCCATGGTACAGTTCTAGTCCAAATCCAAAGGGCTGAGAGCCAGAAGAGCCAATAGCCTAAGTTCTAGTCCACATCCAAGGAAAAGAGAGGACCTATGTCCCAGTTCAAAGACAGTTCTCTCTTACTCTGCCTTTTTGTTCTGATCAGGCCTTCAATGGATTGGATGAGGTCCACCCACGCTGGGGAGGGCAATCTGCTATACTCAGTTTATGGATTCAGAAACACCCTCAAAGACACACCCAAGTTAATGTTTAAGCAAATATCTGGCACCCTGAGGCCCAGTCAAGTTAACATGTAAAATTAACCATCACAGCAATAGAAGAAAACCTACAAAGGATTAAATGGTCTTTTAAACTCAGAGTGGGAACAATAATTTTGTTCTCACTCTCTGGATACATGCTGGGCAAAACTTACATTCAAAGTAAAAGCAAAACAGCAGATGTTGCTGAAAAATATTAACTGTTAGGAGTTAATATTGTCTGAGTTTTTATACATTCCATATATTGAAACTTTGAGCCATGTGAAAACATTCATCTCTAGGTTGCAGATTTTCCTACCCTAGTGGAGCTGACTATCATGAGTACCGTCTGTTACCGTTATATCTTCTGTTGTTTGTGAAGGTGGAAAGAGTCTCAAAAATTTAGATAGGCAGAAACAGATTTATATAGTTCAGTGAAAGAAGAGGAGAGGATTATTAGAAAAGGCAAGATGAATTGTGGGGAGGTGATAAATTTCAATCGCTAAAGCATTCTACTGTTTTTAAATTTTGATGGTGACTAATAAAATGCTGGAAAATCAAAATTGTTTATATAGAACTTAACAGTAGGTAGTTTTATCTTCACAGAAATTTTAAAATATAATCTTTCTGAAGTATTTTATGTCTTCAATTTTGCTGCATGCAAAAAATAATATAATCAAATGGGATTCATTACATTATACAAATTAACTAGATACATTGTGGATTTTTTAATTTTAGAGATGAAGAAAATATGGGAGCTATGAATCAGTATAGAACAAGAACTCTGAGTATCACTTCTTCAGGCAGTGTTGTAAGCTGTTCAACAATTCCTCCGGTAAGCAGTCATTCAACATGTACTGAATGTTTATTAGATCACTACTGTGATCTGATTGCCTTGTCTCATTAAACAAATAATGTATGCTTTTCAGGTCCAGATTTCTGTTGATTGCTTTTTGAATTAAGTCTTGAAACCAGTACTTTCTTTGATTTTAATAAATGAGTGTTTCTCAAAGGATGTGGCAGAGTTGTATCCTGCCACCGTTATGTGTAAAATGAAGGCCAAATGACTTTTTGTTGGTAAAACTCAAAATACCTTCTTTTTCAATTGTCCTTCAGATTTTGGGCAGCCTGTTGACTACATTTCAAGTAATTTTTTCTTAGACTACAAACCGATGACTTTCAAAAAATTAACGTAGGTCACTTGATAAACTGATCAGGTTTGAGATGGATGAATCAATCATTCTTCATATGAGCTGAAGATTAATGAGCTTGGTCACTGTGAGGATTGTAAGGTGTATAAGACAGCCTCAGACACTTGGACTTCCATGTTAATGATATAACATTTTTTTGTTGTTTGTTTTTGTTTTTGTTTTTTTTGAGATGGAGTTTCGCTCTTGTCATCCAGGCTAGAATGCAGTGGCGTGATCTCAGCCCACTGCAACCTCTGCCTCCCAGGTTCAAGCAATTCTCCTGCCTCAGCCTCCTGAGTAGCTAGGATTACCGGTGCCTACCACCACACCTGGCTAATTTTTGTATTTTTAGTAGAGACAGCGTTTCACCATATTGTCCAAGCTGGTCTCAAACTTCTGACCTCAGGTGATCCGCCCACCTTGACCTCCCAAAGTGCTGGGATTTCAGGCGTGAGCCACCATGCCAAGCCAATGGTATAAAATTATAAGTACAAATTTGGTCAGGCACTGTGGCTGAGACCTGTGATCCCAGCACTTTGGGAGCCCAAGGGTTTCAGGCCAACCTGGGCAACATAGCAAGACCCCATCTACAAAAAACTTAAAAATGAGCCAGGTGTAGTGGTGTACACCTATGTTCCCAGCCACTCAGGAGGCTGAGGCAGAAAGATTACTTGAGCCCAGGAGGTTGCAGCCACCATGAACTGTGTTCCTGCCACTGCACTCCAACCTGGGCAGCACAGCAAGACCCTGTCTCAAAAAAAAGGAGACCCTTGTTCCTGGCTTTGCAGCGTTTTGCAACTATCTTCTTTTTTAGGAGACAAGTTGGTTGATACAAGGTTATATACAGTTATTAAATGGCAGACTGTAGTGTTTCAGAGAAAGAAAAGGTCATTGTGAACCCTATTTCACATTTCTTATTCATTTTGTAAGTTATATGCCGTGCACAGTATATCTTAACTAATAAGTAATTTTAGTTTATGATCAAAAGATATATGAAGACTTTTCCTTGGGTGATTGCTACCATCAGGTCATTTCTATAGCTGTGAAGGCATTCTTGGATATATTGAGCAATACTGAATGCTTTCAAAAATAATTTTCTATTACAAAACCTACTCTGAAAGCCTTCTTTTAACCTAAAAAGCAGAGGAACAAGCAGTTTTCATCTTGTTTTTTCCATCAGTGTTCATGATGGACCACTAGGTGGCACTATGTTAATTTTTAAAAAATTCTGCCTATACACTATATTTTTTCTATATAATCTGTATTTCTGTTTGGAATTTAATTTTTCCTGTACAACAGTTTCTATATAGTACTTTTGGAAAGTACTATGTAGTGTTTGGAATCTTAAAAATTCATGCTGTCAATATATAAATAGAAAAGGTATTAGCAGTGTACTATTTGAAATGGTTCATAATTTATGAAATCTTTCCAGGAACTGGTGAAACAGAAGGTGAAACGTCAGTTGACAAAACAGCAAAAATCAGCTGTCAGACGTCGATTGCAGAAAGGAGAAGCAAATATATTTACCAAGCAACGTAGGGAAAACATGCAAAATATCAAATCAAGTATGGAAGCAGCTAGCTTTTGGGAAGAATAATGTATTTAGGATCTTGGATATGTTTTAATATATTTTTTAAAGTTACTGTAATTCCTTTTTGAGCCCTTATTTGTCTTTTTTGAGCCAAAGTTATCATATATTAATAAACCCTCTTTCATCCATAAATTTGGGTCATTCAGTATGTGTCTTGCAAAGAATAATTATCTGCCACAGCAGTCCATTTTTTCAAAGTAATTTGGGTAACTAAAGTTAAATAAATAACTTTATTAGAGATATTTGCATATTTTAAAAAATCTAAACATTTTTGTTGTTTTCTGTTGAGGATTATATGATACAATGCACATAAAGCAATTAGAACAATGTTTAGCACATTATAAGCATTCAATAAAACATGGCTATTAGAATCATTATAATGATTCTGAAATTCTGCTGACAAGTTGGTTGCATTTTATTTGGCAACTGGAGGAATTTCACTGCCTTATTTTTCTTTAGAAGTAAAGATAAGCCTTTGGAAGTAAAGATAAGCCAGTAAAGTATAATTTGCTTAATTAATTGATTAATTAATAATCTGTTTTGTGCCACTTACATTGGTAATGTGGTCATGAGAATGGAAACTTACTTGAGATAGTCCACCACAATTTTTCCAGTTGGCAGCTTGTAAGCAGGCCTGAGTATCAGAAGATTTAGGGGTGGGGGAAAGTGGAGTAGAATGAAGAATGAAATGTTCTTTCTCATATGCTTATGTAAGTGGGTCCGGAACATGTTCTCACCTCAATGTTAACAAATACCTAATTCAGGAAAGAAAATACATAGCCATGGTCCCTTCCTCAAGTACTTTATAATTCAGTGAGATGTAAAGATGAGTGCTTAAGTGTATGCACCTGATTATTGTCTCTTCATTGCCGCATAAGCGGGAAAAGGGGATCACTTGCAGTGAAAAATGGCCATTAGATGGCAATATCACCCCATAGTCACCAAACAGGATTACTTGAATCCCTAATTATGTTCTACCAGAGGGAATATAGTACAGACTTTTCCAAGATTGATAAAGACAGCAGATTCCCTTTCACCTTTGCCAGATTAACTACTAGCTATTTGCAAGACCTGTCATTATCTAATAAATTGGTTTAAATATATAGAAGCTAGAAAATGCCAATTCCTGTTCCCTTGAAAATTAGACATTGAAATATTTAAATACCCCTGCTTTGCATTTTAGATGTATCTTTGAATTCAGGTATTCATTTTGTATAATCTCTCGACTTTTAAGCATTTTTATAATGTAAAGTTGAAAACAGCTTAATAGAACCACAGGATGTTTATTTTGGAATCATTTTCTTATATTCAGAGTGTGAAAGCAAATTGGGAATAAAGCCTTAGCCTGCTCAGCTTTACCTAGTTGACTCAGTTGATTTTTGAGTATCTACTACATAAGAAGCCCATTGCTATTCAGAAACTCAAGACAAACATGATTTTTACCTCTAATAGCCTAACATTTCATGTGGGCCAAAGAATAAATTGTTTCAGTCAAAAATGGAGGCCTTACCTTATTTGGGCAAAGATTAGTGCTAGCTATTGAAGATTTACTAATAAATGATCTGTTAAGGAATTTAGTTTTTTCTGAATATGTTGTTTTGGTTGTTGAAAACTAAGGTATAGTAGTTATTTTTTGAAGATATGTTTGGCCAGCCGTCAATTAGAAGTTAGAGATTGTCCTAACAGATAAGCTATAACCCTCACATTTTAAAACATACATAGTGAACAATGAACAAAAATGTTAAATTTTACTAATGTGGCAAAGCTGTATATTGTGATTGTTAAAACACTTGTTTTGCCTAGGAGTTCCAGATTTAAATCCTGGTTCTACACTTCCCAAACCTCAGGTACCTTCTGTAGCCTCTCTAACCTCAATTTTTTTGTTTGTAACATAGGGACATTTAATAGTACCTACCTCAGAGTTGTGAAGACTAAATGAAGTACCACTTGTAAAGAGTTTATTACAGTGCCTGACATATACTGTATGGTTAGTACTGCTAAAATGACTTCTTTAGGTTACCAAAAGGAAAATTCCACAAACTGACCACCTTTCCTATTCTGAAGGTCACTGGTATTTCAACTATGATCCCTTGTTGTGTATTTATCCAGACTGAAATATGTTTTTCTAGTAACCATCTTGCATAGTCTTAGTGTCCCCATTAAATAAACCTTTCCTACCAACTATGCGGTTTATATTTGTGTTAACCTTGTGGTATTGGTAGCCATTGGTCTGTTCTTTGGCACATAGCTGGCTATCTTTGAGCCTTTTCCAAAACCATAGATGTTTAATAGATACTAATCAGAGTTAGTGCAGCTCAAGATAATCATTCTTTTAGCCAACTGCTTAGTAAATTTTCTGACAAAATACATAGCTGCCTAATTAAAAAACTCTGCCTGGTGCTGCCTCCCAGGTTGCTACTTACAAAGGATAGAGGGATGAGTTATGTTAGGTTCTCAAAGCACTTTCTGAAGTGTAGGTTTATTTCACTGTCACAGATTCAGCACTCTTGGTGGACTGCAGTTCGCCATGCCCAATCTTCTTTATCCCTCCTTAGAACATCTCCCTAGAAAGCATCAGGCCATATCTTAATTTGCCCTTGGTCTAGTTTATGAAGTACTGGAGCCATCTTATGCAACTGTGTAAGGAGGCTGGAGATTAAAGTTCAGAATAGCCATTACACAGTTGTGTAATAACCAGGAGTATGGAGATAACTCCAAAGCTACAATACTTTTATAGAAAACTTTGTCATTCACAAAAACTATGTTGTTACATTTTAAAGACTGTAAGTGTTCTTTTACCTTAATATTGTAAATAATGACATTAAAAATATTAACATTTTGCAGTAGAGGCTGAACAAGATGACCAAATAGAAACCTCCACCAATCATCCTCCCCACAGGAACACCAAATTGAACAATAATCCATACTTTCATAAAAACCAAAAATCAGATGAGAGATTGCAGTACCTACTTTTAACTTAATATCACTGAAAGAGGCACTGAAGAGGGTAGGAAAAACAGTCTTGAATTGATGATGCCACCACTCCCCCATCCCTTGACAGTGGCCACATGGTGTGGCAAGAGAATGTGCACTTGGGGGATGAAGAGTACAGTGCTTGTGGGACTTTGCATTAAAACTCAGTGCTGCCCTGTCACAGCAGAAAGCAACACCAGGCAGAACTCAGTGCCCATGGAGGGAGCATTTAGACCAGCCCCAGCCAGAAGGGAATTGCCTATCCCAGTGGTCAGAACTGGAATTTCGGCAAGACTTGCCACCACAGGCTGATGTGCTCTGGGGTCCTAAATAAGCTTGAAAGGCAGTCTGGACCACAAGGACTGCAATTTCTGGGCAAGTCCTGGTGCTATGCTGGGCTTGGAATCAGTGGACTTGGAAGACACACGACTTAGTGAGACACCAACCAGGCTGGCCAAAGGACTACTTATGCCACCTCTCACCCAATCCCACACAGCACAGCTTGCAGCTCCAGGAGAGACTACTTCTTTTTGAGGAGAGGAGAGGAAAGTAGAGAGGACTTTGTCTTGCAGCTTGGATATCAGCTCAGCCAACTGCATAGGGCAACAGGCAGAGTCCTAAGACCCCCATTTCAGGCCCTACCTCCTGGAAAACATTTCTAGACACACCCTGGGCCAGAAGGGAACCCACTGCCTTAAAAGGAAGGACCCAGTCCAGGCAGGATTCATTACCTGCTGACTAAAGAGCTTTGGGGCCCTTAGTGAGCAGCGATAGCCAGGCAGTACTCCCCATAGACCTTGGGTGCAACTCAGAGATATGCTGGCTTCAGGTGTGACCCTGCATATTCCCAGCTGTGGTGCCTACAGAGACTCCTGCTTGAATAAAAAAAGAGAGGGAAGAGTAAAGGGGACTTTGTCTTGCACTGTAGGTACCAGCTCAGCCACAGTGGAGTAGAGGACCAAGTAGGCTTTTGAGGTCCCTGGTTCCAGGCCTTGGCTCTTGGATAGCATTTATGGACCTTCCCTGGGCCATAGGGGAGCCCACTGCCCTGAAGGAAGAGTCCCAGGACTGCCAGCACTTAACACAAGCTGACTGAAGAACACTTGGGCCTTGAGTGAACACTGGTAGTAACCAGGTGGTACGCAGCATGGGCCTGGGGTGGTGGTGACCATGGGGAGAGACTCCTCTGCTTGTGGAAAAGGGAGGGAAGAGTGGGAAGAGCTTTGTCTGTGGCTTGGGTGCCAGCTCAGCCACAGTAGAATAGAGCACCAGGTAGATTACTAAGGTTTCTGACTCTAGGCCCAGGTTCCCAGATGGTATCTGTGGGCCTGCCTGGGGCCAAAAGGAATTCTGCCACTCTGAATGGAAAGAAACTGATTGTAGGGTCCTAGGGCCTTGAGTGAACATAGGCAATAGCCAGGCAGTGGTTACTGTAAGCCTTGGGCAAAACCCAGTGCTGTGTTAGCTTCGATCTGACATAGCACTGTCCCAGTGGTGGCGGTGGCCACGGAAGTGCTTGTGTCACCCTTTCTCCAGTTCTAGGCAGCTCAGCACAAAAAAAGAGACTCCATTTATTTGGGAGAAAATAAGGGACGAGAGAAAGTCTTGCCTGGTAATCTAGAGAATTCTTCTGGATCTTATACAAGACCACCAAGGTGGTACCTTTATGAATCTGCAAGAGCCATAGCATTACTGGGCTTGGTGTACCCCCCAATGCAGATACAGCTACAGTAACCAAAAAGTTAAATTATAACAACTAAGTCCCTTCAAATACCTGGAAAGCCTTCCCAAGAAGCACAGGTACAAACAAGCCCAGACAGTGAAGATTATAGTAAATACCTAAATCTCATACCTAGACATCAATGAACATCCACAAGATTCAAAACCAGGAAAACAAGAATCCACCAAACAGAATAAGGCACCAAGAACCAATCCTGGAGGGCTAGAGATATGTGACCTTTCAGACAGAGAATTCAAAACAGCTGTTTTGAGGCAAATCAGCAAAATTCAAGAAAACACAGAGAAGGAATTCAGAATCCTATCAGATGAATTTAACACAGAGATTGCAATATTTAAAAATAATCAAGCAGAAATGCTGGAGCTGAAAAATGTAATTGACATACTAAAGAATGCATCAGAGTTCTTTAACAGCAGAAATGATCAGACAGAAGAAAGAATTAGTGAGCTTGAAAACAGGCTATTTGAAAATACACAGTCAGAGATACACAGTCAGAGAAGCAAAAAGAAAAAGGAATAAAGAATCAAACAAGCCTACAAGATCTAGATAACAGCTTCAAAGGAGCAAATCTAAGAGTTATTGGCCTTAAAAAGGAAATACAGAGGGAGACAGGGGTAGGAAGTTTATTCAAAGGGATAATAACAGAGAACTTCCCAAACCTAATGAAAGATGTCAATATTCAAGTACAAGAAAGTTATAGAACACCAAGCAGATTTAACCCAAATAAGATTACCTCAAGACATTTAATAAACTCTCAAAGGTCAAGGATAAAGAAATAATCCTAAAAGCAGCAAGAGAAACAAATAATTTAAAATGCAGCTCTAATACATCTGGCAGCAGACTTCTCTGTGGATACCTTGTAGGCCAGGAGAGAGTGGCATGACATTAGCACTGAAGGAAAAAAACAAAAACCCTTTTATCCTAGAATACTATATACAGCAAAAATATCATTCAAATATGAAGGAGAAATAAAGACTTTCCCAGACAAACAAAAGCTGAGGGATTTCATAAACATCAGACCTATTCTAAAAGAAATGCTAACGGGAGTTCTTCTATCTGAAAGAAAAGAGCATTAATGATCAATAAGAAATCTGAAGGTACAAAACTTACTGGTAATAAGTACACAAGCAAACAAAATATTATAACATAGTAATTGTGCTGTTCATATCTTGCAGAGAAAGACTAAGAGCTGAACCAATAAATAATAACTACAACCAGTTTTCAAGACATACACAGTATAATAAGATAGAAAGAATAAAAAGTTTAAAAGTAGGGGTACGAAGGTAAAGTATAGAGTTTTTATCAGTTTTGTTTTTTTTTTTTTTTTTGCTTGTTTGTTTATGCAGTTAGTGTTAAGTTGTCATTAGTTTAAAATAATGGGTTATAAGATATTATTTCCAAGCCCCACTGGTAACATCAAATAGAAAAATGTACAACAGACACACAAAAAAATAAAAAGCAAGAAATTGATACATATTGCCAGAGAAAATCACCTTCACTAAAAGGAAGATGAAAAGGAAGGAAAGAGGAGAGGAACACAAAGGAACCAGAAAACAAATAACAAAATGGCAGGTTAAGTCCTTACTTATCAATACTAACATTGAATGTAAATGGATTTCACTCTCCAATCAAAAGACAAAGAATAGTTGAGTTCATTCATTTTTATTTATTTTTTATTATACTTTAAGTTCTAGGGTACATGTGCACAGCATGGAGGTTTGTTACATATGTATACATGTGCCATGTTGCTGTGCAGCACCCTTTAACTCATCATTTACATTAGGTATATCTCCTAATGCTATCCCTCCCCACTACCCCCACCCCACAACAGGTCCCGGTGTGTGATGTTCCCCTTCCTGTCTCCAAGTGTTCTCATTGTTCAGTTCCCACCTATGAGTGAGAACATGCGGTGTTTGGCTTTCTGTTCTTGCGATAGTTTGCTGAGAATGACAGTTTACAGCTGCATCTCCATGTCCCTACAAAGGACATGAACTCAATTTTTTTTATGGCTGCATAGTATTCCATGGTGTATATGTGCCACATTTTCTTAATCCAGTCTATCATTGATGGACATTTGGGTTGGTCCCAAGTCTTTGCTATTGTGAATAGTGCCACAATAAACATACATGTGCATGTGTCTTTATAGCAGCATGATTTATAATCCTTTGGGTATATACCCAGTAATGGGATGGCTGAGTCAAATGGTATTTCTAGTTCTAGATCCTTGAGGAACCGCCACACTGTCTTCCACAATGGTTGAACTAGTTTACAGTCCCACCAACAGTGTAAAAGTGTTCCTATTTCTCCACATCCTCTCCAGCACCTGTTGTTTCCTGACTTTTTAATGATCGCCATTCTAACTGGTGTGAGATGGTATCTCATTGTAATTTTGATTTGCATTTCTCTGATGGCTAGTGATGATGAGCATTTTTTCATGTGTCTGTTGGCTGCATAAATGTCTTCTTTTGAGAAGTGTCTGTTAATATCCTTAGTCCACTTTTTGATGGGGTTGTTTGTTTTTTTCTTGTAAATTTGTTTGAGTTATTTGTAGGTTCTCCATATTAGTCCTTTGTCAGATGAGTAAATTGCAAAAATTTTCTCCCATTCTGTAGGTTTCCTGTTCTGATGGTAGTTTATTTTGCTGTGCAGAAGCTCTTTAGTTTAATTAGATCCCATTTGTCAATTTTGGCTTTTGTTGCCATTGCTTTTGGTGTTTTAGACATGAAGTCCTTGTCCTCTTTTCCTAACTGAATACCCTTTATTTCTTTGTCCTGCCTGATTGCCCTGGCCAGAACTTCCAACACTACATTGAATAGGAATGGTAAGAGGAGGGCATCCCTGTCTTGTGCCACTTTTCAAGGGGAATGCTTCCAGTTTTTGCCCATTTGTTATGATATTGGCTGTGGGTTTGTCATAAATAGCTCTTATTATTTTGAGATACGTTCCATCAATACTGAATTTATTGAGAGTTTTTAGCATGAAGGGCTGTTGAATTTTGTCAAAGGCCTTTTCTGCATCTATTGAGATAATCATGTGGTTTTTGTCTTTGGTTCTGTTTATATGCTGGATTAGCTTTATTGATTTGCATATGTTGAACCAGCCTTGCATCCCAAGGATGAAGCCCACTTGATCATGGTGGATAAGCTTTTTGATGTGCTGCTAGATTTGGTTTGCCAGTATTTTATTGAGGATTTCTGCATTGGTGTTCATCAGGGATATTGGTCTAAAATTCTCTTTTTTTGTAGTGTCTCTGCCAGGCTTTGGTATCAGGATGATGCTGGCCTCATAAAATGAGTTAGGGAGGATTCCCTCTTTTTCTATTGATTAGAATAGTTTCAGAAGGAATGGTACCAGCTCCTCCTTGTACCTCTGGTAGAATTTGGCTGTGAATCCATCTGGACCTGGACTTTTTTTGGTTGGTAGGCTATTAATTATTGCCTCAATTTCAGAGCCTATTATTGGTCTATTCAGGGATTCAACTTCTTCCTGGTTTTGTCTTGCGAGAGTGTATGTGTCCAGGAATTTATCCATTTCTTCTAGGTTTTCTAGTTTATTTGCATAGAGGTGTTTATAGTATTCTCTGATGGTAGTTTGTATTTCTGTGAGGTCAGGGGTGATATCCCCTTTATCATTTTTTATTGCGTCTATTTGATTCTTCTCTCTTTTCTTCTTTATTAGTCTTGCTAGCGGTCTATCAATTTTGCTGATCTTTTCAAAAAACCGGCTCCTGGATTCACTGATTTTTTTCAAGGGTTTTTCGTGTCTCTATCTCCTTCAGTTCTGCTCCTATCTTAGGTATTTCTTGCCTTCTGCTGGTTTTTGAATGTATTTACTCTTGCTTCTCTAGTTCTTTTAATTGTGATGTTAGGGTGCCAATTTTAGATCTTTCCTGCTTTCTCTTGTGGGCATTTAGTGCTATAAATTTCCCTCTACACACTGCTTTAAATGTGTCCTAGAGATTCTGGTATGTTGTGTCTTTATTCTCATTGATATCAAAGAACATCTTTATTTCTCCCTTCATTTTGTTATGTACCCATTAGTCATTCAGGAGCAGGTTGTTCAGTTTCCATGTAGTTGAGCAGTTTTGATTGAGTTTCTTAATCCTGAGTTCTAGTTTGATTGCACTGTGGTCTGAGAGACAGTTTGTTATAATTTCTGTTCTTTTACATTTGCTGAGGAGTCCTTTACTTCCAACTATGTGGTCAATTTTGGAATAAGTGCGATGTGGTGCTGAGAAGAATGTATATTCTGTTGATTTGGGGTGGAGAGTTCTGTAGATGTCTATTAGGTCCGCTTGATGCAGAGCTGAGTTCAATCCTGGATATCCTTGTTAACTTTCTGTCTCATTGATCTGTCTAATGTTGACAGTGGGGTGTTAAAGTCTCCCATTATTATTGTGTGGGAGTCTAAGTCTCTTTGTAAGTCTCTAAGGATTTGATTTATGAATCTGGGTGCTCCTGTATTGGGTACATATATATTTAGGATAGTTAGCTCTTCTTGTTGAATTGATCCCTTTACCATTATGTAATGGCCTTCTTTGTCTCTTTTGATCTTTGTTGGTTTAAAGTCTGCTTTATCAGAGACTAGGATTGCAACCCCTGCCTTTTTTTGTTTTGTGTTTGCTTGGTAGGTCTTCCTCCATCCCTTTATTTTGAGCCTATGTGTGTCTCTGCACGTGAGATGGGTCTCCTGAATATAGCACACTGATAGGTCTTGACTCTTTATCCAGTTTGCCAGTCTGTGTCTTTTAATTGGAGCATTTAGCCCATTTACATTTAAGGTTAATATTATTATGTGTAAATTTGATCCTATCATTATGATGCTAGCTGGTTATTTTGCTCGTTAGTTGATGCAGTTTCTTCCTAGCATCAATGGTCTTTACGTTTCAGCATGTTTTTGCAGTGGCTGGTACCGGTTTTTCCTTTCCATGTTTAGTGCTTCCTTCACGAGCTCTTATAGGGCAGGCCTGGTGGTGACAAAGTCTCTCAGCATTTCCTTATCTGTAAAGGATTTTATTTCTCCTTCACTTATGAAACTTAGTTTGACTGGTTATGAAATTCTGGGTTGAAAACACTTTTCTTTAAGAATGTTGAATATTGGCCCCTACTCTCTTCTGGCTTCTAGAGTTTCTGCTGAAAGATCCGCTGTTAGTCTGATGGACTTCCCTTTGTGGGTAACCCAACCTTTCTCTCTGGCAGCCCTTAACATTTTTTCCTTCATTTCAACGTTAGTGAATCTGACAGTTATGTGTCTTGGAGTTGCTCTTCTCAAGGAATATCTTTGTGGCATTCTCTGTATTTCCTGAATTTGAATGTTGGCCTGCCTTGCTAGGTTGGGGAAGTTCTCCTGGATAATATCCTGCAGAGTGTTTTCCAACTTGGTTCCATTCTCCCTGTCGCTTTCAGGTACACCAATCAGACGTAGATTTGGTCTTTTCACGTAGTCCCATATTTCTTGGAGGCTTTGTTCATTCATTTTTACTCTTTTTTCTCTAAATTTCTCTTCTCGCTTCATTTCATTCATTTGATTTTTAATCACTGATACCCTTTCTTCCAGTTGATCGAATTCGTTACAGAAGCTTCTGCATTTGTCACGTAGTTCTCGTGCCATGGTTTTCAGCTCTTTCAGGTCATCTAAGGACTTCTCTACATTGGTTATTCTAGTTGGCCACTCATCTAATCTTTTTTCAAGGTTTTTAGCTTCTTTGCAATGGGTTCAAACTTCCTCCTTTAGCTTGGAGAAGTTTGATCATCTGAAGCCTTCTCTCAACTCATCAAAGTCATTCTCCATCCAGCTTTGTTCCGTTGCTGGCAAGGAGCTGCATTCCTTTGAAGGGGGAGAGGTGCTCTGATTTTAGAATTTCCAGCTTTTCTGCTCTGTTTCTTCCCCATCTTTGTGGTTTCATCTACCTTTGGTCTTTGGTGATGGTGACGTACAGGTGGGGTTTTGGTGTGGATGTCCTTTCTGTTTGTTAGTTTTCCTTCTAACAATCAGGACCCTCAGCTGCAGGTCCTACAGGTCCTCAGCTGCAGGTCCTGCAGGACCCTCAGCTGCAGTTTTGTTTTTTTTTTAAGACCAAATGATCTGTTGCCTACCAGAAACATACTTCATCTACAAAGATACAGATAGACTGAAAATACAGGGATGGAAAAAGATATCCCATGCAAATGGAAACCAAAAAAGAGCAAGAGTAGCTATACTTAACTTCAGAAAAATTAGATTTTAATATAAAAACTACAAAAGGTGGTCACGTGGTCACAAGGTCACAATATGATAAGAGAGTCAATTTGGTAAGAGGATGTAACTATTTTAAGTGTATATATACCCAACACTAGAGTACCCAGATATATAAAGCAAACATTATTAGAGCTAAAGAGAGATAGAACCCAATGCAAAACTCTGGAGACTTCAACACTCCACTTTCAGCATTGGACAGATTTTCCACATAGAAAACTAACAAATAAATATCAGACTTAATCTGCACTATAGACCAAGTGGATCTAATAGATACGGAACATTTCATCCAACAGCTGCAGAATACACATTATTTTCCTCAGCACATGAGTCATTCTGAAGGATAAATCATGTGTTAGGCCACCACACAAGTCTTTAAAACATTCAAAAAATGAAATTATATCAGGTATCTTCTCTGATCACAATGGAATAAAATTAGAAATCAATAACAAAAGCAATTTTGGAAACTATACAAACATATAGAAATTAAACAATATGTTCCTGAATAACCAGTGGGTCAATGAAGAAATTAAGAAGGTAATATCAAAATGTCTTAAAACAAATGGTAATGGAAACACAACATACCAAAACCTATACAATACAGCAAAACAGGTACTAAGAGAAAATTTTATAGCTATAGGCACCTATATGAAAAAGTAGAAAAAACTTTAAACAACCTAACAATTAAAGAACTAGAAAGCAAAAGCAATGCAAACCCAAATTAGTAGAAGAAATAATAAAGATCAGAGCAGAAATAAATGAAATTGAAATGAAGAAAACAACACAAAAGATCAATGAAACAAAAAGTTTATTTTTTGAAAAGATAAACAAAAGTGATACAGCTTTAGTCCAAATTTTAAGAAAAGAGAGAGAAGACCAAAGTAAGTAAAATCAGAAATGAAAAGGGAGACATTACAATTGACACAACAGAAAGTCAAAGGATCATTAGAGACCACTATGAACAATAGTATGCCAATAAATTGGAAAATCTAGAAGAAATGGACACATTTCTAGACACATACAACTTCCCAGGATTGAATTATGAAGAAATCCAAATCCTGAATTAACCAATAACAAGTAACATGATTGAAGCCATAATATAAAGTCTCCCAGCAAAGAAAAGCTCAGGAACCATGACTTCACTGCTGAATTTTTACGAAACTTTTAAAGAAGTACTAACACAAATCCTACACAAATTATTCTGAAAAATCTAGCGGGAAATACTTCCAAACTCATTCTGCAAGGCCAGTATTACCCTAATACCAAAACTAGAAAAAAACACATCAAAAGAAAACTACAGGCTAATAGCCCTGATGAACATTGACACAAAAATCCTCAAGAAAATACTAGCAAATCAAATTCAACAACACATTAAAAAGATTATTTATCATGACCAAGTGGAATTTACCCCACGGATGCAATGATGTTTAAACATTCACAAACCAATCAGTGTGATATATCAACAGAATGAAGGACAAAAACCATGTGATCATTTCAATTGATGCTGAAAAAATAAAGTGGATGAAATTCAGTATCTCTTCATGGTAAAAAAAAAAAAAAAAAAAAAAAAACTCTCAAAAAAACTGTATACAGAAGGAACATATCTCAACATAATAAAAGCTATATATGACAGACCCACAACTAGTATCATCCTGAATGAGGAAAATCTTAAAGACTTTCCCCTAAGATTTAGAAGACAACAAAGATGTCCACTTTCACTACTGTTATTCAACATGGTTCTGGAAGTCATAGCTCGAGCAATCAGAAAAAAGAAGAAAATAAATGGCATCCAAATTCCAAAGGAAGAAGTCAAATTATCCTTGTTTTCAGACAATAAAATCTTTTATTTGGAAAAATCTAAAGACTCCACCAAAAAACAAACTCTTAGAACTGATTTTAAAAATTCAGTAGTCGCAGGATACAAAGTCAACATACAAAATTTAGTAGCATTTCTATATGCCAACATCAAACAATCTGAAAAATAAATCAAGGAAGTAATCTCATTTACAATATCTATAAATAAATTAAAATACCTAGGAATTAACTTAGCCAAAGAAGTGAAAGAACTCTATAATGAAAACTATAAAACATTAATGACAATAAAACTATGAAACATTAATGAAAGAAATTGAAAACTATAAAACATTAATGAAAGAAATTGGACACCAAACAAATGGAAAGAGAGCCCATGTTCATGGATTGGAAAAATCAATATTGTTAAAATGTCCATAGTACCCAAGCAAGCTAGGAATTCAGTGTAATCCTTTATCAAAATGCCAATGACATTTTTCACAGAAATAGAAAAAACAATTCTAAAATTTATATGGAAACACAAAATGCCCAGAATAGCCAAAGCTGTCCTGAGCAAAAAGAACAAAACTAGAGTCACATTATCTGCCTTCATATTGCTGAAAAAATAAAGTGGATGAAATTCAATATCCCTTCATGATTACAAAAAAAACTCTCAAAAAACTGGATACAGAAGGAACATACCTCAACATAACAAAAACCGTATATGACAGACCCACAACTAGTAGAGCTATAGTAACCAAAACAGCATGGTACTGGCATAAAAACAGACATACACACCAATGGAACAGACTAGAGAACCCAGAAAAAATCTATACAACTACAGTGAACTCATTTTCAACAAAGGTGCAAAGAGTATACATTGGAGAAAGAACAGTGTCTTCAATAATGCTGAGAAAACTGGATCTCCATATGCAGAAGAAAAAAACTAGACCCCTACCTCTCACCATGTACAAAAATCAAATCAAAATGGATTAAAGACTTAAATCTAAAACCTCAAACTGAAATTACTACAAGAAAACATTGGGAAAACTCTTTTTTTTTTTTTTTTTTTTGAGAATCAGTCTTGCTCTGTCGCGGTGGCTGGAGTGCAGTGGCCGGATCTCGGATCTCACTGCAAGCTCCGCCTCCTGGGCTCCCGCCATTCTCCTGCCTCAGCCTCCCGAGTAGCTGGGACTACAGGCACCACCACCTCGCCCGACTAGTGTTTTTGTATTTTTTTTTTTTTTTTAGTAGAGATGGGGTTTCACCGGGTTAGCCAGGATGGTCTCGATCTCCTGACCTCGTGATCCGCCCGTCTCGGCCTCCCAAAGTGCTGGGATTACAGGCTTGAGCCACCGCGCCCGGCCCAGGAAAACTCTTAAGTCATTGAACTAAGCAAAGATTTCTTGAGTAATACCCCAGAAGCACAGGCAACCAAAATAAAAATAGACAGATGAGATCACATTAAATTTAAAAGCCTCTGCACAGTGAAGGAAACAATCAACAAAAGGAAGAGACAACTCACAGAATTGTAGAAAATATTTGAAAACTATCCATCTGACTAGGGATTAACAACCAGAATAAATAAGGTGCTCCAATAACCCGATAGGAAAAGAAATTTAGCAATCTGATTTAAAAATGGGCAAAAGATCTGAGTAGACATTAGACATTACTCAAAAGAAGACATAAAAATGGCAAACAGTTGTATGAAAAGTGCTCAACATCATGGATTATCAGAGAAATGTAAATCAAAACTACAATGAGATATCTTCTCACTCCAGTTAAAATGGCCATTATCCAAAAGACAGGCAAGAACAAATGCTGGGCTGGGCACAGTGGCTCATGCCTATAATCTCAGCACTTTGAGAAGCTGAAGCAGGAAGATTTCTTAAGCCCAGGCATTCAAGACCAGCCTAGGCAACATGGCAAAACCCTGTCTACCAAAAAAAAAATTAGCCAGGCATGGTGGTGTGTGCCTGTGGTCCTAGCTACTGGGAAGACTGAGGTGGGAGGATAACCTGAACCTGAGAGTTCAAGGCTGCAGTGAGCTGTGATCATGTCACTGCATTCCAGCCTCTCCAGCCTGGGTGATAGAGTGATAGAGTGAGACCCTGTCTCAAATTAAAAAAAAAAAAAAAATTTGCTGGCGAGGATATGGAGAAAAGGGAACCCTCATACAATGTTGGTGGGAATGTAAACTAATACAACCACTATTGGAGAACAGTTTGGAGGTTCCTCAAAATCTAAAAATAGAGTTACCATATTATCCAGCAATCCCACTGCTAAGTGTATACCCAAAGGAAATAAATCAGTGTATTGAAAAGATATTTGCAGTCCCGTATTTGTTGCAGCACTGTTCATAATAGCTAAGATTTAGAAGCAACCTGAGTGTCCATCAACAGATGAAGGGATAAAGAAAATGTGGTGCATATACACAATGGAGTGCTATTCAGCCATAAAAAAATAAGATCCTGTCATTTGCAAAAACATGGATGGAAGTGGGGTCATTATGTTAAGTGAAATAAGCCAGGTACAGAATACAAACTTCACATGTTCTCACCCATTTGTAGGAGCTAAAAATTAAAACAATTGAACTCAAGGAGAAAGAGAAGAACAATGGTTACTAAAGGCTGAGAGGTGGGGTTGAGAGAAAAATGGGGATGGTTAATGGGTACCAAAGAATAGTTAGAATGATTTAGACCTAGTGTTTGATACCACAACAGGTTGACTACAGTCAATAATAATTTGTTATACATTTAAAAATAACAAAATAAAATAAAATAAAAATAACTAAACAACTATAATTGGATCATTTGTAGCATAAAGAAAGGATAAATGCTTGAGCTGAGGAATTCCCCATTTACCCTGATGTGATTCTTATGCATGAAATGCCTGTATCAAAATATCTTATGTACCCCATAAATATATACACCTACTATGTACTCACAAAAATTAAAAATAAGAAATTTATTAAACTAACATTTTATATAACATTTACACTTAATTCCATAAGTAGAAGTATGCCTCATATATAAAATATTACTTGGGACATTTATTACAAGACTATTTGCTTCTAGTTTTTAAAAAAGAAAAGATAACTATTTGAAATAAACAAATCACCAGGCGTGGTCTGTGCCTGTAATTCCAGCTACTTGGGAGGCTGAGGTAGGAGGATCGCTTGAGCCCAGGAATTTGAGACCAGCCTGGGCAACATGGTGAGACCCCCAATAAATTGTTTTAAATAAAAAAAAAAAACTTTAAAAAATGAATTTAAAAACCCTGCTTACTATAATGCTACTGTTGGCTGAAGAGGTTTGACCTTCATTAGGAAGAAAATGTACATGTTCACACATCAGTAATTCAAGTGTGTGGAGGTATATAAAGTGATATTGGGGAGGAGAGTACACAGATTTTTTTTTTTAAGATAAACTTCTGCTGGCTTGGAGGCCTCCCCTGTTTTTTATATTATAGTTACAGTGATTCTCTATTACCTTGTTCTTATTTTAGAGATGAGAAAATATCTTTAGATGTAAAAGTACTTGCTCAAAATCACATAGAGTAAATAAGGTATAGAAAGAGTAGGAGAAAAAATATAATGATAAGTACCAAAATGGTGAATGGTAGGAAAACCAGCATATTCCAGTGACCTAAGGCTTGTATTCAGCCTGGGAGTCTCTTCTGCACAGTCTCGGAGGCCCATAAAATTTGACTTGTCCTCCTGGTGCCATGGAGGTATGAGAGGAGACAGTCTTCACAACCAGGTTTTGATTCTATCCTCCACCAAGTTTTCTCACTTTTTAGAAAACAAAGCTTTTTCCTATTACAAGTCTTTCTATCTTCTCAGTGCACACCCAAGAAAACCCATCTGAATAGACAGAAGCCCTCAGTGTAACATTCCTGGGCTTTTGTTTTGTTTCGAGGGCAATGCTGGGGGAGTGCTTTCTTTTTGAGCTCAAGGCTACTGAGATACCTTGAGAAGCTCAGAAGAAAATATACTCTAATTTGGTCTTTCTCCAATTTTCAATTTGTGGGAAAATAGGTCCCTCTTTCTATGCAGTTTCTTATTTCTCTTTTAAACAGATTTTGAAGAGAAATAATGCTTCTTCTTTTTTTTTATTATTTTTTACTGCACAACACTCCTTTATGTTTCTTCTTTGTCAGCAGAATGCATGCTAAGTGCAGAACTCTAGTGGCGACTGCATAGGAAGTGAAGTAAAAATTATAATTTACAGTGTAAAATGGATGGCACAAGGCTTTTATCTTAATGTAAGCATATCCATAAGTGTAGCCTGGATTGAATTAAGAGTATATTGATGATGCAGTCTTTACAGGAAGCTTCAGCTGAAATATATGGAGCTGTGAAATTACTAGGTTCCTTGAACCCAACATCTCCATCAACTAATGTTAGGTTTAAGTAATTTGTTTAAACCAATAAATATTCTCCTAGGTATTTTAACCTAATAATTTTTGCATAGTCTAGATATTCCTTTTAATTTGCTCATTATTTTTGCAAAGATTTAAACATTCCATATGACTTACACCCCCAGAAATGTGACTTTCTAGGTAGCCCACAGAAGGGGTGTGTGTCTCATCCCTTGGCTTGCTCCTTATAGAAGACCTCTTCTTTCTTTATTTGACGAGTAGCTCAGAAACTCAGCTGGAATTCAAATGCCTCTTTTAGAATCAATCTGATCACTTTACAGCCACATTTTATGTAAAGTTTTCTCCTATGCACCCAATGATATAAATTTCTGTCCTGGAAAGTGTGTGTGTTATCTGAGAAAATGGAAGGAGAGGAACTAATAATTAGATAAACTTTTATGAAAGAGAAAATATCATTATAAAGGCCACTAGCAAAATCCACTCCAAAAACAAACCAAAAAAAATTTTTTTTTTTTTTTTGAGACAGAGTCTCGCTCTGTCGCCCAAGCTGGAGTGCAGTCGGCGGATCTCGGCTCACTGCAAGCTCCGCCTCCCGGGTTCACGCCATTCTCCGGCCTCAGTCTTCTGAGTAGCTGGGACTACAGGCGCTTGCCACCTCGCTCGGCTAGTTTTTTGTATTTTTTAGTAGAGACGGGGTTTCACCGTGTTAGCCAGGATGGTCTCGATCTCCTGACCTCGTGATCCGCCCGTCTTGGCCTCCCAAAGTGCTGGGATTACAGGCTTGAGCCACCGCGCCCGGCCCAAAATGTTTTTTAACTATCTGTTTAAAAATACATATTAGGCTGGAAGTCAGCCAACCATCGTTAATGAGCTCAGTTATCACAAACAACATCCAATGACCCAAGGGCTTTGCCTCATTATCTCCAATCTTGCAAGTTTGAACATCCAAATTCTCCCACTTAAATAACTCTGAATTTATCCTTAAAATGTTAACCTGTGAACTAGCAAAGCCTTGCCCAGTATCTTTGACCTCTGAAGTATTTCTTGAATAATCAATTTTACTCTTCTCAGAGACCAAATACCAAGACAGGTCTGGGTAATTGGTTATATGAGACCATCAAGATAACATGGACCTATTCAGCGTCCCCATATATATACCAATCAAAACGCTGACATAAATGAGAGGTTGAATTTCATTGTGCTTTATGGTTATGAGAGTTGATTTTGCATTGGCAAGGAAAAAGAGCAGTTTACTAGTGGTTTTTCATAATGTTCTATAAAAATGAAGAAATGTACATTCCTGTAATCTGGAGATGGGATATTTATCTATTTTCTAGTTATTTTTCATATAGTTCAACAGAATTCCTATTAATGATTTCTTAAAGGCAGTGAAACGTCAATAAACAAGTATCTAGGATAAAGTTCTTTTATTTTACTTGTGTTTGTAAACTTTTGCCTAGAAACCATCTGAAGTTACCTTTCCAACTCACGCTCTCAATAAATACCTTGATTCAAATGTCTCATTGGTCCCTTCCCAGTTGACAGTATATAAATTAACATTGCAGCCGTTCATTCTTTTAACTTGTTCTTTCCCAGCTGAGAGTAAACAAACTTGATTCATTCCTCCTACTGCTCTCTTCCTAGTCCAGGCTAAACAAAGCTGACACTAAACAGTCATTAGCTATCACCTCTGCGAAGTGACCTTCTTCCCAGCCTTTCTTCTTCATCCTCCCACACACCCTCAGAAACACTCCTGAACACAGCTTTGACCCTCTTTTGACAATTCTGCATTTAGACTCTTCCAGTTCCTTCCACTCATTTCCCTTTAGAATCTGAAAGGAGCTGTTGTCAGTCATTTCCCGTCATTTTCATAAACTATTTGTTCTCTATATTAAGGCATTTAACTGTTTCATTCCAATTCTTTTACATTTGATTTAATTTATCTTAAATTGTAAATTTTTAAGAATTAGAAAGTAAGTGAATAAATTATTTCAGGGATGATAATCTTCCTAAATCTCAATCAAGGTCTACTCCCTTTCTCAGTCACCTGATTCACTGGAGATGAGTAGTATAAATCAACTCAGGCTTAGTTACTGCAGGCTTATTCTTTAAAGCCTGCATGTCTTGAACTGAAATCTCTGAGGACCTGGAGTTTCACTAACCTCACCTGCAGCCTCACCAACAGGCCCACTCTCCTGTTTCACTTAACGCTAGCTTCTTCCTCCAGAGCAGAGCACCTTATGGCAAAAGGAGAGAGTTCCTTCTTTTCTCTAACTGAAGATGACTCTTCAATGTATCCATTATATTTTCTAACATTCTGCATGTTATTTTAATAAGTGGCCCCACCTTCTTAACATTTTTATAACTGTAATGAGCCATCTAACAACAAAACTGTTACTGGAATTACAGGAATTATTATTATTATTATTATTTTAAGATGTGGTCTCACTCTGTCACCCAGACTGGAGTGTAGTGGCGTGATCTCAGTAAACAAACTTGATTCATTCGTGATCTCAAGTAAACAAACCTCTGCAAATCTCACTGCAACCTCTGCCTCCCAGCTTCAAGCAATTCTCCTGCCTCAGCTTCCTCAGTAGCTGTGATTACAGACATGCACCATCATACCCAGCTAATTTTTGTATTTTTAGTAGAGATGGGGTTTCACCATGTTGACCAGGCTGGTCTCAAACTCCTGACCTCAAGTGATCCACCCACCTCAGCCTCCCAAAGCGCTGGGATTATAGGCATGAGCCACCATGCCTGACCAGGAATGATTTTTTCTTTTTACGGGAAAAATTATAGTTTCCGGCCGGGCGCGGTGGCTCAAGCCTGTAATCCCAGCACTTTGGGAGGCCAAGACGGGCGGATCACGAGGTCAGGATATCGAGACCATCCTGGCTAACACTGTGAAACCCCGTCTCTACTAAAAAATACAAAAAAAAAAAAAACTAGCCGGGCGAGGTGGCGGCGCCTGTAGTCCCAGCTACCCGGGAGGCTGAGGCAGGAGAATGGCGGGAACCCGGGAGGCGGAGCTAGCAGTGAGCTGAGATCCGGCCACTGCACTCCAGCCCCGGCGACAGAGTGAGACTCCGTCTCAAAAAAAAAAAAAAAAAGAAAAAAGAAAAATTATAGTTTCCATCAACTTTTTTGTTGCATTATGCATAAAATTATGCAAAATATACCACCTTGATTTCTCATCTTAAAGAACTCTGTTTTCCCTAGAAGATTGGTAAGTGTGCTATTTCCCTGAGCCACCTTCTTACCTTTGGGTGGTAAGTTTTGATCACTGAATATGTCAGTTATATGTTATTTCTCATCCTCTGATTAGTACACTCTGACAGGATTTGTAAAAACATCATTTTGGTTTTTACTGTAGTCATCTACCTTTGTTTGAATACTTTTGTTTTTGGTATATGCCAACAGATGGTTGAGGTTTACAGTGAAATCTAATGTGAACTTTAGAATTTGTACTAAAATAGACACACTGTTCAGGGGTTTCTCAGGTTCTTCCATCTCCATCAGATGCTTCTTACATCGAATAAAGAATAGTGAGAAATAGTTGTTTTTCTAGACTGTCTTACAATAGCACTTTAAGGTAAAAAGTCTTTATGGGCATTTAAGAAGGAAATGCATAAACAAAGGTTTAAGAAAACTTCTGCTGAAGGATTGGGCTTAATAGGAATGAAGAAACTATGCTTTCTAACTGGAATGTTGTATAATCCACCTTTCTTAGAATTCCTTTTCCATTTATCAAAATACAACTCATTAAAAATCATGATATTTATATGGACTTCTCTTCGTGAAGCTGTTTTGGAGCTCTCCATGAAGATGCTCATAGTTTGGTTTTTAAAGAAAAACCTCATGGAAATTGAAGATTAGTTTTCTTTTTATCTTTCTTTCTTCTTCTTTTTTTTTTTTTTTTTTTTTTTTTTTTTTTTTTTTTTTTTTTTGAGACAGTGTCTCACTCTTGTCACCCAGGCTGGAGTGCAGTGGTACGATCTCGGCTTACTGCAACCTCTGCCTCCTGTGTTCAAGCAATTCTCCTGCCTCAGCCTCCTGAGTAGCTGGGATTAAAGGCATGCGCCACCAAGCCCGGCTAATTTTTGTATTTTTAGTAGAGATGGGGTTTCCGTATGTTGGCCAGGCTGGTCTCAATCTCCTGACCTCAGGTGATCCACCTGCCTCGGCCTCCCAAAGTGCTGAGATTATAGGTGTGAGCCACTGCACCCGGCAAGAAAATTAGTTTTCTCAACAAATTATTACCTTTCATTATAATTAGTATTAGCAGTGAACATCACTGAATTCCTTATATTGATTTGTGTCTCTCATACTGATGAATGGATAACAATCAGATTGATTGTGGGAATAGAAGTGATTTGTTTGAAGACCATTGCACCCTTAGGAAACAAATATATGAACTTACAGAAGGCTAAAATATCTGTGATAATATTTGTGCTCATTTGTAATACAGACATAGAAAAATGTATGTTAGAACTGAAAGAGAGCATCCAGCTTAATCCCTTAATTTTATAGAAGAGGACTCTGAGTCCAAAGATGAGTGGCTTAAGTTTATATAGATAATGAACATCAGACCCTAGGTCTTAATGATCCCACATTCAGTGTTGCTTTCACCAAAATGCAACCAAAATATTTTAAAATACTGCTGGAATTATATTTGAGCATACAGAAATGCCCATTTATTGACTGAAATCGAAACATTTATATATTTTTCTTTTTTAATATTATCAGGCTTACTTCTTTGAGAAGTCTGTATTAATTTTCTTAGTTCTCTAGTGGTGATATTAAATATCTCGGTTTCCAATACAATATCACATTGAAAGTACTTTATTTATACTTTGTGTCCAATCAATAGATAATAGCTTTTTTGTCCATAGAGCATCTAATTTCCGTTTTAGATTATAAACTCCTGGACAGCAAGATCATTGAAAATTTCCCGTTTGGTACAGCTCATGTAAAGTGCACTTTGGGACCCTATTTAAAGAAAATGTCTTAACATGCGGGCTACTTCTTTCAAGTTCTCATCTTATACAATGTCTTTGCACTCTGGGACAACCCTGTGTCTGTATTCTGTGTGGCATATACTCCCTCTGGGCATTTGCTAAGTGATGGTCATGATATGGTTTCACTGTGTCCCCACCCAAATTTCATCTTTTTTTTTTTTTTTTTTTTTTTTTTTTTTTTGAGACAGAGTCTCACGCTGTTGCTCCAGCTGGAGTCCAGTGGCACAATCTCGGCTCACTGCAACCTCTGCCTCCCAGGTTCAAGTAATTCTCCTGCCTCAGCCTCCCAAGTAGCTGGGATTACAGGCATGCACCACCACGCCCAGCTGATTTTTGTATTTTTAGTAGAGCTGGGGTTTCACCATGTTGGCCAGGCTGGTCTCAAACTCCTGACCTCAGGTGATCCACCTGCCTCAGCCTCCCAAAGTGCTGGGATTACAGGTGTGAGCCACCACACCTGGAACCAAATCTCATCTTGAATTGTGGTTCCCATAATCACCATGTGTGGTGTGAGGGACCTGATGGGAGGTAATTGAATCATGGGGGTGATTACCCCCATGCTGTTCCCATGATAGTGAGTAAGTTCTCATGAGATCTGATGGTTTTATAAGGAGTTTTGCCTCTTTCCTTGGCACTTCTCCTTCCTGCTGCCATGTGAAGAAGGACGTGTTGTAAGTTTCCTGAGGCCTCCTCAGTCACGCTGCACCATGTGTCAATTCAACCTCTTTCCTTTATAAATTACCCAGTCTCGGGTATGTCTCTATTAGCAGCATGAACTAATACAGTCAGTATAACAGGAATTATTATTCTAGTTCCATTCCATCTATTTCCTTTTATGAAGCCTGCTCTTCTACAAACTAGTTGAAGAAGCTGATCACATGGAAGGTATTTCATTTTTATATAGTCTTTAATGGTCTACTTTCAGTTCATCATAAAATACAACCTAGTTATGGAATCTGAAAACTGGAAGAAACACTGAAAAGCAATCTCTGTGGCTACCCTGGAAAAAAATTTTAAATAAAAATTTGACAATCCTCAACAACCTCCTTCAACAAGTAATATAGGTTATAGCCACTAAAATTAGTTATTTTATATCTGGTATAAATCCTTATTATGGAAAAGGAATCTCGTGACTTATATTTATGTCTTCTATGGAAAGATTATTTAACAAAGTGTTACGGGTAGTATATATCATAAATAGGTAGAAAAAGAATTTCTGTTTTCTTAAGATCCATAAAGCCCAAGCCTGGTGGCTCACGTCTGTAATCCTAGCACTTTGGTAGGCCGAGATGGGCAGATCACTTGAGGCCAGGAGTTTGAGACCACCCTGGGCAACATGGTGAAACCCCCTCTCTACTAAAAATACACAAATTAGCCAGGCACCATGGCGTGGGCCTGTGGTCCCAGCTACTAGAAAGGCTAAGGTGGGAGGACTGTTTGAGGCTGAGAAGTCAAGGCTGCAGTGAGCCCAGATCACGCCATTGCACTACAGCCTGCATGACGAAGTGAGACTCTGTCTCAAAAAAAAAAAAAAAAAAAAAAAAAAAAACCATATAGCTAGGGACTAAATTAAGCCCTGTATTTGAATTCAGGAGCCAAGGCTTCCAGATTTTAGTCACTTCTGTTGGGCAGAGGCAAGTAAAACCTGACGGACAGTCTTACAGCTAGCCTGGGAATATCTGTTTCCCTATTTACCCTTCAAAGTGAATCATTCCCAAGGTTGACTTTAATTAATTCTGATGTAATTCACTTCCTTTCATTTAATAGTTATTAAAAATTTCAGGACAGGGTGCAGTGGCTCATGCCTGTAATCCCAGCACTTTGGGGGCCAAGGTGGGATGATTGCTTGAGCCCAGGAGTTTGAGACCAGCCTGGGCAACAAAGTGAGACCCCGTCTCTAGAGAAAATTTAAAAATTAGCCAGGTGTGGTGGCACGTGCCTCCCAACTACTTGGGGCACTGAGATGGGAAGATTGTTTGAGCCCAGAGCTCAAGCCCCTCGCCTTAGTCAAGGCTGCAGTGAGTTATGATCACGCCACTGTACTCCAGCCTGGATGACAGTATGAGACTCTATTAAAAAGAAAAATAAAACAAAGAAACAGGGCAAGCAAATACATATATGTTTTTTAAGGTGGTTATTAAAAGATTTTTTTAAAAATTGAGACAGGGTCTCACTTTGTCACCCAGGCTGGAGTGCAGTGGCACAATCTGGGCTCACTGCAGCCTCAACCTTCCAGGCTCAAGCCCTCCCAACTTAGCCCCCCAAGTAGCTGGAACCACAGGCTTGTGCCACCACATCCAGCTAATTTTTGTACTTTTTGTAGAGTTGGGGTTTCGCCATGTTACCCAGGCTGGTCTGGAACTCTTGGGCTCAAGCAATCTGCCAGCCTCAGCCTCCCAAAGTGCTGGAATTACAGGCATGAGAAACTGTGCCCAGCGCCATAATCTTTATGGTACTCCTTTGCCAAAGAAGAATTATACTGAAAATTTAGATTTATACAGATTATACTGTTAATACATAGCTGGCAGTCCTAAGCTGAAAGCTCCCTTGTCATTCAGGAAATTTCCTGGAGAAATAACCTTCCTGATTCCATATTCCTGGGGGCAACACAATTGAAGATGGAGGCCAGAAGAAATACTCAAGTCAGAATGCTGCACAGCATTCAGACAAAATCTGGTTGGAGAGGAAAGCCATTTTCATAATTTAGAGAGCTTCCCCAGCTAGCCTGTAGGTGGGTGTGTTTAACAGAAGAAAGCAATGGGAACCCGCCTGTCAGCTAGCCTTTCGAGCTAATTAGCTCAGCATACAACAAAGATAAGTGAGCCTGGGAAGAGGGCCCCCTGAGGGGTCTTTAGATTCTGGGAAATGTCTGATTGGCAGATGTTAAAAGGGATTCTTTGGTAATCCAGTGCATCAATGAGCTGCAGAAATTCAGCCCAGGACTGCAAGAATTCAGGCATGAGGACACTCTGTACAGGAGGCTCACACAGGCAGACCCAAGATGGACAGAACCTTGGAATCTCTGAGACAGATCATTGCCCAAGTCTTGCCTCACAGAGATCCGGCTCTAGTCTTCAAAGACTGTAAGTACTGAAGGGGGAAAAGTTTTTTGACTTTTTAGAAAATAGTCCTAAACGTCAAGTCACATCCTATTTAAGTAAGATTTCTCCTAAATCTCTGCAGTCGTATGCTGTGTTCTAAGTGATATTTTAACTTGTTCCTGACTTCAGTCAGAAGAACGATTTCATTTCACCTACAGGCATTAGGCGCTGGGTTATTTTGTCAGTGATATATCTTGCTAACTATTTAGAAGTCTCTTCTATAATCCAAGACCTGCCTAAGACCTAATGAACTTTTTCTGATGCTTTTTAAGTAAAGCAAAACTAACTGTTGCTGAAATTAAACCTAAAAATAACTTGGAAATGATACTAAAATATATCATTATTTGTTAACCTGTTTAATACCCCACAGCACATATTAGTTATGTTAATTCAAGTATCGTGTTTGTCTGAAAATTTTTGTTGCAAACCAGAATTAACAGTAAATCACCACTGAGCTTTTAAATTTTGATAACAGATTATAATGCTTTAGTTAAAAGGCCAATAAAATGAGATGCCTCCCAACCTCAGCAACACTCGCTGTGGGGACCCCACCCCCCCCCACCACCAATTTATACAGCATGGCAAAGTTATTTTAAAATCTTTTTTTTTAATGATTTAAAAATAATTCAGTCAAGATTTCCAATTCTAGCAATACTATTAAACCATTTGTCATATAACTTCGTTTCTGGAACCAATTTGATTTCCTGCTGCTGCAAAACAGACTATCTTCATGTTGTATCTTATCTACAGTGGGTTTCATATTACAAAGGGCTTCTGAAATAGAACTTTGCTATGGAACTTCCCAAAAGGTAAAATGCATATGGAATTTTTTTTAACTTCAATAGGTTGCAGCTTTCCTCTTTGTGAATCTAGTTATGTTTGTCTCCATCAAAACATCAATGGTTTGAATTTTTGCTTTCTGATTGCTGAATAATGTTCCTTTCCAGATGTCCTCTTAGCTTAGATTTCTCATATGTTGAAGAAAGAGGAATGTTAGGCCATTTAATTCTATAAATTTTTCCTCTTAGATGTTAAATTGTAACCAATCTGTCCTTTTAGGCATAAAGTGAAAGCCTTTTCTTTCTCTCTCTCTCTCTTTTTAAATATTGTCTGTAAGCATTTGCCAATAACTATGTTAGATCTAATAAAAATCACTCTCTCCACTACTCTAGCCTGGAGTCTATTCAGGTTTGTTATGTTTTTTAAGCAAAAAGGGAAGTAAAGAATGTCTCTCTCCTACAATAGAACTGAATTCACTAGTGCGGGATAAAAGGGCTCTTGGGCTGCCCAAGCTTTGGATAAATTGTATAGGACCAGGGTTCTTATGCTGAGGGTTTAAATAGGGGAAGCAGTTAAAAAAATAGGGGGACATTTTTCACTGGTTCATTGAAAAACTTAATAAGTTCAAATGTGAAATTGTATAGCTCATTTTTAGATGAACTAAATTGCTGTGACTGTTTACAGTTTAGAAGAGAAGACAGACTAGAAAAAGGATTACAATAAAGCATACATTAAGTTCTGTCACCCAGGACTTCGCAGGACTTCTTTTATATGGGAGAACAAATAAGTGTCCTGTTTTATATATTTCATTCATTAACATAGAACCTAAATTTGACCAGAGAGCATTTCCTGTTTACCCTAGAATGGACTGCTACTCTGCAACTGCTTGCATGGCTTAATAGATGTGAATATTAAACTGCTGATTCTCTCCCTTCTTTTCTAATCTGCAAAATGACTAAATGACAGTAAGCCAAATGGCACATTTCTGTACCAGGAGTTTTCCTAGCTGTAAAACATCCAATCACTTACCAATCTCGTGGAATAAGTGAGAATGGGCTTGCTTACTTTCTGGGACAGGACATCAAAAGTCTGTCTGGAGCCTATGCCATTGCCCTGGCAAGCTGTAGGTGCTGCACACGCCAGAGTTTGGCATATGGACCCATTTTCTTTGGCATACCCATAAGTTGCTGCCACCACACTCCTATTGGCAGCCTGTAAAAAGCTGCCACCAGCCTTGAATGGCAGGTTCTGAGCAGTCCCCTCTCCTCCTAGTCACTCCCAGCTCCTCCTCTACTCTAACCCGCTCCAAGCTCTTTCTGCCAGAAGGAAAGAGCTGAGCACTTGAGCACATCACTGCCAATTCCTTAAGAAAAATTGCTACCTTACTTTCCTACAAGATGAAAGCTGATCAAAGAATTTTTAAAACTCAGCCCATTTGAGCAAAAGAGCACACACACACAAACACACAAACACACACACATGCACACACAAAACACTTTTAAATTTTTTCTAAATTTCAATTCCATGAATGCAAACACAGTTTTTCTCTCTTCACTCTTTGGTTATACATAATGCAGGGAGTATAAATGATCATGCAATTCATTTATTGCCCTCAGTTGGCTTTTGATTTGCTTAAAAACAAGCAATAGTAACTGAATTTTCTCTTCAAGAGAAAGCACCCAGAGAGTTTTCTGGTATGAAACAGATGCACATGGGAATAGTTACGTTCATTTAAAGAAATAAAATTCAAATGCTTTTTCAGACAAGGAAGCTCTTCAAATGGTATTTTGCAATACATTAAATCTGTCATTTTATTTTATATAAGGCATTCATCTGGCAATAGTTGTGATTTGTTTCTTTTTTTATTTTCTCTTCTAGAAGGAAATAAATTCCATAACACTTTCTTTTCTTTTCCCTGTTTCACATTTCATATGAAAAATAATGGAAAGAGGTTTCAAATAAAGTGGACTCCCAATTTGAAATTTGTTCATCTAAGCTGACACTGGACTGGTCTTCCCTGCATAAATGTCTCTCTTTTAAAACAAGTAGCACTGGAAGTCTCCACACTACCAGGCAGAATCTCTGCAAAGTATATCTTGTCTCCATGTTGCCTTCCATTCTTGGCTTTGTGCAATATCCAATTTCGTTTCATGTGTCATGCATCACAACCGAAGCTGAGCTATCCTAAAAGCAGCCCCTGTCCACTCTTTTGAAGAAGTGTTTGAACTTACTACTCGTTTGCCGCTGTTTGACAATTCCTTGCCTACCTTCTCAAAAGAAATCACCATATGACCTCAAGATAGCTATGCTTTCAGATCCTAATCTGAATGTTAACTCTTCGTATTACAAGAGCACAATATGTTTATCTGCCATCTTTGGGCTCTTCCTTCAACCATTTAATAGTAAGGCTAAGATGTCAAGTCCTAATCATGTGCTAGGCACTGTACTAGAAACATTTATGCTTCACAGTAAGCTAGCAATGTAGGTACTATTGTTGTTAGAGGTGAGGAAACTGAGGCACATGGAGGTTAAAATGACTTGCTCAAAGTCACGCAGCTAGTATGTGATAGAGCCAGGAATCAAATTCTCTCTTCCAAATCTTCACCTTGAAACACTAGGAGACATTGCCTCTCACAAGTGCTAGTTACCATGTCATTAGCGTTGTAATACCAGTACAGGTTGAGTATGCCTTACCTGAAATGCTTGGGACCAGAAGTGTTATAGATTTCAGATTATTTTTGGATTTCAGAACATTTGCATTATATATACTTTAGCACCCCAAATCTGAAATCTGAAATGCTTCAGTGAACATTTCCTTAGAGTCTCATGTCAGCAATTAAATGTTCTGGATTTTGGAACATTTTGGATTTTAGGTTTTTGGATTTGGGATGCTCAACTTGTATCTGTTACGAAAACAAAGGGGAGAAAAAGGAACTCTACCAGGATCATAGATAGAGTCCATTAAATAATCACATTTGAACAGAAGTGTGACAAGAAAGTGGAGAGGGAAAGATAATTTTTTTTTTTTTTTTTTTTTTTTTTTGAGACAGAGTCTCGCCCTGTCGCCCAGGCTGGAGTGCAGTGGCGCGATATCCGCTCACTGCAAGCTCTGCCTCCCAGGTGCATGCCATTCTCCTGTCTCAGCCTCCTGAGTTGCTGGGACTACAGGCGCCTGCCACCACGCCCGGCTAATTTCTTTCTTTCTTTCTTTTTTTTTTTTTTGTATTTTTAGTAGAGACGGGGTTTCACCATGTTAGCCAGGATGGTCTCGATCTCCTGACCTCGTGATCCGCCCACCTTGGCCTCCCAAAGTGCTGGGATTACAGGTGTGAGCCACCGCGTCTGGCCGAGAGGAAGATAATTTTTGATGAGATAGCACAGCTTGTCCAAAGACAAATTGGGCAATACAAGAACCGTGTGGTGGGGGAGGCAGTGACAGACTGAGGAGGCAGGTTGGGTCATGCTGACATGCCTGCAATAGGGAGCCACTGGAGTTAACAGTGATCCTCAATTAGTTCTGGAAGTTTATGGCCTTATGTTGCATTGGGGAAAAGTTTATATTGACATTGGTTGGAGGTACACATCCGGATACCTAAGTTAGGGAAAACTGCAGCTTTTTCTTAGCAAGAAACCGTTTGCCAACTCAGATAAGATGCAAGATTTGTGAATGTCAAACATGCCTATGGGGAGAAACTACTTTCACTGACTGAAGGCCAAAATCAGGGCAAACTTTCTCAAAAAGATTGTTTAAAAAGTATCTTCATTGTCACTGTAGCCATGAGAATGAGTTGGTTTCTAGCACTGACTTATGAAGTGACGTGTAAGATTTCACTGATATTTTTTCCCAAATTTTATAATGAAAAACTAAGATGGATCCTTTAGTAAGCATTGAAAAATTGGAAGCAAATTTCTCACATATTTGAGGTGCATTAACTATTCCATTTGGGAGAACATATTTCTGCATGAAAGGTTTTATTTATATCAGATAGGTGAATACTTTACTTCAAAGAGTACGTTTTTTACCCTTTGGAAAAACTGGACCAGACTACAGGGCTATTAAAAACATCTTAGTAATCATGAATCTAGCTATATGCAGCATGAGAGAGCAAGAATCCTCAGGAGTCAAGTACTTTATCCAACCCATGCTTTTTAGTACATTACGTGAAAATAAATTTGCTGATAAATTTATAGTTTTCACATTTCACAGAAAGGAATGGAGTAGGATGTAAAGGCTAAAGATTATTGTGTAGTAAAATCCCTATACATACAGCATTGCATTCCACCACCCCTGAAAAAATACAGTTTAAAACCACAAAAAACCAGCCAAACAAAAATAAACCTTATAGTGCTTTGTAGCTTATTTTAAAATAATGAGTGCATCTTAATTACAGTAATTTGAACTCTGCTAATTTTAGCATCTAAACTATGGATGCCTGTTTGTCTGAAGCCTATTCAAATGCGAATTTTACTTGATTTATTATAGGGCCTATTTTTATTTGAATTTATACTAAGGGAAAAATGTAAATTTTAGTATAACTATCAATGGCATAAGAGCTGGTTCTTTTTCTTTTTTCAGTAAATATACATTTGACAGAGTTTACAGTCAAGTGTATAAAAGTCTCAACCCCAGAAGACAGGTTTTTAAAGTGGAAAAAATAGGTAGCTTCTTGATCACTTTATGGCCATATCTGTCCTAGTACATTTATTTATCATAGATAAGTGAGATTTAACAGATCAAAATCAAATATGATAGACACCTGTTCTGCGAGATCAAATCCAGGACTTCATTGACTGCTCTCCCATCTCACCAGAGGTTTTCGGTGGTGGTTGCTGTTGTTTTTAACAGTTAAGATTTGTTAGTCTGAACTCAATTTTAACAACTTCTGAAACTCATGTGTTAAGTTACAGCCCATAATACGATACAGATGCATAAGGCTGAGTTTCTAAGTTATGATCTTCTGTTTAAATGGCACGGTTTTACTGATCATGTGCTACAGATTGATTTAAGAAATGTAGGACAACTTTAGAAGCCTTTCATAAAAGAATCTTCTTTTTGTAATACATTTCATATTGATGTTTTAACCCCAAAAGCTCTTACTTCTTTACCTCCATGTTCAAATGCCCATAAAAGTTTAGTATGTCAAGGTAGTTAAAACATTTATATTTCAAAAGAAAAAGAAAAAAAAGAATCCTATTGAAAGATTAATATTGACAAAATAGACAATTATTACACTCCCCATAATTCTTTATATTTTTTTCTCTGGTGTCCATGAAATGTTTGAATTATGGTTTTGCTTTTTTTTTTCCTCCTGCAATGATAATCAGTTGATCCCTATTTTGATCTCATCCCGTTAAGCAGCTGTGAGAAACCATCATTTAGGCACCACTCCTTTGGCACTTATGGCCTGTGCTATTTAGTTTACATTTCCCTCATGTGGCTCTGTACGAAGTGTTACGGCTTCACTGGGGTGTTTTTGTCCACACTTAAGTTGTAAGTTCCAGGAGGGCAGAGCTGTACCTTGTACTTTCCTGTAACCCCCAGGTACCTCACACAGGGACACACACCTAGCAGGTGCACAATCAGACATTTTTGGATTGCCAATTGGTTCATTTTTCTTCCTCAAATAAAGGGGGGATGATTCTCCCCATTGTCAGGTGTTCTCCTTTACGATGAAATAAACTGTGCCAAGACCCTTTTAAGCCATTTATCCTCTGACTCCATTATCACAGGCTAATTACCTGCAGGGTTAAGTTGACAGTCAGATGAAAGAGAACAGAGCATCAAGAAAGTCAGGGCTCCAAAGACAAACACACCCGCTCGGCTAGAGCTCTGCCGTGGGTTGGCCCTATCACACTCTCTCAGAATCATTCCATATGCCATGTTGGCACAATGGCTTAAATTGCCCATTCTTACATTCATCCACTGGATCTACCCCCAACTGTGAGTCACCAAAGCCATGCATGCACCATGCTCTTTAGAGCCAAACTCTGTGCCTTGTACATAGACCCTGGTTAGATAGCTGTGGCAGGATCTTGAGCATTCTTCTAATGACTGTTTCCAGGGAAGGAAGATGCATTATACAAAGCCACATTTACACTTATTTGACCATTTTGACTAAGAAGAACTGATCAGCAGAGCAACCAGCGTGACTAATCCTTTATTGGTTGTCTAAAATCATTGGTCCCCTAAAGTTTCTTTTAAATACAGTGTAATGTCATTATCCAATAGAATGTGAGAAAGATGTGTACTTTCTGATTGGATAAATAGGGTACATCAGGCTTCTATTTTATGCAGTTTTTGAGACTGGATGACATCATCTGACCCAATGTGCACATATAAACCACACATGTGAAATCAGGCGTGCTGCTTAACTATGGGATACTTAATAACTTTTTACTTTAGTTTGTCTTTGTGATTCCCTCTTACATCTTCATTAATTTTCCCCTCCCTCCTCAAAAAATTACCCCATGCTTCCAAATATACATAAAGTAAGTGTTATTTAAATTTTCCCCTAAAAGGATTTACAGTTCATTGGTTTTAAATTTTAAAGGTGAAAATTAAACAAAGAAGAATGATATCCCTTTTGCATGTTTTGCAGAGTCTCCTGAGAGGTTAACTTTGTAAAACAACCTGAAGGATCATAATTTCCTCAGGAAAATGTTTGGGGTAAGGGGTGGGCATGAAAAAAGTAAAAAAAAAAAAAAAAGCAAACAAAAGAAGAAACACAACCAGCTTTCCAGTTGCTGAAGAGTTAAGCTCTGACTTGGGAGCATTACCAAAGGAAAGTCCCTCTGCTGGGAACAAAGCAAGACTCCAAGCTGTCTCAGTCCTGCTGTGTGTTGTGGCTACCTTTAAAAGTGACTACACAAAAGAAAAGGGGCCCGTGATTCCTACATGTTGTACACTGTGTGTCCACAAGATTCCATTAGCCTGGCCAAAACTTGGCAAAGGCTGAGTATGGTTATAAACAACTAGACAGCAACTCTGTTTGTCAGTGTCCTGGGGTTCAGCTAAGACCAGCGCAAGACCCAAAGGTACCGCATTTTTCAACTCATTTTGATGAATGGTAAATTTGTGTCACATATTGAGCTTACCCTTTAAATTATGTAGGAGTCCTTTTCCCGTTGTTCCTCAAGAAAACTAGGAAGTAACATTGGTAAAAACAAGTTGCACATGATTGGATTGCTAAAATACAAAATACTAATTAACTTTATTTTAAAATATCACCTGCTAGGGATAATTTAATTAAAGGTTATATTAAAATATTACATAACATAAATCCATCTGTTCAGAGGCAGAGAATCAATTTAGAAATATGGCGGCCAGGCACGGTGGCTCACGCCTGTAATCCCAGCACTTTGGGAGGCCCAGGCGGGTGGATCACCTGAGGTCAGGAGTTCAAGACTAGCTTGACCAACATGGTGAAACACCATCTCTACTAAAAATACAAAAATTAGCTGGGTTGGTGTTAGGCGCGTGTACTCCCAGCTACTCAGGAAGCTGAGGCAGGAGAATCACTTCAACCCGGGAGCTGGAGGCTACAGTGAGCTGAGAAAGTGCCATTACACACCAGCTGGGTGACAAAAGCGAAACTCCATCTCAAAAAAAAAAAAAAAAGAAAGAAAGAAAGAAATACGGTAATCATCTTGAAAGCCTCTTAATGATTTATCCTTAAATGGCAGCCTTTCCAATTTGTCTTTGTTTTTGACAAGGGAAATTCTACCCAGCTAGAATATTTCCTCATGTAAGTCTTAAAGAAATTTGTTTTTTTTTTTTCTATCAAATTTATAATGGATTTTTAAGATCCCTTTTTGTGAACAAATGACTGTCTTCTATGCAGGACTTGTGTCATATTAGGTAATTGAACTGAGCAATGAACTATATTGTTTCTACTTTCCTGAAGCATACACTGTTATGAAAATTAATTTAAAATAAGATTAGCTCCTCATGGTAGTTTTTGCTAGGAGCAGGTCTATTGCCTTTAGCTTCCATTGGAAAGTGAAAAATTGGGACCAAAAAAACCCACATTTTCAAATTTTGAGACATGTAGCATTTTATCCATTATTTTCTGGCTATCAGGGAGTTCAAACTTTACCAGTGAAATGTTATCAAAAGATCTTTCTCTTTTCTATCCCTGAACTCTGCACCTATCTTGGAAATAAATAGCACAATGTGTTCAATTAGAGAATCTTCAGGTTGTAGACTATTTTTAGACTATTTAATGACTTAGTTTCCAATACAGGAACAGTTAGTTTCAAAGATGCAATATGAAAACATATATTCATGCCTTTTCTTTTCTTCCTTTACCTCCTCCAGTCACAAATAATAGCTAACACTCTAGTACTTACTATGTGTGAAGTTCTTTTCTGAGCATTTTCCATTTTAAGCCTTACAGCACCCTGGTGATATAAACACTACATTCCACAGATGAAGAACTGAGGCATGGGGTGGTTAGATATCTTGCAGTGATAGAAACAGGATTCAAACCCAGACAGTGTGGCTTCAGAGAACAGTTTTTTTAACTACTAAGGAAACTGCCTGTCTGTTGATAAAAAGTGGAGAGACAAGATTCAGTGCATGTTTTATTGTGTAATGAACTCATGCCTGTATTTGAGGACTCTTCTATAACAAACCCTATAATCCACAGAGCATTTAAACTCTCTACATCTCAAACTTTCCCTATGAAAACATAGATCATATATCCTTACTGGCATCTGCATTGTGTCCAATCTGTGAGAATACAAATATAATTGTCTATATACACACATGATAAGCCCTGAATGTTGATTATGATGTCCTCTGGGTGTCCAATTACTGATGCCCTTCTCTGAAGGGGCTTCATCTCCTTCCAGGCTGCAGAAGGAACACTCTTTTGCTTACTCATCTCCTACTCACTTCTAGTGGATTTTTCTGCCCAGGCACCTCTCAGAGAAATGTCCTACCTTGGGCTCACCCAGATATACAAGAGCAACCGCACATTATCTCTGGAGATCCAGGCCCTTCCTCCTGGCTCCACCTCTTCATGGATGAAGCCAGCACAGGCAGCACAGCACCTTCGGCAAGAGCAAAGGACAAGGGACTCTGTTCCTACCCTTCTCACCTGCTTGGGTAAAGCTGGGGCACCAGGGCAATGGGGTTCACATCCAGTTATTAAAATAAGCTAAGTCCTCTCACCCTGTCTCTTGTCAAATCATATCCCTTCCTACTGGCACTCTTTCCTATTGCTCCCTACACAGTTCCTCAGTGGGAGTATCATTATTTCTCTCCCTTCCCCCATCCCTCCCTCAACCTCATTCCTCTGAGAAGGGCTCAGCTTAGGCCTTTTTCCTACACAAATTTTTCCTGACCTTTTCAGCCCACATTCATCTACTCTTCCCCTTGCATTTATTTAATTATTCTGCCATAAATTTTACATTTTACACGTCACTTTAATATCGTCTCTGTTCCACAATTTAGCACTCTAATATTTTGTTCACTAATTATATGATGAATATATTATTTCTCCAGTTGGATTGTAAATCTCCGTGGGCCGAGACCTGTCTTGGATTTTTCTATTACTTCATAGCATCAAGGTCAGAGTCAGCACATAGACATGCCAATGCCACATTGCAGGTTAATTATGGTGTTCTGTTCCACTGATCCCATATGGTATTTTTCAATTCTTTTCAACAGAGTGCTTCAGGCAGTCTACGTAAATCAATTAGTGTTGGCATCCAAGACAAACAGACTTATTATCCCTGTTCAGGACTTTCCTACGCACTAGTTCTTGTGAAGGTACAACTGACTGCCTACTCACAACCCAAGTGAGTAGGCAGTCAGCAACCATGTTTCTACCCTGACCAGGCTTCATCTCTCTCTATCCACTTTGCCATCTCCAGCTGAGACATGATTGCCACCAACACACCCATGTTGTGTGAACACCATGGTCGTCTATCCATGAAACCTCCTATTCCAGAATTAAGTCCTGACAGCGCTGTGGATCACAGGGACTTCACTTACTTTCTACATGTTCATTCAATTGCACTAAAGCTCTTTAGACTATGTCGAGGTTTCTTGGATTCCAGATGAATTCAATGACTGCTTCTAGGTGAGTATCCAGCCTGTGCTGGATATCAAGGAGGCTACAGAGAAGAATGAGCCAGAGTTGTTACCCTCTAGAATGCCAGTCTGCTGTGAGTTAAATAACAGAAAACTGTATTCTATAACATGAATTGTTAACACAAGGCATTTCATTCCTCTGGCCAGAAGAAAGTACAGCCAAGTCTAACTGGATACATTTAGCCAGGAGCACCACATCCATTTTATTAGCATGGTTTATAGGAGATTAAGTGCTAAGACATAGGGCCACTCACGGAATAAGAGTTCAGAAAAGGAGGTGCAAGTGGGAAGGAGCCAGTGAGTGAGGCACAATGGAGGAGGTGTTGTTTCCCCTGAAGTGTGGGAGTAAACTGGATAGAAGGAAGGGAGGGGAGGGACCAAACACTCAAAATAGGAGGGAGAACTTGAACCAAGGTACAGATAACAAATAAGCAACATGTGTGCAGGGAGGTATAATGAGACTGTCCAGGCTGAAGCCAATCATGAATTTATGCTGGAGAGGGTCAAGGGTTAGATAACCAAGGTGTTCCATGTTGCTGGATGTCTTCATCAGTTAGCTGGGAAAGCCTCAATGCTGAACTTTATAATTAAAAAAGGAAGCTTCAGGAAGGGGAAAATGAAAACCTCACTTACAAAGAGACTTGCTTGGGGATGTAATACTACTCTGAAAACTCTGTTGTGTTCAAATTTCAAAACACAGTGAAGAAGAAAGTAGCCACACTAATGTCTATAAACTACATAGTACATTTTCTTGTTATTGAAAAACAAAATATTTAAAACTCCTGCAGGGGCCTATCGCTGTGTTAGTGAAAGCAATGAGGGGCAGTAGAATGAATTAAGAATCTCGATCTGCAAAGTCACTTCAGAGGTACACTGCTTTCTTTACTGTCAGCAGTTATAAGCTGATAGAAATCATAAAAAGGAACTGGATTTCATGATATTATTAATACTCCTCCTAACAGTTCTCTCTCCTTCTACTTCTTATGTCCCTTGCCTCTGCAAGGGATTTGATATTCTGCTTCTTTATTGTAACTTTATCAGTTAAACATCAGTTACCTTGACAAAAGCAAACCCAAAAGATGGTTTGTGAAAGTTAAAGGCAGAACCAGAAGTGTTGCTCAGCTCATCCTTAATTCAGCGTCAGCCCAACTGCTACCTCTCGGCTTTCTCCAGAGCTCTGGCTTAGGAGTCACTGCTACCTGTGTCCAGTGTCTAGATTCGCTGTATGACTGATTTATCTTGTCCTGGCTGTGGATAAAGCCCCTTCCCTTTAGTGTCCACTGGGAGAGAGTAGAAACATTTCAAAAAGAACTTTACTAAACTTTTGGAGAAATAATGCAAAGCCAAAGATAATATGTTTTTGACTGTAGCTTCCTGACCCTGAGGTGGGAGGCACAATCAGGTAGAGACCTGGCCTTGCCAGAAGGCTCATGTCCCTCTACCGGGGAAACCAAGCCCCTCAGCAGTCTCTGTCATTGCCTCTTATTTCTCTTGAGATCCCTCCTTTGTTCCTTGAAAGGGCTGGAATGAGAGGCTCAGTCACAGCCCCTCCTGAGCCAGTCTGTGGTTATTTACACCATTGCTTAAACCAGAGCAGTTGGTTGAAGATTGATGATACGGATGTGTGTTTACATGCACATGGACTGCTCATTACGAAGGACAGTTCCAAGCTGGAAACACGTCATATGACTTGTTTGAAAATGTACAAATAAAGTCTTTTCTTTCATTTGACTTTGTCAAGAACAAGTGTTGGGAAAATGGCCGACAGAAAAAGGTAAATGAAGTAATTCTTGGGGAAGTCTTCCATACCTACACTACCAACAGCCTGACAAATGCAGCCCATCTTCTATACTTTTGATAATATTCAAATACTTGGCAAACATTTATTATGTTTCTACTATGTTCCAGGGGTTGTGGGGAAAATGATATAATTCTTTCTCTAATGAGCATTGTTTATATTACAGATAGACAGCATGAAAATAACTTAAGTTCTATTATATTACAGAGTAACTCAGGATGAACCAAGGACATGGACTGTAGAAGCAAAACTAGGTTAAAAATCCTAGGTCCAAGACTTACTAGCTGTGTGATTACACTTTCAACTTCTTTTTTTTTTTTCCTTTGTAGGCTGTGGATGATAATACCTATTTCAAGGGGGTGCCTGTAAGGATGAAAAGGGAAAATGCATATAATAAGTACATAAGGAGGATAGGAATCATCACTTCCTACAGCAAGGCTTCTCACATTTTCACATGCATCAGGTTTTTTGCTTTTTTTTTTTTAAATCTTGTGAAGAAGGAGATTATAGTTCAGAAGGCTTAGGGTGGAGCCTCAGATTCTGCATTTTTAACAAGTTCCCAAGTGATATCCATGATGTTTCTTGGGGGTGGGCGGTACACTTTCATTAGCAAAGGCTTTGAGATTATTTTGTTTTTGTTTTTGAGAAACTGATGCTGGAAGCAAGTCTTGAAAAAGAGTAGGTACCATTCAAGAAGACAATAGACAGTGGAAAGAAGGGCATTCCAGGAGGATGAATGGAAGTACTGGCTTTTGAGAAGCATAAGAAGCATATGGAGTGAGGAACCCAGAGGGTGAACTTGAGAGGAGGTTAGGACAAGAGAGAATAGTGAGACACAGGGTCTTCTATGCCTTGCCAAGGAGTTATTCATTCCATAGTTAATAAGGGACTCACAGAAGGATTTGAAGATATGAGTGATTTGATCAGCTATGAGATTCAGTGATATTACCCTGAAAACAGTGGGAGTATAGGTTGGATGGGAGGCTGGTTGGAGTCAGGAGGGTATTGTGGTATGCTTGATGAGATACAGTAAGCATGAACCAATGCAGTAATGGCAGTATAGACTGAAAGAAACTGATGCTGATGGGAGACATCAGGATATGAAACTGACAAAACTTGGGCATTTTTTTTTTTTTTTTTTTGAGATGGAGTCTCACTCTATCACCCAGGCTGAAGTGCAGTGGTGAAATCTTGGCTCACTGCAAGTTCTGCCTCCCGGGTTCACACCATTCTCCTGCTTCAGCCTCCTGAGTAGCTGGGACTACAGGCGCCCGCCACCGCGCCCGGCTAATTTTTTGTGTGTTTTTTTCAGTAGAGCCGGGGTTTCACCGTATTAGCCAGGATGGTCTCGATCTCCTGACCTCGTGAGCTGCCTGCCTCGACCTCCCAACGTGCTGGGATTACAGGCTTGAGCCACCGTGCCCGGAGAAACTTGGGCATTTATTAGATATTGAAAGAGGAAATGAAGTTTAAGGTTTATGCCCAGTTTCTGATTTAGGTAACTAGGTAGATGATAACATCACCTTTTTTTTTTTTTTTTTTTTTTTTTTTTTTTTTTTTTTTTTTTTTTTTTGTAACTCAGGAGAAAGAAAAGTAATTCAGAGGAAGAGAAGAGTTTATGAAAAAGAAAATGAGTTGAGTTTGAAAATATGTTGAGGTTTTGCAACATCCAAATGGCAGTGTCTGATAAAAAAATTGGAGATGCAGGAGAATAGTTTGGGAGCTGTGTGTGTTTATTATGGTAGGTTCTGTCATTCAAGGAGAATAGCTGGAAGAGAAGCAAGAGGAGACAAGACAGAATTTCCATGCTAGTCAACATGAGTAGTGAGCAGAGGAAGAGAAATTCACAAAGGACACCAAGGAGAAATGATTAGGAAGAGATGCAGACTGAGGAGGAAAAGCCTAGGGAAACAAGGTTTCTGGAAGAAAGTTATCAGCTTTGTCAAATACAGCTAACAAGTCAAGTAAATAAGGACTGAAAACCAGGAATTGGTACTATTTGTAGGAATTTCAGTGGAATAATGTAGAGGAAAGCCTATATTACTTGCGGTGGGTTAAAAATCAATGGAATATGAGGAAGCAGAGATAGTCAATGTGGAATATTCTTTCTAGCAGTTTGGCTATATTGGGAGCATTTTAATAACTAGTAGCCAGACATAGTTCCAAGATTGAGTGTTTCATTTAATTGATTGATTCATTCATTTATTCATTTAATAGTTGTTTTGAGCACAGCTTTGGCTGCTGGGAAAGAGTGAATAAGGAGGGAACTTTTAAAAATAGGCCATGGGAGTGACTAAGAGAACAATTTCCAGGAAAAGCAGCACAAATTCATTTGAGACTGTAGGAAAAAAGGTGGAGCTGAGCATTTGTGCAGATGCGTCCCTAGACATAGGGGTAGATATTGCACACTTGGTAGCTCAAGTTTATTCTGTAACATGGAAGGCAGGATCATTGGCTGGGCAATGAAGGTGCAACTGCACCTAGAGATTAACTATGTATTGATTGACGCCTGTTCTCAAACCTGGGTGATTTTCTTCAGCAGCTCTTGACCCTCTGCTCATATTTTCTTTAAAATTGCCCACAAAACTTGTTGATGCTACCCCCCAAAATAAAGGAGCATGTGTTTCATAAATAGAGTATTTTCTGATATACCAATCTTTGGTATATCTTTGGAACTCCAAACGGCAAGCTGGCCTTCTTCCCTCTGCACTTCATTTGTCTGGTTTTTGAGTCGACAAGAAGAGATAGAGATAGAAAGATGGATTGTGTGTCTGTATGTATATATATTGCACTCTTGGCGGGTGATGACATCTGTGGGATCATCAGAGAAATCTTACAAAATTGCAGAATGAAAAGTTTGAAAACTTCAACTTTTATTCACACAGAAATCTGACTTAGTGCATACCTTCAAACTCCTTAATCCCAAGAGCTTTACATGCCAAAATTCTTGTGTTCATTTTCCCCAGATTGTCAGGCATTTTACCTAGATTATCATGGGTCCTCAACTTCCTGCTCCACTTCTCAGCTAAACACCAGTCAACAACTGACTGACAAAGTAGGAGGCTAATAGTCCTTGTCGACAAGAAGAGCAACAGGCTACTGGCATTAGTTACAGTCTTCAATCTTCAGGACATCTCTGCTGACTTCTGGAGGTCAACTGCAAGCAGAGACTCAAGTCAGCTAGCTCATAGATACTTGTTTCCTCAGGGGTAGGAGGAAAAGGAGGAGAGTGGGGGACAGAAAAATAGTTTAGAAAATAAAAGTTCTAATTCTAGTTTGAATTATATCAACTGGTAGAAAATATTATTTCAAATATTTTCAAAAAAATTACAAAGCTCTGTAATGACCAATTCTCAACTTGACCATTCAATGTGTATTTTATTGATTAATTCAAGTATCCCCTCACTACTCTTAACATTCTCCTGATTTCTTTCCCAAATCACTTCTTAAATTACTAAACACTGCAGTTTTTAAATATACACAGGCAACCAGTTCCTTAGGAGTTGCCAGAATTTGCCTGAACTATATACCATGAAGCTGATCAGTGACCTACAGAGAAGGTACAGACACCCAGTGCTCTAGTAAACAGCTTAGAAAGTGGCTATACAATGATTTTTGCCTCCAGATCAAACTCTGAGATATTCCAGACTCTCTGAAAAATGTCACTGTCCAGAATTTTAAAGCAGATCCAAGAATATATTCAGGATAATGGCAAAGTACATAGATGCCATGTTACATGAAGCATATTTGAAAGAGCAAAAACTATTTAATCTAGAACTTGAAAAAACATGAGTGTTATTTGTTTAGTGTACTTTTCATATGCAAGTGAGAGATGCCAGTTGAAAATGGCTTAAGGAAAAACCAGATGGGTTGGTTTAGATAACTTCAAGTCCAATCAGGGATCCTGGATTATGGGCATAACTGGAACCAGGAGCTCAAACTATGTCGTCAGAACTTAGCCTTTCTCCATCTCTTTACTGAACCATTCTCTGGGCTGACTTTCTTCTCAGCCAGATTTTCTTCTTGCTCAGGCAGTGCCATGCTTACCTCCTACTGCTCCAGAAACCCCACTGGAAAATGGAAACTTTCAACATTTTCAACACACTCATTGTCCCTAAATGGTTTGGATATGGCCAGATTCCCACCTGCACCCCTAGAGACTACATGATTCTTCAAGGAACATCTCGGTGCTATTTCCACAAGAAGGGAAGTGAATGCCAGGCAAGCAAAACAACAGATGTCCTATGCTGCTTTCAGACATGTGGTGGGCTCTCATGTGGATAAGGAAATAAACTTCTCTGAGGCCTCAGAAATGAGAAGTAGACCCTCTGCATGAACCTTACAGGAAAGCTGATTTCAGTTCACTCTTAAAAGGACCTTTTACAGAACCATTAGCAGTTGAAATAGGCTGCCTCAGGTTGTAGCAAGTACTAGGTCCTTCCACATGTTCAGGTACAGGCCAGATGGGCAACTGTCAGGAATGCTGGCAAGGAATTCCTGCATTAGGCAGGGCTTTGCCTACATGACCTATAAGGTCACTTTTGACTCTACAATTCTATTATCCTTGTTAATTTCTACAGTTTAATTTGCAGTACAGGATAAACAAACCAACCTAATTTGATCTGGAACTTCTGCAGGCTATCACAGGTCATTTAATCTAAAACATATGGCTCTAGCCATTACTATGTTTTCTGAAATACTTGAACAGACCTTGTTCTTAACAAGGTCTTCATGTTATTAGTTTCACTCATGGATTTTTCCAGCCTCCTGCTTATTCCACAACTGCCTTTCATTCTCGTTTAGATTGGGGTAGAAGGAGCATGAAAGAGTTTCCTTCTTTCTGACTTTCTCTTCTTAAATCTTTGCAGGCTTAAGAGTCTATGAGAAATGAGAAAGGGGACCATAGATAATCACAGCTTTGGATAAAGTCTACTAAGACAAATGCTCAAAGCAGAATGAGATTTTTAATTTTTATATTAAAAATTAATTTATAGAGTAAATTTGAAATACTGCTATACTGTTTTAATTAGGGTACCAAAACCACTTCTTGAGCCTTACTCATTAAGAAATATACACATTTGCATTTGTTAACTTGTATATTTTAACATACTTTAAATATATTTAAATAAAGTATATTCTTTCACAGCTAAAAGCCCTCACACCCCACTATCCACATACCCAGCTCTACTTAAACTGAAACTGTCATGCTACAGAATCCAACTTGCAAATAAAAGTTTGGTTTTGCACCAGAGTATGTCCATCCTTAATAACTGATGGTGTTTCGACAGGCACGGTGGCTGACGCCTGTAATCCCAGCACTTTGGGAGGCCGAGGCAGGCGGATCACGAGGTCAGGAGATCGAGACCATCCTGGCTAACATGGTGAAACCCCGTCTCTACTAAAAATACAAAAAATTAGCCAGGCGTGGTGGCGGGTGCCTGTAGTCCCAGCTACTTGGGAGGCTGAGGCAGGAGAATGGCGTGAACCCAGGAGGCGGAGCTTGCAGTGAGCCAAGATTTCGCCACTGCACTCCAGCCTGGGCAACAGAGCAAGACTCTGTCTCAAAAAAAAACAAAAAAAGACTGATGGTGTTTCTTATCTCTTTCAGTGAACGTTGTGTCAATGTTACAGGAATTTTGGGAAAGCAAGCAGCAGCAGAGGGCTGCATTCCCAAGTGAAGGCGTGGTGGTCTATGAGTCACTGCCAGCTCCTGGGCCTCCCTTTGTGAGTTACGTGACCCTCCCAGGGGGAAGCTGTTTTGGCAACTTTCAGGTAAGAAGTAGCCATTAATTTGTCAGTGAAAGTTCATTGGGTTAAAGTAAAGTAAACCTTTTTGCAAAATGGTTACATTGTAAGTTTTCTTGGAAATAGTGAACAAAGTTGTACCATATTCTACGAATGAAGACAAAGGGAAAGGAATTTCTAAATTTGCCAATATCCTTTATAAATACCCTTTTAATTGAGTAAATTATCCTTCAATTTTCAATAACTGGCAAAGATGTTTTATTTCTTGCTTATGGATACCGTGAAACTCATAAGCAATCAAGTTTCTCTCTTAGTCTGTCAACTAAAAAGCCCAAAGGCAAATTTTCAGGGTTTTTTTTGTAGTGTAAGTCTACAGAACATAGTATCACATAATTTTTAACACTAACTTCATACCTGATACTGTTTATATTTTTACCTTTACTCTCCCTTTGAACTTATTAACTCACTCATTTATTGTATCCTGTTACCAGGTGTATCTGTTTTACATGGTTTCAAATCCTTCATTGAGTGAGGGAAGGGTATAATTTAATAAACAGACTTACAAACCTCTGCTGCCTAGGGGAAGTCAAAGAAGTATTCACAGGGAATATAAACGTGAACTGAGGCATTCAGTTGATGATGTCTTGGCCAATGGGAAAAGGGAAAATGACATTCTTAGCATAGGGAAACACAGCATTTTCAGAATGACGGAAACATAAGGGTCAATGTGTGTGGCAAGGAACTATTGGGAGAGGACAGGTAGGCACTCACATCAAACCATAAGAGATGTAAATACTTTGCAAAGCAGTACAGGTTTTATCCTGTATAAAATCAGAACCCTTGAAGGATTCTGACCAGAAGAGTGATGTATTCAAATGTACTTCAGAAAGATTACTTGGGTCACAGCATGAAGATGCTTTGGATTTAAACGATTTAAATGGCCGAGAGGCTGATAGTGATGAGTGCCCATGGAGACGAGCTGCACACACAGCATGTTCAGGAGCTAAAGGTGAAGGGATTTCATTAGGAGAAAGTTGGGATGATACTTTCATGCCTAATCAAGTCTCTTTACCTTCACCTTTACCAGTGGTCAGCCCTGACTTTAGCTACTGGGTGGGGAACACAGGAGGAAGTGGAGCTGGTATGTGAAAGGTGAGGACGCAGTCAGTATGAAGTGCCTGGAAGCCAAACAGAGAAAAGCAATCGCCTTGCCCTATCCAAAAGAAAAAAAAAAAAAGTAAGACCTGAAGCTCAAGAAGGAGATATGGTTTGAACGCCTATGTTTCTAAGCTGAAGCCATAGCTACAGGTACCACTGCCACGTGAGAATGTGTGGTATAAGAAGATGATCAAGAAATGCTCCTAGGAACACTTTTAGTGTGGGAAATAAAAGGAGAAAGATTTCTCTAAAAAGCCCAGAGATTTCCCAGAAAGAGACAAAGAACCAGAAGAGGGGATTTATGGAAACCAAGAGATGTGACAACTTGAGACTGAGGATGAAGTGAGCAGGGGTTAGCCACAGGACGGATGTCCAATGAGATGTTTCCACTGACTGTGATGAATGTGAGATCCTTATCAACCTTCCAGAAAGTAATGTCAATGGAGAAAATGGGATACGAATTAGATTACAGTAAATTACAGTTAGAGTAAAATAGGGGCTTAGAAGTAGAGACAGTGTCCTTCAGTAAGGATTTAGAGGGCTCCTTCCTACTCTTGTGGTCAGCACTGCTTGTGAAAATAGGACAACCTTGCCTATTGTCCAGTGACAAAACATGTTCTGGTCAAACTGACATCACTGGCTTCCAGACACCTAAGCCATGATTAAAGCTGGGAAGGACAACTAAGACTGAGCCACTGAATATTCTGACAGTTCTCAAATAGCCTGCAAAGATGGACCAGAATCAACAAGATGAACTGCTCTTAGAATATAAAATAAAAATAAAAAAGTCTCACGATTGAATCAAGATGGAGTGGACTTAGCACATTCTTCAAACTCTTTTCTAGTCTGAAATTCCCTAAAATGTCAAAGACATGTTTTAAAATAAGTAAATTCACAATAGTGCAGGCAGGAAGAAAGGGTGCCATTGGAAGAGATGAACTTTGGAGGCAATTCTGGGAGAGTCGAATCAAATTATTAGGGGCACAGATGCCACAGTCTAAATATATATATAGGAGAAATGTACTGTGAAAGTAAAGAAGAGCTAGAGAAACTCCAGGGTCACATGAACAAATGCAAAGAGCAGGAGGCAGTCCTGGGGTAATTTCAAGGCTAATCAAAGAACTGCTTTCAAAACTTCCGACGCATTGATCCAGTGACATGTTGCCTTCCCCACTCCGAACAGTAGTTAGCAGTATGTTTTTACCTCTGGTAAATGAAAGTGAATTGACTGATGAGGATGATTTGAATGTGAGTATAGAAGCCTCAGAACAGAGCTTGATGTAACCCCAGACACCAAAGACAAGGATGAGAGGCAGCAAAGGGGAAAGAAAGGCAGCCATTGACGAAGAGGCTCTCCAACCCACATGCGCCTGCAGGTCCGTTATCGAGCATCCTAAGGTGAAGTCTGCCTGTCAACACACCCCACTCAATATGAAGCACCTGGCAGTCCTCTCATTCAGGGGAGCCCCTCTAGGGAAACAGACATTCTCAATCAGAGAGGAAGGTTTTGTCAGCCACCTAAACTAATGTACTTGTTTGTCCATGTATGCCAATGAACACAAGATCACCAAACATTTGAGGAAAACCAAATGCATAAGAAAAAAGACCAAAGGCAAGCAAACAAAAGAACAAAATAATTCAAGCAGCACAGAATGTAAAAGAGTATAACAGTTGGCCAGGCGCGGTGGCTCAAGCCTGTAATCCCAGCACTTTGGGAGGCCGAGACGGGCGGATCACGAGGTCAGGAGATCGAGACCATCCTGGCTGACACGGTGAAACCCCGTCTCTACTAAAAATACAAAAAAACTAGCCGGGCGAAGTGGCGGGCGCCTGTAGTCCCAGCTACTCCGGAGGCTGAGGCAGGAGAATGGCGTAAACCCGGGAGGCGGAGCTTGCAGTGAGCTGAGATCCGGCCACTGCACTCCAGCCCCGGCGACAGAGTGAGACTCTGCCTCAAAAAAAAAAAAAAAAAAAAAAAAAAAAAAAGAGTATAACAGTTAATATCCTCAGAAAATTTTGAAAGGATATTTCTCTCTAAAACAGCTATTAAAATGGAGCAAGCAGGGAGCAAGAAAATGAAATATGATTGCCAAATTAGAACAATAAGGATAAAGAATTAAAGAGGAACAAATAGAGGAGCAGACATAGATGCCAAATTAGTAAGAAATAACTAAGTAAAGTCTTCTAGAACTTAGAGCAAAAAGACAGAGATGGAAGACAGTACAGGAGACATGCAGATAAATTTTGGAGGTAAACATCAATTTAGTAAGAGCTCTAGAAAGAGACAAAGGAAATAGAGGGGAGGAAATAAATAACAGAGGAAATTTTCTTTGAGTTAAAGAAAAGCATAGGTTGTCAAATTGAAATGGCCCACCATGGTCCAAGCAGAATCATAACAGAAAAGCACAGCTCTGTGGTTATGTGGGACTTAGAGACAGCATTCTGCTTAAAAGATAGATCAAGGGACTTTTTTGACACTGCATATGTACACTATCTGGTTTTAAAATTAGATTGAACATATACATAGCTTTAGGGAAACTTCAGGGGAACTAATGAAATGGGACAAAAACTGGCGAACTTGGTTAACAAAATCAAAAACTGTTTCTTTGAAAAGACAAATAAGAAAGACAGATCTTTGGCATTTCTGATTAAGGAAAAAAGACACACCACACTAAGCATGAAAGAGAGGATATAATCATAGAAGTGTAATATAAGAATACTATATAAATCATTATTCATCGAAACATGAAAACTTAGGTGATATGGACTACTTTCTGGGAACTCTTTACAATCTTTGATACTCTTCTATAAACATAGCATTTATTTCAAAATAAAAGGTAAAAAATGGGGGCTTCAATGGCTCCCTATTACTTTCTTATTAAAGCCTAAATTCCTTACTCTGGCAATAAAGTTTCTACAGCTGGTCCAACTTTCCCTTCCAGTTTTATCTCCCCGATTTCCTTTTCTGACACTTGATGCTTCTACCTAACTGTTCCTCATGCGTGTCTTGACCTCTTCTAACCATTCCCATACTCAGATTGAGAACTACTTAGGAAATGCTATTGCCACCTTCTCTTCATATCTAAACCTTGACCATCTCCCAGGACTCCACAAAAATTTTTCAGAGAAAACAAAAAGTTTTCTCTGAATCTCCCTGATGGAACTCTCTGCCTCCTGTGATTTCCCAAAGCAGCGTTCTGTTTCTCTACTAGTCTCAATGTTTTCTACTGTATGCTCAAGTTACCTATGTGCACGTTCTTTCCCTTTACTGAAATGTAAGTTCCAGGGACGGGGTGTGTATCCTTATGTTCCCCATGACTTCAAGCACTGTGTTTTGCATATAGTGCATAAAGTGCCTAATAAATTGTGTTAAGTGAATAGCCAAATGAATGAATAATAAATCCAAAGAATAAATGAAGTTAATGTTTGTCCATTCTTGTATGTAACCAATAGCCAAGATTATTCACCTAAGTCTGCAAGATAGTGGGCTAAGGAGGAAAAGTCAGTAACAGTAAAATCAGCTGATATTATTTTGTTCATATCTGTGGTTAAAGTTTTGAAAATGGATGAATTTCAAAGTATTGATTAAAAAGACCTTGTGATTCTCTCCGGATTTAATTTATACATAGCAACTTTTTCCCCACCCAACTCTCAGGACCATAAATAACCAAGATTTGGCAGTACGCACACCCAGGCATGCGTTATATTAGTTCATACATTCATTATACTCTACCTAGAATATAATGCATTTGACAGATTGGTGAATGGATCTAGAAGATGTGAGTGTAAGAAATTCTAGTGTTCTTGTTTTTGTTTTTGTTTTTGCTACCCAGAGAAGTATAAATTTTCCTATCATCTCATAAATTTTGACCCAAAATGATAGCACTTCCCTTAGATAATAAATTCAACATCTTTCTGTGGTCTTAAAAAAAAAAAAAAGAAGAAATAGGAAACAAAACGAAAAACTGAACACCTCAGCAGGGAGGCCTCTTGGTGATTTCTCTGATCATTTTAGGGTCCCCTTTTCCTGATGTTTAAATCGTCGTATTTTAAGGTTCTCAGGAGGATTGTTAACATCTTTGCTTAAAAAGATCCAGAATTTCCTGAATCAAGTATGTTTTGAAAATGTGTTTGGGTGGTTGGCTGCCAAATCTGGCCCCTTCACCCATTTGGCCCTCCAAAATATGACTTGAGAAGGAAAACCAGGCGGGAAAAAAGAAAGAACATTTCTCCTAAAGTAATGTGCTTACACTTTTCTTTGTCAGTTCAGAAACCATCTTAAATGTTATTTTCACCATATAATATTTCATCATGTTTTTGCCAGGATTTGGACTGTAAGAGCCTACATGCTCATTCCTGCAATGCCTTTCACATAATCAAATGTCACCCCTGTGCATTACAAATCATTTCACAATGGATTATTAATGCCAAGACCATGTGCTGAAACATGGAGAAACCATTATGCCAGCAGTAGCCTTCTTACTGAGCCATGGACGTCACCACCAATGGTGCCAAGTAATTGAAAATACTTGAAGTAGAGCATGGGACTGGATTGTGGGACTAATCCCTCTGGTTTCAGGCAGTTTCATGAAAGCTGTAAGAGATTATGCTCATTCATTCTTTAGGAAAGTAGTATTCAGACTGAACTTTAGTTTTCTCATTAATCAAAGGAAAGCAGTCCAGACAAAGGCTCTGATGGACACAAACCACTGGTTTTTATGCAAAGAAGCCTCTCACTGAAGTAAATGGGAAGCTTGTGTCCATGAAAGCTAATTAAAGAATTTTCAGTTAGCCTTGACACCACAACCTACAAAAAACAGAAACAGAGTGAGAAGGAAAGAGAGAGAGAGAAAGCAGCCATAGCCCTGCCTTTAGACTAGGCCTTCATAAACTACTACAGGATAGAAAAATAGATGTGAAAATATAATTTCATTTCTGCATTTCTAAACAGTAAATAAAATACTCTACTGATTAAAAATTATTTTTTTTCCGAAAGTTGTATTGAAACACAGTAGTACTTGTTGGATCTTTTATAAAAGAAATCATTTTCTAATATTACAAGCATTAAGTATTTCATGTATTCTAGACATATTTTCTTCATGCCACTTTTGTCTAGGCAGTTAATCCTTCCCTAGCCACATATCATGACCATGAAAACTTGCAGTAATTTCCATTTTTTTACAATAGAGCAATGCAAAGGCCATCAGAACCACGTCTGGCTCTCCTCTTGATGAACTCAGAAGGAAAGCCACTCATTGTTGCAGCAGCTGTTTTTGCTTCCAAATCCAAAAGGGAACTTGAGTATTTTATCTTATTTTATATTTTGATTTAAAGGGTTTGTGATTCAAGTTTTGCTTTCAAGTCAGTGACGTGGTCTTCCACATAGCATCTGCTGGAATGACTTGAATTAAAGAATTTCGTTCTTATTTTGACTAACAAGCAAAAATTGCCTTGAATATAGTACTAGGGCATGTGATTATTTATGTGCATGAATTATGATTGAATAAAAAAATGCATCCTGGCAAAGACATTGATGTGATAGCTCGATCTATTTGGAGTGTGAGACACTCATCAGGGCATTATATCTTTTTCACATAACTATTTTGTTGTTAAAATGGCTTCACAGAAAATAAGTACAGGTGTTAAGCACTAAGTTCTGGTACTTAGGCTAGTTGAATAATGCCAAGCACTCTATGAAGTTGAGACATTCAGTTTTTCCATAGGCAAACTGTTGATTGACCTTTCTTTTTTCCATTTGTAACCAATGTTTGGGGTTGCAAAACAGGGCTGTAGAGTAGTGAGATGCGGGGTGGAACATAGCGCAGATGAGCTCCTTGCAAAGCTCTGTCTCTAAAAGGCAATGAATTCATTTGAAGGGTTTTGATTTGTATGCCATTCTGGTTTTCAAACCAAAGCCACTGCCTATGCTGATATCTAGAAAAACTATTTTTCCAAGGAGCATACAGCCTTAAACAAGATGAGGAGTATTTTGTTTAATTTTAGTTACTTAAGGCAGTAAGCATACTTCACCTGCATTATCAGACATAAAAACGCATTTTATACTTTCATGCATTAAATGAGTCTTCTCAAAGTACATGGAATTAAAAGTACATTTAAATTACAATAAACTAAGTTTGTAAAATTAAGTTTCTCCCAGTAGAGAATGACTAAGAAAGTTTGATTAATTCATACACTCGACTCAATGGAATTGTAATGCTCTTTTTGCTGAGTGTTAAATAAGGCCTGGCCTTGACATTCCATATCCCAAATAGGGATTTAGTTCCTGCTATAAACTTGAGACTATTGCCCAGCACTAATGCTGTTTTAATGCCTAGTATTTCTATTTGAAATTATCCATGACCTCTTCTCTGCCTCTAGGGTGGTATACCTTGACTCAGATGGACGACATGCTATGCAATGTAACTTAACTTCTAAAGGAGGTATTTCCTGGTGGAAATCTCCACAGGAAAGCATCCTGTTTTATAACTAATGAGACTCAAGATGGGAAGGTTAGTTATAACCATTTGAAAGTCATATGTCAGCTAATTATCAGACCTTAATGAGTTGCCCATGAAATTGGGAGTGCATATTGCTTTAATGAGACCCTTTATTCCCCAGCATCCTTCCCTAACTTTAATCTGTTTCTTTTTTTATTAAACAAAGCGAATAGAAATTCTTGACCTCCAAATATAGAATATAGTGAAAGAAATGATTAGGAAAGGCCCCAGGGTAAATAAGGACTTTGGACTATCTCCACAGGAGTCTCCCAGCCCCTAATTCATAAACTTTAGAAAGATGCTCACCGGCTTAGTGAGTTGCTGAGTGGGGAAGAAAGCCTGACTCCATCTCTGCCTAACTCCCCCCCATCGCTCTTATGCAATCAGAGCCAAGTCCTTTCACATCAAAGCAACTATAAAAATAAACCCAAATCTTGAGCCCTAATCAATTCATCTTGTCTACACCTTAACTTGAAAAAAAGAAAAAGAAGAAAAAAGAAAAGAAAAGGAATAAAACCTCAAGGAGCAAAGCACAACATAGGCTTGTAATAGTTACCACGGACCTTGGTCTAGGTATGTGTGTAGAATAGCATTGCGGCAGAGGTAAACGAGGAGAAGGCCAGGTGGTTTATATTATAAAAATAACATTCTGACCCAACATGTGCATGAAACATTTCTTTCAGTTGACAGGAACTGGTGAGTTTTCTCTGAAAATTGGACTCCCAGAGCAGTCCCCTCCCCCACACCTAGCTAAGACCCCCATCCCCAGCACACACACAGCTCTAAATTGTTCCCAACGTATTTGCAGCCACCCTGACCTATATGATAGGCACGATATTAACTTGGGTGACTGAGTTCTAACGGTTGCCCTTTTTCACATCACCATCTGGAAGGAGAAAAAATGCTAATATATCCACAATTAGATAAATTGGAACACATGCAAATGTTCGTGCTTTGGTCAGGGTAGTCCAGGTTTTAAAGTACTGAAAGGGGGTCCGTTACCAACAGGGTCTGGTTTGTGGCATTCTTCGTGAAGGCTTGCTGTCAGGATGAAACCGAGGTGTTGGTGACACTGACCAGAGCTGTCAGGCAGTACGCACAAACTCCACAAGTCACTTGCTAAAAGTCGGACTCCAAGTCACAAAAGCAAAATGTTCCCAACCACCTGAATGACAGACCTAACAGCCGATAGGATTTGGGCAGGAATTCTCACCTCTCACAGAGTCATTTGGTTTTGCCACCTCCAAAGTCCCAGCTTTGGGAAACACCTTGGGTACCATGTGCTATTGAATGAATGCCACCTAAATAACACTGACCTGCCCTTGACCCCAGTGAGGACAGTATCTTCAGCTTTGAATCTGCAAATAGATACAATCTGTCACATTAGCTATTACATTACTGTTTTTGTTTGTTTGTTTTAAAATCCTGCTTCTTACAGACCGAGTTTCAACTCCTTGGCTACCATTGGGAGGCACCAATAAAAATGCACCTAAAATGTGTTTTATACCTTTTAGATCTGGAGACAATTTTTCTCCTGATGTCTTTGAAACACACGTATGAATAATTGTAGAAAGTCTGTTGTTGAAGATGGAGAGAAAGTTACTTGTATCGATGTCCTTCCATATACATTTCTAAAGAAAGCACTGTAGTTGGGATGTAAGTAAAGTAAAACCTTGGGATGTAGAAACAACTACTCAACACATGTATCCTGCCTGTTTTCTAATACAAAGCATGGAAAAAAATCATTAATCAAATGAGGGCTACTAGGAAAATTACTGTTTCATGTCTAAATTGCTTCAGCTTGGCCAGAAAATGGTTCTATAATTAGTAACACACCTACAAATAGTTTTTAAAGTATCTCACAAATAAGTAATGAAAAAAACTAATTTCTTATTAGGCATTTCTATTTATAACACATACATGACTACCAAAATTTTATTTCAATTAATATAAGAACTTCTGCTAATGCTAAATAGTTAACTAGTCATTATTTTATTTCAGGACAGCCTACTGGTCAACAAATTAATCTTGGTTGAATCTCGACATTACATAGGGTGACACCCTGGAAAATAATCATAGAAGAAATAAAACCTGCTAAGCAGAGAAATGAAATTGAGACCTCAGTTAGTTAAGTCAGTAGTGCTTATGTACTTCCTAAGGACCTAATTTTAGAAGAACTGTCATAAAGGACTTTTTAAAATCTGAATGCTACTTTCCTTGACTCTTGGGTAGAAGCAGTTTCTCTAATGAGAAATTAGCATTTCTGGTGTTAGCAGAAGTGGCTTTATAATGAAGACAATGAAGCTTCTGCAGAGGCTCCTTGTAAGTCACAATGCCAACTTTTTTACTTGTAATTTCATATTGTTTTTCTTAAACAGGGGCCCCAAATTGTGTAAGCCTCAGGCCCCACAAAACTTGGTTCTGCTCCTGCCTGTTAGAAATGAGACATGGCAGGGGCAGAGGTTTCAGCAACACTCCTCTAAGAGTTGTCCTGGGTCCACATGTGTCAGAATCACCTGCAAATCTTATTATATGCAGACCCCCCACCAGGACACATCTGAAGAGATTCTGATTCAGTAGGTCAGCTTTGGACCCAGGAATACACATGTTTAACAAGTTCCCAGGTAATTGTACTATGAACACTAAAGTTTTTGAACTATTGGTCCAAACTCCTGGCCTAGGCTTGGCAGCAATCTTCATAGTGTACCCTATAGGGTTCTGGTGGCTTGTTGGTCATCTTAATCTATGATAAAATACAGGGCCAAAATGAGTTAGTCTTGGGGGGAATTTTTTATTCATCAGAGCTGGGGAAGTTTATTTTTTGTTTCATTTATTTATTTATTTATTGACTTTTAGTACAGACAAGGTCTCACTACATTGCCCAGGCTGGTCTCAAACTCCTAAGCTCAAGTGATCCTCCAGCCTCAGCCTCCTAAAGTGCTGGGTTTACAGATATGAGCTACCGTGCCTGGCCAGGGCAGTTTCATTTAAATGACTTTTACTCTTGAAGAGTTATCAATACTTCTTGAAATGTTAAGCAACCTTGTGTGGTAGAATTCCAAACTCTCTTGGCCCTGTACTTAATCAAGAGAGTACTTCCGTTTAGAATGAGATGCTTCCTACAAGGTAACATCTGATCTCTGGTCTAGTCACAGTTGGCCTTTCTATCTCCATTTTCCTTCTCCCTATAGTCCAGGAAAGCATCCAAAGGAGAACAATAGGAGGGAGGAGGATATTGAGATAATTTCAGCATATTCCCATCCTCAATGAGTACCATTTATCCCCACAGTGTACTGCATCTTGCTTGGCCTTTTGTTGTAAACGAACTCAAGTTTGTCATGGGAGGAGATATCCTTGTAGTCTTATATCAAAATGACCCATAAAAGCACAAAGTTGAAGCTTTGTCTAAAATACTGTACTGATTTAGGACATGCTATGTGACCTTAGGCAAATTATACATCCTCTTTATTCCAAAGTGGGTGGCCATTTCTATGAAGAGCAAAATAGCAAAGTGGTTAAAAATCTGGACTCCCAAGTCAGACAGACCTGAGGGCAAATCTTGTTTTGTTCACATCTTAAGGTGCATGACCTTGGAGATGTACAACCTCCTTAAGCCTCTATTTCCTCACCTGCAAAATAAGGATAATAACAAAACCAACTTTATAGGATTGTTGTGATAACAAAATGCGATAATAAACATAAAGTGCTCAGCATAGTGCCAAGTACATAGTGCCAGCAATGAATGTGGATTATTTCATTGAGACTTCTTAATTACCTGTGGTGAGCAAAGGCTTTGTATTAGTTATCTATTGCTGCATAAGATATTGCCTATAACCTTACAAATATTTATTGGCTCGCACAGTTTCCAAGGATCAGGGCTCTGGAAGCAGCTTAGTTGAGTGGTTTTGGCTCAAGGTCTTCTAGAAGGAGGTTGCTTTTGGTAAGCTGTCAGCTGGAGGTGCAGTCATTTGAAGGCTTGATCAGGGCTGGAGGATCAGTTTCCAATCTCACTCAGATGGCTGCTGGCAGAAAGCTTTAGTTATCTGCCATATGTGCCTTTCCATGGGACTGCTCATAACATGGCAGCTGACTCTGCCCAAGCCAGTGACTTTTCCCCTTGGTTCCACTTCTCTCATAAAGAGATGGCAAGTGAGACCACGACGGAAGCCATAGTGTCTTTTATAACCTAATACGGGAAGGGATTTGCCATCATTTCTACCATATTCTATTGGTTACACAAACGAACTCTGGTGCAGTGTAGGGGAGGACTACACAAGGGTGTGAATGCCGGCGGCGGGCAGGGGTCCCTGGGGAATCTTACCAACTGGCTACCACTGTCTTTGAATAGCTTTCCTGAGCAATGCCACAGTCACTCTTTTTTTTTTTTTTTTTAACTTTAATTTTAGATCAGAGTCAGGAGGCTTTGAAATGATTATAGTGGTTTATAATCTACCAGCAAATGAAAGGCATCTGAACATCAAGATCAATGTCTGAGTGAGGTCTCCTAGCCACTCAGAAAGCATGTGGCTCCACATGCCTGAGAAATTCACAGCTGACTTTAGTAAAATCTTGACTTAAATATCCCAGCTCTGCACTTTCACAAAGTACAAAGGACAGAAGTTGTCTTTTATATTAACAAGTAAGAATGGTTAACAGAAAAGACATGGTTTACAAATCTATATTTATGATTAGGGCCTGGCTGAAAAATAGCAAGAATAAACTGTATAACCTGGGAAGCCTAACTGTAGCAGGAAGTTACTTTGAAATAACATCATACTTCACTCGCTCCCCAACCGATGTCTTTGACGACTGGTTTGGACACATCCATAAAATGTCCTGTCACTTACCATATTTTATTTTCTTACAGTGTTTCCCACTGTTTGATAGTAACTTTAACAGTGCCTGTTCTTACAGCAACATTCACATTCTGATTTAGATTGCAACCAAGTAGATTGCCATTTGGTTAAATTTCTTCCCCAAGTAAAGACTCTTATGGGTTGAGAGGTCCCATTAAAAGATCCCTAGAGAAAAATATGCAGCCCTTACTGGCTGGGATTTGTAGTTCTAGAATTTAGAAGAAAGCGGCTGGTTAACATTACAGACATTTTGAAGTACTTGTCTTTCAGAAATGCCAAGAACAATAGCAAGAAAAGCCCTTTGATGGCTCAGAATTTATTTTATTTTATGTACTTATTAATTGGAACACTTTCTCCCCCATTTTAAGCAAAGATTCTGTACATTGAAATAATAAAATAAGCATAGACATGTGTCTGCCTTGAAATCTTGATATTGGTTAGGTCTCTGTAGTCCTTTTTCATGCTTTCTGGGTAAAGGCTCTTTCTGTTCTCTCAGCTGGGCTGCACTTTGATCTCCCAAGCAGTGCCATTTGGTTGTAAATGTATGTGGTGCTTTTGATCTAGTACTTAACTGGTCTTATTTAAAATAGATAGCTTCTTTTATCTAACTAGTGTTTACTAGGTCTCTCTCTCCATAAAAGATGATTTAAATTGCTATTATTTAGATAGAAGTTGTTTCTGAAGAGTGCCTGGATCTGAATCTAATTCTCTAAATTCTAAAACCCCAACAGCTCTATGATAGATTTTGTAAAGCTAAATTCCTCTTATAATGAGCGGTTCCTACAGATGTCAGGTAATACTTTCAAAAACATTGTTTGCTTTTTAATGGGGAACTGATTTTCCAAAGAATAATAAACAAACTCTCAGGCAAAAATGGTCATCTCAAAGTGTCTGAATGCAATGACCAATTACCCATCTGAAATTCATTAATATATTTTTATATTACTAAGTTACACATACCATAGAAGTTTATTGAAATTGTGCTCATTTAAAAAAATAAAAAGTATATATCTTTCATTCTTTTCTTTATGAGGATTTCTTGAACATTATGTCCAGTGCTTCAGTGACTTGTTTTTTAGTTTCCTAGCCTGTATTGTTGCTTATTCAGCAAACTAGGTCACAGGAGGCAGGAGACAACTAAGTCATAGGCTCTGCCTTTAGGGAGCTCACAGCCAGGAGATGGTGGAGGCAAAGCATTAGCAAACAGTTACACTGCAGTGTGGTCAATGCCTCCCTTGGACAGTGGTCCTCCAAGTCTAGACTTGAGAGTGATCAGGGAAAGCTTCCTAAAAGAGATGGCACTCAAGCTTCAGTGAAAGACTGGTGACTCAGTGTCCTACAAATTTTCAGCTGAGCCCATAACACAAAGCCAATCTATCTTGTCAAACCCATCCTGGTTTCATACAAGTTGCCTAAAACTTGGAAGAGGTCTAAACTTTGAATGGTCTTGCTGTCTAAAGCTTCCCCCAAAGCCTTGTTGTGTGTCAACACCAAGAAAAAAAAAAAAAAAAACAACTACTTTCCACAGTCTTTGGGCCGGGCACAGTGGCTCATGCCTGCAATCCCAGCACTTTGGGAGGCCAAGGCGGGTAGATCACCTGAGGTCGGGGGTTCGAGACCAGCCTGACCAATGTGGAGAAACCCCATTTCTACTAAAAATACAAAATCAGTTGGTTGTGGTTGCACATGCCTGTAACCCCAGCTACTCAGGAGGCTGAGGCAGGAGACATGCTTGAATCCAGGAGGCGGAGGTTGCGGTGAGCCAAGATCATATCATTGCACTCCAGCCTGGACAACAATCACAAAACTCCGTCTCAAAAAAAAAAGAAAAGAAAATCACTCTTTATGATAAGTTATAATATCTTCTTCTGCCTGCCCTTAATTGTTCTGCTTTGTTAGTCTCCTGGCAAGTTTGTTGGTTTGGTTGGTTTTTGATATTTTTTAATTTGTGTTTGTTTTAATTCTTCTCAGCGTCTTGTTCTCGCCATTTCAAAAGTCTTATAATTATTTCATCAACACACTCACCATGTACAAGCATCTCCAAGCATTGAGCCTGGCTCAGCTAGTGGAGGATGCGCAAGTAATATACAAAAACAGTATGGAGATTCCTTAAAGAACTAATAGTAGAACTACCATTTGATCTAGCAATTCCACTACTGGGAATTTACCCAAAGAAAAAAATGTCATTATATGAAAAAGACACGTGCACGCTCATGTTTATAGCAGCACAATTTGCAATTGCAAAAATACGAAACCAACCTAAGTGCCTGTCAACCGATGAGTGAATAAAGAAAATGGGGTACACCATGGAATACTACTTAGCCATATAAATGAACAAAATAATGGCTTTTGCAGCAACTTGGGTGGAGCTGGAGGCCATTATTCTAAGTGGAGTAACAATATTTGGAAAACCAAATATTGTGTTTTCACTTGTAAGTGGGAGCTAAGCTATGAGGATGCAAAGGCATAAGAATAATATAATGGACTTTGGGGACTTGGGGGAGAAGGTTGGGACGGGGGTGAGGGATAAAAGACTGCATATTGGATACAGAGTATACTGTTCAGGTGACAAGTGCACCAAATTCCCAGAAATCACCACAAAAGAACTTATCCACATAACCAAAAAGCACCTGTATCCCAAAATCTATTGAAATAAGAAATAAAATAAAAAAAGAAATATACGAGGGGGCCAGTGGCTCATTCCTGTAATCCCAGTACTTTGGGAGGCCAAGGCGGGTGGATCGCTTGAGCCCAGGAGTTTGAGACCAGCCTGGGCAACATAGTGAGAACCTGTCTCTACAAAAACTACAAAATTAGCCAGGTATGGTGCCAAGTGCCTATAGACCCAACTACTCAGGAGTCTGGGGTGGGAGGATCCCTTGGACCCTGGAGGTAAAGGTTGTAGTGAGCTAAGATTACACCACTACACTCTAGCCTGGGTGACAGAAGAGAATCAGTCTTTAAAAACAAAAGTATATGAGGGCTCCTCCCAGGCCTGGAGGCTGGGAGAGGGGGTGGGGCAAGAAGTTACCCATAGTCGAGGACAGGATCTTTACAATATATAGGCACTACTGTTCTAGAAGGTTTGAGGGAAAATCACAGAGGACCTGGAACCTGGCTTCAGGACACTCCAACTAGGTTTGTGGAGATGGGGAGGAGAGACAGGTCTCTAGAGGACACGAGAGCGTAAGACTGGAGCATTCCTGGGACAGTGCAGAAATAGTCAACATAGGGCAGATAGGATGGAGGCGGGGATGTTGTGAAAGCAAATGAGAGGGATTTGGCTTGCTTCAGCTGGTGGTACAGAACCCTTGCTCTGTGAAACTGCAAAATGAAGTGTGATATTTGGTATTTTTCCTTTTCTTTCCCATCAGTCACCAAGAACTACTGATTCTGAGAATCATGCATTTTGGGTAGTAGGAGCCTTGGAGATCAGACAGCCTAGCCTCCCTATTTGTCCAGTGAGAAGATTAGCTCCCAAAGTTCAGGTGGTCTAGGTTTCTGAGAAGCAGAGCCGGGGTGCCAGGCTACCCCACTAGTCAGCCACTGACCTAGGCCTGGACTTCTCTTCCTCGGACTTGTTTCCCCCCAGGAGTCCAGGATCCTAGACACTTATCCCTGGGTCCACAGGAGCCTATATGAGAGAGGCCATCAACTCCTGCGCTCTCCAAAAAGTGTGGGCTCCAGGGACAGTCCAGTATTCATGGGACTTGTCCCTCTATCTGCAACCCCAGGAGCCATGCCAAACCAGAACTTGAAAAATGGGAGTTGTTAGTTGTTCAGAGACAGGGAGGACAGAAAAGAATCAGGATGCATCGACCAGATCCATATGAGCCACAGAAAGCCAGTCTAGCGGGATGGAGAACAACATTATATTTGAGAGGAGTGAATTTTTTTATGAGTCACTAATCATAGGCTGCCTGTGGCCCTAACTTCAAGAAGGTTTGAATGGAGTATGTCCCACCAAAACCACATGGATTGAGAGCAAGGGAGAAAGCCTAGTCCTCAAGAAAATCAGGTAACTGTTACTAGAAGGAAGGTGGGGGAAAAATGTTGGAAATGCAAAAGCGATAGATACTGACAGCAGCACCCTTGTACTAACCTGGAGATAAAAATGTCTGGCTGGCCTGTTCTCATAAGTGCTACTATGTGCCAGGTATTTCCAGTGCTTTATCTGTATTAACCAATTGATCCTAACCTCAATCCTACTATATTCCCATTTTATAGAGGAGGAAATTGAGGTGCAGAGAGACTAATTAACCTACTCAAGGTCTTATAGTTAGTAAATGCCAGAGCTGAAAGCAGTCTGACTCTAGAATTTGTGTTCTTAATTATTGTGTTACAAGTATTTCCAGATTCCTTGCTTTTCTCCTTTCCTTATCTTTTCCTCTGAAATAGGGATTTGAGGAAGGCCCTGATAATGAACATAAATTATCTAGCACACAATAATAGCCATTATTAATTTATCATTACTCATTAACAGAGTATGCAAAGCTTCTGACATATAGTAGACATTCAAAGACTATAAAATAAGGCAATAAGTAACTGAAGATCAACCAAGACATTTGCATGGACTCTGGAGCTGAAGGAAAATCTGCGTGACCATCAGGGAGATTAGCAATGTATATGAAAAGAATAGATGCAGACAGCAAATGCATAAATAGAAATGTCCAGAGACCCATTGATGCGGGAGTGAAACGGTGAAATGCTAAATTCTCAAATGACTCCTTTTCTCCTTTCCTTCTCCAGTGCTGCTTAAGTAGAGCTGAGGCCAGGCGGGATGCAGCTAAAGTGGCCCTGATCAACTCCCTCTTCAATGAGCTGCCCTCTCGCAGGATCACCAAGGAATTCATTACAGAAAGTGTTCAGGAAGCAGTAGCCTCTACCAGCGTGAGTACCCACCCCAGAGGGCAGGAGATGGCTGCACTGAGAATTCTGAAGCATTTGAATCTTGAGAGATGCTAACATGAGCAAATTCTTATTTTAAGAATTCTGTAGATTCATTTTTTACCCATTAAATTGTTATTTTTCAGAAAAAAGAATACTTATATTGGAAATCATAAAATTCACACATCTCAATAATACTTCTTAATCTCCCTGGATCACAATTAATCATGCTTTAAATCAAGGTAGATCATTGGATCCACCTGGATATGTTTAAGTGCATGCTTATTGAGGAGTGTTGATTCTTTTAGGGCCTGAGAACGCAAACAGTGGAATACTGCTTTAATCTAGTGGAGAATTAGCTCCATTTTCCCCAAAGTTGAAAGATCATGAAAAATCATCGGAAGTGTTTACTGAAAGTGTGAATTCTCCAACCAGTGTGGGGCGCTGCAATCTGCATTTTTAAGGAAACATGGATTGTTTAGATATGGGAAAAACCATATGCCCAATATGTGTTAGCTATTAGAATTACTATGGTTGCGCCGGGCGCAGTGGCTCAAGCCTGTAATCCCAGCACTTTGGGAGGCCGAGACAGGCGGATCACGAGGTCAGGAGTTCGAGACCATCCTGGCAAATACGGTGAAACCCCGTCTATACTAAAAAATACAAAAAACTAGCCGGGCGAGGTGGCAGGCACCTGTAGTCCCAGCTACTCGGGAGGCTGAGGCAGGAGAATGGCGTAAACCCGGGAGGCAGAGCTTGCAGTGAGCTGAGATCTGGCCACTGCACTCCAGCCTGGGCGACAGAGCGAGACTCCGTCTCAAAAAAAAAAAAAAAAGAATTACTATGGTTAATATCAATTACCTCTGCAGAGAGCATTGAAAATTTCTGTAATTAACAAAATTAAATGCAAAGTGCTTTAAGAGCAAAACACCCTGTCTTAAAAATTAGATAGGTTTTTTTATTTTTTTTTATTTTATTTTATTTTTTTTTTGCAATACAGGACAGGATATTTGTCCCATGAATGATTTGGAGCTCCCAACTCCCATTGCTTCCAAACTATAAGCCAGGAAAGAAGCCTTGGGTCCCCACCTGTGGCGAGTATCTCCCTGTGTGTGCTCAAGGGCAGGAACCTGGCATTACCAAAGGGATTAGCCACCTCTGGCCTGCCTTTAGCACGGATAAACCCCACCTGAGATTTCCTTCTCTGTTTCCCTTAACTAGGAAGGCTCCGTCATTCTGGTGAAGCTGCTGATGATGAAGGAAACACTATCAGACTAGATGTGACTCTTTTCCCCTCATAAATCTTCTTATCACATAAAGGAGAGATAAGGAAGGAGCAGGAGTAGAAGGGTGATTGACTTGGCTGGGAGATGCCAGGGAGTTCTGTTCTATATCTGGTCTGCGGATGAAAGGAAGGCTTTATTTTCCAGTCCTGTAAATTTCAAGTGCTTTTGAGGAAGAGAGGTTAGGAAAATTATGCCTGATTTATATAAGTGTGAAATTTACTCAGGAGTAGGGAAGAGCGCTCAGTGTAAAAGTAATTTATCATTTTTTAAATGGAAATTTCTAAGGAAACAGATTATATATGGTTGCATGCTTCTAGATGTATTTCCTCTGGGATATTTAAAAAGCCAACATAAATATTTCAGCAGCGGTGTGTTAATGTTATTGCATTCAAAAGCTATAAATTTGCTGCTATCTGATGCTGGCACTTGTTTGTTCAGTCTCACAAAGTCACCATTGCCCACCTTCCCAGGAATCCGTGTCCATAGGACACGGAAGGGCTGGTCCAAAGGCCATACCAGAGTTGTGTTAGCTTCTTAGCACCACTCCCTACACCCAAACTGAAAGGGAATTTCATTTCTGCCCATCACCCACACACTTCGTTTCCTAAACATTAAGCGGTACAGGAGTGAAAAAATATAAACCATGATCCATGTCTCCAGGCCAAACACCAGCATATTACGAAAAGCTCCTATTCAGAATCACAGCAGTAAATTATGAATGGTCCATACAACCGACAAATTCTTTCCATGTCAATTACATAATACTGCCTGGTTATCATTGGAATCAGAGCAAAGTCAGTGTTTCAAGATTTCAATAACCAATGAAGGCAACCTCGGAGCTCAGCCATGCAATTTTTTTTTTTTTTTTTTTTTTTTTTTTGAGACGGAGTCTTGCTCTGTCGCCTGGGCTGGAGTAGAGTGGCGGGATCTCAGCTCACTGCGAGCTCCGCCTCCCGGGTTCACACCATTCTCCTGCCTCAGCCTCCAGAGTAGCTGGGACTACAGGCGCCCGCCACCTCGCCCGGCTAGTTTTTTGGATTTTTAGTAGAGATGGGGTTTCACCGTGTTAGCCAGGATGTTAGTCTCGATCTCCTGACCTTGTGATCCGCCCGTCTCAGCCTCCCAAAGTGCTGGGATTACAGGCTTGAGCCACCGCGCCCGGCTAGCCATGCAAATGTTAACACCACCAACAACAACACCCTGTGCAATAATACAGAAATGTCTTCCTTTGGAAAATTATTCTATCAGCGAGTATGTAACAATTAGTATTCTAATTAAATGCTCAATTCAAATTGATTACAAAACCCTCAAATCAACTGGAGACTTAGTTGTAGAGTGAACGTCTGTTCAGGTTAGACCAAAAATAGAAGACTTGCTGTGTGGCCACAGAATTAATTTGTGACCATTCGAAGAAGAGGAGGAAAAATCAGTAATTTTTCTTTTTCTGCTTGCTTTCCCAAGGGCACTTTAGATGATGCAGATGACCCCAGCACCAGTGTTGGAGCCTATCACTACATGCTGGAGTCAAACATGGGGAAGACCATGCTGGAGTTTCAGGTACCTGCCTGCCTGCCACATATTTATTTGATTATCCAATCCAGAAGCCTAAGAGAAATGCAACACTTATCACTAACATCTCCTGACCCAGTAATCTTTTGGTCTTAAGTGTTTTTGGTCATTTTAATTTAACCCTCCTGGAATCCAGCATGGTAGCCCCATCTCGGACACATCTCATACGCCTAAACAAACACGCAATCGGGGAACAATCTTTGCTTTTATAAAGGAAAGTATAAGACAAATCTAATAAATTGGTGAGGTATACCACATGCTTATGGTTCTGTAATATTTCACCAGCTTTTCAGTACAAAGCTCCCCCCTAAACCAATGAAAACAGTTTGATATGTTGGTTGTTACCATCTGCTTCTTAATTTTCAAGTCCTATAACTTCTGAAAGTTCCTGCAGTGCATATTAAACAAAATCCTCCTTGGGTCTGGTTTTCTATTAAACAAGTTCTGTCACCTCCTATCATCAATGAAATAAAAAAGAAATTAACAATCTGTAACTCTTTTTCATCCACTGCCAACAAATGATAACAAGAACTGAGGAACTATATTACCTACTATTTCTAAAATATATTGTTATGTTAGTAACAACAATAGTAATAACAGCTGACACTTATGGATGTTTACTTTGGCCCATGCTTAGCATTTAACAAATAGTGTCATAATTTAACACTCACAATAACTGTATGAGGTAAATAATATTGTTATCCTCATGTTATCATTGAAGCTAGGGTTCAGGATCAGGCAGTCTGATCTCTGAGCTCACACATCTGACTATTATTCTATATCAGGCTAGACAGAATTTTAGTAGTGATTGGACATGAAATGTGCTTCCCTTTAAAAAACTTAACTCCAATGCAGTTGAACATCCATACACATGCAATGATGGTAGGAATCAGAATGCAATATGACAAAAAGACTTCACCCTTAGAAATTCTGTTTTCTTTCTTTTTTTTTTTTTTTTTTTTTTGAGACGGAGTCTCGCTCTGTTGCCCAGGCTGGAGGGCAGTGGTGCGATCTTGGCTCACTGCAAGCTCCGCCTTCTGGGTTCACACCATTCTCCTGCCTCAGCCTCCCAAGTAGCTGGGACTACAGGCACCTGCCGCCACGCCTGGCTAATTTTTTGTATTTTTAGTAGAGACAGGGTTTCACCATGTTAGCCAGGATAGTCTTGATCTCCTGACCTTGTGATCCACCCGCCTTGGCCTCCCAAAAGTGCTAGTATTACAGGTGTGAGCCACCGCACCTGGCCTTAGTCATCCAGTTTTATTCTTAAGTGGCCATGGTCTTACTGACCTTTGACGTAGCCTGTCTTGGTTAGGAAGCAACAAGGTATCCCTTAAGCCTAGTGGATGGTGCACATGTCAGCTCAGTGGCTGTGACCCAGACTCTGCAGTGGGTTGGCCAGTTCGAGCCTGGCTCTTTTCCTTACCTCAAAATCTATTTCCTCGTTTGGGTGTAAATCAGGGAGAATAACAGTACCTTCCTCACAGTGCTATTGTGAGGATTAAATGGGATGATATGGGTAGAGTCCAGAAGAGTGCCTGGGGTATAATGAATGCTCAGTGAAAATGAACAACCATTATTATATGTATTTCTGAAGGAGTCTTTGCTTGAAATGCCAGAGGCTACTGGATGGATTCCGTTGACAACTCTGTCTAACCTAGCTCTATTTGAACCTGCACAAAATGGTTCAGGGCCCCTATTGTAGGATAAAAGAGTCGATCTGTAAAAGGTCCTTTTTTTCATAACAATCTAAAACTAAACAGAGGAATAATACTTTTAAAAAGAGGTATTTTTTCAAGAGAAAGAATATAAACTAAAAAGTCATACAGACCTATGTGTGAAGACTGCTCTACCACTCGCCATCTGTGACCTTGTCCACTCTGAGACTCAGTTTTCTCATCTATAAAACAGGAATAATAATGCCCATTTTGTAGAATTTTTGTGGGATTTAAGTAGTGTAACATTTATAAAGCATCTGGCATAATGCTTCCCCAAGCAGGAATTTCATTTAATTCCTGTTCCCCCTCCAAATCATATTGTAGTTCTTTTATTATGGAATGAACATTGCCTGCCCCAGTACACAGTAGCTTGTATGTGATTTAGCGCTATTTTTGGAAAAATTAAGAATGATTTTGAATGTGATTGGTTTAGTCTGCCAAAGATGGGGGAAGGTGAGATTAAAAAAAAATTCTTAAAATTCCTTCCAAGTACTATGAAAGGCTCTACTCAACCCTCTTTTAGTAATACTTTAATTGTTTTGCTATAGGCTAGGTGTTTTCTGTGTGGTCTGTAGTAAGGTATTTAAATTTGTGAAATAATAATTTGAATCCTACTGTGGACATGCTTCATAAATTCTCCTAAAGGAGTCTGGGTACAGGATGGAGACAAAGGAAGAGGAAGATGTGAGGGCAGGGAAAATTCAAACTCCCTTCCCCAGTAGGGATACTGGCAACCCAGGAGGAGGGCCTGTGGAGCGCATCCCTTTTCCTTCCACCAGCCCTAGCTTGCCTGCTGGGACCTGGCACATTCCTTAGTGGCCTGGGTTAAATGCTTCCGCTTGTGTCTACACATAATGGGAATTGCCCACAGACCTGGACTGTTTCTGCAGCCAACACAGCAATTCAGTACCCCTGGTGGGTAATAGATGTGTGTTTGTATCTAGCTATGGATGACTCTACCATGTAAAAACAAGCTGGTGTCTCCAGACTGCCCTCGGGCTTTCGCGGGGCGGGAGGCGGGTGGGGGCGTCCTGCAGCCAGCACTCAGAGGAAACATGATAGGCCTCTGCTTACCTTCACTTCGTGGGAGGGAAGCCTGGATGCCTGTTTCGAGGTAGCTTTGCCACAGAGAAAATTGCCTGCTGTTTGCGGGAAAGGCTGGGAGCAGCACTAGTCACTGGGTCTTGTCAAGGTCAGATTCTAGGCAGACGTTGACTGAAGCTGGTTAATATATTTATTCTGAAGCCTAATGCAATCCAAGGAAGAGTTGTTTATTTACATCTGCTAAATTTTCCAGGTCGCCTTTTAAAACCTCATCCCATAAACAAATTTCCTCTTAAATCCATTCTCTTGGGTGGGGAGATGGTGCCCACCTGTTTTTCAAGTTCTCCATTTACAGTGTTTGTTTTTCTTATTTCTGATGAATCACAGAGCCAAACCTGTCTCCTAGAAAGAGTTCCAAAGAGAAGCAGTGAGCATTTTCTCTCTACCAAGTAGCTGAAAAGCCAAACATTGTTTCTAACAGAGGCAACACCAGGAAAGGCTGTGAGGACAGAGCCCCGTTGTTGTCTGTTTAAATGAAATGAATGACAAAATAAACCAGGAAAGCTGCAGAGTGAGAGCTGCAACCGAAATTTTCCCCGAAGAGGAAAGAAAATACACAGCTTGATTCTTTGTTCTATATTAAATTTACTCTGCTAGTCAGGACCAGCTAGATAATTTGCCAGGCCCAGTGCAAAATGAAAATCTAGGGGCCCTTGTGCAAAAATTACCAAGAATTTCAAGACAGCAGAGCACTAAACAAAGCAGGGGCCCTGTACAGCTGCGCAGACCTCGTGCCCGTGAAGCCGGGCTTGCGCTGAGACAGAGCCACAAGAAGAGACCAGACAAGGGCTAGGCAAGTGAGGCATTTGTCTTGGGTACAAAATTGAAAGGGATGCATAAAAACTTCATAATCAAGATGAATAATATTATAATGCATTATTTTTAAACTCAAAATTCATGCAAAAAATTCACGATAAACAAAATATCAGACTTATAAATAAAAGACCATGAATATGTATAATTGGCCCCACTCACTTTAAATCTTGCCTCACCTGCCTCACCTTATGAGGCTAACTTGTTTTTCTGTTGGTCTAGGCAGGCCCCTCAGGCTTCCAAATTACCTCACAAACCAAACACCACACCCCAAAATACTTCAGTGAGGAGTATGACAGATCCTACAGGAAAAGACAACACTGATTTCCTTTTATTTTTTAAAAAATTGTATATATATTCTTTTTTTTTTTTTTTCTGAGACAGGAATCTTGCTATTTTGCCCAGGCTGGGCACAAGCTCAGACTCTTCCTGCCTCAGCCTCCCAAGCAGCTGGGACTACAGGCACATTCCACGGCACCTGGCTACACTAACTTCCTTTAGAGTAACAGACCTTCTCCAGGTAGAATACGAGCCAGCAAACACCAGGCAGCAAAGAATCATGGGGAAACTGGCAAGCGGAACTCCACAGCAGCCCTCTCCTTCCCACTCTGCAATCATGCAAGGATTCCCAACGGAATCAGAGGCATGCAAAGATTTTCTGGAGTTGAGCCAAGAGCTCAAATAGTTTTGGGAAAATTTGAAGAGAGTGAATTTGGTCTTATGAGGGGAAATAAAGAAGTGAGACAGAAAATATGTGAAAATATTTAAATATACTTTATATAATGATGGCAAGATGAATATCTCTACAGAGGACAAAAACTAGATGGAGATATAACGTACGAAGTTGGAAAGGAGGTCATCTTCCCTAGGGAATTTTAAGAACAAGAGCAACACTGAGGAAGAGACAGTTGTGTTACTGGAGAGGAAAAAAAAAAGCTGCTTCGTGACGGGATAGAAATTTAGACAAACCAGAGGTGCTGAGGAGGTTGGCCTTCATCCTGGAGACAAAAAAAGTTCAAGTCTCTTTGGGGACATTTTTGAAAGATGAAGGTTGTCAAGGGGCATGAGAAAGGGTTTTGGTTCTGTTCACAGAAGAGCTGTGAATTCTAAAGTCTTAGGAGATTTTCAGAGTGGAATGATAGTCGCTTATGGGGCGGGAAGAGCAGTTAGTCTATAGATAAGACAGAGAGCCCAGAAGACCCCAGAGGAAGAAGAATATGTTTCTAAGACAACAATTATCAGAGGATGGAATTAAGAGCCCTGTTAGCCATAGGCTGTTTCTCAAACTGGGCCACAAGGATGCAAGAACAATGCCAAGATAGCTAGCTATAGGAAGCCACAAAATAAATCCCATATATGTGTCTGGGTTCTCAACTTCACGTAAAGATTTAGGGTGGTGGGGGTCAGATGGAGGAGTGGAGTCTCACTCACTTGCCCAGGCTGGAGTGTGGTGTCGCGATGGCAGCTCACTGAAATCTCCGTCTCCCAGGTTCAAACAATTCTCCTGCCTCAGCCTCCCAAGTAGCTGGGATTACAGGCACCCGCCACCACACCTGGCTAATTTTTGTGTTTTTAGTAGAAACAGGTTTTCACCATTTTGCCCAGGCTGGTCTCCATCTCCTGACCTCAAGTGATCTGCCTGCCTCAGCCTCCCAAGTGCTGGGATTATAGGCGTGAGCCACCGCACCCGGCCAATATTTATTTTCTCTTTTCTAAAAATGGACATATACAATCAAATACAAAATTTGAGTGGATTTTTATAAGACATAAAACCAAAAAATTTTTCTTATTTACAAATATTGTCACTCCTGTTACATCATAGAGACTGGTTCCCAAATATTAAAAAATCCTTCGTATTCATTTTTATGGCTTCAAAGTATTCAGTGAGTTGATTTGTTAGTATGGTAGGAAGGGCAACACAAATTTGCCCTCCTCAGCCACTGAGGCTACTTTGATGGAAAGCCAGAGGAGAACAGCAGTGACAGTCAGATTGGACAGGATTTGATTTCTAGAACAAAGCACTCTCACTTTTTCAACTTAGCATAGTGATGTGATGAAGTGAAAATCTGAACAAGGGCAGGAAGATGTGGAGGAGAGGGGCCAGGAGGGGGCAGCATCCCTGGGCACTGGACCCAGGACCCTGTGCAGACAGGGAGGTCTCCATCTGGGGCAGAAGGAGCAGCTCAGCTGGTATTCATGTATGTTTTAATTAGCAGACACAAGTGGTTTTGCTTTTACTGAGTGTCTGTGGGCTCTTAGAGTGCTTACTGTGCAGTGAACTTAGACAAAATGCCAAACTGGATCTCTAACAGAAAAGAAGAAAAACATTTCATTCTAATGGCAATTTTAGACATGAGAGAAGTGCTATTTGCTCTTCTAATAATCTGATAGCTTTAAAATTTACCAAATAATTTTAAGATGCCTAAAACCTGACTATGAGTCTCCTGATTTTCATACGAGAACCTCTTCCCGAGCAAGCAGATGTAAAGACAGTTAATTAAAGTCAGCTTTTTTGTTTTGTTTTAAGAGAGAAAATATTATGTTGCCCAGGCTGGTCTCAAACTATTGGGCTCAATGAATTCTCATGCCTCAGCCTCCCAAGTTGCTAGGACTATAGGCACACACCACCGTGCCCAGCTGAAAGCTTTTTTGAATGAGCAGTAAGACATCTATGTTAAGTTTTTATAACTATTTTTAAGACATGAAAGCTCCTTAATTGTATAGAGTTATTTTTCAATAATTTCAATAACTGCAGGCTATTAATCCACAATAGATGTATCTCTGACAAAAAAAAAAAAACTATATATGAAATGCAAATAATTTCAGTGGAAAACTTCTCATTGTAACCGCATTAGGAAAATGAAAATCTTCAGTATATTTATACACCTTAGCTTTACCTTGATATCACAAAAGGCAAGGAAATGATGGTGCTGATAGTCTGAATGCTATGCTCAACTCTGGCCCTTGGATTTGGAAACCATGGGTGAGTTTTAATGTCAATACAACCTTATTATCTATATTTCAAGGCATTTTTCTTGACTGAATTTATAAATTTAGGAGTATTGAACAGTTTCTGTAGTTTGTTCATTATATGTTTTATATTGACAAAAGACAAAATTATAATAAATTTAGTTTAACGATCTAGCTGACTTTTACTTGCAATTTTAGAATTGGGTAATACCTCCTTCTGTAAAATAGAATGAGTGTTCCGATGGGCTGAGCAGAGGAAGTTGGCTTTAGGCAGAAAAGGGCTGAAGAAGGAAGAAACAGAGGACAAAAATGGATTGGCCATTTCATAGTTACTTCTCTTGTAAAGATTGTAGCAGTGGGGACTTCTTTATTATGCTGGCTAAAACTGGCTTATTTCGGGATTTGGGTATATTTATTTTTGGGCTTAAATTTTTGAGAGTTAAATTGTTTTCTTTAAGATATAACATAGTCACATGATTCAAAACTCAGTAAGTTTTGCAAAATAATGTCACAAGAAGGTCTCCCTCCTACTCCTGTCCCCCAGGCATTCCTCTGGCATGCCAGAGACAGCTAACGATACCAGATCCTTTTGTATCTTACTAGAACTCTTCTAGGCATTTACAAGCAAACATGTATATAGCAATCTTCTTAATCAAATAGCACACATTACACACTGTTGTGTACCTTGCTTTTATTTTAACACATCATAGAATTCTTTCTATTTAAACTTCTGGAACATTCTCATCCTTTCTTTGTGATTGCAAAGTGTTCAGTAGTATAGATATATCATACTTTAGCCATTCCTCTAAAAGTGACCATTTAAGATGCTCTCAGTCTCCAGCAATTTTTAAAAATGATACAATGTAAAGCCTTGCCTATACACTATTTCTCAGATGTCCTGGTATATTTAAATAACTTCTTGAGTGTAGAACTGTTCAGTGTATTGTTTTTAATGCTGAAAGACATTTGTCAAATATTTAGTCATTTCATTACACAAGTAATGTAATGCTATGGATATAGCAAAGGAGGGAGAGAAGAATGTTTCAGAAGCCTGGGGACCCTGGGCTTGGGAAAGTTCCAAAGTGTTGTGACAATATTGTGTATTCTGTTTCCTGATATATTTGGGAATTAAGAGTTATACCCTGCTCAGTTCTCACCAATGCACATTTCTGATTTGGGACCAATGATAGTTGTCTGGGTTTTGTAGGAGCTGATGACCATTTTCCAACTATTGCACTGGAATGGAAGCCTAAAAGCCCTTCGTGAAACAAAGTGTTCCCGACAGGTAAGATTTTCTAATCAAGTCTGAGTTCGTGTTACATGAACTAAGCAGGTGGCTCATCATCTTCCTAGGAGATTTCCTTTATTCGGATTTTTCCGAATATAAATTTGGTACCTTATTTATTAAGAGCAGAGGACACATGAAGAAATATATGGAACAACCCCACTGAGTCAGGGACTGACCAAATATACACACTAAAAAGAACGTGGGCACAGGACTGATTTAGGTACCTGTACTGAATGCAAACCAAAAGGATCATAAAGGCAGACAGCTTCTAAAGAAAATCCTGGATCTGCTCCATACGCCTCCCCTGCCTCCTTGGAATGTGTGCCCTCTTGCACCTTCTGATGCAGAAACTTGAAAATGCAATGCTTCTGAAACCTCGTCGCTGGAGAGTGGCCAAGTTGGTGGCAGGAGAAGAGTATTTCCTACTCCTGCCAAAAGTCCCCAATAAACAACAGAAATGATTATAAACTCTGACAAGCCGGCATTTAATCACCCCCATTTTTTTTGGTTTAGAAGTTTCTTCTTTATTTTTCAGAGACACGGTCTCACTATTTCTTTGTTATTTATGAGAAGCACCCTTCCCCCCTTTTTAAATAGCTAATGTAAACCCCCGCCTGTGTATTTAATGGTTTTCACCTGCTGTTCTCCAAGATTTATCCTTCCTCTACCCACCGTTAGAATGTGAAAGATGGTAGTTTATTTCTGAGAATTTCCTAGTAGGAATTTGTATGAGGAAGAAAGCCTCTAGGAATCAGCAAGGGAAGGGTGGGTATAAGGAGCTTTCCATGCATTGCAGCCCCTAGAGATTTTAGTTGTTTTTTGCTTAGAAAGTCTAGGTTTCAGTTGTCAAAGATGGAAAAGAAATGAGTAGCTGACAATGGCTTTGGTTTTTTTTTCCTTTTCCTTTGATTTTACAAAAGGCCTTTGAAATATGCTGGTTGGGTTATAAACACTTTTCCATGATTGTTTTTAATTTGTTAAGGTCATAAATGCATACCATATGTTCTTGAAAATAAAAATAAGCAATGCATTCGCTCCACATGATCAACTCTGCATATGATGTTATTATGTATTGACAAATTTTTCACACGAGAATTGACAGGCAGTAACTAATTTTTAATTATTTGCAAAAGTAAAAGACAATGTACCATGAAGGTATCATTATGATATCAATAATGGAGATATCTACCTTCCATCATACATTTCTAAACTCCCTTCTGTATTTACTGTGAGACAGTTGGACCATCTCCCTTGTACTAATACCACAGTTGATTCTCCTGGTTTCTAAATGATACTCTGAGATGCCCTTAACTAAGAGCTTCCTGCTTTCTTCAGTGGATTTGACCAAATGCCATTCTGCCCAAATCCCTCTGTAGAGCTACTTCCCTCTCTTTCCAAAGGAAATAATGCTGGGCAACAGGGTTCAATGAATAAATGAGGTCATATTCATAGTAGTTGTTGTAGGAATGTATTTTCAGTGAATGGCTTGTATTTCTAGAGGTGGCAGAGCTGTGTTTGGTGAACATTATTGAGTCATTCCTGGGGATGTGTTTTGACTCAACCCGGAGTGGTGTGCTTTGCTAGGCCAACTTAGCCCTTCATTTCCTTTACAGAAGTAAACCAGGGGGTTTTGGTTTCAGTTTTTGAACATGAGAGAGGTTGGGGGATGTGGGAAGCAGGGGGAGGCATGTGGACAGGTTTCTTTGTTGCTCTTTATTGACACCCTGGATTTTGTTTCTTGGCCCCCAGGAAGTCATCTCCTACTATTCTCAGTATTCTCTAGATGAAAAGATGCGCAGCCACATGGCCCTAGACTGGATCATGAAGGAGCGGGAGTCACCAGGAATTGTCTCTCAAGAGCTACGAATGGCCCTGAGGCAGTTGGAGGAAGCCAGGAAAGCAGGACAAGAACTACGGTTTTACAAAGAAAAGAAAGAAATCTTGAGCTTAGCCCTGACTCAGATCTGCAGTGACCCTGACACTTCCTCACCCAGTGATGATCAGCTGAGCCTTACAGCCCTGTGTGGCTATCACTAGCAAGGCCGGGTGCCCTCAGTGATGGCAGAGGCCAGACTCTGACATTAGGAATTTCAGTGCAGAGGTCCTCAGAGGCTCTAGCATCTCTAGCTACTACCGGAAGGCTCTCCTAACCCTCTCCACACATTCCATTTACAGAGTATGAGAGTTGTAGGACCTTTACAAGACCCAACAAGCCACTCAATGCATTTTTTCCATCACACTCTCAATAGTTCCAGCTCAGGATGAAAGGATAGACACAAAACTGTTCGAAAAACATTTCCAGGCCTGGCTCTAACCTAAAGCCTGATTGACATGTGCCTTGCTAGATTATATATGTTGTTTCAAAGAAGAGTCCAATATAGCATCCCCCAAAAGAACAGCAGCCAGAACTAGGTAAAGTAGCATGATAGCAGTTTTAAAAAATACTTAGGTTTAAATAAATAATACGGATTGTTTTACAAAATATGTAAGGATCAGAGTCTCTTTCTAAGCTTTGTAAGCTAAGCAATAGTTTATGTCACTAGATACACTGCAAAGATACAGTGGGGATTTTATCTGGGCATCTCACCATCAAGGATCTTGAAATAGTAATAGTATGAAAATACTAGATAAAATTAATGTTTAAAAGCTTTTGTAATAATAATTTTTTAAAACCCATGCTCTTCCATATATGGGGATAAATATCACCTAGAAAAGTAGCCTCACTCTTATTCCTCAAGAATATCCAACTTTTATGAGTCTTGCAATCAATTATGTTCATTTTTAATTTGCAAATAGATAACCTGAACTAATTTGTTCTTATTTTTTGCCACTGCAAACATATATCTACAGGGAGAAAAATTAATGGCATTGCAAAGGTTAAAACATTTTGAAAAATTATTAGCATGTGACAAAGAATGCTTGCATTTGATTAGTTTCACTAGCATTTGAAAGAAGGACTCTTTAGCTCTTTTTGTTATTCAAGAGCATAAGCAACCAGTAGCTCAAATGTAGTATCATTGTTAAGTTTAAGTCACTGGAATCTTCTTTAAAGGAGGGATAAGACATTGCCATCTCTAATTGACTCATCTATATGGGTCAATCAACTGATCAGAAAATAATTTTTTTTTTTTTTTTTTTTTTAGTAGAGATGGTATTTCATCATGTTGCCCAGGCTGGTCTTGAACTCGTAGGCTCAAGCAATCTGCCTGTCTCTGCCTCCCAAAGTGCTGAGATTACAGGCGTGAGCCACCATGGCTGGCCTAAACTAATTTTTAGATAGTTTCTGGTCACTCAAATTTAAGAATGTCAGCAATGTCAATTTTAAATGCTTATAGGTATTTCCTTATCTATAACATGAAAATGATTATTCTGCATTTTATCCAATAGTCCAAATTAAAGAAAATATTTTTCTCAATTTAAAATAATTTCTTTTTCTTTTGTTTATGCAAGTGCATACATGCTTCACTGAAAGCAAAACCATTATAATTACATTAAAGTTTATAAAATAAGATATTTTAACCTCATATCTAATAAGTATGTACAAAGGTAACTATCACTCCTTAAATTCACATGAAAACTACTGTAACTGATCATGTATTTTGGAATTAGACTTGATAATAAAAGATTATCATGTATCACATATCTCACACCAGGGGAACATTTAGCTACATAATTTTCCCACTTTAATATCTTTTAAAGGTAATAGTAATTTTTGGCACATTTTATTTTAAAATATTATTTAAACAAAAGTTACATTCCTTTCCACAATGAGGCTAAATGTCACCTAGGAAAGAACTTTATTCCCTTATATTCCTGAAAAGGAATCAGAATTAACATTTTTATGTTGAATAAATTTTAAAATTTAGGAAACATTCTATTTAATTTGTTTCATAAAGCCATTACTCTTTACATTGCCATTTCCAAAAAGCCACAATTTCCCATGTTGGATGTGATTAAAGTTAGGCACACCTTTACTGCATTAGCAGCCTTTGACAATGACTTCCTCAAACTGACACCACCTTAATTAGATGCAGGGACAGGGATCAGATGGTATGATATCAAATTCACTTTCTGTCCTACAAGTTAAAAACTGTACCCATTCTGTAAATTGAAAATAGAGGTTTTCCCTTGGCCACTGTCAATTTTTCCTGACTGGTCAAAACTGCCCATTCTTCTTGGAATGGTATGGAAGCTTCAGCAAAAGACGTAAAAGTCAGAATCTTTGCTGGTTCCTTGAATGCTCATTTGATAGTAAATCAATTTCAGCTGAGACATAAGCGCTGTCCGTACATCATACAAACATCTTTACAGCCGAGAGAAAAGAAGGTTGAAGAGCAAAGCAGATTTTTTTTTTCCTTTTCTCTATCTTGTTCTGAACAACACACTGTGATAAAGGGGACTAGAGTGGAAGATTCCCTATTTAAACACATGAAGCTCTGGATCCTAGCCTTTTTTAGTTATAAACCCTTTGAGAATGTGATAAAAGCTATGGATCATCTCCTAGGAAAATCGAACAAAATGTGTACATTCACGTTACACAGTTCCAGAATATATGGACCCCCCAAAGACCATGGATTGCCCTAGGGGATCCTTAGATTCTTGTTTAGAACTGTTGATTTTGAACACAACATACAGTGTCAAGGTTTACATCAGTGATCCACCATAACTCAGACATAGCCCAGGTAGCCTGTTTCTAACACAACTGTCATAATTCTGAAATCCAAAATTGCACTGTGTTTGACAGGAGTTAGTTTATTTTCCACAAAATCCAAATTTACCGTATTACTGTTTTTTAAAAAGCAGTTTAGAGCAAACTAGTCGCTAAACTCGGGTGAATGGGACAGAAAGTACAGATTTAATAAAGTCGTACCTCTAATGTTCAGAATTTGGTTGTCTATTTGTTCAAAGCTATAATTCACTCCTATTTCTGCTGTTAAATTTATTTACCTATTTCTAGAAAAGGAAAATAATTAAACCATAGATATTCCTGAAATGCTGTACCTGTATCAACTATGAATCTGATCAGCTAAGTCTCCGGAAAAAGAGAATCAAAAGGATAAAGGTTTAACACTTTTCTGTTTCTTTAGAGAAAGTTTTCAAAGCCAGAGGTGGTGTTGTAGTTGACTTTATCTCTAGCTGAGATGCTTTAGAGAATTCTGAGTTTTATCATGCCATGCCTTTCTTTTTATCCAAAGGACAAAAGCCGGACTAAGAATATTTTTATACTATATTCGAAGGTAAACATTAGTTAAGATGTTATCTCTTATATATTGTTGATTTTTTTGTTGGTTTGCCTTACAGAAATGCAAATATCAAGATTTCTTCTATAGTGTCCATCCTTAGAGGTAACATTAAGATTGTTTTTAGCCAAGGCTCTAGGAAAATGAAAATCCTTCTCCTTATAACAGTGGTTCTCCATTTTGACTGTACATTAGAAATACCCAAGGAACCTTAAAAAACCCTAAATATCCAGATTGTACCCAAACCAATTAAATCAGGCTCTGGGAGTGGAGCGCAGGCATCAGTATTTTCTAAAGCTCCCCAGGCAGTTCTAACACGCAGAAGGTTGATCACCACCGGTTGCTCCAGAAGTACTGGCTCAGAGGTCTATGCCTAACCACTGGGAACTATTACTCCACTTGACCTTGACCTCAAACTCAAATGTAGAGCTCTTCTGAGCTGGGTAGAAGCACATTTTTTTTGCTTGGATAAGAGGTCTCTCCTGGAACCCAGGACTAAAGCAGGGCAAGTACACACACATGTGCATATATGCACAAACATCCCTCATCTGAGCAGGAGAGCCAGATTCTGCCCCAGGGTCCAAGCTCTCTTTCTCAAACATGATAGATAACCATCTGCACCAGAATCGTATCGGTTCCTTATCTAAAAATACAACTTCCTAGGCTGCACCTTAGACCTTGCAACCAAATTTCAGGAGAGGGTCTGGATTATGTACCACTTCACCAGGTGTTTCTGATCACACTTCAGCTTGAGATCTTCTGGGTTAAAGCTACCTAACACATCCTTTACTGGGCAGCAGAGCCCTGGCTTCTACAGAGAGAGCACAGAAAGGAATAAGGGAGTGTGTGAAAGGTTACCTCTCCACCCCTCCTGGAAGCTAGAGAGAAGAAGGGGCAAAAAGATCTGTTGCATTTACCTCTCAAATGAGCAGCACCCACTCTTTGATCACTTTGGCCCCAACATTTGGTATTACTTTTAATCCCTTTCCTAGAAATCATAAAAATACCTATCAGCTCATGGTTAAAGTCATGTTTTAATATCTAACTAAGTCCCAGTAACACTTTCCTCCTTGGAGCAAAGTAGGTGGTGAAAAAGGCAAGCAGAAGCTTCTTTTGAGAGCTATTGATTCTCTAGTATTGTTGCTTCCCAAGCAAAAGTCCCAGATTGCCACCTATTTATAGGCACTTCCCAATTCTAGCCACAACTGGGCTCCACATGTCCATTTGTAAGTCAGTTCAACTGTGAGGATAATACATTTTTCTGTAGGATCAAGGTCATAAATGGTGATAAGTTTCCCAGACCAGCCTATACAGGCGATAGAGTGCCTAAAACATTGACTGTGGGACATAATGCAGCTCTGGGTTGTGAGTGGGCAGAGGAAGGCAGCACAAGGAGCAGCTGTGAGTTTAGGGCATCATATGGAAACACCTCCCTGGAGCATGTTTCTCAGTTTCAGACTGGTTCTCTAGACACTCCCTTTATTTTTTCTTTGTCCCCTCACAGATTAACTTGCCAACGCCCCACCTGCTCCCATGACCTATTGCCTTTTCTGATCATGGCTTCTTCTACTTTTGACTTGCTAAGGAGAGATGATTTTTTTTTTTTTTTCCTGTGTTTCCTACAAAACTTTGGAAGAGTCTGAGTTAGTACCACTAGAAACAGGAACATTCAGGTGACCTGAAAAGGGCAGCCACTAAGCCTCTTCTCAGAGCCTATTTTCACTAGGGCCTGCGGGGAAAGACATGAGCACACAAGGCAAAACTGTGTGGGACAGGCCAGTCATGGAGCCTGACCCAGTCACCCAGACCTCTGAGGTTCTTGCTTGTCTGTTGTTGGCTTCATGTGATATTGCTCTGTCCTGATCACAGCTAGCTACCCCATAGGCCAGCCAGTGATTCTGGGTCATTTGGCTCAAAACCACAAACTGGATCAATCAGTCTGTCCTCTCAGGATGTGAACTTAAAAGCACAGAAGGAACTGGCCAGTTAGAGTTCAGAGCTGAAGTGGGAAGAGTCTGTCCATGAGAGCTGTGATCTCTGCAGGTGGAAGGGAAGAAGAAGCAGGAACCATGAGTCAGCAAAGGAAGCTGATCAATAGAAGGGGAAGAAGCTGCTTGGTGTTGAGAGCAGATGCAAAGAGAAGCAGAGACAGGAGACGATGAGGCCCAGGAGGGCATGATGATAAGGAGGAATTGCTGGCCCACGTGCCCTGCAATAACCTTTCCTTGGTTGCAAAGATCACATACCTGGCAACCAAAGAAATCTCACTGTATTAGCCCATTTTCACGCTGCTGATAAAGACATACCTGAAACTGGGCAATTTACAAAAGAAAGAGGTTTAATGAACTTATAGTTCCTCATGGCTGGGGAGGCCTCACAATCATGGTGGAAGGCAAGGAGGAGCAAGTCACATCATTACATAGATGACAGCAGGAAAAGAGAGAGAGCTTGTGCCGAGAAACTTCCATTTTTTTTTTTTTTTTTTTCACGCCATTCTTCTGCCTCAGCCTCCCAAGTAGCTGGGACTACAGGCGCCCACCACCACACCTGGCTATTTAAACTATCAGCTCTTGTGAGACTTATTCACCATCACAAGAACAGCAGGGGAAAGACCTGCCCCCATGATTCAATTATCTCCCACAGGGTCCCTCCCATAACATGTGGGAATTATGGGAGCTACAAGATGGGAATTGGGTGGGGACACAGAGCCAAACCGTATCACCCACCTTACTCATTTCAGAACAAAGCCACATTTTATTATTCCACTCTTTTCAACCTAAGAAAAGACCAAAAACAGTGACACGAGGAGGACCTTCTTCAAGCGATAGAAATGCTGTGGAGAAAACTAGATTTAGGACTGGTGCAGGGTTAACTTTCTCCTCACCCACTGCCCCCTCACTCTAGTGTTAGGTCTCACGCTGGTCAGGAGTTCTCCTCAACTCTGAAATAAACACATGTATTATGTGCTAACCATATGGTCCTTGCTCCATACGTAGACGTTCCTGTTTTCTCACTTTCCACAGGAGGTCTGACTACAGGGGGAAAATATAACTCTATTTTTACAGAGATAGAATTTATAGCCTAACTATTTGTTGTCTTCTTCAAAAATTAATCACCTTGGGAAATAAATAACATGTTCTGACCACACTCAAGAGTGCTGTCTTTGCCAAAGACATTCCTGTCACTAACTCCTCCTTGAGAATGTCCCACTGAGTCTGCGTGAGCAAAGGAAGAAAAGCAGTCTCTTCTAGGCTAAAAGACCTCAGCATCCTGAATGGAGTAGTTAATTTCAGCATCTCGACTTTTAGGCCCAGCACTTAGCAGGTGATCAGTGTTGAATATAAATCTGTCATAAATATCTTGATGCCTTCCTTCTTCTCTTCTTGAGGAAGAACTTTACCTGGCTCTATTCTGCTGGTTTAGTCAGGACTCACTTGGTTGCAAGATTGAAGCCCAAATCAACCTGCTAGGCAAATAGTGAGGTTACTGGCTCATGATACAAAATAGTCCCAGTAGAGTTTCTGCTCCAAGTATATCTGGATCAAGGCACAGAAATCAAGACTTAGTCTCATTATGTGGATATACACACATGTGCACATCCATGGGTCTCATCGCTCATGTCTTAAATCTGTTTCCTTTTATGTTGGCTCCATTTTTAAGCAGGCTCTGTCTTTGTAGCAGCAAGTGGAAGCCAGTAGCTTCATGCTTATATCATAGCAGAATGAGAAATTCTCCTCCCTACAGTTAAAATCCAAGTACCAGAACTGAATGCCATCATGCCGTTTCAGTCATGTGTCCATCCCTGAATCAATGACTGTAGCCAGGCTCGTCACATATCTGTGTCCTGGGACTAGCGGTCAGGTCAGCCTACCTGAACAACTTAGACCTGGTTGAGGAGTAGTCACTCAAGAAATATGGGTTCAATTGCCAGGGGAAAATGTGGCCATTTCCCAAGAGATATTAAAAGCTGTTTTCTCCTCGAGAGCCTTCAAAGACAGAATGAACGACAGAAGAAACACAGCCTCTCCGACCACAAGTTGGGACAGAGTCTTCTGGGTAGACAAAAACAACAGATGTATACTATGAATACATTGTACCATTTCCAACAATCTAATCCATCCTCAAAGGACACACTTTGTCACCACTAACAGTGTTCAAAAGGACTTTCTGTCCAAAGGGAATCCAAAAATGCTTCCAGACAAATCACACACTGGAATAAGCATACGGGTTCCCTGAGGACCCTCCTGAAGGGGACGGCACTCATTTGTTTGTAAGCGTTCTGTTGTGCAGAGAAACCTAATCACTTGCTTTACTCTGCAGTCACACTTCATATATCTTCAGTGCTGATGAACTGTTGTTATGCAAGTGAGTCAGGAAATTTCCTCTGGTCTGTTTCTAGTGGGCCCTGGCTTTCATTATCAGTGGCTGCTAATACCTTAATAGGAAAGAAAACAGTTGATCCCAACAAGTAAATAAAGTTGTAGTGAAACTGGACAGTTCAACAGCCTGGATGGTTTGTTTATCTCCTCTTGCTACTAAGCAAGTTGCAAACCTTAACTATGACTCTACTGTGACCCATGAGACCCGACTCAGGCAGTCATAAAATGATTTGGGGAACGATTTATTCTGAGGCAATCCACTGTGTATCTCTCAGATATTTCCATATTTTCCTGTAGTTATTTTATAGATGATGTCTAAGAGTTAATAGGCAGTACTTGGCACAATCATGTTTTCACATGGAAATTTTGAAAGCACAAGTGACCCTATGAGGTTCCAGATTGCCAGGTAAGTTAAAAAGTCGTCCTGACACTATAATTAACTGAAACTAAAAAGGAGGAGATGCTTTACCTTTTCAGTTAATCTTTTCTCTCAGATGACCTGAGATTTTTATTCGTTTGCTCATTTATTTATTGTGGCTATTTGGATTAAAACAATTTTTTTTTTCTTTTGGTCACAAAGCCACCAAAGCAAACAAATGAAAAAACAGGGGAAGGAATTTTAATTCTCTTAAAAGCCAAAACAAAAAAGCTTCTGATGCCTCACATACATGTATTTGTTAAAGAGTAGGTTTAGTAAAATAGAGAATTTAAATTAAGACAACTTTCCTTCATCCTGCCTTTCATCTAGAACATTCTTATTGGCAACATGTTTTCCAACCTTTTTCTTTTTTTTCACAGACACCCAAGGAGAGTGTCGGCTTGTCCTGTTCACCAATTGTCTATGAAAAGCCAAGGGGGCTTTGCTCTCACTCCACTGAAAAGAGGCTTCGACAGGCTGCATCTCACCACATGGGCAGCTTTGTCCCAGGCATTGCAGGTGTCACACACATTGATGGTACGTTTCACAGGATCTAAAATAAATGGCCTAAAAAGCAAGAAAATTAAAAACCAAAACTGTCAATTTCTAAAATCTATTTTTCTCTCTCTCTGTCTACATATGTGTGTGTGTGTATATAAAATATATAATATATGTTATATATTTTAGTTTTGGCTGCATCCCCACCCAAAATCTCATCATGAATTGTAATAATCCCCACATATCAAGGGCGGGACCAGGTGTAGATAATTAAATCATGGGTGCACCTTCCCCCATACCATTCTCCTGATAGTGAGTGAGTTCTCATGAGATCTGACGGTTTTATAAGGTGCTTCCCGCTTTGCTCAGCTCTCACTTCTCCTTCCTGCCTCCATGTGAAGGACATGTTTGCTTCCCCTTCCTCCATGATTGCAAGTTTCCTGAGGCCTCCTCAGCCCTGCGGAACTGTGAGGCAATTAAACCTCTTTCTTTATAAATTACCCAGTCTTGGGTAGTTCTTTATAGCAGTGAGAATGGACTAATACAATATATATATGTATGTGTATGTATGTATGTATGTAGTTACACCATTAGAAGAGCACACCAGGGTTCAAAGAAGGAACTTAGTTAAGGAAAGGAGTCTCTGGGAAGAAGAGAGGAAGTCCATGGAGGGCTAATCATAACTGTCATGAAATAGAAGCTCCTGAGTCTGCCCCTCTAACTCTCCTCATTTTTCCTTTTAACCTGAGCCATTTATTCCCTAGATTCAACCTTCAATTTCCTTCTCATGTTGTTGTCTATTTACACATTCTATTCATTCTATTCAAATTACTCTTAATTCACATTTGAGAATTAAAGCTTTGGGGAAGTAATCAAAGGAAATTGACTTTGTGGTAATTAAGGTCTCCTCATTTACATGTACTCCCAATAAAGCTGTGCTTTGTTGCAGTCTCTTTCTTGGTAGCAGAGATGTATCTTATATCCAAAGAACACAAAAAAGATAGATGGTTACCTTGTGTTTCTGGCTAACCTTTACAAAAATGAGAAATTTGGAATGATAGTGTCTGTGCCAGTGTTGATTTCTGCATATGGAACCGAAAGTATGAGGACTGCTCTCATTCCCGGTCCTGGGCTGAAGAACAGTGGCTGTGATTCCAGTCCCCAGGTATAATTGTGAGGAGCTCCCTCATGTAACAGGAGGGGATTCTCCAGAACATAGGCACAGAATAAAGGGTTACTACCTGGTTCAATTAACACAGGGAAAAATTCAAGCTCAACAGGCATTCTACAGAAGAAATTCCAGTTTTCAATCCCAGTACTTGCCGAACCGTGGTAAGATTTTTGCCAATCAGATAGGAAAACTATAATTAGAATATCCATCATTGCACGCCTGTAATCCGAGCACTCTGGGAGGCCAACTAGGGCAGATCATGAAGTCAGGAGATCGAGACCATCCTGGCTAACACGGTGAAACCCCGACTCTACTAAAAATACAAAAAATTAGACGGGTATGGTGGTGGGCGCCTGTAGTCCCAGCTACTCTGAAGGCTGAGGCAGGAGAATGGTGTGAACCCAGGAGGCGGAGCTTGCAGTGAACTGAGATCGCACCACTGCACTCCAGCCTGGGTGACAGGGAGAGACTCTGTATTCTCAGAAAAAAAAAAAAAAAAAAAAAAAAAAGAAAGAAAAAAAGAATATCCATCATTGGTGAGTCTGTGAGGAAATGGATCCTCCAACACTGTTCTTGAGAGTGTCTTTTTTGAGTCTTTTTTGGCGTCAACTCTACTAAAATTGGATGTGTTCTGTCCTTTTCGCCCAGCATTTTTCACCTCTATGAATTCATCCTGGAAAACCATTGCTGTAAGTGCTCAAAATATGTCAAAAGAATGTTTTTATTTAATTGTTCATATTAATAAGCATTGGAATATTCCTCATAAGGAAACTAGTCTCAGGATGCATCTTTTCCTGTGCTGTCCAATACGGTAGTTGCTAACCATGTGAAATGCGGCTAGCCTGAATTGAGTACACATTGAATTTTGAAGATATGAAACAAAAGGTAAAAATATTTCATTAATTTTTATATTGATTGAATGTAGCAGTAATAACATTCTAGGTATACTGGCCTAAATATACTACTAAAATTAATTTCACCTTTTAAACCTTTTAATGTAGCTGTTAGAATATATAAAATTGCATATGTGATTGTATTTGAACCTTGCACTATATTTCTCTTAGATAGCACTGATCTGTACTATGCAGTCACTAAAGAAACTAGATCTCTCTATATAGACAAAAATATCCACTATAGATTAATTGAAAAACAATTTTAAAAGAAATACATGAAGTGGGGGGCAGAGCAAGATGGCTGAATAGGAACAGCTCCAGTCTCCAATTCCCGGCGTGAGCAACACAGAAGACCAGTGATTTCTGCAGTTTCAACTGAGGTACTGGGGTCATCTCACTGGGGAGTGCCGGACATTCGGTGCTGGTCAGCTGCTGCAGCCCGACCAGCAAGAGCTGAAGCAGGGCGAGGCATTGTCTCACCTGGGAAGCACAAGGGGGAAGGGAATCACTTTTCCTAGCCAGGCGAACTGAGACACACAACACCTGGAAAATCGGGTAATTCCCACCCCAATACTGCGCTTTAAGCAAACGGGCACACCAGGAGATTATACCCACACCTGGCCGGGAGGGTCCCACGGCCACGGAGCCTCCCTCATTGCTAGCACAGCAGTCTGCGATCTAACCACAAGGCAGCAGCGAGGCTGGGGGAGGGGCGCCCGCCATTGCTGAGGCTTAAGTAGCTAAACAAAGCCACTGGGAAGCTCCAACTGGGTGAAGCTCACAGCAGCTCAAGGAAACCTGCCTGTCTCTGTAGACTCCACCTCTGGGGACAGGGAACAGCTAAAAAACAACAGGGGAAGCAGCAGAGGCCTGTGCAGACCCGAACGACTCTGTCTGACAGCTTTGAAGAGAGCAGTGGATCTCCCAACACGGAGGTTGAGATCTGAGAACAGACAGACTGCCTGCTCAAGTGGGTCTCTGACCCCTGAGTAGCCTAACTGGGAGACATCCCCCACTAGGGGCAGTCTGACACCCCACACCTCACAGGGTGGAGTACACCCCTGAGAGGAAGCTTCCAAAGTAAGAATCAGACAGGTACACTCGCTGTTCAGCAATATTCTATCTTCTGCAACCTCTGCTGCTGATACCCAGGCAAACAGGGTCTGGAGTGGACCTCAAGCAGTCTCCAACAGACCTACAGCTGAGGGTTCTGACTATTAGAAGGAAAACTATCAAACAGGAAGAACACCTATACCAAAACCCCATCAGTACATCATCATCATCAAAGACCAGAGACAGATAAAACCACAAAGATGGGGAAGAAGCAGGGCAGAAAAGCTGGAAATTCAAAACATAAGAGCGCATCTCCCCCTGCAAAGGAGCGCAGCCCATCGCCAGCAATGGATCAAAGCTGGTCAGAGAATGACTTTGACAAGATGAGAGAAGAAGGCTTCAGTCCATCAAACTTCTCAGAGCTAAAGGAGGAATTAAGTACCCAGCGCAAAGAAACTAAAAACCTTGAAAAAAGAGTGGAAGAAATGATAGCTAGAATAATTAATGCAGAGAAGGTCATAAATGAAATGACAGAGATGAAAACCATGACACGAGAAATACGTGACAAATCCACAAGCTTCAGTAACCGACTAAATCAACTGGAAGAAAGAGTATCAGCGATTGAGGATCAAATGAATGAAATGAAGCGAGAAGAGAAACCAAAAGAAAAAAGAAGAAAAAGAAATGTACAAAGCCTGCAAGAAGTATAGGATTATGTAAAAAGACCAAATCTACGTCTGATTGGGGTGCCTGAAAGTGAGGGGGAAAATGGAACCAAGTTGGAAAACACTCTTCAGGAGATCATCCAGGAGAATTTCCCCAACCTAGTAGAGCCGGCCAACATTCAAATTCAGGAAATACAGAGAACACCATAAAGATACTCCTCGAGAAGAGCAACTCCAAGACACATAATTGCCAGATTCACCAAAGTTGAAATGAAGGAAAAAATCTTAAGGGCAGCCAGAGAGAAAGGTTGGGTTACTCACAAAGGGAAGCCCATGAGACTAACAGCAGACCTCTCGGCAGAAACTCTCCAAGCCAGAAGAGAGTGGGGGCCAATATTCAACATTCTTAAAGAAAAGAATTTTAAACCCAGAATTTCATATCCAGCCAAACTAAGTTTCATCAGTGAAGGAGAAATAAAATCCTTTACAGATAAGCAAATGCTTAGAGATTTTGTCACCACCAGGCCTGCCTTACAAGAGACCCTGAAGGAAGCCCTAAACATGGAAAGGAACAACCGGTACCAGCCATTGCAAAAACATGCCAAAATGTAAAGACCATCGAGGCTAGGAAGAAACTGCATCAACTAACGAGCAAAATAACTAGTTAATATCATAATGGCAGGATCAAGTTCACACATAACAATATTAACCTTAAATGTTAATGGACTAAATGCTCCAATTAAAAGACACAGACTGGCAAACTGGATAAAGAGTCAAGACCCATCAGTCTGCTGTATTCAGGAGACCCATCTCACATGCAGAGACATACATAGGCTCAAAATAAAGGGATGGAGGAAGATCTACCAAGCAAATGGAGAACAAAAAAAAAGCAGGGGTTGCAATCCTAGTCTCTGATAAAATAGACTTTAAACCATCAAAGATCAAAAGAGACAAAGAAGGCCATTACATAATGGTAAAGGGATCAATTCAACAGGAAGAGCTAACTATCCTAAATATATATGCACCCAATACAGGAGCACCCAAATTCATAAAGCAAGTCCTTAGAGACTTACAAAGAGACTTAGACTCCCATACAATAATAATGGGAGACTTCAACACTCCGCTGTCAACATTAGACAGATCAACGAGACAGAAAGTTAACAAGGATATCCAGGAATTGAACTCATCTCTGCACCAAGCGGACCTAATAGACATCTATAGAACTCTCCACCCCAAATCAACAGAATATACATTCTTCTCAGCACCACATCGCACTTATTCCAAAATTGACCACATAATTGGAAGTAAAGCACTCCTCAGCAAATGTAAAAGAACAGAAATTATAACCAACTGTCTCTCAGACCACAGTGCAATCAAACTAGAACTCAGGACTAAGAAACTCAATCAAAACCACTCAACTACATGGAAACTGAACAACCTGCTCCTGAATCACTACTGGGTACATAATGAAATGAAGGCAGAAATAAAGATGTTCTTTGAAACCAATGAGAACAAAGATACAACATACCAGAATCTCTGGGACACATTTAAAGCAGTGTGTAGAGGGAAATTTATAGCACTAAATGCCCACAAGAGAAAGCTGGAAAGATCTAAAATGGACACTCTAACATCACAATTAAAAGAACTGGAGAAGCCAGAGCAAACACATTCAAAAGCTAGCAGAAGGCAAGAAGTAACTAAGATCAGAGCAGAACTGAAGGAGATAGAGACACAAAAAACCCTCCAAAAAATCAATGAATCCAGGAGTTGGTTTTCTGAAAAGATCAACAAAATTGACAGACCACTAGCAAGATTAATAAAGAAGAAAAGAGAGAAGAATCAAATAGACGCAATAAAAAATGATAAAGGGGATATCACCACGGACCCCACAGAAATACAAACTACCATCAGAGAATACTATAAACACCTCTACGCAAATCAACTAGAAAATCTGGAAGAAATGGATAATTTCCTGGACACTTACCCTCTTCCAAGACTAAACCAGGAAGAAGTTGAATCCCTGAATAGACCAATAGCTGGCTCTGAAATTGAGGCAATAAGTAAGAGCCTACCAACCAAAAAAAGTCCAGGACCAGATGGATTCACAGCTGAATTCTACCAGAGGTACAAAGAGGAGCTGGTACCATTCCTTCTGAAACTATTCCAATCAATTGAAAAAGAGAGAATCCTCCCTAACTCATTTTATGAGGCCAACATCATCCTGATACCAAAGCCTGGCAGAGATACAACAAAAAAAGAGAATTTTAGACCAATATCCCTGATGAACATTGATGCAAAAATCCTCAATCAAATACTGGCAAACCGGATTCAGCAGCACATCAAAAAGCTTATCCACCATGATCAAGTGGGCTTCATCCCTGGGATGCAAGGCTGGTTCAACATTCGCAAATCAATAAACATAATCCAGCATATAAACAGAACGAAAGACAAGAATCACATGATTATCTCAATAGATGCAGAAAAGGCTTTTGACAAAATTCAACAGCCCTTCATGCTAAAAATGCTCAATAAATTCGGTATTGATGGAATGTACCTCAAAATAATAAGAGCTATTTATGACAAACCCACAGCCAATATCATACTGAACGGTCAAAACTGGAAAAATTCCCTTTGAAAACTGGCACAATACAGGGATGCCCTCTCTCACCACTCCTATTCAACATAGTGTTGGAATTTCTGGCTAAGACAATCAGGCAAGAGAAAGAAATGAAGGGTATCCAGTTAGGAAAAGAAGAAGTCAAATTGTCCCTGTTTACAGATGACATGATTGTATATTTAGAAAACCCCATTGTCTCAGCCCAAAATCTCCTTAAGCTGATAAGCAACTTCAGCAAAGTCTCAGGTTACAAAATTAATGTGCAAAAACCACAAGCATTCTTATACACCAGTAACAGACAAACAGAGAGCCAAATCATGAATGAACTTCCATTCACAATTGCTTCAAAGAGAATAAAATACCTAGGAATGCAACTTACAAGGGATGTAAAGGACCTCTTCAAGGAGAACTACAAACCACTGCTCAGTGAAATAAAAGAGGACACAAACAAATGGAAGAACATACCATGCTCATGGATAGGAAGAATCAATTTCGTGAAAATGGCCATACTCCCCAAGGTTATTTCTAAATTCAATGCCATCCCCATCAAGCTACCAATGAGTTTCTTCACAGAATTGGAAAAAATGGCTTTAAAGTTCATATGGAACCAAAAAAGAGCCCACATTGCCAAGACAATCCTAAGTCAGAAGAACAAAGCTGGAGGCGTCACGCTACCTGACTTCAAACTATACTACAAGGCTACAGTAACCAAAACAGCATGGTACTGGTACCAAAACAGAGATATAGACCAATGGAACAGAACAGAGTCCTCAGAAATAATACCACACATCTACAGCCATCTGATCTTTGACAAACCTGAGAGAAACAAGAAACGGGGAAAGGATTCCCTATTTAATAAATGGTGTTGTGAAAATTGGCTAGCCATAAGTAGAAAGCTGAAACTGGATCCTTCCCTTCCTCCTTATACGAAAATTAATTCAAGATGGATTAGAGACTTAAATGTTAGACCTAATACCATAAAAACCCTAGAAGAAAACCTAGGTAGTACCATTCAGGACATAGGCATGGGCAAGGACTTCATGTCTAAAACACCAAAAGCAACGGCAGCAAAACCAAAAATTGACAAATGGGATATGATTAAACTAAAGAGCTTCTGCACAGCAAAAGAAACTACCATCAGAGTGAACAGGCAACCTACAGAATGGGAGAAAAATTTTGCAATCTACTCATCTGACAAAAGGCTGATACCCAGAATCTACAAAGAACTCAAACAAATTTACAAGAAAAAACAACCCCATCAAAAAATGGGCAAAGGATGTGAACAGACATTTCTCAAAAGAAGACATTCATACAGCCAACAGACACATGAAAAAAAGCTCTTCATCACTCGCCATCAGAGAAATGCAAATCAAAACCACAATGAGATACCATCTCACACCAGTTAGAATGGCAATCATTAAAAAGTCAGGAAACAACAGGTGCTGGAGAGGATGTGGAGAAATAGGAACACTTTTACACTGTTGGTGGGATTGTAAACTAGTTCAACCATTATGGAAAACAGTATGGTGATTCCTCAAGGATCTGGAACTAGATGTACCATATGACCCAGCCATCCCACTACTGGGTATATATCCAAATGATTATAAATCATGCTGCTATAAAGACACATGCACATGTATGTTTATTGCGGCACTATTCACAATAGCAAAGACTTGGAATCAACCCAAATGTCCATCTGTGACAGACTGGATTAAGAAAATGTGGCACATATACACCATGGAATATTATGCAGCCATAAAAAAGGATGAGTTTGCGTCCTTTGTAGGGACATGGATGCAGCTGGAAACCATCATTCTTAGCAAACTATCACAAGAACAGAAAACCAAACACCGCATGTTCTCACTCATAGGTGGGAACTGAACAATGAGATCACTTGGACTCGGGAAGGTGAACATCACACATCGGGGCCTATCATGGGGAGGGGGGAGGAGGGAGGGATTGCATTGGGAGTTATACCTGATATAAATGACAAATTGATGGGTGCTGACGAGTTGATGGGTGCAGTACACCAACATGGCACAAGTATACATATGTAACAAACCTGCACGTTATGCACATGTACCCTAGAACTTAAAGTATAATTAAAAAAAAAAAAAAAAAGAAAGAAATACATGAAGTACAAATCCAGGTTTCTTTGTTTTATTTGTTTAAATTAGGCATATAAAAAATAAATTTGTAGGAATATGCTCCAAACATTATTGAGAAGATGGGGATTGGGAATTCATGAAGGAAGCTTTTTCTACACTAAGTAGAATATTTTTTTAAGAGGGAAAGATAGAGATACATTTGCAGAAATTTCTCTCTACTCATAACAATTCATAGTCCCTATTCTTTCAATGTTGCACTTTTCCTTGAAGTCTCTATGTTGCAGAGTGGGTTGTTTCTCAGAGATGTTTGCTTAATACAAATAACCTTCCCCTCTGTATCCCAGAAGGGAAATAAGGACTAGTCCCCAGAGAACAAGCAGTCAGCCTTCAGAGAAGGATCCCCGGTAACTTGTAAGGGGTGACAGAGTCATTCTATCAGGAGTCAGCAACTCTCCCTGCCCATCGAGTCAGCAGTAATCAGGTATAATCAGGTGAAGAGGAGAGGTAGTAACCAGCTGGTCAATCTAGGGCCATAGGAAAGTGTGAAAATGAGAGAGATTTCCCACCAGAGGATCCACAGAAAGGTTGTATCAGTCAAAAGCAGTCTTGTGCTTCTCTTTTGAGATGAGGGTACCCGGAATGGGTTTTCAGTTTTCACATAAAAATTGGATTGATACCAAGCATTTTTGTAGTTTATGTACACCAGGAAAAAAAATTAAATTAAAGCTGCCGATTAAAAACAAACTCAAGGAGAAACAAAAATAGTGAAAGCCAACATATAGTTTCAGGATTTCCTGTTGGTTGATTTCGAATATACATTTTACTGACTTGGCATTCACTGGCCACAGAAATCACTTTTGATGATATTGTAAGGCTAGAAAAGATTTTTCTCAACCCTCTTAGCATCCCTAGCTGGTTCTGAAAAAACAAAGTCAAACTAACAAAGATAGATCAACAGGAGAAAAACACACAAATGTATTTAATATAAATAAATTATTTATTTATTTACCTTAATTACCACAAAGTCAATTTTCTTTGATTACTTCTCCAAAGCTCTAATTCTGAAAGTGAATAAAGTGTAATTTGACACAAGAGCCTTCACATGGAAATGAAGATCCAAAGAAAAAGTTGAACTTGAGTGTTTTTCATAGTAGGCTTAATAAACATTAAACTATTTTACCTCACATTTAATAGCATGTTTACATATATATCGACTTAGCTCTGACTTGTGTCCATATTCGTATTCCATTTTAATCATTTAACATTATTTCTTGCACACATCTTCCTACGTGTTACCATGTCTTGCATAGTATTTCATCAGTGAGTTTATTTGCTCTTCAGGGAAATTTTTGTTTTTCCCAGTTTTCATTATCTTTAATATTAGGTTGGTGCAAAAGTAATTGCAGTTTTGGCCATTATTTTTATGAACTTTTCTGAACCTACTTTTTTCAAAAAAATTATTTTTAATTTTCATGGGTACATAGTAGGTGTATGCATATGGGGTATATGGGATATTTTGATACAAGCATACAATGTATAATAATCACATCAGGGTAAATGGGGCATCCATGATCTCAAGGCTGAACCTACTTTTTTAGAAAATTATTTTTTTAATCTGATTTGTTTTCTCCAATGATAGCTCTTCTGAGTAGTTCCAAACTCTCTTTTTAAATCTTTGAGTTCTTTTTTTTTTATGATATAGTTGTATGTCATGAAATAAAACGTTGCCCAGACTAGAGTGAAGTGGCACAGGTGTGACAGCCTTGAACTCCTGACCTCAAGCAATCCTCCCATCTCAGCCACCCAAATAGCTGGGACTACATGTGGGCATCACTGCACCTTGCTCTATGACATACTTTTAATATAAATGACCTCAATTTCTTGTTTGACACCAAATAAGCAAACATTTTCTGGAGTGAAATTAACTTGACAAATTGTGTGAATATTTAAAAATTCTTAACACACAATAAAACTGAATGCATATTACCAGATAATTCTTCAAAAGTAGAAAACCGATTAGAGGACTGTAACATATGTGGCCCAGTTTCCCTACAATGTCACCTTTCCTAAATCTTAGAATTATTGTTATTGTTATTTTTAACAGGTAAGTTTCTTTTTGAAGATCTGTAAATGTTCTCCACCACAAAAAACATTTTAAGAAGTGTTTCAAAACCACACCTGTCATCTGATCAAAGATCTACGTAGGCAAGAAGCTTTATTTCTTTGTCCTTCTGTTTTTCTATTTTCACTAGTAAGTTTTTACTCAAACAAATGAGGAAGATACACAGAATATTTAGAGATGCTTAGAGATAGGAGCCAATTATATAGAAGTAATGTGTGTTTTTACAAAGTGACTAATGTTAACATCAATGTTAAGCACAAAAATATACAAAAAGTAAACAGTGTGTCATTCAGATTAACAAATAAAGATTATAAGCAACTTTTTTTTTTAATATTTTAAATTTTTAATTTTTTTTTTTTTTATACTTTAAGTTCTAGGGTACATGTGCATAACGTGCAGGTTTGTTACATATGTATACTTATGCCATGTTGGTGTGTTGCACCCATCAACTCGTCAGCACCCATCAATTCCTCATTTATATCATGTATAACTCCCCAATGCAATCCCTCCCTCCTCTCCCCTCCCCCCTCCCCATGATAGGCCCCAGTGTGTGATGTTCCCCTTCCTGAGTCCAAGTGATCTCATTGTTCAGTTCCCACCTATGAGTGAGAACATGCGGTGTTTGGTTTTCTCTTCTTGTGATAGTTTGCTAAGAATGATGGTTTCCAGCTGCATCCATGTCCCTACAAAGGACGCAAACTCATCCTTTTTTATGGTTGCGTAGTATTCCATGGTGTATATGTGCCACATTTTCTTAATCCAGTCTGTCACAGATGGACATTTGGGTTGATTCCAAGTCTTTGCTATTGTGAATAGTGCCGCAATAAACGTATGAGTGCATGTGTCTTTGTAGTAGAATAATTTATAATCCTTAGGGTAAATACCCAGTAGTGGGATGGCTGGGTCATATGGTACATCTAGTTCCAGATCCTTGAGGAATTGCCATACTGTTTTCCATAATGGTTGAACTAGTTTACAATCCCACCAACAGTGTAAAAGTGTTCCTATTTCTCCACATCCTCTCCAACACCTGTTGTTTCCTGACTTCTTAATGATTGCCATTCTAACTGGTGTGAGATGGTATCTCATTGTGGTTTTGATTTGCATTTCTCTGATGGCGAGTGATGATGAGCATTTTTTCATGTGTCTGTTGGCTGTATGAATGTCTTCTTTTGAGAAATGTCTGTTCATATCCTTTCCCCACTTTTTGATGGGGTTGTTTGTTTTTTTCTCGTATATTTGTTTGAGTTCTTTGTAGATTCTGGATATTAGCCCTTTGTCAGATGAGTAGGTTGCAAAATTTTTCTCCCATTCTGTAGGTTGCCTGTTCACTCTGATGGTAGTTTCTTTTGCTGTGCAAAAGCTCTTTAGTTTAATTAGATCCCATTTGTCAATTTTTGGTTTTGCTGCCGTTGCTTTTGGTGTTTTAGACATGAAGTCCTTGCCCATGCCTATGTCCTGAATGGTACTACCTAGATTTTCTTCTAGGGTTTTTATGGTATTAGGTCTGACATTTAAGTCTCTAATCCATCTTGAATTAATCTTCGTATAAGGGGTAAGGAAAGGATCCAGTTTCAGCTTTCTACTTATGGCTAGCCAATTTTCCCAGCACCATTTATTAAATAGGGAATCCTTTCCCCATTTCTTGTTTCTCTCAGGTTTGTCAAAGATCAGATGGCTGTAGATGTGTGGTATTATTTCTGAGGACTCTGTTCTGTTCCATTGGTCTATATCTCTGTTTTGGTACCAGTACCATGCTGTTTTGGTTACTGTAGCCTTGTAGTATAGTTTGAAGTCAGGTAGCGTGACGCCTCCAGCTTTGTCGTTTTGACTTAGGATTGTCTTGGCAATGCGGGCTCTTTTTTGGTTCCATATGAACTTTAAAGCAGTTTTTTCTAATTCTGTGAAGAAACTCATTGGTAGCTTGATGGGGATGGCATTGAATCTATAAATAACCTTGGGGAGTATGGCCATTTTCACGAAATTGATTCTTCCTATCCATGAGCATGGTATGTTCTTCCATTTGTTTGTGTCCTCTTTGATTTCACTGAGCAGTGGTTTGTAGTTCTCCTTGAAGAGCTCTTTACATCCCTTGTAAGCTGGATTCCTAGGTATTTTATTCTCTTTGAAGCAATTGTGAATGGAAGTTCATTCCTGATTTGGCTCTCTGCTTGTCTGTTACTGGTGTATAAGAATGCTTGTGGTTTTTGCACATTAATTTTGTATCCTGAGACTTTGCTGAAGTTGCTTATCAGCTTAAGGAGATTTTGGGCTGAGACGATGGGGTTTTCTAAATATACAATCATGTCATATGCAAACAGGGACAATTTGACTTCTTCTTTTCCTATCTGGATACCCTTGATTTCTTTCTCTTGCCTGATTGCCCTAGCCAGAACTTCCAACAATATGTTGAATAGGAGTGGTGAGAGAGGGCATCCCTGTCTTGTGCCAGTTTTCAAAGGGAATTTTTCCAGTTTTTGCCCATTCAGTATGATATTAGCTGTGGGTTTGTCATAAATAGCTCTTATTATTTTGAGGTACGTTCCATCAATACTGAATTTATTGAGCGTTTTTAGCATGAAGGGCTGTTGAATTTTGTCAAAAGCCTTTTCTGCATCTATTGAGACAATCATGTGGTTCTTGTCTTTGGTTCTGTTTATATGCTGGATTACGTTTATTGATTTGCGAATGCTGAACCAGCCTTGCATCCCAGGGATGAAGCCCACTTGATCATGGTGGATAAGCTTTTTGATGTGCTGCTGAATCCGGTTTGCCAGTATTTTATTGAGAATTTTTGCATCGATGTTCATCAGGGATATTGGTCTAAAATTCTCTTTTTTTGTTGTGTCTCTGCCAGGCTTTGGTATCAGGATGATGTTGGCCTCATAAAATGAGTTAGGGAGGAGTCCCTCTTTTTCTATTGATTGGAATAGTTTCAGAAGGAATGGTACCAGCTCCTCCTTGTACCTCTGGTAGAATTCAGCTGTGAATCCATCTGGTCCTGGACTTTTTTTGGTGGGTAGGCTATTAATTGTTGCCTCAATTTCAGAGCCTGCTATTGGTCTATTCAGGGATTCAACTTCTTCCTGGTTTAGCCTTGGGAGAGTGTAAGTGTCCAGGAAATTATCCATTTCTTCTAGATTTTCTAGTTGATTTGTGTAGAGGCATTTATAGTATTCTCTGATGGTAGTTTGTATTTCTGTGGGGTCAGTGGTGATATCCCCTTTATCATTTTTTATTGCATCGATTTGATTCCTCTCTCTTTTCTTCTTTATTAGCCTTGCTAGCGGTCTGTCAATTTTGTTGATCTTTTCAAAAAACCAACTCCTGGATTCATTGAATTTTTGGAGGGTTTTTTGTGTCTCTATCTCCTTCAGTTCGGCTCTGATCTTAGTTATTTCTTGCCTTCTGCTAGCTTTTGAATGTGTTTGCTCTTGCCTCTCTAGTTCTTTTAATTGTGATGTTAGATTGTCAATTTTAGATCTTTCCTGCTTTCTCTTGTGGGCGTTTAGTGCTATAAATTTCCCTCTACACACTGCTTTAAATGTGTCCCAGAGATTCTGGTATGTTGTATCTTTGTTCTCATTGGTTTCAAAGAACATCTTTATTTCCGCTTTCATTTCGTTATGTACCCAGTAGTCATTCAGGAGCAGGTTGTTCAGTTTCCATGTAGTTGAGCGGTTTTGATTGAGTTTCTTAGTCCTGAGTTCTAGTTTGATTGCACTGTGGTCTGAGAGACAGTTGGTTATAATTTCTGTTCTTTTACATTTGCTGAGGAGTGCTTTACTTCCAATTATGTGGTCAATTTTGGAATAAGTGCGATGTGGTGCTGAGAAGAATGTATATTCTGTTGATTTGGGGTGGAGAGTTCTATAGATGTCTATTAGGTCCGCTTGGTGCAGAGATGAGTTCAATTCCTGGATATCCTTGTTAACTTTCTGTCTCGTTGATCTGTCTAATGTTGACAGCGGAGTGTTGAAGTCTCCCATTATTATTGTATGGGAGTCTAAGTCTCTTTGTAAGTCTCTAAGGACTTGCTTTATGAATGTGGGTGCTCCTGTATTGGGTGCATATATATTTAGGAGAGTTAGCTCTTCCTGTTGAATTGATCCCTTTACCATTATGTAATGGCCTTCTTTGTCTCTTTTGATCTTTGATGGTTTAAAGTCTGTTTTATCAGAGACAAGGATTGCAACCCCTGCTTTTTTTTTGTTCTCCATTTGCTTGGTAGATCTTCCTCCATCCCTTTATTTTGAGCCTATGTATGTCTCTGCATGTGAGATGGGTCTCCTGAATACAGCAGACTGATGGGTCTTGACTCTTTATCCAGTTTGCCAGTCTGTGTCTTTTAATTGGAGCATTTAGTCCATTAACATTTAAGGTTAATATTGTTATGTGTGAACTTGATCCTGCCATTATGATATTAACTGGTTATTTTGCTCGTTAGTTGATGCAGTTTCTTCCTAGCCTCGATGGTCTTTACATTTTGGCATGTTTTTGCGATGGCTGGTACCGGTTGTTCCTTTCCATGTTTAGGGCTTCCTTCAGGGTCTCGTGTAAGGCAGGCCTGGTGGTGACAAAATCTCTAAGCATTTGCTTATCTGTAAAGGATTTTATTTCTCCTTCACTGATGAAACTTAGTTTGGCTGGATATGAAATTCTGGGTTTAAAATTCTTTTCTTTAAGAACGTTGAATATTGGCCCCCACTCTCTTCTGGCTTGTAGAGTTTCTGCCGAGAGATCTGCTGTTAGTCTGATGGGCTTCCCTTTGTGAGTAACCCAACCTTTCTCTCTGGCTGCCCTTAAGATTTTTTCCTTCATTTCAACTTTGGTGAATCTGGCAATTATGTGTCTTGGAGTTGCTCTTCTGGAGGAGTATCTTTGTGGCGTTCTCTGTATTTCCTGAATTTGAATGTTGGCCTGCCCTACTAGGTTGGGGAAGTTCTCCTGGATGATATCCTGAAGAGTGTTTTCCAACTTGGTTCCATTTTCCCCCTCACTTTCAGGCCCCCCAATCAGACGTAGATTTGGTCTTTTTATGTAATCCCATACTTCTTGCAGGCTTTGCTCATTTCTTTCTCTTCTTTTTTCTTTTGGTTTCTCTTCTCGCTTCATTTCATTCATTTGATCTTCAATCGCTGATACTCTTTCTTCCAGTTGATCGAGTCGGTTACTGAAGCTTGTGCATTTGTCACGTATTTCTCGTGTCATGGTTTTCATCTCTGTCATTTCGTTTATGATCTTCTCTGCATTAATGAGTCTAGCTGTCAATTCTTCCACTCTTTTTTCAAGATTTTTAGTTTCTTTCCACTGGGTATGTAATTCCTCCTTTAGTTCTGATAAGTTTGATGGACTGAAGTCTTCTTCTCTCCTCTCGTCCAAGTCATTCTCTGACCAGCTTTGATCCGTTGCTGGCGATGGGCTGCGCTCTTTTGCAGGGGGAGATGCGCTCTTATTTTTTGAATTTCCAGCTTTTCTGCCCTGCTTCTTCCCCATCTTTGTGGTTTTATCTGTCTCTGGTCTTTGATGGTGGTGACGTACTGATGGGGTTTTGGTATAGGTGTCCTTCCTGTTTGATAGTTTTCCTTCTGACAGTCAGAAGGACTGTCTGTTGGTCTGTTGGAGATTGCTTGAGGTCCACTTCAGACCCTGTTTGCCTCGGTATCAGCAGCAGAGGTTGCCGAAGATAGAATATTGCTGAACAGCGAGTGTACCTGTCTGATTCTTCCTTTGGAAGTTTCCTCTCAGGGGTGTACTCCACCCTGTGAGGTGTGGGGTGTCAGACTGCCCCTAGTGGGGGATTTCTCCCAGCTAGGCTACTCAGGGGTCAGGGACACACCTGAGCAGGCAGTCTGTCCGTTCTCAGATCTCAACCTCCGCATTGGGAGATCCAGGGTTCTCCCCAAAGCTGTCAGACAGAGTCGTTTGCGTCTGCACCGGCTCCCGCTACTTCCCCTGTTGGTCTTCAGCTGTGCGCTGTCCCCAGAGGTGGAGACTACAGAGACAGGCAGGCTTCCTTGAGCTGCTGTGAGCTCCACCCAGTTCGAGCTTCCCAGCGGCTTTGTTTACCTACTTAAGCCTCAGCAATGGCGGGCGCCCCTCCCCCAGCCTCGCTGCTGCCTTGCGAATAGATCGCGGCAGACTGCTGTGTTAGCAGTGAGGGAGGCTTCGTGGGCGTGGGACCCTCCCGGCCAGGTGTGGGATATATTCTCCTGGTGTGCTTGTATGCTTACAGCGCAGTATTGGGGTGGGAGTTACCCGATTTTCCAGGTGTTGTGTGTCTCAGTTCCCCTGGCTAGGAAAACGGATCCCCCTCCCCCTTGCGCTTCCAGGTGAGGCGATGCCTCGCCCTGCTACAGCTCTCGCTGGTCAGGCTGCAGCAGCTGACCAGCACCGATTGTCCGGCACTCCCTAGTGAGATGACCCCAGTACCTCAGTTGAAAATGCAGAAATCACCAGTCTTCTGTGTCGCTCGCGCTGGGAGTTGGAGACTGGAGCTGTTCCTATTCGGCCATCTTGCTCCGCCCCCTCAGAACTATTAGCAACTTTATACAAAGACAAAGAAGATATAGTCCTTGTAGAGAATGGCTCTATATAAATGTGTTATAATAAATCCCCATCTCTATTTCTGCCAAATGAAGAACTCATGCAAATATATTTGAATATTCTGTTTATCAAGTTTATCTCAATATATTCAAACTAGTCCCTGTGTCTCCTGTCCCGACCTGCAGGACAGTCGAACGGGCCCTGGAAGGGGGAGTGGGAATGGAAGAGACAAGAAAACACGAGAAATGCAGACAAGACAAATAGCCTGATCAAGTCCGTTTAATGGTGGTGGTGCAATGCCTTATATAGGCTGGCAGAGGAAGAGGTTGGGCCAGGGCGGTGATGGGGGGCCGGGTTTTCTCAAATTACAATCGCTCATGCTCCGTTGGTTGGTAATTTTCCCGGGCGCGGGATCGCGCCTGCGCCCTAGGCTGCATATCTTCCTGAGCGCGAAAAAGTTTGCCCGCGCGGGAAAGGTTTGCACGCGCGCGGGAAAGGTTTGTAATGAAGAACCCGGAAATGTGCCATCTTGTCTCCGCTTTGCGGAGATGAAGCAACAGAGGTCGGCTAATTCCGGGCCTAATTCCGGGCCTCATGGCTCTGGACAGTCTCCCTCATATCCCTTCACCATTGCTAGATTATGTTGTAGCCAAAGGGGAGGAAAGACACTAGAATAGTGTTACAAGAAAAACTTTAGCCGAATTAAGTTTAAAGGTGTTTAACTGAGCAATGAACGATTTGCAAATCGGACAGCCTCCAGAATCATAGCAGATTCAGGGGACTCCAGGGGTGCCTTGTGATCAGAAGAAATTTATAGAAAAGAAGGCAAGCGACATACAGAAATCAGAAGTGAGGCACAGAAACAGCTGGATTCCTTACATGTTGGCGTTTGCCTCATCTAAACACAGTTTGAACACTCCAGCAATGTATGAGTGGTTGAAGAATGGCTGCTGGAATTGGACAGGACTTAGCAATTGTTACAGACTCATACTCCTAAGTTATATTTTCAATTATCTAGCTATTAAGTTGCCATTGGTCCACAAGGACTCAAATATAGAAGTACAGAGTCTTTCTCAGGCCACGTTTAGTTCACTTTAACAATAGGCACATGCCTGTCATCCTCTGGAAGGCCACCCTGCCTCTAGTAGAACAGCTACAGCAGGAGAACTTAAGCACAAACATTAAATGGACCATTCAAATAGTGCTGAGAGTTTCTCTTTTCTTTTTATGTGCCTTCTTCTCTTGCACCATTCTATTTGGTTATGCCACTGAACATTTTCGTTTCTATTCTTTGATTCCTACCAAACCATTATGCTGTGCTTTGAAATAATATGCTACAGATGTTCCATATTCTATACCAGCCCTTGTGTCCCACACCCCTTCTCTCTATATATATCCCCTCTGCCTACCAAGAAAGGGGTAGGCACTGAACAATAAAGAAAAGGGATATAAAAAGAGCAAAGCTCACATGGTGCCCATGTACTGGTTAAGTTCTTATTTTTCTCAGTGGGGTTGGCAAATGATGTCTCAAACCAATATGTCATTAAATGAATCAGATCCTTCACCTTCACAATAGATGCTACAGATGCCTTGACGAAATTCACTTGATCCCACAAGAGAGCCAAGGCATACAGCTGTGCCTCCTCTCTGTCATTACAGAAGTACAGTTTGTAGCAAAGGTGAAATTTTAAATCTGTTAGCACCAAGGAACAAAGACAACTGTGAGAGTTTCCTTCCCCCTCTTCTCCCCTGGTTTCCCCTGATACAAATGAGCCTGACATTCTGATTAATTAGACTTTAAGCATTTAAAAGAAAATACATTTCTGTATGCAGGAAAGTTATTCTAGTTTGCCCAAGTAATTAAAAGAGAAAGCTTCAGCATTATAATACCTGAGCAGTTCAAACTGAGTAAACCCTGATACAGGAAAACCTGTCTGATGAGAAAGATTTTCTTCCTTTTGGCAAAGGAAGTGTATTTCTCTGGGGCAGATTTAATTACTTTATGCAAATATCATCAGCAAAGGATCCAATGCCACTGTGCTCTCTGCCCAATAATCTATATTATCTCCCCTGTTTAATATCCAAATTTTAGTATGTGTATGTGTATATACAGTCATGGACTGCACAATGACCTTCCAGTCAATGTCAAACCACATATATGCCAGTGGCACCATAAGAGTATAACGGAGTTGAGAAACTTCCATCACTTATGAAAGTCACAGCCATAATAACTTCATAGCACAATGCATTACTCCCATGTTTGTGGTGATGCTGGTATAAACGAACCTGCCTTATAAACTGTATAAAGTAAAAAAAGTTACAGTAAGCTAAAGTTAATTTATTATTGAAGAAAGAAAAATTTGTGTTTATAGTGTAACCTAAGTGGACAGTGTTCATAAAGTATACAATAGGGTAATGTCCTAGGCCTTCACATTCACTCATCGCTCAATCACCAACTCACCCAGGGCATCTTCTAGTCCCCATGCATGTTATGTGCCCTATACAGGTGCACCAGTTTTTATCTTTTACACCATATTTTTACTGTACCGTTTCTATGTTTACATACACAAATACCAACTATTGTGTTACAATTGCCTATAGTATTCAGTACAACATGCTATACAGGTTTGTAGCCTAGGGACAATAGGCTATACCACCTAGGTTTGTGTAAGTCTACTCTACAATGTTTGCAAAATGACAAAATCCCAGAATTCTCCCCTTCATTAAGCAATGCATTACTATCTCTTTTCTTTCCTCGACAACTCTCTCCCTCTCTCTCTACATATAGAAGTAGATGTAGGAGAGAATTTACCACCTGGACACTTGAAGGAATTAATTAGGTTTATAAAGATGGAGATGATTACAAAAGACATATTTAGATCAAATTGAAAACAATCTACTTCAGTGAACAAGATTAATGAGGGAGGAAAGTTAAGCAGCAAATATGATCAAGTAATCCTCTACAGCTGAAAACTGCAATCTCATAAAACATTAACTCAGACAGTGCACTAATTGAATGATATAATATAAATGCTTGTTATCTTTCATCATAGTCTACTTAAATTTTTTCTTTTTCTTTTTCTTTTCTTTTTTTTTTTTTTTTTTTTTTTTTTTTTTGAGACGGAGTCTCGCTGTGTCTCCCAGACGAGTGCAGTGGTGCGATCTCGGCTCACTGCAAGCTCCACCTGCCGGGTTCACGCCATTCTCCTGTCTCAGCCTCCCGAGTAGCTAGGACTACAGGCGCCTGCCACCACGCCCGGCTAATTTTTTGTATTTTTAGTAGAGACAGGGTTTCACCGTGTTAGCCAGGATGGTCTCGATCTCCTGACCTCGTGATCCACCTGCCTCAGCCTCCCAAAGTGCCGGAATTACAGGCAAGAGCCACCACGCCCGGCCATTTTTTCTTTTTCTTTTACTTCATTATTTTATCTTTTTTTATTTTTATTTATTTTTATATTTATATTTATTTTTATTTTTTTTTTGTGAGACAGGGTCTTACTCTGTAGACCAGGCTGGAGTACAGTGATGCAGTTTCGGCTTACTACAACCTCTGCCTCCTGGGCTTAGTTAATCCTCCCACCTCAGCCTCCTGAGTAGCTGGGACTACAGGCATGCACCACAACACCTGGCTAACTTTTTGTAGAGATGAGGTTTCACCATGTTGCCCAGGCTGTTCTCAAATTCCTTGGCCTTTTAAAATGCTGGGATTACAGGCATGAGCCACTCCACCTAGCCACATTTTCTTAATTCCACACAATTAGAAGTTCTAATGTGAATCATTTTACATAACCTTGGTATGTCCCTGTCCTTCTGCCCAACTAAATTGTGACATAATCACTCTATCACTTGTTAATTGTGACAAATTTATATTCCACAATGTACATTTTAAATTGTGTAATTTATTTTACTTGTAAAATATATTTTACCAAAAAACCTCACCCACAGATGCTTTTATCTGGATTCCTAATATTAAAGATATCTGCAGAGTCATTTTACATTTGTCCAGTTTTATACAGCCAAATCAGAGATGTAATAGTAGATTGTCATCAACAGGTTTTGAGAATAAAATCAAATTCCAATAATAAACATAGTTGAACAAATGGAGTTCTCTATGGAAAATATTCTTGTAAACGTTGTTATCACAAACTTATTCTAATCCCAAACTTATAAGGTAAGAGTCACTAGAATTACTAATACATGCCTTTCCATTTTACTGGGAGTCTGTCACCCTTTCCTAGCAAACAGACTTGGACAAAAACTCAGGTTTATGATGACAAGAGATAGAAGGAATAATAATTTAACTTAAATTTTGGTGTGCAATAGGTATGTCAGATATTTGTTGACCTTTTCTGATCTACACGATAAGATGTCAGTCATGGCTGCCCCAGAAATGATCTACTCAAAGCCACTGTGTCAATATTTCCCCTCCTTCAAAGTTCTTCATTGATAGGAACCAAAGTCGGTGTCCTCTGTCTTCAATTATTTTGAGGCTTATAATTTTCTTTTCTACTTTAACTGTGTGACCTGGATGAGTCTATTAAGATCTATTATTACTATTATTATCACTTGTAAAACAAGAATATTTTGCTTCCTTCCTACGCAGCAAGTACTATTCTAAGGACTTCACATTTATTTATGACACACTTACTTTGAAAAACCCTGTGAGGTAGGAACTATTATTATCTCTAGTTTATAAATGAGAAAATAGAGTCAGAGAGGTTAAGTAGATTGCCCAAAGACACACGGCAAGGAAGTTAAAACCATCTATTGCCACTGTGCAGATCTGAGCACAAATGCTTTGTCATCAATGGTTAATTCAGTAGTTTTTGGACTTTAATGAAGCTGAGAATCACCTGGGGATCTTTTAAAAACACATCCTGTGATGCAGTAGGTCTGGAGTAGGGCCCCGAAAATGTATTTCTAACAACTTCCCAAGTGACACCGATGCTTCTGGTCTGGGGATCATATTTAGAGAAAGAATATCTTCAACCATGTCCTCATCAAATTCATAGCTCTGGGCTGCACCGTGGCACACGGGCCATGTTATTAGTTGTCTCATACATGTGTAAGATGTAGAGGAAATAACACAAGATGCCTGTGAGGATTTGATGCGATCATCTGAGTCTTGCTCTGACAATTATTAACATTTAGTTGCCCATTAAAATTCTTTGGAATTCTAGGACTTCGTCGCTCGTCTCCTGTCAAATTCACTCCCCATCACCAATGGAGAGCAGCAGAGTTACTTAATCATTTCAGTCTTTTTCCATTCATTTCACACAGCTGTACTCAAAAACATAGGAGACCTAGAAGCCGATATGGAAATGCGCTTCTGCTCCTCTGGGAGACATTTTTAGCTAGAAAGCTACTGATCTAATTTCAGATCCTCAAGACAATTACTAAGGAGCTGCTGTTGGATAACAAGTGAGCATTTGAAGCATGCACACAAGAGAAAGAAAGCATTTTACACAAACACAAGAGCTTCATGGGCCTATATGATCAGGCCTAAGAAGACTAAAATATCTTTTCCTAATAAATACTCATTGAACTAAGCACTTTGCTACATGATTTCAAATTAAATGTCGTATTTTAATTCTCACAACTATCCTGTGAGATAACTTTCTCATCCCTGTTTTATAGATTAAAAAAACCTGAGGCTTGAGAATTTTACATGACTTACCCAATGTCACATAAATGACATGAAATAGATCTGGGATTTGGCTCCCAGCCTAGTGTGTTCTCTCCATTATATAACTCTGATGTTATGTTAGTCTACACAGGAGCCAAAGTAAAGCCATACTTACCTGGGATTGCATTCCTGCTCTTAAGCTTAATGGTTATATAACCTTGGGCAAGTTGTTTAAATTTTCTAAGACTTAGTTTTTCAATATAAATGCAGAAAAGGCATGTCTAGGAAGGATGAGAGAAGGAAGTAATATCTGAGCCGAGTCTTCAAAGATAAACAGGAACTTTCAAGATAGACTGTTGGGTGGGGCAGGTTAAGAAAAGTGTACCAATGGGAACAACTGTGCAAAGACATGGAGTTGGAAGAGAGCATGGAGCTTCAGGAAATAACAAATATTTCAGGGGTACTGGCTCATGAATTTCTGCTCTACAAAATGTGAGCCCATGAAAACAAAAATCTCCATCTCCTAGCTCAGTACCTAATCCATTGTCAGTACTTCATAGCACAGAATAGGTGTTTCAGAAATAATGGTTGAATGAAATAAACGAGTAGGTGAATGAAAATAGTTAATATTTGCAGCTAAACTAGAGGAAGATCATTGGTCATGTACTGGTTAGGCTGAGTGGCTTAAACAACAGAAATTTATTTTCTCAAAGTTCAAGAGGTGGAGAAGTCTAAGATGAAGGTGCCAGTAGATTTGGGTTTTGGTGAGGTCTCTCTTCCTGGCTTGCAAATGGTCACCTTCTAGGTGGAGAGAGGAAGCTTTGGTATCTCTTGCTCTTCTCATAAGGGCAGTCATCCCACCATAGAAGCTCCATGCTCATGACCTCAGCTCAACCTAATTTACCCCTCAAAAGCCCTACCTCGCTATAGCATAACATTGAGTATAGGGCTTCAACATATGGATTTTGAGGGCACACAAACATTCAGTCCATGACAGAGACTTAATCTCCTTGTCTAAATTCAAGATACACTATCTCCTTCTTCTTATGTGTGGATTAGGCTTTACATTCTGTACCTCACTCCAGATACCACATCTTGGGGATAAAAATAATATCACAATGACCACAACAGTATCATTCTCTGGCTCTGTCCTTCACTTCCCACTTCTATAAGTTCCAACTCCCTCAAATTTCTCCCTTACTTAAGATACCCCCAGGGCATATCTCACACTTGCTCACAGGCAAATTTCTTCTTACCATCTGGGCATCTGCCATTATCTCTTCTCCTGCTCTTTTGTGCTGTGTCTGGTGAATTCTGTGGCTGCTGATACCAAAAGCATCAATAATCCCTCAGAGATGGTCACGCTGAAATGGGAGAGTTTCCTAACCCCCTCGCAGGATGTGTAACAGGGGTGTGGCTCATCTGTTCAGCTTCTGTGCACTCAAACCCCTTACTAGAGGGGGAGCATGAAGACGGGCAGGTACAGGAGGAGGGGCAAACACTTCTGGGCTCCAGCCCCATGGGAGCCTCCAGGGGTGGGTGCCTGCAACTCCCAAAGCCCCAGTGGGTGTGTTACAGTGCTCTTTCAGCTCTGCCGTCCACAGACAGCTTAAGTGTTATCCAGCTCAGTGCCCTCCTGGTACCCAGGTTCTTGTCCAGCATTCAGGAAGAAGCAGGTCACACAGACAAATTGAAGGATAATGAACGCAGAGATTTTATTGCCAGATGGAGGTGGCTGTCAGTGGGATGGCTGGGGAGTGGGAAAGCGGATGGAGTAGGAAGATGATCTTCCCCTGGAGTTGGGTCATCACGCAGCCAATCTCTTCTCCAACCATCCCCAGCCAAACTCCTCTCAACATTCAGATGCTGCTTCTCTTCCCTCTTTCTCTACCATGCTGCTCTGCCACACTGCCATTCTTCTGTTCCTCTGTTCTTCTGTTCGTCTGCTTTTCTGCTCATGGAGCTTGCAATTTGGGGTTTATATTTGTACAAGATGGGGTGGGGGCATGGTGGGCCAAATGGCAACATTTGGGTGCAAAAACAAGAATGCTTATTCCCATTTAAAGTCATGAGTTTCCAGGCTTGAGGGTGGGGCCTTTGCCAGGGAACCTCCCTCTTCTACCTGGTATTTCCCTGCCTCCTTTCCGTATATAGGCCACCATTGGTGGCCAAGCCTGCCAAAATCGCAGCTCTCCTGCCATTGCCAGGAAACTAAGACCATCAAGGGATGAGGTCTACTCCCACGTCTTCTCAATTCAGGATGAGGGTTGCCCACTTTTCTGTTCAGGCAGTAGCCCCAGAACTGCTCCCTGACACTCAGGCTGCAAAGCTGTGCTGACTTAAGCTCTAGTTGCCTTAGTAGATATCCAGGAAACAGCTCCTCTGGTTTTTACTGAAAGTTTTTTGAAGTCTTTCTCCCAAAGACATGAGTACACAAGGGCTGAGTATTAAACTTCTCCCTCTTTAACACTAATCTGTTGACTTTGGACCAAACCTCCATACTAGCATGCCTTTTCCACTAAAGAAGACTCGTTTTCCCTCCCGAATCCCCCAGATGGTGACTGAATGTTGGCTCAAACTTAACTTAGGCTCAAGTTGGGATTCCCGCTTTGAGAAGAGACTCCCGCAGGCACAATACAAACTTCTTTTGTGCCTTTTTTCTACTCCATTATGCTAGACAAATGGTTAATACTTAATAACAATAATAATACTTTAAAAATGGGAAACTGGTAGCATAAAGATACACCATATTTATGCACTACAGGGGGAAAAAAGTGACTCCTAAAAATGCTAAGCATTTCAGTTCTAATACAAGCGGCCTGGTTCTGTAAACCTAGCTCAGCACATGGTGTCTGGATGTGGTCAGTCCTCTATAAATACATAATGCATGAGCAGCTGTCTGAAAGGCTGCTGAAGCCAAGCCAAGAAACCTCACCTGTGGAGGATGCAGGCCTGACAACATGGTAGTAGGTCATGATTTCAAAGAATGACCGTGAAGACTTTCAATACACAAAAATTTGAATCTTAAAGACAATGATTTTCTGTTCCCTATTGAGATCCTTTAAAAAAGTAACACGACATAGTATGAGAGATAATAGGAAGGAAGAGGAAAAAACACTAGATGAGTATCTACTATGTTTCTTTTTACTATAGACTTGCTGATCTCTTGGCTAGTTTTTGAATGTTCCAGGAATGTTCCCTTCTCAGGACCTTTCCAGTTGCTGTTCTCTATACCTAGAATATACCTATCAGAGAAAATTCATATGGCTTGGTCCCTGGCTTCCTTCAGGCCTCTGCTATACAACGTGGTCTTTCCTGGCCACCCTTTATAACAAGAGCTCCCTCTCTACTCTCTGTCCCTATACCGGATTTTATGTTTCTTCATAGCATTTAACTACCGTGTAGCATTATATCATTTGCTTATTATCTTTCACACAACAGTGTCAGGTCCATGAGGTGAGGAACTGTGCTTGCTGTCTTCATTGCTCTGTACCTAATACCCAACACACAGTAGGTGCTCAATAAATAATTTTAAAGTGAATGATTATCAAAATATAAGTTGTAGTGCAAGATACTGTTAACCATAAATACGATCCAGTAAAATATTTTAAAAGCTGCTAAAGAAAACTTTAGCCAGTTAAATTGGAAAGAGTTTAATTGAGCAAAGAATGATTCGTGAATCAGGCAGCCTCCTGAGCCAGAGTAGACTCAGAGACTCCAGCACAGCCACGTGGTGGCAGAAGATTTATGGATAGAAAAGGGAAAGTGATGTACAGAAATGGAAGCGAGGTACAGAAACAGCTGGATTAGTCACAACTTGGCGTTTGTCTTATTTGAACACGGTTCAAACAGCTGGCTACGCTTGATTGGCCAAAACTTGGTGATTGGCACAAGAGTAGGTTACAGTCTGTTTACAATTCCATTTAGGTCTGCTAAATCAAGTTTAGCCTAAAGCCACCTCCTTACGTATTTTGAGTTCAGCCTAAAGATTTCTCTGTACATCATGAACTATGACAAGTGGAGGTGTAAACAGGCTATAGTCTATACTTGTGCCAATTACTACGTTTTGACGAATCAAATGTAGCCAACTGTTCGAACCATGTTCAAATAAAGCAAGTGCTGAGCTGTTACCAATCCAGCTGTTTCTGTACCTCGCTTCCGTTTTCTGTACCCCACTTGTCCATAAATCTTCTTTCAGCACGTGGCTGTACTGGAGTGTCTGAGCCTACTCTGGCTTGGGAGGCTGCCCGATTCTCAAATTGTTCATTTTTCAATTAAACTCTTTCAAATTTAATTCAGCTAAAGTTTTTCTTTTATCAGGTTATAGTTCATGAAGTTAAAACAAACCTTTAAGCCAAACTTAAAATACGTAAGGAGGCGGCTTTAGGCTAAGCTTGATTTAACAAAGCTATTGTCAGACTTCTACTTCTGGGTATAACAGAGTTGTTTCCCACAGACCAGCACTGAGAACAACTAGAAAACTGAGTTTAAAAAATTATGTGTATGTGTGTTTTAGAGGCTTGGGAGAGTTGCTGAAGCTAGAGAGTTCAAGACTGGGGAGGGGGTTGGTGTGGAAGAGACAGTAGATCATGGAGAGGTACACTGTTGTTGGGCTGTTTTTCCCTGGAGATATATGCTGATTTGCAGAACAGGGAAGAGGCTGAAAACATGGTCTTTGCTTGGAGAGAGGGAAGCTTCTAGAATTAACAAAACCAACAGAACTTTGTCAAGTTAATGAGGCTGAAGAGGTAATGTTAGAGACTCAGACATGATCCTGGAGAAAGAAGACGGGTAAGGAAAGGTAGAGAATTGTACCTGAAATACGCTTGAGATAGTTATGTAAGAAATGAAGGCCAGCAGTAGTGCCTCCCGCCTGTCATCCCAGCACTTTGGGAGGCCAAGGCAGGGGGGTCACTTGAGCCCAGGAGTTTGAGACCAGCCTGGGCAACATAGGGAGACTCTATCTCTACAAAATATAAAAATAAGGTAGCTAGATGTGGTGGAGCCCACCTGTAGTCCCAGCTACTCAGGAAGCTGAGGTGGGAGGATCACTTGAGCCCAGGAGGTCGAGGCTACAGTGAGCTATGATCATGCCACTGCACTCCAGCCTGGGAGACAGAGAGAGACCTTGTCTCAAAAAATAAAAGAAAAAGAAAAGAAAAGAAATGAAGTAGAATGTCTTGAAAAATTGAGTAGACTTTTTGGAAGTCCTATCAGACTAAGGCAACATGGATTCGTGTTCAGTCTTAGATGCTAAGGAGGTAAGGATTAGGAGAGAGTCCTTAGACAATGAACAAGGCTGTAACAGTGGTTCTGGAACTTTGCTGCATATTGGTATCACCTGGGAATTCCTTCAAAGTATTGTTACCTAGCACCTACCCCCAGACATTTTAATTTAATTTATGTGGAATATGACACGTGATTAATTATCATTCTATCCACTTAGTGAGGAAACAGCATGCCTTCTCTGAAAAAAAATAGTCTTGGGTGTAGCATTTATGATTTTTTTATGCACAATGTCTTGGTTTTAATTTTTAAAATTCACTAGGAATTCCAAGAGACAAGGCTATAAGATTTAAAATTAAAAGAAAAAACAAATTATGGTAACAGACTCCATCAGTGACCCAAATATTGGCATAATCAGATAAGGATTTTAACTAATTAATGAATATGTTCAATAAAACAGAAGGAAAATGGTCAAGGTAAATGAAAAGATAAAAAATTACCCCAGAGTTGGTTTCATGTATATATAAAACAGTTGAATAGAAATTCTAGGACTGAAAAATACAATAATTGAACTAAAATCTTTATAGATTTTTTTTTTTTTTTTAATAGAGTCTCACTCTATCACCTAGGCTGGATGGAATACAGTAGTACAATCATGGGTCACTGCAGCCTCGACCTCCTGGACTCAAGTGATCCTCCCACCTCAACCTCCCAAGTAGTTGGGACCACAGGCATGTGCCACCATGCTGGGTGAGTTTTTAAATTATTTGTAGAGATGGGGGTTTTCTTATGTTGCCCATACTGATCCTGAACTCCTGGGTTCAAGTGATCCTCCCTTAGCATCCCAAAGTACTAGGATTATAGGTGTGAGCCACTATAGATAAATTTGTAAAAGATTAGATAGAGCAGAAGAGTGAATTAGTGGACCGTAAAACAGTTCAATAGCCAAAATAAAATAAAATATATTTTATGTCTGTTCTTTCATTGCTATAAAGAAATGCCTAAGGCTGGGTAATTTATAAGAAAAGAGGTTTAACTCATGGTTCTGCAGGCTGTACAGAAGGCATAGTAGCATCTACTCCTAAGGAGTCCCCAGGAGGCTTCCAGTCACGGCAGAAGGCAAAGAAGGAGTAGGCATGTTACATTGCAAAAGCAGGAGTGAGAGAAAGAGTGGGGAGAAGGTGCCACATACTTTTAAATGACCAGATCTTGCCCGGGCGTGGTGGCTCAAGCCTGTAATCCCAGCACTTTGGGAGGCTGAGGCGGGCGGATCACGAGGTCAGGAGATCAAGACCATCCTAGCTGACACGGTGAAACCCCGTCTCTACTAAAAAAATACAAAAAACTAGCTGGGCAAGGTGGCGGGTGCCTGTAGTCCCAGCTACTCGGGAGGCTGAGGCAGGAGAATGGTGTAAACCCGGGAGGCGGAGCTTGCAGTGAGCTGAGATCTGGCCACTGCACTCCAGCCTGGGCGACAGAGCGAGACTCCGTCTCAAAAAAAAAAAAAAAAAAAAAAAAAAAAAAAAAAAAAAGAAGACCAGATCTTGTGAGAACACACTATCACTAAGATATCATCAAGCCGTGAGTCATCTGCTTCCATGATCCAAACATCTCCCACCAGGCCCCATCTCCAGCATTACAGATTATAATTCAACATGTGATTTGGGAGGGACAAATATCCGAACTATATTAATGTCCAATCTTTCCTTTAAATTGAATAGAGGTTTCTGAAAATTTATATTCCTAAACATATTTTTTAAATGTCGAGAGTTTGAAATTTTTTTTTTTTTTTTTTTTTTTTTTTTTTTTTTTTTTTTTATACTTTAAGTTCTAGGGTACATGTGCATAACGTGCAGGTTTGTTACATATGCATACTTATGCCATGTTGGTGTGCTGCACCCATCAACTCGTCAGCACCCATCAATTCATCATTTATATAATGTATAACTCCTCAATGCAATCCCTCCCTCCTCCCCTCTCCCCCCTCCCCCCTCCCCATGATAGGCCCCAGTGCGTGATGTTCCCCTTCCCGAGTCCAAGTGATCTCATTGTTCAGTTCCCACCTATGAGTGAGAACATGCGGTGTTTGGTTTTCTCTTCTTGTGATAGTTTGCTAAGAATGATGGTTTCCAGCTGCATCCATGTCCCTACAAAGGATGCAAACTCATCCTTTTTTATGGCTGCATAGTATTCCATGGTGTATATGTGCCACATTTTCTTAATCCAGTCTGTCACAGATGGACATTTGGGTTGATTCCAAGTCTTTGCTATTGTGAATAGTGCCGCAATAAACATACGTGTACATGTGTCTTTGTAGTAGAATAATTTATAATCCTTTGGGTATATACCCAGTAGTGGGATGGCTGGGTCATATGGTACATCTAGTTCCAGATCCTTGAGGAATTGCCATACTGTTTTCCATAATGGTTGAACTAGTTTACAATCCCACCAACAGTGTAAAAGTGTTCCTATTTCTCCACATCCTCTCCAACACCTGTTGTTTCCTGACTTCTTAATGATTGCCATTCTAACTGGTGTGAGATGGTATCTCATTGTGGTTTTGATTTGCATTTCTCTGATGGCGAGTGATGATGAGCATTTTTTCATGTGTCTGTTGGCTGTATGAATATCTTCTTTTGAGAAATGTCTGTTCATATCCTTTCCCCACTTTTTGATGGGGTTGTTTGTTTTTTTCTCGTATATTTGTTTGAGTTCTTTGTAGATTCTGGATATTAGCCCTTTGTCAGATGAGTAGGTTGCAAAAATTTTCTCCCATTCTGTAGGTTGCCTGTTCACTCTGATGGTAGTTTCTTTTGCTGTGCAAAAGCTCTTTAGTTTAATTAGATCCCATTTGTCAATTTTTGGTTTTGCTGCCGTTGCTTTTGGTGTTTTAGACATGAAGTCCTTGCCCATGCCTATGTCCTGAATGGTACTACCTAGATTTTCTTCTAGGGTTTTTATGGTATTAGGTCTAACATTTAAGTCTCTAATCCATCTTGAATTAATCTTCGTATAAGGGGTAAGGAAAGGATCCAGTTTCAGCTTTCTACTTATGGCTAGCCAATCTTCCCAGCACCATTTATTAAATAGGGAATCCTTTCCCCATTTCTTGTTTCTCTCAGGTTTGTCAAAGATCAGATGGCTGTAGATGTGCGGTATTATTTCTGAGGACTCTGTTCTGTTCCATTGGTCTATATCTCTGTTTTGGTACCAGTAACATGCTGTTTTGGTTACTGTAGCCTTGTAGTATAGTTTGAAGTCAGGTAGCGTGACGCCTCCAGCTTTGTCCTTTTGACTTAGGATTGTCTTGGCAATGCGGGCTCTTTTTTGGTTCCATATGAACTTTAAAGCAGTTTTTTCCAATTCTGTGAAGAAACTCATTGGTAGCTTGATGAGGATGGCATTGAATCTATAAATAACCTTGGGCAGTAGGGCCATTTTCACGATATTGATTCTTCCTATCCATGAGCATGGTATGTTCTTCCATTTGTTTGTGTCCTCTTTGATTTCACTGAGCAGTGGTTTGTAGTTCTCCTTGAAGAGGTCCTTTACATCCCTTGTAAGCTGGATTCCTAGGTATTTTATTCTCTTTGAAGCAATTGTGAATGGAAGTTCATTCCTGATTTGGCTCTCTGATTGTCTGTTACTGGTGTATAAGAATGCTTGTGATTTTTGCACATTAATTTTGTATCCTGAGACTTTGCTGAAGTTGCTTATCAGCTTAAGGAGATTTTGGGCTGAGACGATGGGGTTTTCTAAATATACAATCATATCACCTGCAAACAGGGACAATTTGACTTCTTCTTTTCCTAACTGGATACCCTTGATTTCTTTCTCTTGCCTGATTGCCCTAGCCAGAACTTCCAACACTATGTTGAATAGGAGTGGTGAGAGAGGGCATCCCTGTCTTGTGCCAGTTTTCAAAGGGAATTTTTCCAGTTTTTGCCCATTCAGTATGATATTAGCTGTGGGATTGTCATAAATAGCTCTTATTATTTTGAGGTATGTTCCATCAATACCGAATTTATTGAGCGTTTTTAGCATGAAGGGCTGTTGAATTTTCTCAAAAGCCTTTTCTGCATCTATTGAGACAATCATGTGGTTCTTGTCTTTGGTTCTGTTTATATGCTGGATTACGTTTATTGATTTGCGAATGTTGAACCAGCCTTGCATCCCAGGGATGAAGCCCACTTGATCATGGTGGATAAGCTTTTTGATGTGCTGCTGAATCCGGTTTGCCAGTATTTTATTGAGAATTTTTGCATCAATGTTCATCAGGGATATTGGTCTAAAATTCTCTTTTTTTTGTTGTGTCTCTGCCAGGCTTTGGTATCAGGATGATGTTGGCCTCATAAAATGAGTTAGGGAGGATTCCCTCTTTTTCTATTGATTGGAATAGTTTCAGAAGGAATGGTACCAGCTCCTCCTTGTACCTCTGGTAGAATTCAGCTGTGAATCCATCTGGTCCTGGACTTTTTTTGGTGGGTAGGCTATTAATTGTTGCCTCAATTTCAGAGCCTGCTATTGGTCTATTCAGGGATTCAACTTCTTCCTGGTTTAGCCTTGGGAGAGTGTAAGTGTCCAGGAAATTATCCATTTCTTCTAGATTTTCTAGTTGATTTGCGTAGAGGTGTTTATAGTATTCTCTGATGGTAGTTTGTATTTCTGTGGGGTCAGTGGTGATATCCCCTTTATCATTTTTTATTGCATCTATTTGATTCCTCTCTCTTTTCTTCTTTATTAGTCTTGCTAGCGGTCTGTCAATTTTGTTGATCTTTTCAAAAAACCAACTCCTGGATTCATTGATTTTTTGGAGGGTTTTTTGTGTCTCTATCTCCTTCAGTTCGGCTCTGATCTTAGTTATTTCTTGCCTTCTGCTAGCTTTTGAATGTGTTTGCTCTTGCCTCTCTAGTTCTTTTAATTGTGATGTTAGAGTGTCAATTTTAGATCTTTCCTGCTTTCTCTTGTGGGCATTTAGTGCTATAAATTTCCCTCTACACACTGCTTTAAATGTGTCCCAGAGATTCTGGTATGTTGTATCTTTGTTCTCATTGGTTTCAAAGAACATCTTTATTTCCGCTTTCATTTCGTTATGTACCCAGTAGTCATTCAGGAGCAGGTTGTTCAGTTTCCATGTAGTTGAGCGGTTTTGATTGAGTTTCTTAGTCCTGAGTTCTAGTTTGATTGCACTGTGGTCTGAGAGACAGTTTGTTACAATTTCTGTTCTTGTACATTTGCTGAGGAGTGCTTTACTTCCAATTATGTGGTCAATTTTGGAATAAGTGCGATGTGGTGCTGAGAAGAATGTATATTCTGTTGATTTGGGGTGGAGAGTTCTATAGATGTCTATTAGGTCCGCTTGGTGCAGAGATGAGTTCAATTCCTGGATATCCTTGTTAACTTTCTGTCTCGTTGATCTGTCTAATGTTGACAGCGGAGTGTTGAAGTCTCCCATTATTATTGTATGGGAGTCTAAGTCTCTTTGTAAGTCTCTAAGGACTTGCTTTATGAATGTGGGTGCTCCTGTATTGGGTGCATATATATTTAGGATAGTTAGCTCTTCCTGTTGAATTGATCCCTTTACCATTATGTAATGGCCTTCTTTGTCTCTTTTGATCTTTGATGGTTTAAAGTCTGTTTTACCAGAGACAAGGATTGCAACCCCTGCTTTTTTTTGTTCTCCATTTGCTTGGTAGATCTTCCTCCATCCCTTTATTTTGAGCCTATGTATGTCTCTGCATGTGAGATGGGTCTCCTGAATACAGCAGACTGATGGGTCTTGACTCTTTATCCAGTTTGCCAGTCTGTGTCTTTTAATTGGAGCATTTAGTCCATTAACATTTAAGGTTAATATTGTTATGTGTGAACTTGATCCTGCCATTATGATATTAACTGGTTATTTTGCTCGTTAGTTGATGCAGTTTCTTCCTAGCCTCGATGGTCTTTACATTTTGGCATGTTTTTGCGATGGCTGGTACCGGTTGTTCCTTTCCATGTTTAGGGCTTCCTTCAGGGTCTCTTGTAAGGCAGGCCTGGTGGTGACAAAATCTCTAAGCATTTGCTTATCTGTAAAGGATTTTATTTCTCCTTCACTGATGAAACTTAGTTTGGCTGGATATGAAATTCTGGGTTTAAAATTCTTTTCTTTAAGAACGTTGAATATTGGCCCCCACTCTCTTCTGGCTTGTAGAGTTTCTGCCGAGAGATCTGCTGTTAGTCTGATGGGCTTCCCTTTGTGGGTAACCCGACCTTTCTCTCTGGCTGCCCTTAAGATTTTTTCCTTCATTTCAACTTTGGTGAATCTGGCAATTATGTGTCTTGGAGTTGCTCTTCTGGAGGAGTATCTTTGTGGCGTTCTCTGTATTTCCTGAATTTGAATGTTGGCCTGCCCTACTAGGTTGGGGAAGTTCTCCTGGATGATATCCTGAAGAGTGTTTTCCAACTTGGTTCCATTTTCCCCCTCACTTTCAGGCACCCCAATCAGACGTAGATTTGGTCTTTTTACATAATCCCATACTTCTTGCAGGCTTTGCTCATTTCTTTTTCTTCTTTTTTCTTTTGGTTTCTCTTCTCGCTTCATTTCATTCATTTGATCTTCAATCGCTGATACTCTTTCTTCCAGTTGATCGAGTCGGTTACTGAAGCTTGTGCATTTGTCACGTATTTCTCGTGTCATGGTTTTCATCTCTGTCATTTCGTTTATGATCTTCTCTGCATTAATTAGTCTAGCTGTCAATTCTTCCACTCTTTTTTAAGATTTTTAGTTTCTTTGCGCTGGGTACGTAATTCCTCCTTTAGCTCTGATAAGTTTGATGGACTGAAGCCTTCTTCTCTCCTCTCGTCCAAGTCATTCTCTGACCAGCTTTGATCCGTTGCTGGCGATGGGCTGCGCTCCTTTGCAGGGGGAGATGCGCTCTTATTTTTTGAATTTCCAGCTTTTCTGCCCTGCTTCTTCCCCATCTTTGTGGTTTTATCTGTCTCTGGTCTTTGATGGTGGTGACGTACTGATGGGGTTTTGGTATAGGTGTCCTTCCTGTTTGATAGTTTTCCTTCTGACAGTCAGAAGGACTGTCTGTTGGTCTGTTGGAAATTGTTTGAGGTCCACTTCAGACCCTGTTTGCCTGGGTATCAGCAGCAGAGTTTGCCGAAGATAGAATATTGCTGAACAGCGAGTGTACCTGTCTGATTCTTCCTTTGGAAGTTTCCTCTCAGGGGTGTACTCCACCCTGTGAGGTGTGGGGTGTCAGACTGCCCCTAGTGGGGGATTTCTCCCAGCTAGGCTACTCAGGGGTCAGGGACACACCTGAGCAGGCAGTCTGTCCATTCTCAGATCTCAACCTCCGCGTTGGGAGATCCACGGCTCTCCCCAAAGCTGTCAGACAGAGTCGTTTGCGTCTGCACCGGCTCCCGCTACTTCCCCTGTTGGTCTTCAGCTGTGCGCTGTCCCCAGAGGTGGAGACTACAGAGACAGGCAGGCTTCCTTGAGCTGCTGTGAGCTCCACCCAGTTCGAGCTTCCCAGCGGCTTTGTTTACCTACTTAAGCCTCAGCAATGGCGGGCGCCCCTCCCCCAGCCTGGCTGCTGCCTTGCGGATAGATCGTGGCAGACTGCTGTGTTAGCAGTGAGGGAGGCTTTGTGGGCGTGGGACCCTCCCGGCCAGGTGTGGGATATGTTCTCCTGGTGTGCCTGTATGCTTACAGCGCAGTATTGGGGTGGGAGTTACCCGATTTTCCAGGTGTTGTGTGTCTCAGTTCCCGTGGCTAGGAAAACGGATCCCCTTCCCCCTTGCGCTTCCAGGTGAGGCGATGCCTCGCCCTGCTTCAGCTCTCGCTGGTCAGGCTGCAGCAGCTGACCAGCACCGATTGTCCGGCACTCCCTAGTGAGATGACCCCAGTACCTCAGTTGAAAATGCAGAAATCACCGGTCTTCTGTGTCACTCGCGCTGGGAGTTGGAGACTGGAGCTGTTCCTATTCGGCCATCTTGCTCCGCCCCCGAGAGTTTGAAATTTTAATTGGCTTCCTCTACATACCATAAAAGGGAATACCTCAAATCATTATTAAATTCCCTCACCTTACTTTTCTCATGAGTATATCCCTGTCTGTCAGCTGGGGATAGGATAAATTAAGGAGAGTGAGAAGGAGTTTAAAAAAGCCAGCAGCCCACCATTTCTGCCACCATTTAGAATACTATGCCTAACACGGTAATTGTACGTTAAGGAGATATGGCCCTAGCTAGGTGAAGTCCAGTCTTGTGAATAACCAGAGGGCCTGAATGAGGTATGGGATCGATTGGGGGAATCCATGTAGAGTCTAGAATGGGTCAAGGTTAATGAGAATGTCAGTAATAGCCTAGGCTAACTTGCATGAACCTCATTGTCTAATGAGTATCCCAAGATATTTTTGCTATTATTTTATGTGGAAATAGGACATAGGTCCTAGCACAGTTTGGTCATTAGTCTTCACGTAGTATCATTTGCCACCTCTTATTTTTTCTCAACCCTATTAAAAACAACTCCATATCCTACAAAATGGCTTGAATAGGACTATTTGTCAGAGAAGAGCTTGAAGATGACCTGAACTGAGAAGCCAAAGAAGCAGAAATATTCTTGTTTCAAGAACTCTAAATCAAAGTGATAAGAAACAAGAGATAATGGACAGAAGTCCAATAATAACCATAACTGTTATAGACATGACACAGATTTTATAGCACTGTCTCCTTAAAAGCTCAGAATACGTTGCCCCATTGTGGTTTTCAATAATAAACACACTAGTATGTAAAAAGAGAAACACAGTACCCCTGGTGTGTAAATGATTTTCAGAACCTAGGGGTTATTGGGCAAGTCTCCTGAGATTTCATTCACAAACAGGGCCCTGAAAATGACTGACAAAGAACAGTTGCTGTTACTTGTCAGCTAAGATGTGGACTAGCTCCAAAGGAAAAGAAAAGGCTTTTCTCACACCCATCTTTCAAAATAAAGTAACTGAATAGCTTTAAAAATAACAGCAACAAACAATATATCACCAAAAACCAGGTATCAACTGAAACAATAAACTTCTTTACTCTCTCAGTGGGTGGGAGTCAAAACCAACTGTCAGACTTGTATATCTGCTTCTTTTCCATTTTTCATTAGATTTTCCTTTCAAATGAATCTTGGTATGGTCTTAGTAACTCTAAGTAGCAGAGAAGAAAGTCAGAAAAAGCAACTGCTGCATACACGTATCAGTCCAAGGAAACCCCTTTAGACAATCCACCTCTTTCCTGGACTTCACAATCATTGCTCAGTCTCTCTTGAGGTCCCGTTCCTCTCTAATGATACTTTTTTTTTTTTTTTTTGCCACAGGAATTGTTCCGCAAAATAAAATATGAGATAAAATATAGCTTGGGCCAAATGAAAACCATTAGCCTCTTGAAAAATCACTCCAAGGAAGGGAAAAGAAACAGACATTTAATAAGCCCAAAGGAAAGGATGGTAGTTACCAGGGAATTGTGTTCAACTTTAAAGGCTTTTCAAATTAGAGTATTTAATGAGTTGAAAGAATAGAAAGAACACAAGTTAGAAAATTAGTTTGTTTTCAGTCAATAACAATTAGAGCAAATGAACCAAGTTTTTCAAGGCTGTTTTTTGTTTTTGTTTTTTGTGGGTTCCACTTCAAAATTCATTCTGAAAATCTAACAAAATAAAAACTTCAAGTGCTTTTTGGGAGACAGGTTCCTGAGATACATAGGAGGCGAAAGAGAGTTAGTGAGACTGCATCTCTAAGGTTCTGTGAAATTCTGTGGCCTCACAGTATAGGAAAAGGACATAACAAGAAAGAACAAAAATTTTGGTTTCAAATAAGGTCACCATGGAAAGGGTACACCTTTAACTCTTATGTTTAATGTGCCTTTAGAGTACATTAACTGTCTTGTTTTGATAACTAATAATAACAATGGTATAATGTACCTTATGGTTTACAAATTTAATGGGGAAAAATTGGAAGAAGAAATGAATAAAAATGAAAAACACCACCTTCTCCCATTTCTTCCTTTTTAAAAAATAACTTCTTTCTTAAAGGTGGTCTTTCCTTGTCCAAAGTGTGATCATAGGTGAAACTCCATTTCCCTGTCTGCCTTACCAACCCCAACATACTTCATTATGGTCACCGTCATGCCATTCATCTGTCATCTTCTGCTAAGTACTATAATTTAGTAGGTGTCTGGTATTCCTGAAGGTAGTACTTTTCATTAAAAGACACATTCACACTAGTTCTCTATACTCAGTTGAAGCCAGGGTTCGGTAATGAATCTATTATTTAAATGAATAAACAGTTCTGGGATATTGTTTTAAAATATGGATCTTATTTTAGAATCCAAGTGGCATACAGCCTGGCTTGTTTTTCTCAAGAAAAATGTGTTATTTGTTTTACAACATAGTTATTTGCATTTTTCTGCATCCTCAATTCACTAAACTGAAAAAGAAATAGAGATGTAAAAATAAAACAGAAAAATAAATAACATATTATGGGCTTCTCTTTTTCTTTTCTCTTTTCTTTTTTTTTTTTTTTTTTTTTTTGAATTCACCAAAAACCAGTCCTGATTAGTTCAACATTTGGAGCAAAGAGATATTGTGTGTAATGTCAGCAAAACCACATCGGCAAGAGACCTGAGGACATTGCTAAAGGAAGTGTTTGTCAGACAACTGTGTCTCAAAGACTCTTCAGTACTTGGAGGCACCTTTCCCACCCCTTCCTGTTTGCATTCCTCAGAGTCAGATTTCAGCTAAAGGGATGGAAATTAAATAAAGGTGCATTGGAGAACACATAATTAGTTCTTAAATCATAGGATCTCAAATTCATGAAATTTCATCAAAAGTTTAGTAGAAGTCTTAAAAAATGCCCCTACAGCAATCTCTCCAAGTTTTCTCCCAAGAATTTAGCGTTAGCATACACAAGTAATTATTACTCGATAATGCTCTTTTGTGCCAAGCTAAGAGTTTTCTTTAACAGTCTTTTCCACCTGTGGAATAAAATATTTCACAGAAACACATTCTCCCAGACCTGTTCCCATGTGAAGTCTGCTTCAAGTTTTTTGTCAGAGCATCCAACTCTTTCCTTGCAATTGTTGACACTGACAAACACATCACGTTGGCAAACACTGTGCCAATCTCTGAGCATCCTCAGGTATCTGTCCCCTTTGGGTAAGAACCAGCCTATGAAGATGAAAAATACCATTTGGAAAAAAACTCACCTTAAGGGAAGTGCAGACTTCAAGCAGTAGTATTTTTAGGGTACATTAACATTGTGGAATAGCTTAAATATGTGCTAGCTTACCACTAACTCCCCTGCCACACACACACACACACACACACACACACACACACACACACACACACACAAGACAGGAGAAAGTAATCAATAATGCTGTACTGAGAATTTGGTTCTGTGGAAAGAAAAAAGTATTTGTGAAAAAGGCCTGAAAATCCTTATGGGTAGTCACAACTAGAAGTTCTCAGACTCTTTCTGCTTGAAAGGTTGTGAGGAACCCACAGGGGCAGGAATTACATTCACCAGTATGCACCAGAATGTACCCCAAGACTCATACGGAGTCATCCTCAGCAAACTGAGAACTCCACCCCAAACACGGGTACCTTGACAAAAATTGCCCCTAGGAAAGTCCAAACTATAAGCTCTGATATTTCTGGCGGATGTTAGTTATGTTTCTAAATTCATCACAAATTATTTAATAAAGATTTGTGTAACTAGAATTAATGAAAATTTATATCAAAGCTCTTGCTAAATATAATTCTATAAAAGTTACAACTTTAAGTAATTAATGGTTCATCTTTGCCTTCTTTATCACTTAAGGAAAACTCTAGGTTGTACATTTCCGAAGGAACTTTTTTAGAAATACAAGGAACTGTTACCTATGATTTGAGAACCACCACACTTTTTTTTTTTTTTTTTTTTTGAGACAAAGTTTCGCTCTCGTTGCCCAGGCTGGAGTGCAATGTCACAATCTCGGCTCACTGAAACATCCGCCTCCCTGGTTCAAGCGATTCTCCTGCCTCAAACTCCCAAGTAGCTGGGATTACAGGCGTCTGCCACCACATCCGGCTAATTTTTTGTATATTTAGTAGAGATGGGGTTTCACCATGTTGACCAGGCTGATCTTGAACTTCTGACCTCAGGTGATCCACCTGCCTCGGCCTCCCAAAGTGCTGGGATTACAGGCGTGAGCCACCGCGCCCGGCCGAGAACTACCACACTTGTAAGGCAAATGCAATCTGTCAAAGGTAGAATGTGACACATAAAGTGACAATGCAATTTCACATGATGTTAAAAAACATTCTGAATCTCTGAACTTGTTGCCATTTATTGAAAGTTAATCACTTAAAGATTTCCAAATGCCCATTTCAGTCAGGCACTGTGTTGAGCACTCAAGTAAACAATAATGCACCATTTGTTAAATCTTGGCATCTCCCTAACCTGCCCCAGGAGAAGGCTGAGCCCTCCAAAGAGACACAGCACCACGGTCAGAGGACTAACAGGTAAAAGGAAGAATCCACGGGTTATAAGAGTGTACTACTAGAGAAAATAGGGGAACAAATACTTCCTACCAACAAGAGCTGTTGTAGGTCAAGAGGAAAGGTTATGTGTGTTTCTCCCAAGTCACAAGATCATGAAAGATACTTCAAAGCAGTATTTCCAAGAGTGAGAACCACAGTGTATCAGGAAAGGATTCGTTGCAGGTAAGAGACACCATTCTATTAATAATTACCTTAGGCAGAAAGAAACTTAATTCAGGAAATTGTTGAATACCTAGAATAATAGGATTTAGGATGGGATTTTAGGAATGACTTTCAGCATAACATTGCCCAACTGGCAGGCTAAGGGAACTGTTGCCCTAGCTATAGTCAGTGAGCTGGGAATCTCAAAGCTGCCATGGCAACTGCTGAATTGAACTGCCTTAAATCTGAGAATCAAGAAGCTGCCTCTGCAAGCATGCCTCTTCAACTGTCCCAGAAATACTCCACAAGACTGTGAATCCAGAGATGAGAAGTCATTGCCAGAACTCTTGGCTCCGTAGTCATTCTGTATCTGCTATATCTGGATAGCTAAACTGGTGCCTCAGAGCCCACTACCTCTCCTCTACTTCTGGACTGAAATCTTGCACTAGTGCAACTAATTGATGAAATCTAAATCCATTTGAAATCACAGTAGCAAAGGAATATGGAAAAAGTTTTTAGCTTTCTTAATTTGATATCTCTTAATATGCTAATGTGTGCTATCAATCTCCAAAAATGAAATATGGGGCACAGTAATTCCTGAACTTAATTGATCATCAGCCTCTGCCTTTCGCAACCATCTTGCCGTACTGGAACCAGAACTGTGGCTCCCAGTTCCCAGCTCTGCACCCTACAGCTTATCTTTGTAGAAGAAAATACGTTGTTTCATATTCAGGCTTTTGTCATAGCTATCTTACTAGAATGTAATCATGCTCATAAATGATATTTGATATGGAGTTATATTAAAAGATAATTTTGACTTTTAAATACATTTATGGTTTAAAAATGACTTTATAAGGATTATGTGTGCATTTGTGAATGAAGGAATAGAAAAATTATCAGAATAAAACACCCTCAGAAATATGTACTGTATTTTTTTTTTCTAAACACAGATTAAATAGTATGGACTGATGGTATTAGCATTTAAAATAATAATAACAGGAGGGAAACCACATCATCATTCTTGTTTGAATCCCTTCTCTGTGTGTAGGCCATTTACCCTCAAGGAAATTTTCACAGAATGGCTCTGCACCCTGTGGACAACCGTTCCTGGACACAGCAAAGTGTCGTTAAGTTGATGGGGAGCCCATCAGCGCAACACCTAATTACTTCTACAGGCACGTTGCTCCAGTGTGAAACAGGACCCCAGGGGACAGTCTCACCTCCTTTGCCTCAAATTCCCTGAAGCATCTCTTTTCAAACATCAGTCAAGTGTGAGTGAAGTCCTTGGGTTTGCCAATGTAAAGGCAATTTCGTCCCTTGGGCAAAAATTGCCAACCTTAATGCGTTCCAGCTGTTGCATGGCTGAGCGCTCTCTCAGTCAGCCTACAGCCTGCCCTGGCATTTCAAAGGGCTCCTGCCAGGCCTGTGTCACCCCCACGCAAAATGTGAAGCTGGCCTTTGAACCATGTGGCCTTGCCCCGTGGATGTGCATTACCTCCAAGGGAAAGGAAATGGCTTCCTTCCGGCTGCATGGCCTGGCCAGAGGCCTCTGGAGCTCAGATTACCTGAATCACTGGAGAGAGGCCGGCACCGAAATGCGGCACGAATCAGCATCACTAAGGCGCCGGTTTCAGCAACACAAGCATCACTCAGAGGACCCAAGGCAGAGCGATTTTTTTCCTCTGCAAATCTCTGTAGCTCTTGGGGACTCTTACACTCCAACATATTATAAGGTGAAAATCCTGTGGACATTTAGGCTGTTCAGAGAAATGATCAGTATTTGGTATTCACAGTACAGATTTGTGTGTGGAGTGGGGGCAGATGAGGGAAGGAAAGAATCTAATCCAGTGTGCACATTATGTCTAGTTTATCACCAGGATTGCCTTGTTGTGGTAACAGGGAGCCTGGCTCTCCCTGCTGAGGGAGCATCAACTGAACCAGCAGACTTTCCTCCCTTTGTACTAAGCTGACATTTTAACCCTAGATCTCTAGAGAAATGGCAGCATTTATTAGAAACCAGATATTCAGATATTTTTATGCCCCACACAAAAAATCTTTGTCCCAATTTACTAAATTACTCTAAGTTTCTATATGAATAACATGTTTGTTATTATATAACATACATAGGTTATATCATAGACATATAACACGTTCATATATTATATAATATATATAACATAGCCATATAATAACATGTATGTTAAACCATCTAGTCTAGGGGTCTCAAACTGTTAGCCCACAGGCCATGTTCTGCCTGCAGGAAGTTAGATTTGGCCTGCACAGTGCTCTCAAAAAGAAAAAAATGAGCCAACATCTAGAAATCAAGAGATAATACATTTTTGAAAATGGGGATATCAGAAATGTTTGTTTGTTTCAAACCAGAAGATCTCAGAAGACTTCCCAGGAATGAACTGAACTCCAGAATTGCTATTGCCTGTATGTTTAGGGGATGGCAGGGGGAAGGGGAGGAAAAGTCTCCAGGAAACAAGGCCCCAGCATGCCCTGTGACTCTCATCCTGAGGCTGAGCAGCCTTAGGCATTTACCACGGCACTGAGCTGTAGATTTTTATGATTTTCCATTAAAATAACGGTTTTCAATTTTTCTGGGTGACAAACTCCAAACAAGGCCAGTCTGATACTTAAATGAGTGAAGCATGCTTGATATAAAAAAGGGAATATGATCTTTTCCATTTTTCCCTATGTCTCTGTCATAGATAACAGAAAATCTGCAAGGACCTGTTCATACCCAGGGCCAGGCGTGAGCACCACTGTAAGGAGGTGACTGTGTATCACTGTAAGGCTTGCCACCTGTCCCCACCTGTGCTTCTGCTGGTGCTTCTGCCTCCACCTGGAGGATCTTGGCCATGCGTAGAGAGGTGATGGTTCAGGTTCTAGACCAGCATTTTTCATGGACCACAAAGAGTCATGAAATCAATTGAATGGATCTTGATCAACTTTTTTTTTTTTTTTTAAATGAACAGAAAAATATCAAAATTCATCAGGCTTAGTAAGGGTGTTAAGGTATTGTGAATTTCTTGTTTTACATACACACATGTGTACTGGGTAGCTGTATTAAAGAACGCTCCTGTAAGTCATGGAAAAAGCTTGAATAATCCTGCTATAGATCAATGGTTCCAGATCTTCCATAAGCCCATGACACCTTGGTGTCTGTGAAAGTCATGAATTTGAGAATCTCCTTCAGGCTTTCTAAGTATCTTATTGGGTTTTATGACTAGATATGCCATCAAAACGCCCACAAAAAGTCATAAAATGAGGTGGATACTTTTAAATTTCTTTAAAAAATTCATTATTAGTTGCAAGAAAGTAAGGAATATCTCCAGATGCTAAACAGCAGGTAAAAACAGGAATCCAGAGAGATGAAGGGATGATAAGGACAAGCTGCCTCTGTGTCTGCAATTCCAGGTCTCCTGACTCTTCTGTTAGCCACTCAGGCCTCAAGCCAACCAAACCAAGGGTCTGACAGAAGATGCCCACCTAAAGCCAAGAGTTCAATGGCTAAAAGCTCAGTGAAAGGATAAATGAAGGAGGCCACAGAGGGAAGACAGCAAAGAAACTTCCTAAACCTTTGCACTGAGTGAATTGAAAAAATATCCCTGAGACTCTGAAACTACAAAGTGGCCTTCCTTCAGGTTTACAGAACAAATTCATATTTTCATTGAGAATTAATTTTAGAATAAACTCAGGCTAATGGAGGACCCAAACACCTTGCAGAAAAAATCACTAATCCTCTCTGGGAATGAACTTTCACCTGGACCTTCCTTCTCAAACACGCATGGAATATTTACACAAATTAATGTATTCTCAGCTATAGATGAAAGTCAACAAGTATCAGAGAGCTGGCATTACACAAACTATATTCTCTGACTACCAAGCAATTAAATGAGAAATTAATAACAGAATTAAAATATCCTGGAGATCAGGAGAAAGATGGTGAATAGGAGACAGGGCTAACATGTACCTCCCACTTAGATGGACAGAACAGTGTGTGGAGACTCACACTGTAAACTTTTGCTCCAAGAACCATGGCAGGAATGTACCAGGAAAACTGAAAGAATTCATAAATCCTTTGAAAGAAGCAGTACACCACTGCAAATTCTGTAAGACAAGCAAAATACTGTGAGTTCCCAAAGTGTGAAAGGGAAAAAACCTGCCTCCAAATACACATCCCCACAGGTGAATCTGAAAATCTAGATCCTTGGAGAAGGATTTAACCTTACCTAGAGCTGAAACAGTTTTAGGGAGCCACACAAAATATAAAAGTAGAAGCAGCAGTGGGAAAAGCCTAAAGGCACTTGCAGTTTCCAGCTCAAACCCAGGGAAGTCATCTCTGACTATACCTCACAGTGGACCTTGGGGAAGGCAGCCGGCAGAACTAGGGAGGGGTCACAGGGTGCAAGTAGCTTCCAATGGAAATTTGTAATAATTTCAACCGGGCACAAATTTTCTTGAGCAGAATCTGGGGGGCAAACTGGGGGGCAAAACTGCTGCAGATATGAGCACAGGAGCCAACAACAACGTTGTGGACACACAGGGAAAGCTGTGCTTGCTTTCTCAGTGGGAAAGCTTACAGCCTGGGGCAAGTTCTCAGCAGGGCATTAGAGGAATAAGACCAGACTCACCAACTGCATGACAGCTGGGTGAGACCTTTCACTACTGGCTATCCCCTACTTCCTTGGCAAAGTATATGACACAGAAGAGGCAGCCATAATCCCCTCTGCAACACAACTCCATTGACCTTAGAACCACCCCCTATCCCACACAGCAGCCAAGGCAATCCCCATCCAAGGACAGTCTAAGCCCAGACCCATGTAATCCTGCCCCCACCTGATATTTTTTCTCTACCCACCCTGGTAGTTGAACACAAAATATAGAAACTCCTGGGAACTTTATGGCCCCATCCATCACCTGAGAAACCAGAATACTTACCCTGGCCAACTTAGGGCAAGCTTACATCTCCCTACTACTACCACAGCTGGTGCTGTCTTGAAAGTACCACTGCCTGGCTGGAGGCAAACCAGCTCAGACCATTCTATCAACACATGACATAATAACCCTGCTCACAGGAAGGAGAAAACAACAGCTAAGTCCACCACGTGCAACATTCTGGCTAACTAGAGGTCCTGAGTCTGTCCATGTGACAATGTCACTACTAGTATAACCAGTATTTAAGAAAACCAGCACACTAAACATATCTACAACCAAGGACTCTCACAGAGTCTAATTCACTCCCTTGACACATCCACCAGAGCAGGTGCTGGTGTCCATGGCTGAGAGATATGAAGATGGACCACATCACAGGACTCTTTGCAGACATCCCCCAGCACCAGCCTGGAGTGTGGTAGCACCGCTGGCTGGCTAGACTCAGAAGTACAATGACAATTACTGTAGTCTGGCTGTTAGGAAGTCCCTTCCCTAATGGAAGCGGGAGAGCACCACATCAACCCCATAGCACAAAAGAATCTGAACAGCAGGCCTTGGGTTCCACACCTTTCCAATGAAATAGTCTATCCAAATCAGAAAGAACCAGAAAACTAATTCTGGTAATATGACAAAATGGGGTTTTATAACACCCACAAAAGATCACACTAGCTCCCTGGCAATGGATCTAAACCCAAAAGAAATCTCTGAATTGCCAGATAAGGAATCCAGAAGGTTGATTATCAAGTTACTCAAGGAGGCAGCACAGAAAGTTGAAAACCAACTTAAAGAAATTTTAAAAACAACATAGGATATGGATAAAAAAATTCTCCAGAGAAATAGATATCATAAGTAAAAAATAAACCTTCTGGAAATGAAAGACATACTTAGAGAAATACAAAATGCACTGGAAAGTTTCAATAGATTACAAAAAGTAGAAGAAAGAAATTCAGAGTTCGAAGACAAGGTTTTCAAATTAACCCAATCTGACAAAGACAGAGAAAAAAGCATTAAAAAACAATGAATAATGTCTCCAAGAAATTTGGAATTGTGTTAAATGGCCAAACTTATAATAATTGGTGTTTCTGAAGAAGAAGAGAAATCTAAAAGTTTGGAAGACTTAGTTGAGGACATAATCAAGGAAAACTTCCCTGGTCTTGCTAGAGATCTAGACATCTAAACACAGGAAACTCAAAGAACACTCTGGGAAATTCATCAGAAAAAAATGATCACCTAGGCACATAGTCATCAGGTTATCTAAAGTCAAGACAAAGGAAAGAACCTTAAGGGCTATGAGACAAAAGCACTGGGCAATCTATAAAGGAAAACCTATCAATCAGATTACCAGCAGATTTCTCAGCTGAAGCCTTACAAGCCCGAAAGGATCAAGGTCGTATCTTTAGCCTATAGAAACAAAATAATTGTCAGTCAAGAATTTTGTATCCAGCAAAACTAGGCTTCATAAATGAAGGAAAGATAAAGTATTTTTCAGACAAACAAATGCTGAGATAATTCACTACCACCAAGCCAGCATTACAAGAAATGCTAAAAGGAGTTCTTGAAACAAAACCTCGAAATACAACAAAATAGGACCACCTTAAAGCATAAATCTCACAGGGCTCATAAAAGAAAAAAAAGTATTTGGGCAACAACTAGCATGATGAATAGAACAGTACCTCACACCTCAAAAGTAATGTTGAATGTAAATGGCCTAAACGCTCCACTTAAAAGATACTGAATGGCAGAATGAATAAAAATCCACCAATCAAGTATCTGCTGCCTTTAAGAGACTCACCTAACACATAAGGACTTACATAAAGGTAAAGGGGTGGAAAAAGAGATTCCATGCAAATGGAAACCATAAACGAGCAGGAGTGGCACATTTTATATCAGACAAAACAGACTTTAAAGCAACAACATAATAATGGTGGGGGACTTCAATACTCCACTGACAGCACTAGTCAGGTCATCAAGACAGAAGATCAACAAAGAAACAGTGGACTTAATCTATACCCAAGAATAAATGGACTTAACAATTCTGCCTGTTTCCTGACAAGCGAGGAGATTCGTGGTCTGGTTCTTGGACTTCCTTTGCAGGATGGCCCCCAAATGCCAGTCTCCACTCCTGCCTCAAAAGAAGAAACCAAGACCACCTCCTGCTCGGAGACTGGAAGAGACAACGGCCTCTGCAGGCTTGCCGAAGAAGGGAGAAAAAGAACAGCAAGAAGCAATTGAACACATTGATGAAGTACAAAATGAAATGGACAGACTTTTTTTTTTTTTTGAGACAGAGTCTCGCTCTGTTGCCCAGGCTGGAGTGCAGTGGTGCGATCTCGGCTCACTGCAAGCTCCGCCTCCTGGGTTCATGCCATTCTCCTGCCTCAGCCTCCCAAGTAGCTGGGACTACAGGCGTGAGCCACCACGCCCGGCGAAATGGGCAGACTTAATGAACAAGCCATTGAGGAGATTTTGAAAGTAGAACAGAAATATAACAAACTCTGCCTACCATTTTTTTCGGAAGAGGTCAGAATTGATCGCCAAATCCCACATTTTGGGGTAACAATATTTGTCAACCATTCAGAAGTGTCTGTACTGCTTGGGGAGGAGGACGAAGAAGTACTGCATTATTTGACCAGAGTTGAAGTGACAGATTTTGAAGATATTAAATCAGGTAACAGAATAGATTTTTATTTTGATGAAAATCCTTACTTTGAAAATAAAGTTCTCTCCAAAGTATTTCATCTGAATGAGAGTGGTGATCCATCTTCAAAGTCCACTGAAATCAAATGGAAATATGGAAAGGATTTGATGAAACATTCAAGTCAAACACAGAATAAAGCCAGCAGAAAGAGGCAGCGTGAGGAACCAGAGAGCTTCTTTACCTGGTTTACTGACCATTCTGATGCAGGTACTGATGAGTTAGGAGAGGTCATCAAAGATGATATTTGGCCAAACCCATTACAGACTACTTGGTTCCTGATATGGATAATGAAGAAAGAGAAGATGATGATGATGATGAGAAGGAGGAGGAGGAGGAAGGATTAGAAGATATTGATGATGAAGGGGATAAGGATGAAGGTGAAGAAGATGAAGATGAAGGGGAGGAAGGAGAGGAGGATGAAGGAGAAAATGACTAATAGAACACTGATGGATTTCAACCTTCCTTTTTTAAAAATTTTCTCCAGTCCCTGGGAGCAAGTTGCTGTCTTTTTTTCCCCCCTCATGCTCATTCACCCTGTTCTTGAGGTCTCTGTTCTCTAAACCATGGCTTTCAACTTATTTTGGGAGAAACAACTCCAGCATAATACAATGGGAAAAGAGTCTCTACCCCTTTCTGTTCAAAATGCTTTGTTATCCCTTCCTGTCTGACCAAAACTGTATGGAATCGACACCACCAAGCTCTGTGGGAAAAAAAGAAAAACCTGCTTCCTTTGTGCTCCTGGAACCTGCGCAGTGCTAGGTCCTGTGTATTAGTGCATAGAATTCTAGCTTTTTTTTCTCCTTTCTCTATATATTGGGCTCAAGAGAGTACACTGTGTCTCTGTGAATATGGACAGTAGGCATTTACCAACATGTATCTACTTTCTCTTGTTCAAAAAAAAATTAAAAAACTTTAAAAAATGGCATTACAGAAGGTCAGCAAAGGATAGGTTTGAGATGTTTGGGTGGTTAAGTGGGCATTTTGACAACATGGCTTCTCCTTTGGCATGTTTAATTGTGATACTTGACAGACATCCTTGCAGTTTAAGATGACACTTTTAAAAGAAATTCTCTCCTAATGATGACTTGAGCCCTGCCACTCAATGGGAGAATCAACAGAACCTGTAGGATCTTATTTGGAATTGACATTCTCTATTGTAATTTTGTTCCTGTTCATTTTGAAATTTTCTTTTTATTTCACTGGAAAGGAAAGATGATACTCAGTTTTAAATGTTAAAAGTGTACAAGTTGCTTTGTTACAATAAAACTAAATGTGTACACAAAGGATTTGATGCTTTCCTCTCAGCATAGGTGTACCTACTATGACCTTCCAAGTTTGACTTGTATAACATCACTGTCAAACTTTGTCACCCTAACTTCGTATTTTTTGGTACGCACTTTGCAGGATGACCTCAGGGCTCTGTGGATTGACTAACGGGATTTGAATCAATGTATTAATATTTCCATAGCTGGAAAACGTGGGTACAATTTGCCATTGGTTTTAGAAAGTATTTCCATCATTTGGAATACCAGATTGCTCAATACTTTCTAAGTATATTGTGCCCTTGATTTTTATCTCCAAGTGGCAGTTTTTAAAATTGGCCTTTTACCAGAATATAAAAAAATAGTGCCTGCCACAGAGCGGTGACAACGTGCTAGCAGCCCTCGCTCTCGTTGCCTTCTCGGCCTGGGCATCCACTCTGGTGGTGCTTGAGGAGCCCTTCAGCCCGCCACGGCACTGTGGGAGTCCCCCTCTGGGCTGGCTGAAGCTGGAGCTGGCTCCTTCTGCTTGTGGGGAGGTGAGGAGGGAGAGGCACTGGCGGCAACCGGGGCTGCACATGCAACGCTCATGGGCCAGCGCAAGTTCTGGGTGGGTGTGGGTTCGGTGGGCCCTGCACTCGGAGTGGCTGGGTGGCGCCCGCTGCCCAGGACAGTGAAGGGCTTAGTACCAGGGTCAGTAGCTGCAGAGGGTGTGCCAGGTCCCCCAGCAGTGCTGGCCTACAGGGGCTGCACTCGAATTCTCACGGGGCCTCAGCTGCCTCCCTGCGGGGCAGGGCTCCGGACCTGCAGCCTGCTATGTGGAAGACTCCCTCCGCTCTCTGGTCATGGGCTCCTGCATGGCCTGAGAATCCCTACGAGCGCCTCCCCCACCAGCGCCTTCCCCATGAGCGCCTCCCCCACCAGCGCCTCCCCTATGAGCGCCGAGCAGCCCCTGCGCCTTGGTCCCATTGATCGCCCAAGGGCTGAGGAGTGCAAGCACATGGCGTGGAACTGGCAGGCAGCTCCACCTGCAGCCCTGGTGTGGGATCCACTAGCTGAAGCCAGCTGGGCTCCTGGGTCTAGTGGGGACTTGCGAACCTTTATGTCTAGCTAAGGGATTGAAAAAACACCAATTAGCAACCTGTGTCTAGCTCAAGGTTTGTAAATACACCAATCAGTACTCTGTATCTATCTAATCTAGCGGGGACTTGGAGAACTTTTCTGTCTAGCACCCTGTGTCTAGCTAAAGGATTGTAAACACACCAATCAGCACTCTGTGGCTAGCTCAGGGATTGTAAATGCACCAATCAGCACTCTGTCAAAACGGACCAATCAGCTCTTTGTAAAATGGACCAATCAGCAGGATATGGGTGGGGCCAGATAAGGGAATAAAAGCAGGCTGCCCGAGCCTGCCAGCAGCAAACCCTCGCCTCCCCTCCACACTGTGGAAGCTTTATTCTTTCGCTCTCTACAATAAATCTTGATGTTGCTCACTCTTTGGGTCCATGCTGCTTTTATGAGCTATAACACTCACTGTGAAGGTCTGCAGCTTCACTCCTGAAGCCAGCGAGACCATGAACTCACCAGGAAGAACGAACAACTCCAGATGTGCTGCCTTTAAGAGCTGCAACACTCACTGTGAAGGTCTGCAGTTTCAATCCCGTCAGCAAGACCATGAACCCACCAGAAGGAAGAAGTTCCAGACACATCTGAACATCTGAAGGAACAAACTCCGGACACACCATCTTTAAGAACTGTAACACTCACCCCAAGTGTCTGCAGCTTCATTCTTGAAGTCAGCAAGACCAAGAACCCACCAATTCCGGACACACCACCACTATCCAACAGACCTGGTGCTCTAATGCCAAGTTATACATGAGACAGCTGCTGGCATGTCTTCATTGGCTATATAAAATGTGACCAAGAAGATAGGCTCTCAGAGTAAGAATTCTGTGATGGCTAGCAGTAACTGTCCATGCTCTCTGGTATAAAGCTCTCAAGTGTGACTATGTGAATCTGGGTGGGATAATGGACCCAGCTCTGTTTGCTCAGTGCCATTGTGCAGAGAGGCACCCTAATGCATAAGATTTTTAATGCTGTAAAATATAGTAGCTAAAATTAAGCACCACTTTTTCAGAAGTAAATTAATGGACAGTCTGATGAAATTCAAAAGCTTTTTGATGTATAAAACTTGATAAATGGAACATTCCATCAGTAGGCAAAGGTGTAACAACCTATCTAGATGGATAGCACGTAATTTCTGCACAGGCCTATGTTTAATAAATACATCACTGTATACCAATCAGGAATCTTGCTCCTGATCAGTATATAAAAGAACACAAAGATTAAAAAAATGTACTTTACAGATATTTGCAGATCATTTTATCCAATAACTAAAGAATACACATTCTTTTCATCAGCACATGGAACATTCTCCAAGATAGACCGTATGATAGATCACAGACAAGTCTCAATAAATTTAAGAAAATCAAAATTATATCAAGTATCCTCTCAGACCACAGTAGAGTAAAACTGGAAATTAACTCCAAAAGGAACCCAGAACACTATATAAACACATGGAAATGAAATAATCTGCTCTTGAATGATCTTTGAGTCAACAATGAAATCAAGATGGAAATTTAAAAATTATTTGAACTGAACAATGTAACACGACTTATTGAAACCTATGGGTTACAGCAAAAGTGGTGCTAAGAGGAAATTTCATAGCGTTAAATGCCTACATGAAAATGTCTGAAAGAGCAAAAACAGACAATCTAAGAGCGCATCTCAAGGAACTAGAGAAGCAAGAACAAAGCAAGCCCAAACCTAGCAGAAGAAAAGAAATAATCAAGATTAGAGCAGAACTGAATGAAATTGAAACAAAAAATACAAAAGATAAATGAAACAACAGGCTGGTTCTTTGAAAAGATAAACAAAATTGATAGACCATTAGCAAGATTAACCAAGAAGAGAGAAGATCCAAATAAGCTTAATTAGAAATGAAACATGAGATATTACAACCAATACCACAGAAACACAAAAGATCATTGAAAGCTACTATGAAAACCTTTATGTGCACAAACTAGAAAATCTAGAGGAGATGGACAAATTTCTGGAAATATACAACCCTCATAGATTAAACCAGGAAGAAATAGAAACGTTGAACAAACCAATAACAAGCAGTGAGATTGACACAGTAATTTAAAAATTGCCAAGAAAAAAAAAGTCCACAGCCAGATGGATTCACAGCTGAATTATATCAGGCGTTCAAAGAAGAACTGGTACCAATCCTACTTAAACTATTCCAAAAGATAAGGAGGGAACCCTCCCTAAATCATTCCATGCAATCAGTATCACTCTAATATCAAAAGCAGGAATGAACATAACAAAAAACAGAAAACCAATATCCAGACCAATATCCATGATGAACATAGATGCAAAAATCCTCAACAAAATACTAGCTAACTGAATCCAACAGCATTTCAAAAAGATAAAACATCATGATCAAGATAATACATCATGATAAATTGATGATACATCAATTCATGCCAGGGATGCAGGGATGGTTTAACATATGCAAGTCAATAAATGTGATACATCACTTAAACAGAATTAAAAACAATGATCATATGATCATCTCAATAGATGCAGAAAAGTAATTTGACAAAACCCAGCATCCTTTATGATTAAATCCCTCAGCAAAATTGGTGTAGAAGGGAAATACCTCAAGGTAATGAAAGCCATCTATGACAAACCCACAGCCAACATTATACTGAATTGGGGAAAAGTTAAAAGCATTCCATCTGAGAACTGGAATGAGACAAGGATGCCCACTTTCACCACTTCTACTCAACATAGTGCTGGAAGTCCTAGGCAGAGCAATCACATAAGCGAAAGAAATAAATCAGTAAAGAGGAAATCAAACTCTTGCTGTTCACCAATGATACGATTGTATACCTAGAACACCCTAAAGACTCATCCACAAAGCCCCTACGTTTGATAAATGAATTCAGTAAAGTTTCAGGATACAAAATCAATGTATTACACACAAATCAGTAGCACTGCTATACACCAACAATGACCCAGCTGATAATTGAATCAATAGCTAAATCCCTTTTACAACAGCTGCAAAAAAAATGAAACACTTAGGAATATACTTAACCAAGGAGGTGAAAGATCTCTACAAGGAAAACTATAGAACACTGCTGAAAGAAATAATAAATGACACAAACAAATGGAAACACATACCATACTCATGGATGGGTAGAATCAATATTGTGAAAATGACCATGCTGCCAAAGGCAATCTACAGATTCAATGCAATTCCCATCAAAATATCATCACCATTCTTCACAGAACTAGAAAGAAAAAAAAAAAACTCTAAAATTTATATGGAACAAAAAAGTAGCCTGTATAGACAAAACAAGACTAAGCCAAAAGAACAAATCTGAAGGCATCACATTACTCAACTTCAAACTACACTACAAAGTTATAGTTACCAAAACAGCATGGTACTGGCATGAAAATAAACACATAGACTAATGGAACAGAATAGAGAACCCAGAAATAAAGCCAGATACTTCCAGCCAACTGCTCTTTGACAAAGCAAACAAAAATATAAAGTGGGGAAAGGACACCCTATTCAACAAATGGTGCTGCAGTAATTGGCAAGCCACATGTAGAAGAATGAAACTGGATCCTCATTTCTCATCTTACAAAAATCAACTCAAGCTGGACAAAAGACTTAAATCTAAGACCTGAAACCATAAAAATTCTAGAAGATAACATCAGAAAAACACTTCTAGATGTTGGCTTAAGCAAAGAGCTCATGACCAAGAACCCAAAAGCAAATGCAACAAAAAACAAAAATAAGTAGATGGGACCTAATTAAACTAAAAAGCTTCCACACAGCAAAAGAAAAAATCAGCATAATGAACAGACAACCTACAGAGTGGGAGAAAAATATTCTTAAACTACATATCTAACAAAGGACTAATATCCAGAATCTAGAAGGAACTCAATCAGCAAGAAAAAAAAAAAAAAAAAAAAAAAACAAAAAAACAAATAATTCCATCAAAAAGTGGGCTAAGGACGTGAATAGACAATTCTCAAAGAAGATTTACAAATCACCAACAAACATAAAAAAAATACTCAGTATCACTAATTATCAGGGAAATGTAAATTAGAACCACAATAAGATGCCACCTTAACTCCTGCAAGAATGGCCATAATTTTAAAATTAAAAAAAAAAAAATAGATGTTGGCATGGATGTGGTGAAAAGGGAACACCTTTACAGTTCTGGTGGGAATGTAAACTAGTACAATCACTATGGAAAACAGTGTGGAGATTCCTTAAAGAACTAAAAGTAGAACTACCATTTGATCCAGCAATCCTACTATTGGTTATGTACTCAGAGGAAAATAAGTCATTTTATGAAAAAGACCCTTGCACATGCATGTTTATAGCAGCATAGTTCACAATTGCAAAAAATATGGAACCAGCTTAAATGCCCCTCAACCAATGAGTGATTAAAGAAAATGTGGTGTATTTCCACCATGGAATACTACTCAGTCATAAAAAGGAATGAAATAATGGCATCCACAGCAACCTGGATGGAATTGGAATTCTAAGTGACATAACTCAGGAATGGAAAACCAAGCATCATATGTTCTCATTTATAAATGGGAGCTAAGCTATTAAGACACAAAGGCGTAAGAATGATATAATGGACTTTGGGGACTTGGGGAGAAGGGTGGGAGGGATAAAAGACTACATGCTGGGTACAGTGTACACTGCTCGAATGATGGGTGCATCAAAATCTCAGAAATCACCACTAAAGAACTTATCCATGTAACAAAAAACTGCCTGTTCCCCAAAAACTATTGAAATAAAATAAAATAACGACAGATGGGGGCACATAAACAGGACTCTTAGTGAACAAGGAGAGAGAAACAGAGAAGGAAAGATAAACTAGTAAGAACAATGAACTCTGAGGAAGAAGATCAGAAAGACAAAATGTGCCCGTGAGAGCCATAGAGGACAGATTGCCAGAGACTAGGACAGGCCAACTACATACCTTATGTCTGTTGTCCCTGCTTCATCGCCTGGGGGTAGATAAGGACAGCATGAAAGCCCACACATAACCAGGACATCTTGGAAAACTTTCCTGTCTTAGCTCAGGAGAGTCCCTGTGATAGGAGACAAAATATCCCAGAGAGCAACTACAAACTGGTTTCTTGCCCTTAGGTGAGCAGCTTAGCTGCTCTTGCCTCAGTTTTCCCAGCGGGAAAGTGGGCACAATTCTTACTTTAGAGGCATATTGAGATCATACCGTGTTAAGAGGGGTACAGAAAAAAATGTAACTATCTTATACTTGTAGCAATTTTTCTTTTAAATAATTCAGAGCTCATAGAGGAATTCATAATGGAAATCACAACATACTTAGAACAGTAACGAGAAACTATACCAAGACTCAAGGGATAAAAAGTCACTTGTTTAATCAATTATGCCAAATTAACAGATTAGTTTATTTGTTTGTTTGTTCACACTTTGATTTTTTTACTTGAAACATGATAGCTAATAGATACACTTCTCCTTTTAGCTCTTTTTAGGGAATGTTTATCAAAAGTGAATTAATCACTTTCAGTGATGTCCTTTGTATAGGAATCAATTATGTTTCCTTGAAAAACTTTTAATTTGTCAACAGACTTTCACAGAGTAGCAACCATCAGTTAGTTTAGAGGCAAGACTAAATATGAGAGCAGAGGGCAGAAAATAAATACATAAGCAAAAGGGGTAATATCAGTTTTCTGGTTATTTTTGACATGGGCAGGCCTTTAAAAATCTCACTTACTTCTTCTCTATCTTCTGTAGACCTACACTCTATTGTACTATATATTTATTGCTCCTGACTCGGATTACCTATCTTACCAGATCAAATTAATATAAACAAGTCAGGACAAAGAAGTCTGGCACACAGAAGTTAGGGATGTGTGGATGGGATTAAGACTAGAATTCTTCCTAAATGAGTAAATTGCACTCCAACATTTCGTAACTAAATCTTTTAATGTAGATGTTTGCAAGGGATGAAATGTATAAAATAGTAAAGGAGTCTCTGACAGGGAAATCTTGGAGTCCCTGTTCTAGACTCTTATTTCTTGTTGATAATTAAAAAGATACTTTTTTCCCCTTAGAGAATCTGCTTTTAAAATAGTAATGAGCTAATTTGATAAAATAATGTGTACTAATTCACAGAAGTGTTCTTCCTGGTTGAATGTACTTACATGTGCTTGCAAATATTACCTTCAGAAGTCAATGCTTTCATCTAAAGAAGTGTCTGTAAGAGCAGGAAACTCATGCATTTGGCAAAATTATTTGGGGACAGTTGTAAGCCACTGGTTACCTGCAGAATTTCCCCACCCCAGAAACTCCAGCATCGTCTCTTTTGTCAGCCTATCCAGCTGACTCTTTACTAAAACCACTTATGTCAACATTTTGAAGAATGGCTTAATTATTAATATATATGCATATTATCTGCAAAATCCCCAATCAACCTGAGAAATAGTAAGGTTTTTTACTACTTACTTAGTCCAAATATACTGTTTCACAATCCTTTTCCCAGATTTCAGTCCCAGACCCCAGAGTCAGTTTTAATCTTATTTATTTACTTTCCCTATCTCTGCCTTTGAAATTCTCAGACATGGACCCCAACTCCTGCTCCTCCTACAAGCCCTACTGGCTACCTTGGCCCACTCCAAGTCCTAAGGCAATTCACCTCAAACCTCTGGTGATAGTTAGAATTTTCTTGCAAATTCGGATGCTTTTTGCATAATTTGAGAGGTTTGTGAAAATTCAAACCTAAAGTCTCCTTCTTTGCCAGTGCATTAAGACCTGAAGCTCCCCACAGCCATCCCTGAATAGATGCTCTCCCTACCTCATCTGCCCAACTTGGCCAGGTCACAGTTTGATTTCCGCCATAGCAAGTTGGTTTGTGTCATGGGATCTGCCCCTAAGTTTCACCCAATTCCTTCTCCACCCATGACCAAACCTGCCTGTTATTTTGTCTTGCTCAGTCCTTTTCCTTGGCCTTGGAGTTCTGCCTGCTACCTCCTCCAACACCTGAGGTTATGATACAAATGACTGGATCTCCTGAATATGAGTAGCCCACACACTTGACACCCACCTGGACCCTTGACACGGTCCCACTTCTGAATGGAGGCCTCCAGAATTGTGTTTCTGACTATGTTGTCTTTGAACTTAGTCTTAGGTTCCCAACTTCCTCCTTAAATGCGGCTCTGCAGGATTATCCTCCACCTCCTCCACCTGAAGTCCCAATCCACATCCTGGTTCCATTCTCTTTCTTCTCTTTTTCCTGTTCTTGGAAACAACCCACAATGCCTTGCATTGAAGGAAAACCAAAATATAGTTTAAATGCTGTATGAACTTCCACAGAAGGAAAATGCCAGACACCTGTTTTGCCTCTTTTACTGACTGAAGTGATGCTCTGTATTTCATGGTTCTCCTAAGGACTGTTCCAAAGTGCCTAGGACACAACCTACAAGTCTTTGACATTTTTTAAGCCATATGCTTTATATTCCTTTCTCCTGGATTTTCCCAGTTTGGGCTGTGTATCTCCATGGTTGACCTGTCATGCACACAGACTGAGAAAAGGGAGATATTTAACAAGGAATTATAAGAGCTATTTGAAAGATCTGCTGGTCTTCATTTGGTTTCTCACTAAATGCTCCCATTTACGGGCACAGTAAATGTTCATTCTGAAATTCTCAAAAAGAGCAAAACAAAGTCAATTACCTCTTCTAATATATATGGAAAACTACTGTAGATAATAAAGGAACGAACCATAAGAAGCACAGTGCTGAAAGCCAAGCACAGTAGTGCATGTCTATAGTCCCAGTTACTCAGGAGGCTGAGGCAGGAGGATCACTTGAACCCAGGAGTTAGAGGCTGTAGTGCACTATGATTGCACCTGTGAATAGCCACTGCACTTCAGCCTGGGTGACATAGTGAGACCCTATCTCTTAAAAAAAAAGAGAGAGAGAGACAGAGACAGAGAGAAATTCTAGGATTATGAGAATCATGTCACTGCACAAAGCACTTTGAAATAGCAATGACAATAATAGCAGCCTCCCTGGATTTATCACTCCAGGTCCAGGGCATTCTGCTACATGTCCTTTGCTGTGGCCCCATGAGATGGGTACTTTATAGCAGAGGAGCTTTAATCACTACACCCCACCATCTGTCCTATGGCCCCAAGTTTTTGTTTTAATTTTTAGTTTTCTGTTAATAGAGCTCAGTTAAAAGAATAAAAAACCAAAACCAGCCAACAATAGGTGTGAGTGTTGTAGAAAAAGTGGAGAAAACTCAAAGGTTTCACCCATTTGTACCTTACTGTGATCTTGGAGCTTCTCCCTCAGGACTTCTTGGCCACATTTTTCACAGTGAACTTTTCCAAATGCTTCAGTTGAAAGTGATACTTCAGAGCCACGCAGCTGACAAAATCACTCTCACAGCGCTCCCAGTTACAGGATTGAAGAGCCCACGTTCTTGCTCAGTGAAGTATTGGATTTAGATCCTGTTGATGATAAAAACGGAAATATGAGTCCTTTGAGGAAGCTCTAGTTCCTCATAGTTAGCTAAAATAAAGATATTATTTCTAGTGTGTTCATTTGTTCTCCCTCACATTAGTGTTTTCTAAGAAACGTATCCCTCTGTAAAATCAAATACAACATCGTGAAAGTATCCATGTAGATCAGCTGCTTGTAACTTGGGTCTATAAGCATTAGAGAGGCTGAAAACCCCTAAAAACAAATACAAAATTGTCTAAGTATATATATGCATTTTTCTAAAAAGAGTTTCAAATAGATCTGTGATCCAAGAGATGCTAAAAACTACTGATTTAGGTATTTCCTCTATTCATGGGACTCTCTGAGAACCATGGATTCCTCCAATTTTTACCATCCAGTGAATTCTCATATTTGAGAAAATTATCATGAATGATGATTTCTGTATTTTGAATCATTCTCTGGATTTTTTAAAATGTAAAAGAGAAAGAAAGTAAGAGCCAAAAGTTTATACCAAGAGACATGGTCTAGAAGAGGATGTTGGTGGTTCTAATCTCTAGCTGACTGCTTCTGAAACTGTATATTTATTTTGGTTGTTGTTGTCATGCAGCTCTGCTTGCATTTGTGATAACTTATCTGAAGCTTAGAGCTCCTTCCTCAGAGTTAAGGATTATGGGATTTGTAGTTAGCACTTTTGTAGCAACTGATTAGATCCAACTTTTCTAACTGCCCCAAAAAGTGTGTATTAATTTTGCATTTGCCGCTGTAACAAATTACCATAAATTTTAGTGACTTAAACACACAAAATCATTATCTTATCGTTCTGTAGGTCAGAAGTCTGCCATGGATCTTACTGGGTTAAAATCAAAGCCTTGTGCTGTATATCTTTCTGTAGGTGCTGGGTAGGACCCCTTCACGCTTTTTTCCACTTCTAGAGGCTGCTGCATTCCTTGGCTAGTGGTCCCCTTCCTCCATCTTCTAAGCCAGCAAAAGCTCTTGAAGTCCTGCTCAGGTTGCATCACTCTGATCTTTTCTACCTCTATCTTCCACTTTCAAGGACCCTTGTGACCCATAGGACCCAACTGAATAATCTATGATAATCTCCCTGTTTTACCTGCAAACTTAATTCTCTTTTGCCATGTCAGGTAGCAAATTCATAGGTTCCAGGGATTAGGACATGGACATCTTTGAGGGAGGAGGGATTATTTTGCCTACCACCTTGTAATTCTAAACAATCAGAAATAGAAATGAACCCAAAATGTGTCTGAGTAAAATAGAAGAAAGGCAAACTGTTTCTACTCTCTGCAAATGCTTCTGTGTGTAATTGGTTTTGGAGTCTTTGTCAAACAAATTAGAGCTGCTAGATGATCTTATTAAGGACATGCACTCTTCACTGAGGTGTGGTACAGTTTTTCAACTACGGGCCCTGTCACATCAGAAAGATGTGAAATCAAGCTAGTGGTTTGTGACCATGCCTAAAAGTGTCTGCTTACTCCTCCTGTTCCCAGCCACTAAGATCATGTATATCACTGTTCCCAAACTGGATCCCACAGGAGGACACAGGTTGACACATGCCATAAACGAGTTCTTTATGCACTAATTCAAAGAGTTGTGGGATTTTTAAGCTGAAACATCCTCCTCCGGCCTTCTTTCCTATCCACTTCATCATTTTCACAGATAAGTATTTAGGGACAAGCATTTTTGTTTGTAAGGAATAGGAGCCCACTGAATGGAAAATGGGTTTTATTGGAAGAGCTTCAGGAATCCTGAAAAATCCAAGAATAGGAAGCATACCTAGACCTCAAGGCCATTCCTGTTCCTACCAAATTGCCTGGCACAAGTGAATACTCAATAAGCTTTGGTCCAATAAATGGAGCAATGGGTGGGCAAATGAAGGAAGAGAAAATAATCAAGAATCAAGGTAGATTCTCTCACTAACTCTAGATTTGGCTCATAATCTTACATCTCTGCTTATATGTGTCTGCTTCACTTGTCTATTTCCGCATGGATGTGTGGAGCTACTCACAATGGTGCCTTTGTAGGATGACCAACCATCCAGTTTGCCTGGAGCTGAGAGGAGTTCCTGGAATGCAGGACTTTCAGTGGTAAAGCCAGGAATGTCTCAGACAATCCAGCATTGCCTTACTCTAGCATAGCCTCAGAGGGCACCTAACAAGTCAGCTTCATAAATCCAGCACCTTTGAGTTAATGCATCAAGTCCCTCTATAAGACAATGTCATGATATTTGCAAAATTTATTGGCTCAGCCCAAACTGTGATATGTATCCCGTGCATCAGGTTTTCATCCCTGGTTCAGTCACATGACCTATCCACAATTCTATGTACCAAGTTCTCCATGTACCAAAGGGGTGTTGAGGCAATGTTGGGCATGTGTAGACCTAGTACATCATTCAGAGGTTTCCAGCAAAAGCTTCCTGTCCATGATCAGGATGGCAGGGCAAAGGAATGAGGAGAATGTTGAGATTGTTAGATTTTCTCAGTGAGATTTCTCTCCTTCCTTTCCTTCTTCCTCCTTTGTTTGTCTCCCTTCATTACTGATTCACTTTTCTACTGTATTTGATGACAACATGCAACAGGTATTTCTATTCTAGTGCAGCAGTGGTTCATGGACCTCTGGTAGCCAAGACTCTTTCAGAGAGAAGCTGGGCTCAAAACTATTTTCCTAGCAATATTAAGACACTCTTTGTCTTTTTAATGACTGTATTGACATTTGTACTGATGGTGAAAAAGTAATGATGGGTGAAACTGTTAGTATCTTAGAATGAATTAAGACAGTGGCAGTAAACCATATTAGCCGTCGTTTCACTCTCCATCAACATGTGGTGGCGGTAACGCTCAACAAACACCCTTTCTTCTCCTCCCTGAAGCTTTAGAACTGAGTAAGCTCAAGTAAGGTCAGATAAGGACAGCGCTATAGAATGGGGTCTTGAACAACCAGATGGGTCCAATCATGACAATTCTGTTTTCTCCAGTACCAGGAAAGCAGGCTATTATCTTTCAAGACTGCTACTGAGTTGGGTCGCAGGGAGTGGGTCTAGGGTAAGGTAAAATGTCACAAAACTCATCGTTCTGAGATTCCACTGTTTCTCTTAACACTCCCTGGGTTGCTGCAAGCCTTTGGTTAATTTCTAGTTTTCTGGAAAAAATGGTTCTCACAATTTTTGCCAGATTTTTCCTTGCTTTTTTTATGGAAGAGTGAACTTTCAGAGATTCTTACTCTGCCATTTTCACTGACATCACTCTGTAATTACATTTTGAATATTTTCTATAGTGAAATTTGAAAGATAATAAATGTTTGTTTATTGATCATGAACTTTCCTTTTTCTTTTTCTTTGAGATGGTGTTTTCACTCTTGTTGCCCAGGCTGGAGTGCAATGGCACGATCTCGGCTCACTATAATCTCTGCCTCCCAGGTTCAACCTATTCTCCCACCTCAGCCTTTCGAGTAGCTGGGATTACAGGCATCTGCCACCACGATTGGTTACTTTTTTGCATTTTTAGTAGAGACAGGTTTTCACCATGTTGGCCAGGCTGTTCTTGAACTCCTGACCTCAGGTCATCTGCCCACCTCGGCCTCCCAAAGTGCTGGGATTACAGGCGTGGGCCACCATGCCCGGCCCTCTTTTTCCTTAAATTATGAAAGCAGCACATACTAGCTATAAACAGTTCAAATAATACAAAATGTTTAAAGTGTTAAGTCCCTTGTTTTGTTTACCTTCTTTACCCTCTGCCTTAATGCTTCCTTCATCTTACTACATCTAACAAATTATGGAGCACCTACTACATGACATGTAGCTTGAGGTGGGCAAGTCATTGACTTAGTACCTTGTTTATGTAAAACTGAGTTCTGTTACTATTTGCCCACCTGAGAAAGCTTCCCTGGTCGATGGATGAACCAGATTACAGCTTCTGCATTTATGAGAGGAATTCTCATAAAGTCCAATGGCCAGAGAAGATGTTCAAATTCAGGGCCTTCATAAGTGAGATAAATACACCAAACAGGAGTCTCTTTTTAGTAAGAAGAGTTTCACTACTAAGTGCAGTGGCAGAAGCAGGGTCACAATTCCCAAAGCAGGGGTGAGTTTGTCATTCTTGTCTGCATTTTGTGTTGTGCTTAGAATGTACTCTGACTGCCTGAGCAGTCCTGACTACTGAAGAGCAAAGTAGTCCTTTCCTTATGGTCTGTGTTGATTGAAAAAGGGGTGCCATATATATTATTTGGCTAAATTTCTTAAACATATCTTTTAAATATTCCTTTCCTCCTCCCTCCATCCAGCAGCTCCTGAAATATCTGTCCGTATTCTTCCCTCTCTTCCCACATCCACACACACACACACACACACACACACACACACACACACACACACACACAAACCATCTATCATCTATCTATCTATCTATCTATCTATCTATCTATCTATCTATCTATCCCATTCCATTCCATTCCCTTAATTAACCTGCTTTCCTCTAACCCATCCCAGCCACTGGCTGACCTGCATAATGTATCTCTTCTTACCCCCAGGGATGCTTCCTCTCCCCCAAAATGGTCAGCACAGGTGGGCCATTAGTATGTATGGAGTATCACCAAGCTTGGAATCCTAAGATATGAAGCACCTGTTTTAAATGTCATCACCATGAACAAACACTTGTGGAGACAAGACCTGCAGAAAATCCCACAGGGAATGTTTGCCAAACTGCCTTCTCCACAAAGTCCAGGGCCTAATACTCTCAAATACTCATCCCTCTTATAAGGTGAGACTGGTCTGAAATGCACATTCTATGTTTTTCTGCCAATTACTTGCAGAACTGGTCTAGAAAGGAGTGAAATAGGAAATGTTCCTGGAGCAGTTATAAGACTGAGGCTAGCTGCAGTTCTCTTTCGTACACTAGGGTAATGCCACTCAGAACTACTTTTCATAGCAAACCAACAGTCAGTACATCAGCCTCGTTATGGGTTGACCAGGCTCCTGTGCTAACTCAGGACAACCATTTTTAAGTCAAACAAGAAACACCTTTGAGGACCAGCACTCCTCTGCCTTCCCCGCTAGTACCCTTGTCTCACAGACCCTAGGGAAGATTCCTTGCCTACAGAGACCTGGGATAGTGTTTTCACCCTGGAAGGCATTCAGCTGCCCTGGGAAAGCACCACCTTCCACATCTCCTGTTGGAGCCAGTCTTACTCAAAACAGCTCAACTTCCTTCCTGGTCATCCTGGCCAGTGGAAATTTCTAGGCTATCTAAATCAGACCACAGATCAGCTCAGCCACTTTACAGGAAGGTGCAGGATACCGTTTAGAGTTAACCGTTCATTTCAAACTACAAAGGGGAAAATTTTCATTCTAGGCCACTTCACTGGAAACTATGCTTTTTTAAAGCACCCTTTCACAAGAAGCACATTTCCCAGGATTTCTTCAATTTCATCTGAATTTCTTTTCTTTTCTATGTGAGTCTGGAAGTTTCCACGAGTGCTGTGTGGACTCTAAGCTGTTTGAGGACAGACAAGCCTCCCCGTCTATTCCTGGTCACTCCTGGTGAGCACCGGGCAAGGACAGAAGCCACCAGAGTTCCCCCCAACCAGCCCACACCAGTCCAGCTGAAACTGCAGCCCAGGCACATTCTAAAAGACTTGAGCAGACTGCTCTTAAGGCAAGGACCCTGGAGAGGTCAAAGATCAGAATTCCTGCTCTGATTACTGAGGCTAGAGGGCAGTCATTGAAATAACTGAGGCGGGTGCCTGTCATGAAGAAGTCAATCAGGCAAACAGTGCCATTTCCTGTGTGGCACATTTAATTGATTATGCTCTGGAACTTCACCTAGGGGCTTTCCACTCCAGGCAGCCACAGACCCTCCTTTTATTGAAGTTTAGGTGTTAAGTCAAGACTCCCTGCATTACAAGTCTATCTTGAAACACTCTCTTTATTCTTAACCACACAGAGGAACTCAGACAAGAAAGCACTCTTACAACTCAGGTTGAGGACAGCCAAGCTCATTTATTGCTAATTAGAATTTAGGAGAAACCTGGAGTGAAACTGAAACAGGCAATTAATTTCCCACCTCCTGTCATTCACTTGGAACACCCGCAGGAATGTATACCTGTGTGGTTACTCAGTGTGGATCAAAAGCACCTCTGGTTCCCAATAAGCGACACAGGGCATTCAACGTGGTACTTAAGCAGCGGTGAGAGGTCTCCACTTCTCACATTCCTCTGCACACTCCAATGAACAGAGGGAGACTTCTGGCTGAGGAATGCGAGTCCCCCAGACTTGCCCCACTCAAGATGGTGTGCTGCCATTGAAACAGGCTACACCACCACGTTTCACAGCTTGAAACCTCCCCTGGCAACACCCTTCACTTGTGTTCCACATGAACCCCAATGCCCTCGACTGTCTACCACCCACCACGCAGGCCGTGTTATAAAACCCAGGTGGCAATTCCCCGCCCTGAGCCAGCTACGCACATTAGAGTCAAGTCTCGGGTACCCACGAGCTCAGGGACTGATGCATAGTGGACAGATCACAATATTTGTTGAATAAATGATCCATAAAAATATTTTTAAAGTATGCCTTGGCTTTCCTCTTCCACCAGTTCAATTTATGGCTGCTTTCTCTTGCACCAAGTCTGGATGGGGTCAGATAGAAGTCAATTATCTATTAGTCTGGAAAAACATAGGAAGAAAAATCTGTTGCCAATCTACAGAGGCGGATAAAGATTTCTAAGAACATTTGTTTGAAATAAATAGTTGATAAGCTGCTTGCTTGTGGGAAGGGGTGAGACTCCACGGAGCATGTCCAAATAGCAAAAGGCCTCCAAACCTTGGGGCCAGCTGCTCACTATAGGCCGTTAGTTTTGTGGAGCTTTTGATGTGCTTGGAGTGAGGCGTCAGCAAGGCCTGGGTGTGTGTGTGTGTGTAATTTGGGTGAGGAGCACACAATAAGATCCCCCCAGAAATGGCAAGGTAAAGGAGAGGCTCTGGAGAACAGAAATATAAGTGAGGATGACACCGTTAAGGCATGTGAGAGTAACTTCCCTCCTAGACTCTCCTCTGGGTAGTATCTTGGAGAAAACCTATATTGCTCAGCAATGCTTTGGCTTTAGTGCATTTTGTGGAAAGGAATCTTGAAGAGGTGCTAAGTTCCAAGTCTAGGTTTGCTCAAGGCTGAAAAGAAACTACAGACATGCATGCGGGGCAGAAGAGGGCCAACTGCATTCAGGTTGTCTCCTCCATAAAGCAAGTGAAATCAATGGTTTTTAAATTGTTTAATATTGCCTCTTTTCCCATGCCTGTAGACTTCTTGAAGTTCCTGTCCTTGTGGCAACAGGAGGTCTGTTGAAAAATAGGAAAGAGGCTGGGCGTGGTGGCTCAGGCCTGTAATCCCAGCACTTTGGGAGGCTGAGGTGGGAGGATCACTTGAGTTCAGGAGTTCAAGACCAGCTTTGGCAGCATAGAGAGACCGCTGTCTTTATACAAAATTTTAAAAAGTTAGCCAGGCATGGTGGCACACACCTGTGGTCCCAGCTACTCGGGAGGTTGAGATGGGAGAATAGTTTGAGCCCAGGAGGTTGACACTGCAGTGAGCCATTATCGTGCCATTACACCCCAGCCTGGGTGGCAGAGTGAGACCCTGTCTCAAAGAAAAAAAAAAAAGAAAGGATGTCAGTCTACTCCCAAAGTCTAGGATTCTGTGGCTGAGGACAGAAGGCCCATCTCGCGCTGATTTCAAACTACACTCGTGCGGTTTGCTGATTTCATCATGGTGCAAACAACACAAATCTTGGTGGTTTAGACTACTATACACCTAGGCGATATGGTATAGCCTATTGCTTCGCTCCTAGGCTACGAACCTGTATAGCATGTGACTGTACTGAATACCACAGGCAATTATAACACAATGGTATTTGTGCATCTAAATACATGTAAACATAGAAAAGGTACGGTAAAAACAGTGTTAGAAAGATTTTTAAAATGGTGCAGCTGTGTAGAAAACTTACCATGCATGGAGCCTGCAGGACTGGAAGTTGCTCTGCGTGAGTGAGTGAGTGAATGTGAAGGCCTAGGACATTACTGTACCCTACTGTAGGCTTTATAAACATTGTACACTTAGGCTACACTAAGTTTATAAAATAATTTTTCTTTCTTCAATAATAAATTAACCTTAGCTTGATGTAAACTTTTTAATCGTTTAAAATGTTTTAACTTTTGATTCATTTGTAATAACAGTTTAAACACAAACACATTGTACAGTTGCACAAAATAATTTTCTTTATATCTTATTCTATAAGTTTTATATTAAAAATTTTTAATTTATTTTTTAACTGTTTTTATTAAAAACTAAGACAAAACCAAACACATTAGCCTTGGCCTACACGGGGTTACGATCATCAAGATGTCACAAGGCAATAGGAATTTTTCAGCTCTATTATAATGGGACCATCATCGTGGCACATGACTGTACTTTAGGAAAATGGTTCATTTTCACTTTCTACCTGTAGTTGGTGAAGCTTAATATTTATGTTCTGCCATTGTGGCAGTTGTCACTTTACCAACGCTAACCACCCTCCCTCCTTCCTGAGATTCCCTTTGGTGGTGAAGGAGTGTCTGAACCTTCTGACATTAGTATCTTCTACTTGAGAGATTACTTCAATGTAATTCACTTCATTTAAACATTCAAAAAAACCCACGCTACTCTTTTGAGATCATGTTATTTGAATCATTCACGGCATCATTAAATGTAAAAGTGAAAATATTAGGATAGTTTAATTTAGCTCTGCACTCAACAATAATGAACACCTCTTTCAACAGCAAATTCTAATACTCTCTTCTCCAAAGAAGCAGTATCCCGCAGGCAATTGCACATCATTTGTCTCAAAAATGATGCATATAAACTGTTTCTAATCTAAAAACATATACAAAATTAACATACAATGTTATATCATGTGGGATTTTAGCTCAAGCATAACTTCTAATGCCCTTAATCTGTAAAAGGAGGAAATTTAGACTAGGTCATGTGAAGGAAGTTTTCCTTCTAGCACTAGTAATCCGAGGTCCTAAAATATTTGGCCAATTTCTCTCCATCATGCCCTCTAATGCATAAGTTGCAAACAATTTTTTTTCTAGCTAGAATGGAGACTTAGGCATGCTTGATTCATTTGCATACTTAGGCAACTAAACTGAGAGAAGGAAATGAGTATTTGTGGAGTACCTAGGAAGCACCAGGTGTATTTTCCTACATACCTGTTCTTCATGTTATTACTGCAAAGTAGATTTGCTTTGCAGATTAGTCAAGAGTCAGGATTTTGTTTTGTATCTACTTTTAATTAACCAAATTCAGTGACAGCCAGAATTAACTTCAGTAGTGAAACCTATATAACTCCACGTTTTTCCTAACATAATGCCTCTCAAATAAAATCTTTGCATATTTAAGGCTTAAATAAAAAGCATATTAGACTAAAATTATTTCTGTAATTTCCTGACTGGCAAGTTATATAACCTTATTCAATTTTAAAAACTCATTTCCATCTGTAGCTGAAGATATTAATATCCATAGACCTCACTAAGCAGCTGGGAGTTTTAACAATGACAGTTAATACTTACTCTGCCTGGGCCAGGCAATATACTAAACAATTTATAGGTTATTTTATTTAATGCTAACAGCCCTGCAAGGTAGGTAGGTAGGCAGTATCTCGGTTTTATAAATGCAGGAAACTGAGGCAAACAGGAATTAGTAACAACTCTCTAAGTGGAAAATGATTGAACCAGAAATTAATTCTAGTTCTGATTGATACCAGCCTAATTATTTCATAGCCTTTCAAATATTTAAATTTCTTGAAATTGTTACCTTTTGTTATGTGATAATAGTAATATTCCAATAATTTTGCTCAAGTTAAAAATTACAGAGATCTTTGGGTCCTACATGCAGGATTGAACATGGGCTGCCCTATGGGTTTAGTGGCTGTTTATGTCTTCATTTTATTTTTCTCAAAGATCTCTCATTCTAGTTCATGTATCTGGAAGCCTAAGAAATTCTCAATTCTCCCTCAAGGATCCTCATGCAGATAGACTCAAGAAGCTCCTTTTGTAGACCTGACCAGGAATGTAACTGTGGCAGTGTGCCTCTAAAAAGGTGCACTCATACTCCTACTTATATGTGAATCAACGCAAGGGATATTTCCCTGATAACATCCAGTGTCTCACCTTCGAAGTAAGACAGTGTTCCTTGGTTTCACTGGCATATGACATGTATGACATTGCTCACACTGATTTAGGTACTGTATGACTACTGCATCAGCTGGCTACTTAGGTGACCTGAGTGTTTACAAGAACTGCTTTAGTCCAAACAGTAAATAATGGTCCTGATGGAGCTCCCATGACTGTTACTTAGTTTTCCGCCCTATGCATCCACTCAAAGTTTTAACCCTCACCTCAGGGGACATTTGGCAATGTCTGGAGGAGAGGTTTTAGTTGTCACAACTGGGGACAAGAGTTGCTATTGGCAACTAGTTGCAATTGGCATGGGAGGGATGCTGCTAAATGTCCTATGATTCACAGAATAGCCCCCACAACAAAGAATTAGCCACCTCCAAATGTCAAATGTCAACTGAGGTATATGCAATAAAGATACTGGATACTGGTGAAATAAAAAAACTAGCCACAAAAGACAATGAGTACAGGAGCTGCCCCGGTAGAGGTCATAACCTAAGAAGAAATACCACTTTATATATACGTTAATCCAAAGAGTCCACACAATATTTGTATTTAAATACTTTTATTTTCATTTCACAAAAAAGCAACAGTGTTTGCAGTTACACATGCCTTTCAGTCAGTGCTGGTCATATGCAAAACAAGTTATCAGAAATATAAAGAAAAATAAGCCTTTTCCCTTTACAAGTGAAACAACACAATTTGCATATACAATATTATATATACATATTTTCAAAATCTTTCACAAAAGACAGATTATGATACAAATTTAGAATTCCACCCACAAGCTCAGACTCAAGGAATTGAAGATCTCTATAGGTGTTTAAATATAAAAATGTAATACCTTTACAAGTTTCCAAGTGACTACTTTCCAAAGTATTTGAAAGAGGCTATTCTTCACAGCAACATGGAACACTTGGCTTTAATCAAGACAGCTAGCTGTAAGACTAAGTTTCGTCTCAATCTGAGTTTGTTGATTAATGCAAATGCTCCAATTATGCCATAATTCTCATTTTATATACACATACATACACAGCGTATTATTGTACTGATGGTTTATAAAGTCCAATTTCTGGAGCATTTCCTTCAGCTAAGCCATGACCTTTACTTCCTTTGAAGTATTTTAAGTTAAGAACTGTTCAGAAATATCACTAATGACTACCATGACTAACTCTGAAAAGGTGCCCTTTTTTCTTTTCTTCTGATCAAATTTAAATGTGTCATGAATCAACTTAGTTTTTTCTATGGCAGCAGGTATAAGTAACAGCAAAGTATAGGCTTTTTCAACACTAGAACCTGAGAGTTTGATATACAGTATATAACATTTCTTTGAAAATTTTCTAGGAGTTCTATCATTCAATATTTCCAAAACAGTAATATGGCAAATCTTCAGCATGGAGTAGTAGTGTCAGAAATGGGAAAACAAACAATGCTAAGAGACTTGAAGGAAGGGAAGAGAGCAGAGAGGGAGGCGGGGAGGATGTGTGCATATGCATTTTCTCTGATGCAGACAAATGTGGAGTTTTAACATTTACCATATGGTAGATGAAGAGACAGTGTGATGTAAGAATGCTTAAAGTGAACATACAGTTCTGGATACATGATATGCACACAAAATACAAGGCTAATGAGGCAGCAATGGCTTAAATTTGTGAATGCCAGTGAAGAAAAACACCTAACAGTGTAGGCACTAAAGACAAAAAGGAAAGCACACAATGGAGAACAGCGGAGAAAGATGCAGTCACACAAAATAACTCTGGGTAGGAAAGGGCTAACTTGTCTTGCCACATGTGGGGGATGAAAGATAGAAAATTCCTTTTGGATTTAGTTTTGGGGCTCATGTTCTATTCATCGGAGCCATGTCAATAACTCAAAAGGGTCACTCCAACAAACAATTTCTACCAGGTACACAAGCTATGCAATTGATGGAATCATAACAGACTTCTATAGATGAACCACAAGTCCAGGCCTCAAGAATAAGCTACTCTTAAGGGTTTGCAAATGAGTTCTAGACAGCACTCTTATTGGCTTATCAGCTTCGCCGGTTTACCAGTTACTAAAAGATGTACGAGCAATGAAGTTTAAACACATCTTTATTCAATACTGTCCTCTTGCCTTTCTAGAATTTACAAAAGCACAGGTCCCTTTTCACTATCTCATTCAATTTGAATCAACATAAGAAATGCTGGATCTAATTAGCTTTCACAACTCAACCATAGCCGAGTGTCTTCTCCTGTTTTATCTGCTGCACACTTGTTGCCATTAGTTACATCACTACACTGCTATACCTTCCAGCCAGACGGCAGGGATTTAGTAGGTCTTTATTTTTGTTAGGTACAGTCAGGTCCCTTGCAAGGGACTTAGTGTTAAAGGAAAATAATGGGGGAAAAAAGAAGCAAATGATATATGTGCATCTATATACTTGTATCCTTAATGGAATAGATCCTAGAGAATGAAATAAAATAACCACATATGTAGGAAAAGAAGAAGTGAGGTGTCATATTACGAAACTCAACTTTCATTAGGTCCCTACATAGCCATGCAAAAGACTACAAAATGAAATAAAGATATGAAAACATATTTATACTTATTAAGAATATTCCCCTACCAAAAATAGAAATCTCTCCAAAACAGATAAGTAAACAACACACAACTATTCTACTTGCTATTGCCAACACAGGCAATAAGGAAAGGGGAGGATGGGAGATTTGTCATACACTGATCCTCGATTTTCATTAGGTACCTATATATCCATGCAAAGGACTAGGTACAAAACCAATAACATGAAAACATTTATATACATCTTTAAAAAGTATAGACACTGTCCTTTCCCCCTAACTACTACCCACCCAAAGAACCCCTCCCCACACAAAAAATTAAACAATAAAAAACTTCCAAGATATGAAACCATTGCCCCTGCAGGCAATGAGGGAAGGGAAACAGAGGAGAGTTATCATACGTCTGGACCTCCATGTTTCATTATATACATACATGTCCCAGCAGAGGACTGGGTACCACATTATATAACACAGAATGTAGCAAATATTTATATACATTAAAATGTGTGTGTATAGTATATAAATATGTGTGTCCTTGTGTGTGTATACACACACACACACACACACACACACATACACACACCCAGACACCCCCCAAAAGAAACCAAACATCTATTCTACCATTGCCCCCTAGGCAATGAGGGATGGGGAGTATGGGATATTTTTCATAGAGTTAATCTCAACTTTATTACTATTAAGTACCTAAGTGGTCATACAAAGGACCAGATTCAAAATGAAGTTAACACCAAAAAGGGGCAAAACATTTATATACATTAAAAAATTATATATCTTGCCTTTTCCTCTCACAATCTCACTCCTCATTAAAACCCTCAAAAGCAAAAAACCAAAACCCAAGCCCTGTAGTGCTCATATACTATTTGCTTGTGTACACAGGCTCTGAGGAAGGGAAAGAATATTTACCACATTCCTGGGTCTGGGTCCCTCATTACATTTGATTCCTACAACTCTAAACAAAAAAACTGTGTTGAGAGTGAAAGAACAACAACAACAACAACTAGCAAACTTTTATATACATTAAAAAAAAAGACACACCCAGAAATTCCCCCACCTCCCCCCACCAAAAAAATAAATCCCTTAAACTACTCTACTAGTCATTGCCAAAACAGGCAATAAGGGAAGGGGAGAAGGGGAGATTTTTTCATAGAATGAACCTCAATTTTCATTACGTACCTAAGTATCCATGGAAAGGCCTTGGCACACAATGAAGTAACAGGAAAAAGAAGCAAGAACATTTATATACATTTCTAAAAGTGCACACCCCACCATCCTGGAGATAGGGAGATGGAGTAAAAAAGAAAAACCATCTATACTACTCTATAATTATTGCCCACAGAGGCAATAAGGAAAGGGGAAAAGAGGAGATTTTCATACATCCGGACCTCCACGTTTCATTAGGTACCTGTAAGTCCAAGCAATGGACTGGGTACAGCATGAAATAATACAATATAGTAATGAAAAGTATATATACATTTTTAAAAAGTATATAATCTGCCCTTAGATCCCTCCCACCCCTCAAAACTTCAAAAAATCCAAGCTACTTCAAAATTATTGCCCATATACATAAAAAGGGTTAAGGGAGAAGAGACTGTTATACATCTATAACTCCACAGCTCATTAGGAACCTACACGTCCAAGTGAAGGACCGGGTACCCAATTAAACACTATAATAAAGAAGTAAAAATATGTACATACATATACAAAAGTATATACCCCAATACCCACAGAAGAATCCCTGAAGCTAATCAACTACTCTCTTAGACACCTGCCCACACAGGCAATCTAAGGGAAGGGGACAAGAGGAGAGTTGTTACAGGCTGAACCTCAATTTTCTTCATATATCCATGTAAAGGACAAGGTAAGAAAGGCTGTGACAGAAAAGTAGCAAAAACATTTATATACATGTTTAAAGTATATACTCTTACCCTGAAACCATTTTCTCTCTCCTAGCAAAAATCTTCAATAAACCCAAACTACTCTAAGTATTGCCCACATAGGCAATAAGGGAAAGGGAAAAGAGGAGACTGTTATACATCTGGAACTCCATGGTTCATTAGGTACCATTCAGTCTGGGCACCCGATGAATTAATACAATGTAGTAGTAAAAACAAGTATATACATTAAGTGCATTTTCCTACCTTCCCCATCCCTCCCGTTCACCTCAAATACTCCACTTGACAACTGCTCTGTTAGCTACTGCCTAGCAGTCAATAAGGGATGAGGAGAATGGGAGACTGTTACACATTGAGATCTCCACATTTCATTGGTACTTTCATGTCTATGACGACACAGTATGAACTAAATTAGTAATACAATGTAGTAGCAAGTATATTTATATACATTAAGTGCATACTCCACTCTCTCCCACACCCCAAAACAAAACAAACTACTCTATTAGCTACTGCCTAAATAGGCAATAAGGAAAAGGGAAAAGAGGAGATTTGTCATACTCTGAACCTGTTTTCATTATATATGCATCCATACAAGGAAACAAGTATAAAATGAAGTATAAAAAGGTGGCATAATATTTATACACACTTGAAAGAATACACAACCCCAGCTCCCAAGACTAGATCAAAACAACAGCAACTAGGACTGCTCTGTTAGTTACTGTCCATGAGAACAATAAGGATAAAGGCAAAGGGAACATCTGTCATGCTTTTGGACCACCACGTTTTAGCTACACGTCCACAAAATGGATGAATGAAATACAAAATGAAATAACACAAAATAGCAAAAACATCTGTACACACTTTTAAAAGAACATACTCTGCTCTCCTCTCAACATCACCACCTTCTTCCAAAGAAGGAAACCAAATAACTAGTCTGTAGCTATTGCCCATATAGGTAACATGGGAAGGGTAGATGAAATTTTCATAGGATGATATATCACCCTTCATCAGGAAAAAAATATATAAAATGAAATAATACAAAACTCTCAAAAACATATATATACATTTTAAAAGTATATACTCCCAAAAAACCCACTGAAAAAAAAATCGATCAACTTTTCTATTAGCTATCACCCACGCAGGCAATAAGGTTAAGGGAAGAGATTTACCATACTTTTGCACCTCCACTTTTATGTGGTACTTACTTGGTAAAGCAGGGAATGCAGTACAAAATAAAAGAATGCAAAAACAAGCAAATATATATACCTTAGTTTTTAAAAATACAAATGGGGTAAAGGGGGAAGGAAGCTCTTTAAAAAGAGATTTAATTCCCCTAAATACAAAAGTAACAATGGCAAAGATGAGAAGAAAAGCTACGTCCTATCCATGACCTCAGTTTTTAGAGAGGCCTAAGTAACAAAATCCAGATCTAGTTTTGCAGCCCAGGAACTGCTCTCCTTGGAAGTGGCTCATCTGAGATGTATTTGCCTTCCCTGTAGCCCTGTGAAACATGGGGATTATGTGAATGTTTAGCAATCTGATGGCAGATTATGGTTCCAGGTACTTTGGTTTGAACAGACTCTTTTTAAAATCTACCTCAACAAGCTGTCAGTAATCCAACAAAATCAACACTTAACTCTTTTTTTTTTTTTTTTTTTTTTTTTTTTTTAGACAGTCTCACTCTGTTACCCAGGCTGTAGTGCAGCGGCATAACCTTGGCTCACTGCACCCTCCACCTCCTGGGTTCAAGTAATTCTCATGCCTACCAAGTAGCTGGGATTACAGGTGTGCACCACCACGCCCAGCTAATTTTCATATTTTTAGTAGAGGCGGGGTTTTGCCATGTTGGCCAGGCTGGTCTAGAACTCCAGGCTGGTCTGGAATGGTCCTCCCACCTTGGCATCCCAAAATACTGGGATTACAGGCGTGAGCCACCGCACCCAGCCAACACTTAATTGATTTCTTATTTCCTGATAGAAAGGATTCTGTTTAGTACCCTATAATACTGATGCAGCTTGATTTGCTCTCTATACCCAGGAGTCTTCTGACAACTCTTCTGTTCCTATGGTGGCTAATGTCCCATAAAATGGAAACACATATGGCAAAGAAAATTAAAGTAGAACCTGTGATACTAGGAAAGTTCATGAATGCTGAAACAATGACAACAAAATTTCATTTAAAGAGACTTAAATAAAACAGGATGAAGGAAGGCCCAAGCTTATAGTGAAGCTGATACTACTTGCAGTTTAATATATCTAACCATTTTATATTAACAGAACAAACTGGACTCATCCAATTCCTACATTCATAACTTTTTAGATCTCCAAAGCATAAATATTTCTTCCACAATTCTAGATTTCCAATTCTCTTTTTTTAAATAATCTAGTATGATGTCCCTTTTATATTCAAGTAGACCTCTCTGCAATGAGAACACTTGTTCAACAAGTACTTGTGTCATGAATCTGTGTGCTTAAATAAAAGAAGCATACTGTGACTTTTGTGCTTCAGTCTGAGTTCTCAGAAATACAGTGGCTAAGACAATGTTTTGAGAAGATAAAACTTTGAAAGCTACCATTATACCTATTATACCGCAAATTCTACCTCTCATTTAACCTCACCTTCCTGATGTAGTTTTTAGAAGTCCTAGATAGATGGGTTAGTTCAATATTAAAATTATGGAATTCTGTGGGAAAAACTGAGGCAAGGCCTACTAAAACTACAAATAATTAAGGTAAGGGCAAGAACAACAAAAACCTACAACTACTATGGGTCTGGTATCAAGGGAATGAACAGCCTTTGAGTAATAAAGATAGCAATGGATCATGAGTTATCTCTTTTTTAGGCCAAGTTTTGATAAGGTTTTACTCATAACAGTACCTCCCACACCACACATACACACACACAGTGAGAGAGAGAGAAAGAGAGAGACAGAGAGAGACAGAGAGAGAGAGAGAGAGACAGAGACAGAGAGAGACAGAGAGAGGGAGAGAAATGATATAATTCAAGACAAGATTTGCCATATGCAGAGTTAACTAACATACATTACAGGAGTGATGTCAAGAAGCACAGGTAAAACTGAAGAATCTTAACTGATCTTGAGAAGTTACAAAATTTAAATTTTGTATCAAAGTGGAATTTAGTACAACATGGTAAAAAACCAGCAACAACAACAAAATTCTCAAAAGTTTAGTATTTTTCCCTCACTCCAAAAATATAAAAACACATTAACTTTCACTATCAACTAAATTATCATTCATTTAACCAAAGCACAAGAATAAAGACTTACAATCACCTCAGTTGAATAAGACATACTTAGATGATTCTGTGATTCTCAGGATATAATATTTTCTACTCTAAAACAGATAAGGTTTAGAAAAGACTAAATTGGGGAAAACACACTAGGATTAAAGACGACTATTTTTTTAGCTTACCAGCCTTTTAAATTTTATTATATAAAAATATTTTCATAAAATAAAATATAATTTTATTCACAATTCCACACATTCTAACTTTATACCTGCTGAATAAAAAAGGTGACCTTTCCCACTCTCTGACTCTGTGGAGTGTTTTAAGTGCTCACAAATGGGTAACTACCCTTTTTATGTACATAGAAACTGTTTTCAAACATATAAAGTTCTCAATAGTTATTAGGAAGACAGCTTTTCTCCTAAGAATCAAAGAAACACAACAATCTAGGTATAAGTCTGCATAGCTCAAAAATTCAAGTACAGTATTTCTCTTTCAGAAGGAGTAAAATGCTATACAGCTTTGGACATCCTCCCTCATTTTTCTTTCTTTCCTTCTTTGACCACTCCTTTTATGCTAGTTTGGACACACAAAAAAGAAAAACTATAATTTTTAACTAAACAAAAGCACGATTTCTGATAGTGAAAAAAATTCAAAGCCCACCATACTAAACACGAATTCAAGTTACTCCTATCCCACATTCTCTTTGTTCCTTTAAGGTACTATGGTGAACTTCAAATAATTTTTTTTTTCAATTTCTCAAAGGCCCTGTTTTAAAATACGCTTATAATATGCTACACTATCATATAAAATGAAAATTCACACATGGGTATGATTCAGAGAGAAAGTTTCTATGATCTATGATGCCAAAAGGCAACTTAAATTGCATTCTTAGTAATAGCGATAAAAGTCACAATGAAAAACACTGGTGTTAGCAAAATGCTTGCCACGAATGTAGAAATACTAACCTAAAGTATATCTACGGCAGGGAGTGATAAAGGTGTACAGATTTGGGGACTATCACCGTTTATGAATGAAATAATTTTAATTAAAGTTAACTCAGTTTGGAACAGTTTCCTATGGTAACTCTATAAAAGATGAAAAAGAAAGTCTTAAATATTCAAAACATTTAACCTTTTGGCCTTGTTTAGCTTTTCAATACAACAAAAATTTTAAAAATCTGTAGCACCTGGCTATTCTGCAGGAAAAAAACCACAATAGTTACAGACATTATTTAACCTTTTTTTCAGAAAAATAAAGAATTAATCAAAACCCCAAATCAAAGTAGATTTGCACACCTGAGGTCGGTTCTTACAGTGCATGCTTTATTGTCTTCATTATCATATTCTTCAGAGCTAACTTTGTACCACATTCCAATACCATCTATCAATAAGAAGCAACAGATGGCTGACAAATCAGCGGCCTGCAGTGATGGTGGCTCTTAGGGTAGAACTTTCCTTGTTTTACTATGTCAGTAACTTTCTGTATACTGAGGAATAGAACAGAATTCCAAAACAGGGTTTTTTTCCCCCATTTGTGTATCTTCAAAGTAGAAAAATTACTCATTGTTTTTGTAGATGGTTGGCATTTAGGTGAATATAATTTTATAATAAATAACTACATACTGCCCAAAGACATTTCAGAAAAGACGGATGAAAAATACAGTCAGGCCCTGAGCTAACTAGAACTCCTAAGAGTGCAAACAACTTGGCAGCGATCCTGGCTTTATCTTGGCTTTTGAAAAAGCAGCAGAGCCCAAGCTTACAAGCTCTCTGAATGGGCGACAAAATGAGGTGCGGTTGTGCATGCTACAGCCACCATGTGAGACTTTTGAGGTTCTTCTCCATCCACTGGATATTCAACTGAATGACTTCCAAAGCCTCCTGGACACAACGAAGCCGGAAGGTTGCCTCTGACTGATTTTCAAAGAATGCCTGAACCTGTAAGTTCCACACAGAAGAATTTCAAAAGAAGGACAATAAACCTTAGGTAACTCCAGCTTTTAAAATAAGCTTTAACTTAGTGATGGCTATGCTGCTATCTTGAAAGCAGTAGAAAGAAGTACTTTAATATTCAAGGTATCTACATGGAGTTCCCAATCAATATGGTGATATCTGAAATAATTTTAAAAAGGAAATCTTTTTACTGCCACACAGATACACTTTTTCTAACTTAAAATGGAACTGAGGAGATGTTTAAGTAACAATAAATAAGGTAGAGTCCAAAGGCTTGGTGCTATGAATTCACCCTAAGAATGCAATTCTTCTGAACAATTTTATGACCCCTTAAATTATTTATATTAGGGAGACAAGGGAAGAGAATGGAATCAGAATTTTTCCTCATTATCATATATGCCACCCTCTAGAAGTAATCACAATGCTGAATCATTGGTACTGATTAAGGAAGACAGAGACAAGAGACAGGAATTAGCACGAAAATCCACCATCTCCCTTAAACTGAGCAGCCTGGCCGGGGTGTGCGGAGGGTTGCCCAGTCTCTGTATTAGCATTTTATAAAACCAACCTCAGATAAATGTGCCTTTGTTGAAAACAGGTAAGTTGATCCAGCAACAATACTTTGTATAGTATAGGACCCCAGATGGAACCTGAAGAAACACAAAACCAAGAGCAAAAAAATTTGGCAGCTGCTGGTAAAACATTGTTCCTGAGTGCAAAGGAGTCTTTAATGACAGAGTGGAATCCTCCTTCCGGAACCACAGCTGAGGAAACCGGGGTAGCCCTATGCATACTTATTGCTGGCGGGAAAGAAAGGTGGGCAGAAAAAGGGAAGAGTTCAGAACATGCAGACAAATTATTAATCCGCTTAATATCGTCGAAGATCACACTGTACACCCAGAAATGCCGTTATGGATTTAAAAGAAGCAAAAAGCCTACATCTGCATCTAGCTGAATGTGAGTTCTTAACTGATGCCTTGGCAATGCAGAGGTATTTTTCAATACGCATAGCTAAACGGTTGCTGTGTAACCCGGTGCCAAGCAAGGCTAGCCTTAATTAGAACTTAGATGGAATGCTACTGTTAAATGATTCATGCTATGGAATTATGTTAACAAATGTGAAAATTTCCGGATGTTTCAATTAAACTGTCATGGAAGTATTTTTCCTCTCACAGAAAATCCTAACTTCTGTGAGCCAACACAACACTGGGAGCTTTTTTCAAATGCACAACTTGAGAATACTAAAAGTTAATAGTTCTCTGAGAAACTTACTTCTGTACAAGCTTATTCCAGTTCTCTTTGACAAAATCCCATGCCAGTAAGTGTCCAGGAAAATGTCGACCCACTGTTCTAATGATAAAAGACAGCTTCTGTGTTCGGATGTTATCTCCATTCAGGCTACTTTTCATTAACCTAAAGAGTAAAGCAGATTCAGCCTCTAAAATTATTATTCATGAAGAAGTGATGACTGAACTTAAATTAAAATTAGTATGGTTTCCTAATTAAAGCTCTGTAGCAACTCAAGAAATAACTGTTGCATTAGTCTACGATTGATCTATAGATTGAAAATGTCATTTTTTTAACCAAGAAAGGACTCACCAATGAAATAGACATTTACCTATACTGTCACATGACAATAAATAGTTTTTAAATAGTAAAAACATTTAGGAAATAAATTCTGGTAGAATTTATTACAATTTGGGGGGGGTATTTTTTTCTGGTAAAAACCTTATTTGATTTGAATGGGCAGGTATGTTATACTACTATTCTTAAACTAGGCCATTTGAATTATTTGAAAATTAGGATACATTTCAGAATATACTCTTATTAATGTTCATAGTAAACATTTACTGACACTATGTACTAAATAATGTTCTAAGTCCTTGACACAACAATGCTATAAAGTAGGTATTTATTAATACTACCTAACTCAATTTTATAGTTGAAGAAACTGAGGTTATCTAATTGACCCACAGTTACACAGTAACAAATACCAAAGCCTGACATCTGAACGAAAGCAGTTCTCATCTACTATGCTATACTAGTTGTTTACAGTGAGAAACCACCCCCTACTCCAAGACTGTGGCAGTATTTTTAGGAGGGAAAAAAAAAAAGCACAACAAAACGTGATGGGTTAAATAAATTATGATAGAGCCATACTACAGAATATTATGAAGCCATAAAAACACTTCAGTTTTTTTTTTTTTCTTTTTTTATAAAGCAGGCTTCATGAAGTGACACGGAAAATCTCACAGACTGATCATTCACTAAAAAGACTGTCACAAAACACTGAGTATGGTATAAAACTAATGTGGTTTTAAAAATGCGGTTAAATATGTAGGTATATATGTATGTACATACATACATCTGTACATATATCAATTCCCACAGATGAATACAAAGACCAGGACTGACACTGTTGTTAACAGAGAAAACGAGAATGGAAGTGAAGGATCATAAGAAATGCTTTCATATTTTACTCTATATTCTCAGGTACTGTTTGAATACTTTATCATGGGCATTATTAGTGTATTACTAGTACAGTTTAAAAACAATGATTTTTCTCTGTTAAGTCAGAGGCTGGCTAATACTTTAAAGAAAATGACTATTTACAGTGTATCTTTTGGTAAGTGCGTCTGGACAGGTACTGAGGACATCTCTGGGACACTATTAAGATTTATCTGAGCAAAATCATACAACAGAAGTAATGAGACCCAGAAGCCTCCTTCTATCCTCAGTGTGACTTTTAACATCTGTGGTCTTTCGCTATACCAGATACCTCCATATTCCTCTTGGCTACGTAGAGCTCCTCGGCCCCACCACTGCCTGTTCTTTCTGTCAGGAGGCCCGACTTGCTGCCCTACCTTCATCCATATGACACTCCTACTTCTGGGCCTTCATCACTACATATTAAAAAGGAAAAGTCTGACAAATAAATTCATATGAACATAGAACCTAGAAGGTTTAATATGTTATCTTTTTCTGAAATATCTGCATTTTTAAAATGACAGCTTGCACAAAGCAATGCCTTGGTCCCAAAATATGGAGTACTAATTGTGGGGTACAAGACAGCACTCCAAGGGGAGGAAGACTTTTTGAGCAAGGAGGAGGAGGGGGGCTGTGACTCCTGACATCTTGCAATCCCTTTTGGGCAAAGGATTTTCTGCTTGTCCATAAAGATAAAGCCCAGCACCTGTGGTCTCCTCACCAGACTGTCCAACTTAGGCCTGGCCTGTAACAGAAGGGAGGAAAGCAGATCCCCTCAAAAATGAGCTCCTACCCAGGAGCACAGTGTTTGTATTCTTTTGGTTTCTGTATATCATATTCCTCGGGTGGTTTCATACCAGTAAAGCTTCCGCACATCCTCTGAGCTGGCAAGTGCTTCTAGTATTTTGTTCTTCTCTGCCTCAGAGCCTATAGAAATGTATTTGCCCAAAAGGAAAGACCAGCCTTTGTCAGTTTTCGCTCCAACTTTGAACACAGTTGTCATGACGTCAGTAGGTAGGCTGTAAGAGAGGTGGTCAAACATGAGAATAACAAGAAAATATTCTGAATACAAAGGTGAAGAGTTGGCTGTGGTGGAGTTTCTGGTGTGAGGGTCGGTAATAATAACAAGTTTGAGTACATAATTTAGGGTTGAGAAAAAGTTTAATTCAGTGACTGCTATTTTCCTAGCAGTGCAACTATGGATACATCAGTTCAATTTAATATTCACTGAGAACTCACAAAGAACTAGGCAGGCAACAGGCTGGACACTAGGGAGCGGAAGAGGAATGAGAGCCTCTGTCTTCTGAGAACTCACAGGCTATTCCGAAGTACAGAGCAATAAACACATGCATTACAATTCAGTGTGATAAGTTTCATGGTAGAAATACAGCAGTAAATGGGGTACAGGGAGAAAACATAGTCTACTGCCTTTATTAAGATCTCAGAGCTCAGAAAGACCTCAAAAGGTTATCCAAATCCTCCACCCCAACTCTTCATCTGATGCTTGAATCTTCTCTCCATAATGTATGGTAAGGAGCTGGAGAGAACCAATTACCACCAACAGCTTTTCTATTAACTGCTAACCCTACCTGCAATGTTTTATTTCTAAATTAAGACACTTGTTTATCACCTCACACCCATTAGGATGGCTGCTATCAAAAACCCAGAAAATGGCAAGTGCTGGCAAGGATGTAGAGAAATTGGAATGCTTGTGCACTGTTGTTGGGAATATAAAATGGTGCAGCTGCTGTAGAAAACAATATGGCAGTTCCTCAAAAAATTAAAACTAGAATTGCCATATGATCCACCAATACTACTTCTGGGTATATATCCAAAAGAACTGAAAGCAGGGTCACTAGGAGATATTTGCATACCCATGTGCATGGCATTATTATTCACAATAGCTAAAAGGTACAAGCAACACAAAGGTCTATCCATGAATGAATGGATAAACAAAATGTGGTATATACATACAATGGAAAATTATTCAGCCTTTAAAAAGAAAGAAATTTTAGCCAGGTGTGGTGGCTCATGCCTGCAATCCCAGCACTTTGGGAAGCCTAGGCATGCAGATTTTCTGAGGTCAGGAGTTCCAGACCAGCCTGGCTAACATGGTGAAACCCCGTTTCTACTAAATATACAAAAATTAGCCAGGTGTGGTGGCAGATGCCTGTAATCCCAGCTACTCCAGAGGCTGGGGCAGGAGAATCACTGGAACCCAGTAGGTGGAGGTTGCAGTGAGCTGAGATCGCACCACTGCACTCCAGCCTGGGTGACAGAGCAAGACTCCGTCTCCAAAAAATAGAAAAGAAAGAAAGAAATTTTAATGTATGCTACAACATGGAAGAACCTTGAAGATATTATGGTAAATGAAATAAGCCAGTCACAAAAAAAGCAAATTCTCTATGACTCTACTTATATGAGATACACAGTGTAGTCAAACTCACAAAAACAGGAAGTAGAATAGTGGTTACCAGGGACTGGTGGGGAGAGGAAGTGAGGAATTATTCAATGGGTACAGAGTTTCAGTTTTGTAAGATGTAAAAGTTCTGAAAATAAGTACACAATAATGTACAGTAAAAAATGGTTAAGATGAATTTTATGTTATGTGTATTTTACCATAATTTTTTAAAAAGTCTTGTTTGAGACTGCAGATACATAGAGTTCACCTACAACAACACTCAGTTTTATAACATTTATGACCCAGGATGAGAATACCCTGGTTTCTGTATAAGATATGAGATAAAGAAAAAGAAGATAATTCATCTGAGTAGAGGTATACTTCACCTTTGAGTTCCATTGGATGCCATCCAGTCATCAAACAGTTTCATGGCAGTAGTGGAGCAGTTCCCCAGGTTGTGGGTGCAGGCAAACTCTAGCAGGGCTGACCGAAGCTCTCGCATAGATGGAGTGCCTTCATCAGTCCAAGTTTGTTGTTGAATTTGGTTTTGAAGTAATTTAAATACCCTGGTCTAGAGAGACAAAATAGATTATAATGGCTTAATAATAATTAGGACAATCAGAAAAAAACAGGACAATTACTGCCAGGCACAGTGTCTCATGCCTGTAATCCCAGCACGTTGGGAGGCCGAGGCAGGCAGATCACCTGAGGTCAGGAGTTTGAGACCAGCCTGGACAACATGGTGAAACGACATCTCTAGAAAACACAAAAATTAGCCAGGCATGGTGGTGATGCCTGTAATCCCAGCTAATCAGGAGGCTGAAGCAGGAGAATCACCTGAACCCAGGAGGTGGAGGTTGCAGTGAGCCGGGATAGCATCATTGCACTCCAGCCTGGGCAACAGAGCAAGATTCCGCCTCAAAAAAAAAAAAAAAAAAAAAAAATTAGGACAATCAGATCTCTTTTCCCCAAAATTTATCCAATGAGGAAAAAAAAAAAGGCATAGATATTACTAATTAAATATCAACTGACATATGAAGCCCACATACAGCTGGGATGAAACCATTTGATGTAAAGGCTATGCATAAGACTGCTATAGCTAAGGGGAACTTTTAGTGATATTAACTCAGAAAAAAATTAATGACTTCTGTGCAGTAGGGAAACTCTTTGCTGCACTTCTATCTGTACTCAGCTAGAAGTTATTTTCCTGCCAAAAAGTGTCACTTATAACCACTGCTGGAAGGAAGTCAGAACTTCCTGACCTTGTGACTTTACAATCTATAAACCTATAAAGCAATGAGAGAAAAATAAACTTCTTTACTGATAATGTTTAAATGTTTCTGAATCCAATATTAAAGGTATATTTAACATTATCAACTAGTTTGATGCTATAACAAATTAACCAAATTAGCAAGGAAATGAGGCCTGCAGGGAAGAATAGTTGTTTATAGTTTATTTTTTCTCCCAAGTTTTTATTTAAACAACTTTCAAACCTACAAAAAAAGATAGTACAATAAACACCCATACACTGTTCATCTAGATTCACCAGTTTTTAACATTCTGACATTTGCTTCGTTTTCAAGTGTGTATCTCACACACACACACACACACGTTTTTTCTTGTTTTAGCTGAACAATACGAAGGTAAGATACAGATATGATATTTCATTTATAAATACTTTGGCATGCAACTCACAGATACCAGAACATTCTCTTACAGAATCATAATACCTTATCACACTTAAGAAAACTAATAGTTATTCATTAATATCATCTACTATCTAGTCCATTGGTATGGGATGTCATTGCTAAACGTATATTTGTGGTATTAAGGTACGAACAAACATTTTTTCATCTCTCTCCAAAATAAAAACACCAAAGCTGTTAATAGCATGTCGACATATTTCCATTCTGCAAGTTGTGCATGGTGGGTGGGGGGTGAGGACACATGAGATTTTAAAAAGCATCATATGAAATATGCTTTTATGAATACCACTAGAAGGAACAAACATTCTGATATAAAAAATGTTTTTAGGTATTCTTTATTTATTTATTTTTTTTGAGATGGAGTCTTGCTCTGTCAACCAGGCTGGAGTGCAGTGGTGCGATCTCGGCTCACTGCAAGCTCTGCCTCCTGGGTTTACGCCATTCTCCTGCCTCAGCCTCCTGAGTAGCTGGGACTACCGGTGCCCGTCACCATGCCCGGTTAATTTTTTTTTTTTTTTTGTATTTTTAGTAGAGTCGGGGTTTCACTATGTTAGCCAGGATGGTCTCGATCTCCTGACCTCGTGATCCACCCGCCTCGGCCTCCCAAAGTGCTGGGATTACAGGCGTGAGCCACCACGCCCGGCCATTTTTAGGTATTCTTTAGAAAACCTTCATGGCTATGTAAGGAGGACCAAAATGAAAAAAATTCAACAGATACCCCCTCTGCAGTAATCAGCACGGGAGGATTTCTTCCCGCTGGTACTTCTTTACCTCCACCACCATCGTGGCATCTCATCTCAAGTAATCATATACCACAGACGACCACATACAAAAACCCTTAACTTCAGAAGTTTAGCTCAAGTTCTTCACAGAGCACTGCTTTCTTCCTTTCTTTTAGGTATTGACAGTGAGTACCACTGACTACCACTGTCAATACCTAAAATGAATCCTATTTGGAAATTTTTAAACTATTGAGGCCATTATCCTAGCAATGACTTACTCTGAATAAGCATCTTGTGGAGCTGAATAGGAGAATGGAAAAAAAGAATCTTCAAGGAAAAGAACTCAAGGTTTGTGATAACATGTCAACTTGCTTGTGTTTATTTCAAAAGCAATGAAACACAGAACAGACACCTTGTGGAATGTGTGAGTGGTAAAGCTTTTGAGTCATCGGGAGGACATGAAGTAGAAAAATAGTTGCTATGCTGACTGACAATGCAAGGAATGGACAAGCAATGCAGGAGATCCCACTTGACACACCTGACTTCATTCTAGATGGTATCTTCACTGGCTTTACCTTCTCAATAGCATTATGATAGAAAACCATCCCAAATGACTAGAGAACAAAACAAATTTAAATCCTACTCATAACTGTCAAATAGGAACAAATGAAGAATGTGAGAAAAAAAATCACATATTTGAAATCCTATTTAAAAAAACAAAATCAGTGAAGAACAATGGCAATACTCACTGAGCGTTTACTAAAACACAAAGGCAGCAATGGAAAGAATGGCACTTAAAGTCCTGAAAGCAAAGGAAATCTGACACTTGAAGATGGCTGTGGCTAATTCCTGAGCAGTCACACCACCGAATTACAGGGAGCAATTTTACTAGTTAGTCTCCATACGAAATCATTAAGACAAGTTCTCAAAATAGTTGCTTAAATGTATTTCAAATTATAACATAAGAGAGTAAAACATTTTAAGAAAGAATAATTATATTATTAGAAAAATCCTGTTATAAAATCCATTTTTATAAGTAATCCAGGTTTATTTTTAATATTAATTAATATTAATGAAGCATAGTATGTGCTTCAAATTACCTTTCCCTTTTAGAAACAAAATGAAAAGTTTTTCTATGGCTCCAAATTAATTTTTTTGAAATTTAAGCTCATTCAACTCTATGATTTTACAAAGTGAAACGGCAAGTGGAGAGAGGAAATAAATTGATGGGTTATACAAGCTACAAACACTGGATTTGTAATAAAATGCAACAACAACAATAATATTAAATTATTTTTAAAATAAAACAGGCAGGGAAAGATGCAAGCACTTATGTTGTATATTACATTTTGATTTACTGCTTTAATTTTACACTGATATGCCCAGGGAGTTCTTTCCTGGGTCAATTGAGTTTCTTAAAAGTGAAATGTCAGTTTTTATTGCCAAAGGTTTATCTCACCAATGCCTCATATGTAAAAGAATGAAAGATTTGTAAGTGATAAAACAGGAATATGCCTAGGATCAGATGTTAACACCAGATGTGAACAATTTAACACAACTGAAATGTGCCTCCAGACCCTACCCATCACAACACCACAGCATCACAAAATGCAGCATATGTCATGTGCAGCCTTTATAACAAAATGACCAATAAATGCACATAATACTTTGGTTCCAATGATACAGAAGTTAATTAGAAATCAGTCTTAGACACTAATACATTTGAACATCACATCCAAGGATTCATAAATGTCTGCCATCCCAATTCCTAACTGTAGAATGTCAGATTTCCTAGTTTGGGAGTACTGATGCTACCAGAATGCCCTAATATTAGAATAAGAACGTTAAAAAGACACGTCCTCCCCCTTGGTGAACTAAAGTTAACTGGGCTTTTAGCTAACCATATGAAGACATACAGTAGTAAAAGGGCGTCCGATCTTGGAAACACATACTAAGCCTTCTGCCCTTGCCCTCTATCCATCAGTCCCTGGATTCTTCCTTGAAGTATGTTCCTAATAAACACATATCTGCCCAGAAAGCCGGAAATCATCTGGGATGAAGATGCAGTTGAAAGAAAAGGTAAGTATCAAGTGCTTCCTGAGCACTAAGCTCTAAACAGAGTTCATAGAGAGGCAAGGAGAAGATTGACTTCTGCCATTATGAAGTTTAACTGGGCAGCTTCAGAGTCGGGAGATATTCTGCCTCCTCACGGTATATTCAGAACCAACACTGCCCTTTAATAGTGAAAAAAGTGAGTGATATGCACTAATCTTATTTATTGCCACCTGTAGTAGGTTGAGTAGTATCCCCTTAAATTTTGTGTCTGCCTGGGACCTATGAATATGACCTTATTTAGGAATAGGGTCTTTGCAGGTACAATCAAGTTAAGATGAGGTCATCCTGGATTATGGTGGATCTTAATCTAAGAATGGGGAAATATGGACACAGAAATACAGGGAGAACACTGTGTTGACAGAGACAAAGGCCACGGTGAGGCACCAACATGCTCAGGAATACCAAGGATTGCTGGCAATCACTTGAAGTTAGGAGAGGGGAACGGAACAGGTTCTTCATCAGAAGGAACAAACCTTACTCTGCCAATACCTTGATTTTGGCCTTCTAGCTTCCAGAACTATGAGAGAATAAATTTCTGTTATTTTAAGACATCAAGTTTGCAAGGACTTGGTTTGATAGCCCTAGGAAATTAATATACTACCCCAAAGGCTGTTATTATACTAATTACCTCAAACATAATTCTATGCAATATTTTAAAATATACTGGTCCTGAGGATAACTGGATATCCAGACTGAAAAGAATGAATCTTGGTGTCTACCTCACACCATCCACAAAAATCAATTTCAGGTGAATCATAGATCTAAATGTAAAGGATAAAATAATAAAGTTTCAGAAGAGAACACAGAATATCTAGGGGTAGGAAAATATTTCATAAGCTAGATTACATTAAAATTTAAAACTCATATTAATAAAAAATCATTAAGAGAGTAAAAAAGCAAGATGGAGTAGGAGAAGATATTTGCAAATATACATGACCAACAAAAGATTCATATCTAGGATATATACAGAACTCTTACAAATCAACAAGAAAAAGGCAGACAATTTAACAGAAAAATAAGCAAAAGATGAGCATTTCACAAAAGAACATGTAATGGTCAATACATGTATCAAAAAGAAAATCATCTTCACATCAGTAGAAAAATGTAAATTAAAGTCAAAATTGCAGTACCACTATGCACCTATCCACATGGCTAAAAAGGATTTAATATGAATGATAATTATCAGCAAAGATACAGAGCACCTAGAATTCTCATACACTGCTAAGTGTAAATTGGTACAACTTTGAAGAACTATTTGATAGTACAGTATTAACTATGCATGTGTTATGATTCAATAATCCCATTTCCAGACATATACCCCATAGAAATGCATAAAGACATTCATCAAAGACATCATAACAGTGCTATTCATGATAGCTCCAAACTACAAATAACGCAAATGTCTATCAACAATAGGTGAATTGGTTAACTAATGGCCAATCTCTTTACTATACTAACACTAGAAAGTTGCTATTGGATTCTAAGTTTGTCCTAAAGAGATGAGTAAGCTATTTGCATACTTCTTGGAAAGGCACATAAATATTGTTTTAAAAAGTCATTATTAACATTTTAGATACAAAAAAGTCTCTTAAGTTGACAATTTCATTTTTAGGAGAACAATTAGATGTGGGTCAGTCACTTGAAACCTTAAATGTATGGTCTGCAAGCTTTTCAAAAGAATATGACAAGAAGCAAGCTTTAATTTTTCTAACAAAAGGTATCCTGGAAAGACGAAGTTGCTAGGACACAAACTAATTTTACAAATAGCAACATAACACAAAGAGAAGTCTTTGGAGTGAAATTAATCTGGGTTTGAATCTCAGCTTTATCATTTACCAGCTAAGTGACTTTAAAGAAGCTATTCCATCTCCTCGTTTATTTAATGAGGGTAGAAATATCTACCTTTGCATTGTGTGAGAATTAAATGAGGTAATCTACACTAAGCACTAAGCACGGTGGTGTGTAAAAGCACTCAAATACATGTGTTTCTGGTATGTTTCAATCATTTATTCACTCAACATTTACTGAGGGTCACTACAGGCCAGGTCATGTTCCAGGCACTGGTTTTTATTAAGGCTGCTAGGTGAAAGCCTTATGAAACAGAAAATGATAAAAATCTTAACCATTAGAAGAGACCTGAGAGAATCAACTAACTTAAGCATCTTGCTCATGGGTAGGGATGGGGTAACTTCTTTGGGGTCAGATCAGAAACTTTTAGAGGAGGAGAGCTTTTCAAGCTCCACACGGCCACTCTGCCCTGCATTCCCTCCACTCACTGAGAATCATGCAGGTGATGAGAGAACTGTTTACAGGAGATGCACGGTAAGGCAATAATAGAGGCAGAAAGAAGGTTGTTTTAAGAAATGATTTAATCCAACCCCTTCCTTTTACCAGTGAGAATACCAAAACCCCCAAAGACTTATTCTAATTCTTGGTCTAATACTATCTCCCTTTCCCTGAAAGCTGCCTTTTGCCTGGGTCCCTGGGAAGTCTCACTAGTTTATAAAGCAAACTCTGTTGTCAAAATGTGCTAATTCAGAGAATTAGATAAAAACAAATAATTTTTCACTCTCTTTCAAGCTTTTAAAGTCTCACTCAACAGTTTAATATTGAAAGTATCCAAAATAACAACTGTTAAGATCAGGCAGTTGATATTAAGAAAGGTAAAATGCTCTCTAATACTAAGGCTCCTTTAGTGCTTTGCAAAGAAACATATCCACCAGCATCATTATCCATTAGACAGTTATCAGCAAGAACTCTTAAACAGAATATTCTCAATACAAACATAACTGTCATTTTATAATGACCACTAGAAAATTAATGGAGAGATCTACTTTGTAAAAGGGCCTATTTCAAACATTCATCATGTAAAAATAAAACAGGACTTGAATAGAGAAATACTATTCTCATGTGACCTCATTTTGACAGTAGTGTCAAATGTCTGTATTTTGGTCAAACAAGACCATATCATACTAAGCCTTTATCAGCTCTTCATCATAAGCAACATCTTGATTTTAAGTAAAGATTTCACAAGCAGGAAACTGAAGAAAATGGAATTTAACTGGTTGCTTTTTCAGCCTATTACTGACTGAAAATGGAACCATGAATAATAATATTAAAGCTAAACAGCAAGAAGCTGGTAAAAAGGCAGACTTACCACCAGTCTTGAGGCCAGATCCATGTATCCCAGTTTTTCAAGCAGGTTATAGATGAGGCCTGTCTGAAACAGGGCTTCAGTGATGGGTGCAGTATGGTTCTCATTTCCAAGATAATTAATCAAATCAAAGGCCCTCTGGAGAGGTACCTTGCCTAGGCTAAAGGATAAAAGAACAGGAAAAGTAAATATGCAGAGACACACAGAAGAACTCTATGCATGCTAAGAGAGAAACTTAGGGTTAGATGGCGAGTCTTGAAGACCAAAAATTTAAGCTTACAGTGGCATTCTGTAAAGTTAAGCTAAATATGATTATCTCTGATTAAGTTAATGTGGCCCAAGATTAAGGAAGCATTTCAAGAGAAAGATAAACAATAGCTCATTTTTTTAATTCCTAAGTCTCCTGTAAATTGCTACTAACTCAGCAAAAATATAATATCTTGGGTCAGAAAAGAAGAATAGTACTAATTTTATTTATTAATTAGTTATATTTGCCAGGAAAGAGAGTATAGCAAAGACAGTATCTGAATTTTTAAAAAAATTTTATTTGGTTTAATGGGAATTTGTTTTTCAAACTTGTTATGACAAGGTCTATTGTGAATTTACGGTGAGTAAATTTTTAAAATTAACCATTTTATAGAAATCACAGCAGTAATGGCTAAGCTGACATAAGAAGGGTACTTCATAAAAAACGAGACAAAATGGAAATGTCCAGGGAGGTCAGAAGGAATATTCTTGTGACCTGAAGCGTTCCTGTGTTTCTAAGCCTATCATCAATCTAAATTGGTAATATGCTATTCAGATAATATCTTTACATGAAGTCACTGTCATCCTTGGTTTTGGGATTCTATAATGCATGAGGTGGTTGGAGAGACAAGCAGTACAGATAAGGTGGCGCCAGCCATCAGAGATGTCCCTCAAAACCAATGCATAAGCACTAATTTTCATGCTTAAACCAACTGCTGCTTGAAAATAATTCTCTTATGAAATAAAGCCTGGCCGGGCGCGGTGGCTCAAGCCTGTAATCCCAGCACTTTGGGAGGCCGAGACGGGCGGATCATGAGGTCAGGATATCGAGACCATCCTGGCTAATACGATGAAACCCCGTCTCTACTAAAAAATACAAAAAACTAGCCGGGCGACGAGGCGGGCGCCTGTAGTCCCAGCTACTCGGGAGGCTGAGACAGGAGAATGGCGTGAACCCGGGAGGCGGAGCTTGCAGTGAGCTGAGAGCCGGCCACTGCACTCCAGCCTGGGCGGCAGAGCAAGACTCCGTCTCAAAAAAAAAAAAAAAAAAAAAAAAAAAAAAAGAAATAAAGCCTGAACTCCTGTATCAGTTTAGTCAACAAAATATGTATCCTGTTTTTGATATCTAGTCTTGAATTACTATGAAATCTTGTTTCATGTAACTGTTCAGTATGTTTGCAGCTAATGTTTTATAGTCCCTGGAGGCAATGAACACATCTTGGATTTTCCCAATCCTCCAAAATGAATTGTACCAACCAATACATGCTAGTTCTTTCAAACTGTTTTTCATATATGTTCTTTACATCAACGACACTTGTTTAAAAGAGGAAAAAAACTCAAACTAAGTATACTCTACCCTGCAAGTTCAAAGATGTTGTTGATAAGGTTGGCTCGGTCTTTGTCACTCAGAACATAAGGATTTATTTTCAACTGATTGATTAGAGCTTCCCAATCATCATCTGCATAGTGTACAATATAATAACCATTCATGTTTATATTCACTTTGGCCCACAGCACTTCTTCTGTAAGATTGATGACACCTAATGGAAACCAAAAAATGAGAGATTGAGAGAGAAGACAATTGGACAAGAAAAAAATAATTACATGAGTGCTTTGTTTCTAAGTTATTTTTAATCATTCTAGTAAGAAAAAAATGCCTGTCTCCAAGTACAGTTATTTTCACGTTAGTGAAGGTCAAGATATTCATTTAACAATTATTTATTTACTGTGCATTATTGGCTGTAAGTTAAGCGCTAGAAATCAAATGGTGAACAAGGTAGCTATATCTCTGCTTTTAGAGATCTCACAGTCTAAAGTAACCAGGCAAGTACAATATCATACAAGCGCTACTGACAGAAAAAGAAAAGACAGCATTCAACGAATGCACATAGAAAAAATGCCTCACTCTCCTAGGGAAAGTTAGGAGCCATTTCTTGGAAGAAATGACATCTAAGTTGTCATTCTTCTAAGAGACCTCAAAATATTTAGGTGTTGGCCAAGTGAAGAAGATATAGTAGGAAACCTAAGTGCTCAAGGCCCAGAGAGAAAGTACACATGGTATCCATGCACTGAACTGGCTCCCAAGTTCACTGTGGCTAGAGGAGAGAGGGAGGGAGAAAGTAAAGGTGCAGGATGAGACAGCAGTAGAAGACAGTGAGAGAACTGTGTAAAATGTGTCCCATTTCGGCCTCTGTCCTTTGTCATGTTAGCAAAGGAAGAACAAACAAAGTCATTTAGAAAAGTCACATTATTTAAAGCTAGCAAAATAAACGTTAGGGGAGGCTTAAGATTACATAAGAGACAAATAAGAAATAATTGGGTTAAAATAATAGGAAAGGTTAGGCACTTTTTGGGTCTCTACTATAAATGCTGAGAGAATTGTTAGAAATTTCTATGGAATTATGTCAACTAATGTACCAATAATGAAGTGCTAAGAGTTAACTGATCACAAAATATATGTATGAATTTTTAAAATCCTTAAGACTGCTAATGAAGAAATGTCTTTTAAAGTTGGCAACAAGAACGTAGACTTAATTATAATGGGGGTATGCTTCTAAGCATCTTGAGGTTTACTACTTTTAGAATATAAGCTACATAAGCTTACTGTTTTGTTTACTGCTAACGCCTCAGCCCCTATAACTATGACTTAGCAGGTATTCAACAAATACCATTGAATTAGTGAGTGAATGAATAAATAATGACTATGTCACAATAAATAGTTTTAAATCAAGTCTAGATAAAGGTTTACTATATAATTTTTACCCCCTTTTAAAATAACAAATACTTAAAAAAATTTTAATTGTAAGAAAAAGAAGAGTAGAGATAAGAATAATCTAAACTCAGACAATGATAGCATTCCGGAATGTACTTCTTGCCAAGTTTTTTTCTTGTTTTTAATATTTTATATGGCAGATCTATATGCATTTATTTTATCCTTTTTCACCTATCAGACCTATTTTTCCATTGTCTTCAGAAGCAGTGTTCAAATATCTTCATAATATTCCATTTCAAGTTTATCCAATCTATTTTGAACAATTTGGGCTGTTTTAAAATGGTCACTATCGTTATAATTCTGTAGTGAAACATTTTATATAAAATGCTTTATAAATATGTTTTCAACCTAAAGATTATATATTAGTACCTGAAGCCTTAGCTTAGGTACTAAGTGTTATATATTAGTACCCGATGCCTTAGGGTTTATCAACTTCAAAAACCTGAATTATTCAAATGTGTCAGATGCCCTTAATATCTTTGTTACTCCAATTATATTGATACTGCAAAAGATGTTTAAGATAAAAAAGACATTCTGATCACGTCTTAACAGGACATATAAGCTAAGCAGTCTTTTGTGCTAAAAAAATTCCATACTTATTTCTGTTATATTGCTGATATAGCAACAGATGGGAAAGATCAATTAAATAAGGTTTATTCCTTTTTTGAGGGCAGAATGCAGTTTTAAGGGATACTTGTGATGGCAGCAGTGGCTGCTCCTAGTTGGAGCCATTTTTAGCAAACCTATGACTAAGGAAATTAACTTTATCATTAGCTAATCCAAAAATATCAATACTCTCCAGGTCACCAACACTATATCCTATGGAGCTTTTATCAAGAAAGAACCCTGGGGCTGGGCATGGTAGCTCACACCTATAATCCCAGCACTCTGAGAGACCAAGGCAGGAGGATCACTTGAGCCCAGGAGTTTGAGACCAGCCTGGACAACATAGTGAGACATCATCTTTACAAAAAATAAAAATTAGCCAGGCATGGTGACACATGTCTGTAGTCCCAGCTACTCAGAGGCTGAGGGAGGAGTATCACTTGAGGTCAAGTATCACTAGGTCAAGGTTGCAGTGAGCTATGATCGTGCCACTGTACCTTAGCCTGGGTGACAGAGCAGGACTCTACCTCTGATAAAAACAAAGGTAAAGAAAAGAAACAGGTCTGACCGCCGCCATCATGGGTCGCATGCATGCTCCCGGGAAGGGCCTGTCCCAGTTGGCTTTGCCCTATCGACGCAGCGTCCCCACTTGGTTGAAGTTGACATCTGACGACGTGAAGGAGCAGATTTACAAACTGGCTGAGAAGGGCCTGACTCCTTCACAAATCGGTGTGATCCTGAGAGATTCACATGGTGTTGCACAAGTACGTTTTGTGACAGGCAATAAAATCTTAAGAATTCTTAAGTCTAAGGGACTTGCTCCTGATCTTCCTGAAGATCTCTACCATTTAATTAAGAAAGCAGTTGCTGTTCGAAAGCATCTTGAGAAGAACAGAAAGGATAAGGATGCTAAATTCCATCTGATTCTGATAGAGAGCCGGATTCACCGTTTGGCTCGATATTATAAGACCAAGCGAGTCCTCCCTCCCAATTGGAAATATGAATCATCTACAGCCTCTGCCCTGGTCGCATAAATTTGTCTGTGTAGGGGGGCGGAGCAAGATGGCCGAATAGGAACAACTCCAGTCTCCAACTCCCAGCGCGAGCGACACAGAAGACCGGTGATTTCTGCATTTTCAACTGAGGTACTGGGGTCATCTCACTAGGGAGTGCCGGACAATCGGTGCTGGTCAGCTGCTGCAGCCTGACCAGCGAGAGCTGAAGCAGGGCGAGGCATCGCCTCACCTGGAAGCGCAAGGGGGAAGGGGATCCGTTTTCCTAGCCAGGGGAACTGAGACACACAACACCTGGAAAATCGGGTAACTCCCACCCCAATACTGCGCTGTAAGCATACAGGCATTCCAGGAGAATATATCCCACACCTGGCCGGGAGGGTCCCACGCCCACGAAGCCTCCCTCACTGCTAACACAGCAGTCTGCCGCGATCTATCCGCAAGGCAGCAGCGAGGCTGGGGGAGGGGCGCCCGCCATTGCTGAGGCTTAAGTAGGTAAACAAAGCCGCTGGGAAGCTCGAACTGGGTGGAGCTCACAGCAGCTCAAGGAAGCCTGCCTGTCTCTGTAGTCTCCACCTCTGGGGACAGCGCACAGCTGAAGACCAACAGGGGAAGTAGCGGGAGCCGGTGCAGACGCGAACGACTCTGTCTGACAGCTTTGGGGAGAGCCGCGGATCTCCCAACGCGGAGGTTGAGATCTGAGAACGGACAGACTGCCTGCTCAGGTGTGTCCCTGACCCCTGAGTAGCCTAGCTGGGAGAAATCCCCCACTAGGGGCAGTCTGACACCCCACACCTCACAGGGTGGAGTACACCCCTGAGAGGACACTTCCAAAGGAAGAATCAGACAGGTACACTCGCTGTTCAGCAATATTCTATCTTCGGCAACCTCTGCTGCTGATACCCAGGCAAACAGGGTCTGGAGTGGACCTCAAGCAATCTCCAACAGACCAACAGAGAGTCCTTCTGACTGTCAGAAGGAAAACTATCAAACAGGAAGGACACCTATACCAAAACCCCATCAGTTCGTCACCACCATCAAAGACCAGAGACAGATAAAACCACAAAGATGGGGAAGAAGCAGGGCAGAAAAGCTGGAAATTCAAAAAATAAGAGCGCATCTCCCCCTGCAAAGGAGCGCAGCCCATCGCCAGCAACGGATCAAAGCTGGTCAGAGAATGACTTGGACGAGAGGAGAGAAGAAGGCTTCAGTCCATCAAACTTATCAGAGCTAAAGGAGGAATTACGTACCCAGCGCAAAGAAACTAAAAATCTTGAAAAAAGAGTGGAAGAATTGACAGCTAGACTCATTAATGCAGAGAAGATCATAAACGAAATGACAGAGATGAAAACCATGACACGAGAAATACGTGACAAATGCACAAGCTTCAGTAACCGACTCGATCAACTGGAAGAAAGAGTATCAGCGATTGAAGATCAAATGAATGAAATGAAGCGAGAAGAGAAACCAAAAGAAAAAAGAAGAAAAAGAAATGAGCAAAGCCTGCAAGAAGTATGGGATTATGTAAAAAGACCAAATCTACGTCTGATTGGGGTGCCTGAAAGTGAGGGGGAAAATGGAACCAAGTTGGAAAACACTCTTCAGGATATCATCCAGGAGAACTTCCCCAACCTAGTAGGGCAGGCCAACATTCAAATTCAGGAAATACAGAGAACGCCACAAAGATACTCCTCCAGAAGAGCAACTCCAAGACACATAATTGCCAGATTCACCAAAGTTGAAATGAAGGAAAAAATCTTAAGGGCAGCCAGAGAGAAAGGTCGGGTCACCCACAAAGGGAAGCCCATCAGACTAACAGCAGATCTCTCGGCAGAAACTCTACAAGCCAGAAGAGAGTGGGGGCCAATATTCAACGTTCTTAAAGAAAAGAATTTTAAACCCAGAATTTCATATCCAGCCAAACTAAGTTTCATAAGTGAAGGAGAAATAAAATCCTTTACAGATAAGCAAATGCTTAGAGATTTTGTCACCACCAGGCCTGCCTTACAAGAGACCCTGAAGGAAGCCCTAAACATGGAAAGGAACAACCGGTACCAGCCATCGCAAAAACTTGGCAAAATGTAAAGACCATCGAGGCTAGGAAGAAACTGCATCAACTAACGAGCAAAATAACCAGTTAATATCATAATGGCAGGATCAAGTTCACACATAACAATATTAACCTTAAATGTTAATGGACTAAATGCTCCAATTAAAAGACACAGACTGGCAAACTGGATAAAGAGTCAAGACCCATCAGTCTGCTGTATTCAGGAGACCCATCTCACATGCAGAGACATACATAGGCTCAAAATAAAGGGATGGAGGAAGATCTACCAAGCAAATGGAGAACAAAAAAAAGCAGGGGTTGCAATCCTAGTCTCTGATAAAACAGACTTTAAACCATCAAAGATCAAAAGAGACAAAGAAGGCCATTACATAATGGTAAAGGGATCAATTCAACAGGAAGAGCTAACTCTCCTAAATATATATGCACCCAATACAGGAGCACCCAGATTCATAAAGCAAGTCCTTAGAGACTTACAAAGAGACTTAGACTCCCATACAATAATAATGGGGGACTTCAACACTCCGCTGTCAACATTAGACAGATCAACGAGACAGAAAGTTAACAAGGATATCCAGGAATTGAACTCATCTCTGCACCAAGCAGACCTAATAGACATCTATAGAACTCTCCACCCCAAATCAACAGAATATACATTCTTCTCAGCACCACATCGCACTTATTCCAAAATTGACCACATAATTGGAAGTAAAGTACTCCTCAGCAAATGTAAAAGAACAGAAATTATAACAAACTGTCTCTCAGACCACAGTGCAATCAAACTAGAACTCAGGACTAAGAAACTCAATCAAAACCGCTCAACTACATGGAAACTGAACAACCTGCTCCTGAATGACTACTGGGTACATAACGAAATGAAAGCGGAAATAAAGATGTTCTTTGAAACCAATGAGAACAAAGATACAACATACCAGAATCTCTGGGACACATTTAAAGCAGTGTGTAGAGGGAAATTTATAGCACTAAATGCCCACAAGAGAAAGCAGGAAAGATCTAAAATTGACACTCTAACATCACAATTAAAAGAACTAGAGAGGCAAGAGCAATCACATTCAAAAGCTAGCAGATGGCAAGAAATAACTAAGATCAGAGCAGAACTGAAGGAGATAGAGACACAAAAAACCCTCCAAAAAATCAATGAATCCAGGAGTTGGTTTTTTGAAAAGATCAACAAAATTGACAGACCGCTAGCAAGGCTAATAAAGAAAAAAAGAGAGAGGAATCAAATAGATGCAATAAAAAATGATAAAGGGGATATCACCACTGACCCCACAGAAATACAAACTACCATCAGAGAATACTATAAACGCCTCTACGCAAATCAACTAGAAAATCTAGAAGAAATGGATAATTTCCTGGACACTTACACTCTCCCAAGGCTAAACCAGGAAGAAGTTGAATCCCTGAATAGACCAATAGCAGGCTCTGAAATTGAGGCAACAATTAATAGCCTACCCACCAAAAAAAGTCCAGGACCAGATGGATTCACAGCTGAATTCTACCAGAGGTACAAGGAGGAGCTGGTACCATTCCTTCTGAAACTATTCCAATCAATAGAAAAAGAGGGAATCCTCCCTAACTCATTTTATGAGGCCAACATCATCCTGATACCAAAGCCTGGCAGAGACACAACAAAAAAAGAGAATTTTAGACCAATATCCCTGATGAACATTGATGCAAAAATCCTCAATAAAATACTGGCAAACCGGATTCAGCAGCACATCAAAAAGCTTATCCACCATGATCAAGTGGGCTTCATCCCTGGGATGCAAGGCTGGTTCAACATTCGCAAATCAATAAACGTAATCCAGCATATAAACAGAACCAAAGACAAGAACCACATGATTGTCTCAATAGATGCAGAAAAGGCTTTTGACAAAATTCAACAGCCCTTCATGCTAAAAACGCTCAATAAATTCGGTATTGATGGAACGTACCTCAAAATAATAAGAGCTATTTATGACAAACCCACAGCTAATATCATACTGAATGGGCAAAAACTGGAAAAATTCCCTTTGAAAACTGGCACAAGACAGGGATGCCCTCTCTCACCACTCCTATTCAACATAGTGTTGGAAGTTCTGGCTAGGGCAATCAGGCAAGAGAAAGAAATCAAGGGTATCCAGTTAGGAAAAGAAGAAGTCAAATTGTCCCTGTTTGCAGATGACATGATTGTATATTTAGAAAACCCCATCGTCTCAGCCCAAAATCTCCTTAAGCTGATAAGCAACTTCAGCAAAGTCTCAGGATACAAAATTAATGTGCAAAAATCACAAGCATTCTTATACACCAGCAACAGACAAGCAGAGAGCCAAATCAGGAATGAACTTCCATTCACAATTGCTTCAAAGAGAATAAAATACCTAGGAATCCAGCTTACAAGGGATGTAAAGGACCTCTTCAAGGAGAACTACAAACCACTGCTCAGTGAAATCAAAGAGGACACAAACAAATGGAAGAACATACCATGCTCATGGATAGGAAGAATCAATATCGTGAAAATGGCCATACTCCCCAAGGTTATTTATAGATTCAATGCCATCCCCATCAAGCTACCAATGACTTTCTTCACAGAATTGGAAAACACTGCTTTAAAGTTCATATGGAACCAAAAAAGAGCCCGCATTGCCAAGACAATCCTAAGTCAAAAGGACAAAGCTGGAGGCGTCACGCTACCTGACTTCAAACTATACTACAAGGCTACAGTAACCAAAACAGCATGGTACTGGTACCAAAACAGAGATATAGACCAATGGAACAGAACAGAGTCCTCAGAAATAATACCGCACATCTACAGCCATCTGATCTTTGACAAACCTGAGAGAAACAAGAAATGGGGAAAGGATTCCCTATTTAATAAATGGTGCTGGGAAAATTGGCTAGCCATAAGTAGAAAGCTGAAACTGGATCCTTTCCTTACCCCTTATACGAAGATTAATTCAAGATGGATTAGAGACTTAAATGTTAGACCTAATACCATAAAAACCCTAGAAGAAAATCTAGGTAGTACCATTCAGGACATAGGCATGGGCAAGGACTTCATGTCTAAAACACCAAAAGCAACGGCAGCAAAAGCCAAAATTGACAAATGGGATCTCATTAAACTAAAGAGCTTTTGCACAGCAAAAGAAACTACCATCAGAGTGAACAGGCAACCTACAGAATGGGAGAAAATTTTTGCAACCTACTCATCTGACAAAGGGCTAATATCCAGAATCTACAAAGAACTCAAACAAATATACGAGAAAAAAACAAACAACCCCATCAAAAAGTGGGGAAAGGATATGAACAGACATTTCTCAAAAGAAGATATTCATACAGCCAACAGACACATGAAAAAATGCTCATCATCACTGGCCATCAGAGAAATGCAAATCAAAACCACAATGAGATACCATCTCACACCAGTTAGAATGGCAATCATTAAGAAGTCAGGAAACAACAGGTGTTGGAGAGGATGTGGAGAAATAGGAACACTTTTACACTGTTGGTGGGATTGTAAACTAGTTCAACCATTATGGAAAACAGTATGGCAATTCCTCAAGGATCTAGAACTAGATGTACCATATGACCCAGCCATCCCACTACTGGGTATATACCCAAAGGATTATAAATTAGTCTACTACAAAGACACATGTACACGTATGTTTATTGCGGCACTATTCACAATAGCAAAGACTTGGAATCAACCCAAATGTCCATCTGTGACAGACTGGATTAAGAAAATGTGGCACATATACACCATGGAATACTATGCAGCCATAAAAAAGGATGAGTTTGCGTCCTTTGTAGGGACATGGATGCAGCTGGAAACCATCATTCTTAGCAAACTATCACAAGAAGAGAAAACCAAACACCGCATGTTCTCACTCATAGGTGGGAACTGAACAATGAGATCACTTGGACTCGGGAAGGGGAACATCACACACTGGGGTCTATCATGGGGAGGGGGGAGGGGGGAGGAGGGAGGGATTGCATTGGGGAGTTATACATGATATAAATGATGAATTGATGGGTGCTGACGAGTTGATGGGTGCAGCACACCAACATGGCATAAGTATACATATGTAACAAACCTGCACGTTATGCACATGTACCCTAGAACTTAAAGTATAATAAAAAAAAAAAAAAAAAAAAAAAAAAAAAAATTTGTCTGTGTACTCAAGCAATAAAATGATTGTTTAACTAAAAACAAAACAAAAAAACAAAAACAACAACAACAAAAAAAAAACAAAAAAAGAAAAGAAACAAAGAACCCCAGGAAGAAGGGCTACAGAGACCCAAATCTCCTTTGCCCATAAAAGGAGACAAGGAATGATAGCTATGACAATTGTTCCACTAGATGGATGCAGAAAACATTGAAATACATACAGAGTATCTTGGTTGATAAGCAACCTGCCATGTTGTAAACCTAGCCAAGTCCAGATGGTAAAGAGGAGGGACACAGCTAGGAATATACTTGAAATTATTACTGTCATCGAGATGACACAACATAAAGCAGTACAGCCAACAGCACAAAGACAGAGAGAGTTATCATTTAAAGAATCAACATTATTAGTCTCTTTCAGTTCTTCTGAATGATCTAGAATGGTGGACCTTAAAACCACAGGTATCAAAAAATAATAGCTTTGCACACAAGGGAAGTAACTACATCCTGCAGCTCAAATGTGGATGAGGCTACCCTCATATGTTTTTAATTTACTATAATCATTAACAGATTAACACTTCAATTTTCAGTCTATTGAGTAGCAAAAAAAGAGTGAGTGACTGCAGTATTAAATGGCAGAAGCCCAGATGAAGTAATCTAACAGTGATTTTTAAAAACCATTTGTCAATGAGCTATGAAAATCAACTACTGTTTTACAAAAAATTAAAGTTCTGAAACTAAAAAACATGTTTTTATTACAAAGTTACAAAATTTCCTGTACAGTTTGCTCCAGAGTAGCATCATACATGCTATTGAACTGTATCACTCCTGTTCAAAAGCATTCCCTTCTCTAATACCCCTTTCTTTCTCCTTTACTTTATCAGGGGAAAAAAAAGCAAGAGCAGAGAATGGCACATGATAAATATTTTAATTACTATATGCCCTTCCTTCTTTCATCCTAATTACCTTTTCTTCCAATGACATATCTTTTACTTTCACAGCAGTATTTCTGATAGTGATATCCATTTGGAAACATGAATGTTTTGTATTAGATTTAATATTAAAATCTCCTATAGTTAAAGATCTTAGGTCTGAGTAAAATGTGGATAAGACAGAGAGAGGGAGGAAGAAAGGGAAGAAGGAAACTTTTAAAAATATAATTTCCTCAATATGTAGACTGGAAAAATGGCCCCATCAGCATTTCTTGTGCACAATAAATATTAATTGTTCAAAATTAATGTATGTGAGAAAAGGAGACAAATATATTAACCAAACATAACTCCTATATACAACTGAACTAATGAACTAACCCAACAACCCTTGAATTAGAACACATGAAAATATATTTAAAAAAGAAAGAAAAGATATTAAAGATTTAACCAACCATCAAGCATCAAAATAACACACTATACTAAAGTATTACAGCATAAAAGAAGCCTGAAGTCACCCTCTCTGCTACCTTTCTTTTGAGAATAGAAAAAATAAAAATGCAGTTAAATTAAGAGTAATTCTCATCAGAGCATTAGGAACCAAGAAGGCACAACTGTCCTCAGGGTCAAACGTAAGGACAAAAGTTTTCATGTGGACTGTCTAAACCTGAAATGGCAGGAATTAAAATAGCAGCAGCAGCAGCAAGGGAGATAACACAGTTGAGAAGAGGAAGTAACAGACACTACTTTCATCATGTATTGGCCCAGTTCCAGTTCTAGATTAAATCAATTATATTCTAGTGAATTCTGTATATTCCTCTTTACTAAGAAGAGGAAGGGAAAAAGAAAACATCATTTTATCAGGCTTTGCATGTCCTTTTCCTAGAAATTTTTATAGTGAGACTGGAATTACTTCATTATGGACTAAAATTTACTAATTCATTAAGTTTTTGTGTGCCTACTGAGTACTAAAAGTGATTTACAGTGATTCATATAGCCATGATCACTACCGTTAATGGGGGAAATACCTAATATGAGGATAGATACGAGTGAACAGTACTTACGGTATATTATGAGTGGAGAAGTAGAGAATGTTATTAAAAAACCTAAGTAGGGCATCTAACCTGACTTCAGGGGAGGAAAGGTTTCCTGGAGCAAGCAATGGCTGAGCTAAGATCTGAAGAATAAACAGGAGTAGGCTGAGGGAGTGAGGAGGCAAGGGTGTTCTTCAAGGAGGGAAAACAGCATATGCAAAGACCTAAAGAGGCAGTATGGCATGTTTGAGTTGCTGATAGAATTTTTGTGCGGCAAAAGCACAGAATGCCAGGTAAGGGCCTAGAAGGCTAAAGAAGTAAAATATGAGCTAGTCTATGGGGTTAAACTCTCAAAAAGAGCTTAACAAGCTCAGAAGAAAACTGAGGTAAAGAGTAAAGAGGAGCCAGGTGCGGTGGCTCATGCCTGTAATCCCAACACTCTGGGAAGCCAACGCAGGAGGATCACTTGAGGCCAGGGGTTTGAGACCAGCCTGGGCAACATAGTGAGGCCCTGTCTCTACAAAAAATACAAAAATCAAGCCAGGCATGGTGATATGTGCCTGTGGTCCTAGCTTCTTGGCAGGCTGAGGCAGGAGGATTGCATGAACCCACGGGTTTAAGGCTGCAGTGGGCTATGATATTGTCACTGCACTTCAGCCTGGGCAACAGAGCAAGACTCCAACTCAAACAAACAAACAAACAAAAACCAAACAAACAAAAAACCAGATAATAAAAGATTTCTTATTGCCCATTTCTAATAGCACTAAAAATTAATATACTGTCAGAGAGTTTGCAAAATTTCCTTATCAGTTTCTTGCGAATACTCCAGCCATGTTTTGGCTGTGCTGCAGGATATAGGGAGATGGGGTTATTTGTTCTCTCTTGTGTCAGAAACTATCCTTTTAGGGCTCATTCAAAGTTCTGTTTACTCAAAGACAGTAGCAATTCCTTGCAAAGTTCTGTTTACTCAAAGACAGTAGCACTTCCAGCTATGCTGTCAAAGATACGATGACTTACCTACTACCACTAGGATTTTAAATAATTAGATTGTTGCTGCTTTAACATTCCACTATGGTAAAACTGCAATAAAACTGGCCCATGTATCTCAGGTGGCATTATCAACTGTAACTAGACAATAAAAGGGTGATTTAGTTATATGTACCAAATCACAAAAGGTAATGCAGTCTTCATTTTTGAAAACCATTCCTTAAAAAATTTCATATAATGGAAAAATCTTTAAGATTTGAAATATTTAATTAAGGCAATATTTTATAACAACAAATGGTGAATCAAGTAGGTTAAAAAAAGGTAAGATACAGAAATCATATATATATAATGATTTTCACTACAAATATTTATTAAAAATGACTGTAAACAAATAATCATAAGAATAGTTTTGGCCGGGCGCGGTGGCTCAAGCCTGTAATACCAGCACGTTGGGAGGCCGAGACGGGCGGATCACGAGGTCAGGAGATCGAGACTATCCTGGCTAACACGGTGAAACCCCGTCTCTGCTAAAAAAAATGCAAAAAACTAGCCGGGCGAGGTGGCGGGCACCTGTAGTCCCAGCTACTCGGGAGGCTGAGGCAGGAGAATGGCGTAAACCCGGGAGGCGGAGCTTGCAGTGAGCTGAGATCCGGCCACTGCGCTCCAGCCTGGGCGATAGAGCAAGACTCCGTCTCAAAAAAAAAAAAAAAAAAAAAAAAAAAAAAAAGAATTGTTTTGATGGTAATATTATTTTTTCTCCGTTTTCCAGGTTTTATGTAATATAGATACATTATAGCATTGTTCTAGGTGCTTCATATAAATGAGCTCTTTTAATCCTCACCACAACTACATAAAGTAAGTATAATTACTATATCTTTTGTACAGCTGAGGAAATGAGGCTCACAGAACTCGCCTAAAATCATATAAGTGATCAATGGTAGTGCTAACAATTGAACCAGGCAGTCTCCAAAGTCCCATTCCCTTACCCCTAAGCTACACTCACCCCTCAAAAACACGGGCTTTGACACCAGATCCAAATTCAAATGAGAAATTTTCCCTTTTCATCAATCCAAAGCATCACTAACGCATCCTACAGAACCCAAGAGCCTTGTGTTTCTTTAGGATGTAAATTAAGAGGAAGATATGTGGTGTGACATTCATAGTGGTATTTAACAAATGGCCCCAAACTACATTTCAATTGCTTTTCATATTGTAGGTCAGCATATACCATGTTTATATTTTACTATTTCCCTCCACCTTGCTATCATAGTTTCTTCCCCCATTTTCTTGTTTCCCAAAACATATGCTATGTCTTCAGGGCATACTGAAGTAACTATTTACTCTAAATCCAATCATGAATCAACCTCAGTTATGCACACAAATCATTTAGGGTGTATCTTGTTAAAATGCAGTTGCCCCTGCCCAACCCGAGACAGCAGACAGCAGAGTATACTTTAAGAAACCCCTCTTATTTTGTAACAAAATATTAATCTTGAATATAAAAACATGGCATTTGCTATTTTCTCTCAGGAATGCCAGTACATTCTCCGCAAAATTTTGTACCTTATTTCACACGGCTAAAGCCAGTTTTGTGCATGATATACAGAATCAATCTCACATTAGTCACATCTTGTATACACAACTCATAAAATCAGTTCAGAGAGTGTCCACACGGGCAAGTGTAATCTTATATATGCACTCTGATCCAGTTTTTAAAATTATGCCATAATGTCATTATGGTCAAACCTGATTTCTTATCCAGTAATGATACCGACTGATATTTTGAATAATTTCTTCCTTCAGTGACATAGGATAGTGGAATATGCCACAGGTAGCTGTAAAGAGAAAATATTGGAAAATTACTCTTCTTTCAGTTAGTTACATATGATTTGTTGGTTTTCTTTTTTTAAAAAAAAATTGGTAGGAAGGTTAACTTTGTTAAGCTATTCCTAGGAAGGGATAATCTTGTTAGGTTTCATAAGAACTTATGATCACTGAGGGTGCAAAAGAGACGGCATGAAAAGAAAGAGAGCATGTACCTTGTATCTGAAGGCTGAATTTCAGGCTTCATATTTAAAAAGAATCTCTCTTGTTGTATAAAAAGTTGCTTTCCTTTCTTTTGAACAGTCACTAAAGGAAATCCTTTCTGCAGGGTCCAGGTTTTCATCATTCTCTTTACATCTAGTGTTTGGTTTGTGACCTATAAAATGTATATATATAAAACTCTTTTTCCTTAAAAATAAAAATTGGTTTAAAAAATTTAATTTTAACTTATCTGTATGCTTCCCTCTTTTCCTACCATCTATCAAGACTACATTTAATGTTAACATAAAAAAGAAACATGAATGTTGAGTTTACACTTCTAATCTAGGTAAATGAGCAACTGCTAAAAGGAATGTAACCTGGAACAGAGCTAAGTGATAGCTAAGGGAGTGAGGGAGGCACTAGGTTGAGAAGTCGCACATGTATCAACCAACTAAGAGTTCATTAAAATCCCTAAATTCATCAATATTAAAATCCCTAAGAAGGTATAAGTATTCTTTCAAATCACAATACTATCATCTAGAAGATACAAATAATGATATACAGTCTAGAATCAGAATCATTGCTACTCAGTGCTGTGAATCACCTGAGTCTGGGTTTCTCTTTATGCTCCTACCCTCCACCTCCATAATGACAATCTCTTAGGACCTAATACTGCGGGAGTGCCAGGGAGCAGCGGCAGCAGCAGAAGAATGACATATGAACAAGTCAGTTGCCTTAAGTCTTTCTAGAAAACAGAGGTAAACTACTTTGGTAGTCACAGACCTTCTTTCCCAGAAAATATATGCAGTTATCTATAAAATCTAGAACCTAGTGTCAGAGCTTTGCAGACCCTCTAAGGCCCAAAGCCCGTAAGACATCCAGTATCAATAACTAAGAAGCAATTTTTGAACAACAGCCTCTTTAAAGCAGGTGGTTAAACTTAGGATTCAAATGATTTTTCTAGATTATATATGAATTTGAATTGTAAGCAACAAAGTCATGATGTACCTAAATTGATAAAATTACTCTACTACGGCAGGCCTTACCTCAATCACCATATGCCTATTTATTTATAGCACAAAAGGATGGAGCAAATCTTCCCATTTTAATTAATCTTATATTTATCATGGCTCTAACCTATTTATTTCTGAACCAGAGAATTAGAAGAAAATAAGCTTGCCTAAAATCAAGATGCTTTTGGGTGTCAAAGCAGTACTGAAGTGAAGAAGCCAATGCATAATTTGATGTGGACGCTGAAAAACCTGAGGATACTGTTAGGAACTAGTTTGGGAAAGAAAAACACCATGATGCGAAAGTTGCAGTCAATAAGAAAGGTAGAAATATGTTCTAAATGCCAACAGATAAGACGGTAAGTATAAAGTAAACAATGTGGCTTTCAAATGAAATGCTACTATATCGGAGGAAAAAAACAATGATTTGGGAACGACTGTTAGGTAATAAGTTCTCAAAGAGAATTCAGAGAGTAGGGAAGATATATCTTCTGGGCAAAAGATTAACAGCTAGAAAATATCAGGATTCAGATGAGGCAAAGAAGCAGAAAGAATGTATGAGAAAGATCCAGAGCAGGGGTTCCTAACCTAGAGTCAATAAAACTTTGAAGCTCTGTGTGATGTTCTGCACATATGTGGTTTTTCCGAGTAATATGGCCAGAACTTTCATCAAATTTCCAAATAAGTCTGTGATCTGATCTTTCCTTTTTTTTTTTTTTTTTTTTTTTTTTTTTTTTTGAGACAGTCTTGCTCTCTCACCCAGGCTGGAGTGCAGTCGTGCAGTCTTGGCTCACTGCAACCTCTGCTTTCCAGATTCAAATGATTCTCCTGCCTCAGCCTCCCAAGTAGCTGAGAATACAGGTGCGTGCCACCACGTTGGCTAATTTTTGTGTTTCTTTTTTTTTTTTTTTTTTTTTTGAGGCGGAGTCTCGCTCTGTCGCCCGCGCTGGAGTGCAGTGGCCGGATCTCAGCTCACTGCAAGCTCCGCCTCCCGGATTTATGCCATTCTCCTGCCTCAGCCTCCCGAGTAGCTGGGACTACAGGCGCCTGCCACCTCGCCCGGCTAGTTTTTGTATTTTTTAGTAGAGACGAGGTTTCACCGTGTTAGCCAGGATGGTCTCGATCTCCTGATCTCGTGATCAGCCCGTCTCGGCCTCCCAAAGTGCTGGGATTACAGGCTTGAGCCACCGCACCTGGCCAATTTTTGTGTTTTTAGTGAAGATGGGGTTTCACCATATTGGCCAGGCTGGTCTTGAAACTCCTGATCTCATGATCTGCCTGACTTGGCCTCCCAAAGTGCTGGGATTACAGGCGTGAGCCACCACGCCCAGTCAAGTCTGTGATCTTTTAAAGCATTATGACCCATCAATCTAAATCAGGGTAACAAACGCAAATGCTTATAAGGGTTTTGCAGTCAGCATACATGCATGAAGCAGCCCGGGTTCATGTGCTGCTTTGAAGTGTAACTTCTACATAATTACATTGCTTGTTAGAATATTTCCAGGAATGACAAAATTCCAACAGCAAAACCATCCAAGGGTAATATGCAGTCAGCTTGTGATGTATCATCTACTCTGAAGGAACAGTCACAAAGGCAAGAGATTCATAGAGCAGAGTACAGAATCATTCAAAGGAGGCAGAAAAACTAAAAAAGGGTAAGGATAGGAAAAGATATTTTTGAAAAAAAAAGTCAAATAATAAAAATATAGTAATATTCATTAATATGGAGAAGACAACTTTCCTACAAAATAGGAATAGAAATTAAGGTACAGAAAACAAAAAACGAAAAACAAAAAACTGGCTACCCAAGCCCACACACATTTTTTCCAACAACTAAGAACAGCATTCCCACTTCTTTACATAAAATTCAGTGCTCCATTCATAAATATTTATATAGCAAGCTCCATCCCCCTCTTTCTTAAATAACTATGCTTTGTACCACAGATTAACTTACACACATGCTAAAGAGTATAAATAGACGAACTCCTCTCTTTTTACTGAGCTAAATAAATTACCCAGGTCACTTACCTCATTAAAACTATCCCACAGATCATCACTCTGAATGGATGCATAGCTGTGATTATGCAGGTAAAGGACAACAGCATGTTGAAACACATCTTCACTAAGGTAAGTTTTCAGCATCAACAAGAGAGAAGCTCCCTATTCAAAAAAAAAGTGAGGAAAAAGAAAATAATAGAATACTATAGATCATCAAATTGGGAATCTAAAATTCAAACTATAGTCATTCTAAAAATTTACTTCCATATGTAGAACTTAGTTATAATACACTGCTACTTAGTCTGATATAACTAGATGTGGACTGTGTTCAACTATCTTAACATTATTTTAAAGGATATGAAAAAGAATTAATGAGTAGATTCCCATGTGCACTATTCTAACCAGGAGCCAGTCTGTATGGTCTACCGGTATACTCACTGTTTCAATGTTAGTGTTGAAAAGCTAAGTATTTACAAATACATTTTAATAGAAAAACATGGCAAATTTTCTGTGGCATCCACATCTCCATCCCCAGTGCTTAAATTACCCATTGAATTCATGAGCACACACTGCTGGAGACACAATAAATTGGCAAGGCTCTCAAAAGACTCCCTGCTAGGTATGTCATTAATTTCTTAGTTTAGTATATTGTGTTGTGAAGTAATCAGAATCTCTTTTCTTCCTGCAGAGTCACTTCAAATGCTTGGAACTAACAAATGTATAGGGCAGCAAGCATATTATTAAGGTCACACTACATCCATTGATGTACATGTCATCCTTCCCAATCCTGAAATAAGCACCACCTCCTCTGTGAAGCCCTTCCTGGTTTGAAATAGAAATCACATTTCTCCATCTTCAATACAGTTTATTTGACATCCTGTATCTGTTACACATTTATTTCCTCATCTACGCTGTAAGCTAACTGAGAGGAAAAAGTGAAAACTCAACTCCAATGACTAAAAGAATGCCCACTACATGATAGGCACTCTAGTAGTTTTTGAATGAATTTCACTTTTGATTAAAATGTAGTAATGTCAAGATTATTGTACAAATAACTAAATTATTACCTATTACTCATTTCTATATCACGCTTCATAGCTATTACTTGTTCTATAAATGTAAGTACTCGTTGTTGTCCCCAACAGTCCTTTCTCTTCTGCATCACCAAACTTTCCCCTCCATACTGTAACATGCCCATTAACAAAACAAAAACGAAGTAACATTCCTAATTTTAAACAAATGAAAGGCTCTCTACCTTTCCCTAACTTCACCTTCCTCCAGTTATGGTGCTATTTTTTTGTAGTAAAACTCCTCAAAAGAGTTGTCCTCAATTTGCCATCTCCATTTGCTCTCTTTCCATGCTCTCTTGAGCCATCTTCTAATCATCACTCTACTGGAAGTATTTTTTTTTTTTTTTTGAGATGAAGTCTCACTCTTGTCACCCAGGCTGGAGTGCAATGGCGCGATCTCCGCTCACTTCAACCTCCGCCTCCTCGGTTCAAGCGATTCTCCTGCTTCAGCCTCCTGAGTAGCTGGGATTACAGGCACCACCACCAAGCCCACCGAATTTTTGTATTTTTAGTAGAGATGGGGTTTCACCACGTTGGCCAGGCTGTTCTTGAACTCCTGACCTCAGGTGATCCACTTACCTCGACCTCCCAAAGTGCTGGGATTACAGGCATGAGCTACCATGCCCAGCCGGAAGTATTTTTATCAAGGTCACTGGTAAACTTCCTGGTGCCATACAAATGTGAATTCTCAGGTTTCATCTTACCCACTAATTGATAGCATTTGATATAACTGATCACCCGCTCCTCCTTGAGAGCTGCAGGACACTACTCTTGATTCTCTCCCTATTCACTGGCCATCCTTCTTAGTCTCTTCTACTGAATCCTCCTCATCTTCCAATGAGGGAAGTGTGTCCTGGCATCTGATCTTTGGACCCCTTTTCTCTATCTAAATTTCCTTCCTAGTTGATCTCCCAACTCCAGGTTTCCATATGATCCCCTAATGTATATCTCTAACCAGACTTCCTCCCCCTTGAATTTCAGACCCATATCCAACTGCCTGCATGGTATCTCCATTTGGATGTCTAATCCATATCTCATACTCACTCAGAAATTGAAGTTTCCTCCCCCTTCTTTCCCTAAACCTACTTCTAAAGCAGTCTTCTCCATTTCAGCAAATGACAACTCCATTTTTCCAGTTATTCAGGTAAAAATCTTAAAGTTACGCTGACCCCTCCTCTTGTATTTCGTATCTAATCCATGAAAAAATTCTACTGGATCAATCTTTCAAATACATTCCAAGTCCAGTTGTATCTCCATCACCTTCACAACTTCCACCCTTGTCCAGGTCACCATTGTCTCGCCATCCATCTATTACAATAATTTCCTAACTAGTCCTCTTAACTCCACGTACTATTGAAGACTAGAGTGATCTTTTACAAAATAAGCCATATCATGGTACTTCCTGATCAAATCACTTTTCATTTCACTTAGAATAAAATCAAGGTCCTTACCATGGCTTAGCAGACCCTATAATAATCTGGCCTCTTACAATCACTCTAACTTCATCTGCTACTTTCTCCTCTGCTTACTCTCTACTCCAGATAACATTGGATCCTTGCTGGTGCTTGAACATGCAAGCAATCTTTTATCTCAATCTCATATCTCTCTCAATCTCATATCTCATGTGAGAGTCCCCAAGACCAGTTCCAGGTTTGATGATGCACTAGAAGGATTCACAGAACTCAGCATATAGCCATACTCGCTGCTATGATTTATTACTGTGAAAAGATATGAAGTAAAATCAGCTAAGAAAAAGGGTGCATGGGGCAAAGTCCAGAGGAAAACAGGCACAAACTTCCAAGTCCTCTCCCAGTGAAGTCACACAGGATGCACTTAATTCCTCCAGAAAGTTGTGACAACATGTGTGAAATACCATCTAACAGGGATGATTATTAGAAATTCAGCACCCAGGTTGTTTACTATGGGCTAATCACGGAGGTACCTTCTGCCTAGCACATACCAAAACTCTAGATACCCAGAAGGAAAGCAGATTTTCAACATAAACTACATTGTTTAGGCACAGTGAGCCACTCTTATCATGCAATAGTGGGAACTTTCCCAAAACCCAAGTTCCCACATGCCACCCAAGGGTCAACCTTGCAAGCAGATCTTTCAAAGGATACCAGTCTCAGGCCTCCTACATTAATTCTTTTCTGCACACAAGCACTATACATTGGTTATTTCCTCTGCCTGGAATATTATTCCCCAAGAAAACCACATTTCTCATGCCTTAGATGGTGTTCAAATGTCACCATACAGGAGGTCTTCTCAGCCATATTATATGATAAACGCCATTTACTTTGTCATTCTCATTTCCCTTGTCTTTCTCATTTCCCTTATCATGCTTTATTTTCATATTAGCACTTAATTACTTAATACGATACCTACTTATTCATTCATTTGTATACTGTCAGTCTCTATCTTTGACCCCTGAAATGGAAACTTCACAAAAGAGACAAAGTCCACCTTCTTCCCTGATATAACTCCAGCACCTAGAACAATGGCTGGTACATGGTTAGTACTTGTAAGATTCGCTAAATGAATGAAATCTTGCAAGGCAACCTACATCAGAATTAGGCTTGATGATTATAAAGGCCAAACAGAATATGTCTGCTCAACATATTTCCCTACTGGTGCTTACCTTCTTGTACACAATACTGGTAAGTTATCCAGTATCCCACTTCTCTTAATTACACAGAATATTTGCCAAATCCCCAATTCTGAAACAAGACTACCATATTGACAGGGGTTGACTATGATATGGAAACTACATGTTCAGAAGACACTGAATTCTGGGTTTAGAGGGTTGGGGTCAGAGGCAGATAGAGCTCTGTTATGACTCTGTTCTGTTATTATATACTGAACTTATAGCATTTTAAGCAGGTTTTCAAATCCTAAAATAACTGCTCTAAGTTTGGTATAATAATAGAACCTCAAGTTTTAAATTTTCTTTATTGACAGGTCCACTATGGGCTTCAAAAATCACACCAGTAGCTCTAATTGGAATGGATTTAATATAGGTAACTGAACTCCTGATTTTCTTGTTTGTTAATAGTACCTGTACAATAATTCTTGTCAGTCAGGTTTGTATCTCACACATTTTGTGTATTTTCTTCTCTATCTTGTCTGACAGCCATAACATTCATTCCTCCCCACAACATAAATGTGAATGACACTGTTATCCCTATTCTTCCATTCTCTGACCTATGGTGATCCAAATGGGGTTTAACATTCTGCTTTTTCTTTACCTCGAAACCCAGGGTGTGTGTTTCAGATTCTGAAATCTATCTTCAATTCTTAAAAATCTCTTTTTGCTTACTTGTTTTGGCAATCCTGACTTGAGAGCATACCTCAATTCTGAGTAACACAGCCAAGAGCTTGCTTAGGACCTTCCCCGAACATATTCTACCTGTAGATCTGGAGAGTAAACTGACTTTAAAAGATGCAGTGCTATAAGATCTGGTTAATTATCTGGAATACTAGTCATACAACTTAAATGAGAGTTAGAGAAAGAAAAAAAACTCACAAAAAAGTTAAGGCCAAGATTTATATAGAAGCAAACATTTTATAGTTTACCATTAATACCTGAAAAAAAAAAATCTTTAAAATAATCTAAGTCACGCAGCTTGCTCACATATGAAATTTTAAACTCACTCCAGCTATCTTTTTGTTCACAGCAATACCTTAAAATAGGAAAGAGAATCAAACATTTCTTCAATTTGTTCTGAAGACTGAACAGATGATGATATTGGATGAGATGAATTTAAGGAATCTTTCTTCATGGTTTTAAATCGAGCATCTAAGAAATCTTCATACTGTCAAAAAAATGAAAAGATTAGAATATCACAAGTAGTATCAAATGCAAAAGTATAGCAATTATTTATATGAATTAGACTAATTAGTATGTAAGATCATTAGGAAAAAAATGACCAGTGTCACTAAACTTCAGGATATAAGCTTTCAAAAATGTAGGAAGATTGTAACCTTCATGAATATTCCTTAAATTTAAAGATACAATTATAACCTGGCCACATTAAAATCAGCATTTCCTAAACAACAGCATATGGGAAAATTAAGAATCTATTACCAAAGTAAACAAATGCCAACTCTGGGTATCCAAGATGAATATTCTAAAAATGTCAGCATATTTTTTTTTTAAATGAAACCTGAAATTTAAAAAGAGAAAGAACAAAAACTGGTCCTTATGCTGATTTCTCATATATGGTCTAGAATTTCTACAAAGAAAATATACATTTCCCTTAACTGAGGTCCATTTTAAATAAAATGTAACTCTTAAACAGAAATAATTCTTTAAGAGCTCAGCAGACGAGTTCCCCTAGAACATGTATTAGATGTTTTTACACATTCTGGGCACCACCAAGTGGTCAAACTGTGTATCTCATTGCTTACGTAATATACATGGATTTAGAATATCTTTCTTAGTATTCTGGCTACCACTTGATATTATCAATTAATTTCCCCTACCACTTGAAATTTTTCAATAAGCCCTATCTAAAATTTCAAATCAAAAGCTCTAAAAGCATTTCTGTTTTAAAAGCCATCTTGGATCATAACATCAGGAAGTTTAATAGAAAGTCAAAAAATTTGGGGGTTGGAAGGTTATCTTTACACTTTCCCACCTATTGTTTGAATTATCTTGACAATATCTGTCGTATCATGGCCTAGTGTGTGTGAATATTCCTAAGTACTGAAAATATTTCCCAAGAGTCTAATACCATAGTGAAACCACTATTATACTTCCCTGTACTGAAATGGTATTCCTAATCTTTGGAAAAAGGCATAAAATGAGGTTTGTACCTTAAAAAGGGCAAATTTTATTTGTACCAAGCTATATATAACTATTACAAGAATGTACACAGTGATAACAGAGAAACAGTATTGCTACAAAATATTTTATTTTTTTATCTAATTTTTACACAGGATAAAAAAGTTTAATTTTGCAAAAAGGACTTTGCAACTTTAAATTCCTGTGAACAGAAGAACTACAGCTGTTTAAAAGAAAATGTTGCAAAACAATTTAAAATGTTCATCTTAATGACAAAAATGTAAAGTAATCTTATATAATTTCAGTTTTCAATGAAACACATCAATAAATGATAGCATCACTTTCACTGTCAAATCTCAAAAGGTATAGACATCAATAACCAAGGTCAAGTTTGGCATACCTTCCTAGAAACAATTTTCATTACTCCAGATGCACTGAAAATCTGATTTGACTATTTTTCCTCCTAGCATTCATAGTAGGCCAAAGAAACCCTGTACTTACACTAGAAAGCTCTTTGAATATTTTTTCCAAAGAGAAATACTCCATGAAAGTGGCAAAACCTTCATTTAGCCATAGATCATTCCACCACTTCATTGTTACCAAATTGCCAAACCACTGGGGGAGAGAAAACAATTAACCCACAGGATATTTACAGTCTCAGGAATTTTTAAAATAATTGGCTGAAGTGTGATATTAATCACTTATAACTTGATTACAATATCTTAAAAATATACTGGTATTGTACTTAAACTATATTCAAATTAATTTAAAATTTACAAAAATTATATAAATTTACATTAAAACTAAAATAAAAATTTTAATCTTTTGCCTTAACTGAATGGGAAACAAGTAAGCAAGGTTATTAGCATATTTATCAATTTAATAAACATGCAATATAGCATGAATATAGGGAAATGAAAACCTTTCTTGGCCACCTCATGAAGTGAGATTTCCTAGATAATGACATTTTTCTACCTTCTAATATCAAGTTAGTAAGATTATTTTCCATTGTATCTACAACCATCCATGACAACTAAAAAGTCTCTATATGAGAGATTTTCCTGTAGTCAGAAAGCCTATATTTTGTTTCTCCTCAGTTGCCCAAATTGAAGACAGTATTTGCATGATTCAAAACAGAATTCAAACAACATTCCTTAAGAAAGTTGACATATACAGGCTGGGCATGGTGGCTCACACCTATAATCCCAGTGCTTTGCGGGGGCAAGGCAGGAGGATTGCTTAAGGCCAGGAGTTCAAGCCAGCATGGGCAACATAGCGAGACTCTGTCTCTACAAAAAAATTAAGCCAGGCATGGTGATGCATGCCTGTGGTCCTAGCTACTTGGGAGGATGAGGTGGGAAGATCAGTTGAGCCCAAGAGTTCAAAATTGCAGTGAGCTATGATCATGCCACTGCATTCCAGCCTGGGTGACAGAGTGAGACCTTGTTTCTTAAAAAAAAAAAAAAAGATGGCATATATATAAACAAATGAAGTCAGATCTTTAAATATTTTCTTCTATGAGGTAGCAAGAAGAAAAGAAGAAGGAAAAAAAAAAGACATTCTCCTTAAAAAGTGTATCTAAAAAAAATCCTTGAAATGAAAAGTAGTTATAAGGTATGTAATTTGGTCAGTGTGGTCTTTGGCTTATCTCAAATCAGCAGCAAAAGGACGAGATTACTGCATAAAACAAAACATCTTTCAGAATTACAATAATATATTTTTCTAAGATATTATCTTAAAACCTGTTTCAGAGGAAGATGATTTCTAAGTCCTAAAGAGGAAATAACAGAGAAATACTCCAAAATGGTGATGAGTGGCTTTAGAAATAACAGACCTAGAGGAGATCCCCAAAAAGACATCTTATCTATATGATCTATTTATTTATTTTTTATTTTTTTATTTTTTTGAGATGGAGTCTCTCTCTGTTGCCAGGCAGGAGTGCACTGGTGCAACCTCGGCTCACTGCAACATCCACCTCCTGGGTTCAAGTGATTCTTTTGCCTCTGCCTTCCAGGTAAGTGGGATTACAGGTATGTACCACCATGCCCAGCTAATTTTTGTATTTTTAGTAGAGATGGGGTTTCACCATGTTAGCCAGGATGGTCTTGATCTCCTGACCTTGTGATCTGCCTGCTGCTGCCTCCCAAAGTGCTGGGATTACAGGCGTGAGCCACTGCATCTGGCCCATGACCTATTTTTAAAGCAAATAAGAATGTGCTCATATGCCAGCTTGTCATGAAGTCTTCACAAGGGCTAGATTCATATAAGGTGTTTGATGTAGGAAATAAGCTGACCAGAATACATCCTATTCATATACTGAAACTGTGATGACATCACCCAAACCATACCCAATGCTAGTTAAGCACCTCTTCCAGGGCACAATAGAGACAAGGTGTTAGGGAAGAATGGGGGTGTTACGTACCCATATAATTTTCTTTCTCTTCATGGGACAAACAGTCCCTTTGCCATTTTCTCAGAAACCCCCTCTCCAAAATTAACAGAGAACCCTGTTCTGGCAGGAGATGAAAAAAAAAAAAAAAAAATCCAGCCCTGACAGCTACAGTTTGAGTTGTCAGAAGGGTGCAACTTAGGGAAAGAGATTCTTCCCCAAAAAGTTATACTGGGCAATGGGCATTTGTCATAGGTGATGCAGCTGTGTATTACTGAGGGGGAGAAGAGATCTTGAAGAGATAGTGGCTCTTCATTGCCCAGTGCTGCCACTTATTAGCTGTATGACTTAGGGCAAGCCATTTATTTGAACTGAGTCTCAGTTTTCACATCTGTAAAATGTGATTAATACCCACCTTAGAGAAGTTGTGAAGTAAGACAGATGTGAAAATGCTTTAACTTGTAAAGTCCTATACAAACATCTGATAGAATTTTCACTTGGAAACGAAGTTTGTGTTTAAAAAGCATCTTTCTATTATAAAAGAAGGCAAGACTTAAAAAAAAAAAAAGAATTATTAGCATCTAAATGCTAACAATAACTCCAGGACATGAAGTAGACCACAGGTGTGACATATAACAGCCTTGGTTGCTAATACCTGGTGAGCCAGTTCATGAGCAATGATTTTAGTCACCAGTTTTCTATCTGCCATTGAAGAAGTGTTATTGTCATACAGAAGCGTCTCCTCTCGGAAGGTGAGCAAACCCCAATTTTCCATTGCTCCTGCTTCAAAGTCAGGAATAGCCACCAAATCTGGACATAACAGGAAATAAGTGATCAACTTTCCCTCATCTTAGGCATTTTCTACTCAAAGTATTTTATGCAATGGTTTATCACTGTGAAAGCAATGAATTCTTTTTATACTTCTAATAAATGGAATCTTCCTTATTCTAACTCTGTATGCTCCCTACCCACATGTCAGCTGAGGAAGACCTGTTCAAACCCTTTTAGAGTCACTGTTCCACTCTCCCTTAGTGAAGAAAGAGATGCCTAATTCCTTTACAATCAATCAGCTTCCCAGAGCAAGAAGGACAAAGTTCACCGCCAATACTCTGCTCTCGAGGACTAGATCCATGTTGAACAGTACTGAAATGTTCTTGCTTTCCTGAGCTCCCATTACTCAGTTTTTATTATTTAAATTGGGTATTTCTTGGAAGTTAGAATTAGTCAAATTGCAGACTAAGCCCTAAGCAAATTCCCATTTATATAGCACCTTTTTAGCAGCCCTATAAACTTAAGTGTTTTAAGCTCCAACTTCAGATATATTCATGAAATCTAAATAATATTAACAAATACAAACAATTTTTAAAGCATTAATAATGGTTTTTGGTTTTCTCTGGAAACAACTTGGGCAGAACCTCTTTCTAAAAAACATTCACAAAATAAATCTAGGTTCTAATTATAACAAAAATCAGAGACACTATTTGATTCTTACCCAATTTCTTAAGTGGATACTGAATTTCAAAGTAGTTTTGATAAAACTCAAGAAGCTTCACAGTTGTTTCCAAGGCATAGTGAACTTGACCAATCTTTTCTGGTACAGCATATATAGAAACCTAAAGAGAAACATTATGTATGATGTAAGGACAGGTACAATTAAAATGGCATGATACTCAAGTAGCACTGTCAAGACTAGCATATCTGAAAATTCTATAGAATTGTATGAGATCTTTCTGGATAGAAACACTTGCTTATGGTTACTTTAGCCCCCACAGCAAGCCCCTTCTACACATACAACATTGTTGAAAAAATTTACTGATCCCCCCCCCCACTTTTTTTTAAGCTAGCAACATCCAAAGTAACTACTTTAGGTCATCTTATAGCAATTTGTAAGTATTTGCCTATTTAATTTTATGATACTCTTCTCTTCCTCTCCACTTACCTGTAGCTGCCCTTCCTTACTTACGAGGTAAAAAGATTGAGTTATCTGAAAGACAAAACTAAATTTTCATCCTTTCAGGACCTATCACCGTGCCTGGCATCTAGCAGGCACTCAACACTGAGGAGTCACATCTTATGACGGAGTTAGTTCTAAAGTTAACAATGTAAGGCATAAATTGCACATTTGAAATTATCCTGGAAAAACCAATTAGAGACCAACATATTCTCTTCCAGTAAGTATGGCACAGCCAGTTTATCTTCCAGTGCTTGGGACAGCTTAACTTTTTTTTTCAGTTGTTGGCTTGTTTTTAAGGATCATGTTATAAAAATACATGTATTATGCAGAGAAACACTTGTGTTACGAGTTGTACACAGAACTAAAACCAACTAAGGGAACAACAGTTTCATGTCTCCCACTGCCCATTGATTCCAGGGTACATACTAAGAGAGAAAGCAGATGGAATCATCTTTATTATTTAAATTGCAATTCTTGCTCACTCTCTCTTTTTTTTTTTTTGGCTAAATGAATAAATTAAACATATATGATGTGACAAACTATGAACATCTTATTCAGTAAGTATCAAAAGGCAAGTGCTAAACAGCCATGTTCAAAGCAATGGGTTTTACAAAACAACACTTTCCAATTGATTTTAAAAAGCCCTCTATAGTCACCTGGAAAAGTGGGATGTAGATTAGACACAGCAGAAAAATAAAAACCTCAAAATGAAGATCTCAACAGGTGGAAAAATGTAAACTTTTTGAACAATTCATAATTTGGAAAAAGCACATTGGTGAACTCTAACTCCAATTTTGTTTTCTCATTAAATGATTTAAAAACTGTCAACAATTTCTTGAAGCAAACAAAAACAAAGTGGGGAAAGGACACCCTATTCAACAATCAGCAGAGTGAACAGACAACCCACAAAGTGGGAGAAAATCTTCACAATCTATACATCTGACAAAGGCTAATATCTAGAATCTAAAAGGAACTCAAAACAGCAAGAAAAAAAAAACAAATAATTCCATCAAAAAGTAGGCTAAGGACATGAATAGACAATTCTCCAAAGAAGATATATAAATAAACAACAAACATATGGAAAAATGCTCAACATCACTAATGATCAGGGAAATGCAAATCAAAACCACAATGTGATACCACCTTACTCCTGGCAAGAATGGCCATAAGCAAAAAAATCAGGAAATAATAGATGTTAGCGTAGATGTGGTGAAAAAGGAACACCTTTACACTGCTGGTGGGAATGTAAACTAGTACAACCACTATGGAAAACAGTGTGGAGATTCCTTCAAGAACTAAAAGTAGAGGAATCATTTGATTCATCAATCTCACTACTGGGATTGATCAATGAATGGATAAAGAAATTGTGATATATATACATACCATAGAATACTACTTAGCCACAGAAAGGAATGAAATAATGGCAATCGCAGCAATCTGGTTGGAATTGGAGACCATTATTCTAAGTAAAGTAACTCAGGAATGGAAAACTAGACATTGTATGTATGTTCTCACTCATAAGTGGGAGCTAAGCTATGAGGATGCAAAGGCATAAGAATGATACAATGGACTTTGGGAACACGGAGGAAAGGGTAGGAGGCAGGTGAGGGATAAAAGATTACACACTGGGTACAGTGTACACCACTTGGGTGATGGGTGCACCAAAATCTCAGAAATCACCACTAAAGAACTTATTCATGTAACCAAACACTACCTGTTTCCCAAAAACCTATTAAAATAAAGCAAAAAACCATCAACAATTTCTAAGAGGTCAAATAGGTTTCAACCATATTGTCTTTATGTGAGGCTTCAGTCTACAGAACATATGCATTCATCACAGAAATACGGAGGTGGCATAAAAGTTAAACAATATAGAATGTTTAAGTAAATGAACAAAAAATGAAATATATAGGCTCTGTATTTACAGTGCTGGGGTTCAGTTCTCTGTTATCTGTATGACCTTGAGCAGGCTAGTTAAACCTTACTTTCTTTATCCATAAAATGGTGATAAAAGTGGCTCCTACTCTCACAGAACTGCTGTGAGGATTAACTAAGCTAATACATGTGTAGAACTTAGATTAGTGCATGACACAATGTCTAAGTGTTCAATAAATGGTAGTTATTACTGTTATTACAAACAGACTCCCATCAAAATTGAGGCAAAATATGTGTGAACAGAGTATCTGTGGTTACAGTTACTGGAAGAATTTTATCTATAGAACTGGAGTTAACCAATTAAAAATATGTTGCTTTCTAAAGTAATGAGGGAAGAAATTTATTCTCCCATATTATGTGGCCAACCGTACTTCATTAGCCCAGGCTTCTACCACCTGAAGCCCCCGATATAGGACGGTGACCACACTTACTGAATTCAGTCACCGCCTACAAGCTGATCGTACTTACTGCATTTCCTGCATCTTTCCCCAACAGAAGTCAGTTTTAGTATACACACACACACACACACACACGTGCGCACGCACACACGTGCGCCTGACATACAATTTTTAAATCTCCAGCTATCATTATAAATAACTGTATCAAGATCACTGGATTTTAAGACAAGTCTTTATTAGCTGTACCTGTTCTTTGCAGACAAACATATCTTGTGTTACAGTTGCCTCAATCATCTAGAAGATGGTATCCCAATAGAAACATCACCCATACCTCCAGATTACTCTAAAACATTTTTCTATCACACACACCATTTGGCAACTCCCATCACTGTGCACCTTTCCTTAGAGGACAAGTCAGAAGAAAAAGTTCAGACGAAACTGAACTTTGACCAAAGGGTCCACTCATTCCCATCTCTGGAATACAATGATTAGGAAAAAATGTAGTTTTAAATACTTTCTCTTCCTTTCTACCTCTTTTTCTTTTCCACAAAAGAACATCTGTAATGAGTTCTTACTACAGGTAAATAATCTGGTCATTATAATTATTACCAAGCGTCTCTAAGAGCAACAGATGCAGTAAGAAATAGAGAGAGCAACCTAGCTCAGCAAAGAAAGTCTTGAACAGCATTCTGGACTTGGTAAGAGAACTCTAAACATTGTTAAATAAAAGTCAGTCAGCACTCAGGCCTTAAAACTTACAACTTGCCAGATCTCTTTCTTGCTAGATCTCTTTCAAAGATCTTATAGGAGATTTCTAAAAACACAACTAGAAAGATCCCTGATCAGCTCTCAAAGAAGAAGGTTAACATTGAGCAATAACAGATTTAAGTTTAATTTATTTGTTTCTTAATTTAATAAAAACAAAAACTAATTAGAAAAAGCAAAAATAGAAGAAAAACCTCATACCCTCAAAAAGGACAATAATATGGTCTGCAAGATTTATAAAGGCAGAAAATATTAGAAGCTTCAATACTAAATTTTCTGAAAACCAACAGTCTTCCTCAACAGATAACTGGACACACATAAAAGCAGAAATTCCACCCCTCTCCCCCACAAAAACAGTTAAGTCTATTCAGAATAACTGATTAGATGGCTTTAGGAGAATGATATAAATTGTGTACAATGTTCCAGGGTGGTGGAAGATAGCTGTGGTAGAAATGTTTTTAGAGGAAATTTGGAACGAAGTCATGTAGTCATGTTTCTGACTAAACATGAATAAATTAAAATTATAACTTCACATGGATGATACTGGTGAAGTTTCTATTTGAATGCTCAATGTCAGATGTGGTGTCCACACCTGACTAACCATGACTAGATTCTGATTCTACGTATTATGCCTGTCTACAGTAAAAACAAAAGCAGGCAGTGGCAAACAAAAGTAGGCATTGTATTTCACAACTGGCCTAGAATTGTCTAGGTAATTCTGATATTTCTGAAGGCAGGGGGAAGTTTACGGAATGAAGAATGAACAGAAATGATGAAATACATGTTCCTCTTTTTTTAGGTCTTTGACAACAATGCAATGCAGTATTTAACACTGAAGAGGACACATGTAATAATCTACAGTCAACTCTGAAACTTTTAGTTGGTGAGTAATATTGACTTTAGTAAGTAAAGCTCTATTGACTTATTTCTGAATATTGCCTTATTTCTGAACCTACCCATCAAATATTACAAAATAGAAGCCATCCTAGAGATTTTAGCATAACAAAATCTATCAATATATCAAAAAGTCTAGTCCTTTGTTAGACTCCAAGTTTTAAATTTCTGGTCACCATACCCAACATAAACAACAGAAGTTACTTATATCATTTGGTGTAGGCAGCAGAATATTGTGGTGAACAAAACAATTTTGACTACAACTTACTGATTATGTAATCTTAGGTCAATTACTTAACTCCTTTGAGACACTGTTTCCTCATCAGCAATGTGGGTCTAATACGTATCTTCCCCTTAATTGGCTTATAAAATGAAATAATGTTTATAAATGAGTGCCTAGAACAGCTGCCAGCACAGAATATAACTCCATGCATGTCACATTCCTCCCCATTTCCTGATAAAAAGGCAATAAATTAATAAAACTATTATTTATTTCTATAATGTTAATATTTTCAAAACATTTACTTCTGGGTATTAAAAATAATGTAGATTATATTTACTCACATGCAACGATTTTATATTTTCATATGGTAAAAACAAAGTATGCACTCTATCCATGCATATGTGCATATGTATATGTGTGTATATGTCTGTATATATGTGTGTATATATATACATACTGAGAAAGGATGAGAGCAGTCTACTTAAGTGCCCATAGCTAGTAAGCTGTCTAGGAGGGATGTCAACCCATTTAGACTCCAGAGTCTATGTTTAACCATGTTGTTTCCCAATACAGGCAAATAAAAAGCAAAAAACAAAAAATAGTCACCTGAAACTTCTCTCTTTCTCTTTCCAGACACATACACACAAGCATGCACATGCACACACATATATGAGAATGCAGTATGTATGTGGGCAATGAATAATTCAGCTTGCCTAGATGAAAGAATTCACAATGAGGCAATTAGAAATATAGCTCAATTTGCCAGAAGTGTGGTTTAAACCTGTAACCCCAGAACTTTGGGAGGTGGAGGCAGGAGGACTGCTTGAGCTTAGGAGTTCAAGCTGGCCTGGGCAACATAGCAAGATATCTCTACAAAAAATTAAAAAACAAAACAAAACACCTAGCCAGGTATGGTAGCAGGTTCCTGTCTGTAGTCCCAGCGACTTGGGATAGAATCACTTGAGCCCAGAACTTTAATGTTATGGTGAGCTATGACTGCACCACATACTCCAGCCTGGGTGGCAGAGTGAGACCCTGTCACTAAAAAAATTTAAAAAAAGATCCCAGCACTTTGGGAGGCAGAGGCAGGCGGATCACAAGCTCAGGAGTTCGAGACCAGGCAGGCCAAATAGTGAAACCTCGTCTCTATTAAAAATACAAAAAAATCAGCTGAGCATGGTGGAGGGTGCCTGTAATCCAAGCTGCTCAGGAGGTTGAGGCAGGAGAATTGCTTGAACCTGGGAGGTGGAGGTTGCAGTGAACTGAAATTGTGTCATCTGTACTCCAGCCCAGGCAACAGTGTGAAGCTCTGTCTCAAAAAAAAAAAAAAAAAGAAAAGAAAAAAGGAAGATCAGTGTGCAGATGGGTAGAACAAATTTTTTAAAGGAAAAAATAAATTTTAAACAAGAAAAGAAATATGGCTGAATTTATAAGGAAGGCCTTGAGTATCAAATGATGAATTTGAATGTAATCCTACAGGTAGTGTGAAGCAAACACAACAGATGAGAGAAGGAGGGAAAAAGGAAGAGAGAGAGTGAAGAGGAAGGAAGAAAAGAAAGTGGGAAAATGCCAAGACTGCATACATTTTGGGCTACATAAAAAGTGCTGGGGGTTTTATACCAATGAGTATAAGAACTACAAAAATGAGATAATTAAAGTGCTATGAAAGATCAGAGAGGGAATGATTAATTCCAGCTGGGGTAAGAAAGAAATGCTTCATGGAGAAGGTAGTGTTCAGCTGAGTCTTGAAGCAGCAGCAAACCTGGCTCTTTTAGATTGGGCTTCTTAGGCTTCATCGAGGCTGCAAACTCTAAAACAAAGGCTAAATATGTGGCACAACACCAGAAGTGGAATTAACTGAATTATTTCAGATTTAAACCAGTCATAATATCCTTTTGAAAGGATTCTGAAAAATCCTTGACATAAAGTCTTTCAATCCAAAGGTGAGTGAACCATTATTTAGCACTTAATATTATAGTCTACACTTACCATTAAACACTTAGTTTACTTTTTGAGTAGTGTCATTAAAGGCATACAGTATTATTGCTGATAAATCGCCAGAGAATCCTTACCTCCGCCCTTATCTCTGAGAGGTATGGGATAGACATGACATGATAGTCTTTTCTAATAGGAAACATACACCCTTTTGAAGTAGCAAAATGATAAGATCCAAGGATCCTGTGATTAATATAAAGCTCTTTAGTCTGGAAAGGAAACCCAAAACTAGCAGGATATTCCCTGGTAGAGCTCAAAAATATGAAAACAGAAACTAAGACATTCTATCATATTTCTGTCATAAAGAATAATTGTTTTAAGTTTAATAAATATGATAGAATGCCTTTTCTCCTTCTATGTTGTATTTGAAAAAATTAACTTTATTAGGTGTCTACTGTGAAATTAAAGTATAAAATTCAATCAAATAATCATTTACAAATAGGTACTAATGACAAAGAAAAAAAAGAGTCTAATTAGAACAAATCATCAATTTTGGCAAAATACAGATAAACCATACCCTTAACTAAATAAACAAACTTATTCATTAGGATGAGGAATCTCATCCGGATTTGCTTTGAAAAAAGGGAGGATTCATCTAATTTTTACAACCTAGAGCTATGGAATATGTAGCCACTAGTCACACGAACACTGCTGAACACTTGAAATATGGTTAGTGAGACTGAGGAAGTGAATTTTAAATTGTATTTAATTTTAATTAATTTAAATCTAAATATTCCCCTAAGGCTAGTGGCCATCACTCAGTTCGAAAAGCTTTAGTATACATACAGTATCTTACTAAAATTCTCCTTAAAAGTAAAATTTTTTAAAACTTGAAAATTATTTTTAAGGTATTAGTAACAGTAAATAACAGCTAAGCAAAAAAGTAGCATTTCTGATATAAAATGTCAGAGTGTGATCTAAAAGCTTGTTTATTTCATACAGCAAACACCAGGAATCACTAAAGCAAGAGTTCCTCTGAACCTCTTGTGACACAGGCTTTCAGACAATTACCACATCGACATACCAGGGTTCCATTTATGTCCTGACTCAGGTTCTTCATCTCTCCCACAATGAAAGCAACCAGGTAAGTGCTCATCTTCACACTCTCAGAAAACTCATCCTGAACAAGTCCATCTTCTAGAACGACTGATGACTTCTACAAGCAGAGGGGAAAAGACAGTTCTGTAACTATAGGAATAAATGGCAATAACAAACAAACAGAGAAACTGAAAATTCGAATAGGAAATAAGTGGTAAACATGCTAGCATATTATAACCTCTCAGTATGAATTTCTGCAAAGAGCATGGCTCTTAGTCTCAGTCTGTTGTACTATCCTTCATCCTGAGGACATATGGAGCACCGTGAAAATCCTGAAGGATTTTTCAGTCCCAAAGATGACTAAATAAATGTTAAGTTAGAGGCAGTCACGGTGGTTCTGCTTCTCCCATTGAAACACCTCCAAAACCAAAATCCTTCCTTATGACCTGGGATTGCTCCATTCTACTGCTACAGATACATCCACAGAAGAAGGAGCTCTAGCTGTGACATCCCTTCAAATGATCTGAAATGGCTTCATGGAGTACCATGTTGAGGATCCCCAAGAAAGCTTAGTGGGAACAAAATCAGTAGGAAGTCATTAGAGAAGTCAGCAGGAGACACAAAATGAGGGAATGCAGGCAACCTTACAGAATTTTCCAACCACAAATTAAAGTAGGCATCTGCCTCTTTAGAGAAAGATGAAGGTGAAGAGTATGGCTGAGTGTGGAGAGTGAGCTGGTACAGTGCTGTCTTGTTATAGACTATGCTCTCTGCTGCCTACAGGATTGGCTCCATAGCCTGCTGGGTATGGCTGCTGCTCCCCTCCATTAGCCACATGGGTCCAGGAGGCTCCTATCAAGCTGCACAGCCCCTCAGGTGTCCAAGACCAAAAAAAAAAAAAAAAAAAAGAACCCCCTAGGTTCCAGGTTTTGTTTGGCATGAAAACAATTACTAGTTTCACCCTCACTGCATCCCACACAGAGTTAACATCTAAGAAAGAGGCTCCTGTTCTTGTTGTCAATCTCCAAATTATAACAATATTGGTTTTTCATTTGCCAAGAAAATATCAAAACCAGTTATTATTCAACACTCTCAAATAACACTGTTTAGATTAGCAAATTCATCCTGTCTCAGCAAATATTACTCTAATCTTGTGAGTTCATTGTATTAATATTTGCACAACTTAATACACAATGCACACTCACATTTCCTACCCACACATTCCAAGTCCAGCAGGTCTTTCTCTTTCCTCAAGGTGACTTCCCAACTGATGCCAATATATTTTAATTTTTATTTAAGTATTTTAAGGAAGAATATTAATGTATATGATTTTAATCATTCTCAACTGTAGTTTGGCAAAGAGGAATTTAAGTGTTCTTAAAGAAAGAGACCCATTCAAAGATTTTACATTCAAGGAACAGAACGGTACCTTAGGCATATTTGATAAAGCAGTGTATTGCTCATCCCTTATGATCCTGATGATAAAAGTGGCTTTAAATGCTGGTTCGTCAAAACAAGGAAAAGCAGATCTTGCTGCCAGGGGTTCAAACTGAGTTGCTGCAAAGTACCTAAAACAAACACAAATTCAATCCAGTAGTTACTGAGCACCTACTGTACAAGGCACCCTGCCAAGTATACTAAGATAAATATGTTACTATCCTAGTCATTAAAGGATCTGCAATAAACTGGGAAAGGCAGACGTTTATACAATGAACAGAAACTTACATCAGGCTGTAAATCATGTCCTAACAATGAAAATAAAGCAGTGGGAACAAAGGGAAGGAAACAAATTCTGACTAGAGGTGGAAGATATTATAAGGAAACTTGTACAAAACCCGAAGAGGGCCTAAAAAGATGAGTATTTGAAAAGGTGAAGAAGGGAAGAAAGTATACTCTGGAAAGAGTGGGTAACACAAGTGTGGCAAGTCAGGTCTCACTAATGCAGGCCTCCATAACAACTGTTTCAGTACTGGCTGAGTGGGTTAAGTTAAATATTAAAAGCCAGTGCCCTTATACAAAGGCTGGAATTTAACAAAAGCCCACCAAGAGTTTTGCCTGGGTCTTAAAGCATGACAAAATAATGAAGGAATTCTTAACATGACCCATTTAGGATTAAATACGTCTTATTGGAGGGTCTGAAGAAAACTCCCCAGGCCTCCACAGACAATTACTGGAGGTCTGAAGGAACTCCCCAAACCTCCGTGGTTTAGCAGGAGACAAGATAAGGGTAATCAACCCAGCACCTGGACCCATTTAGATTAAGTAAATTTACTGAGTCTCCAGAGGAAGGTCTTCAAGACTCAGACCTTAGTTATGGATTAAAAGAAGTTAATCACTTATGTCTTTAGATAAATGCACACTTACATGTAAACATATAGTTTAGAAGGTATATAAACTCTGGAAAACTTTGTAATTTTGAGTTGGCCTGGCAATAATTTCCAGGCCTTCTCCCTGTATAATTGGTTATAGAAATAAAAGGTCTCTTCCCAATTCATCTGCATCTCATTATTGGGCAGCAAAAAAATAGCAGCCTGATCCTCAGTTTGGTCTGGGAACAAGGAAAGAGAGCAGTGCATGTGCAGAAAGTGGGGGTGGCTGCCCAGTGTGGCTGGAGATGAAGCCATAAAGGTAGGCTGCAACTGGGCACTGAGGTCTTAAAAAGGTTTCTGATGGAAGATTATTAAGAAGGGTGATCATTAATTGCTGCGAATTATCTGTACAGACTCTGGCTTCACAACACTAAACCTCAAATTCACAGCTTGCATTTTCATGAAGACTGAAAACATTAGGTGTCCTGTAGTATTTTTGTTTCCTTTACTCTCCTCAGAGATTAAAAGAAATTTCCTCCTCTTTCTATAGCATACCAGCAACAGTGGAGAATATGACACATAGAAAAATCCTCAATTACAATCCAGGCCAGGTGGCTCATGCCTGTAATCCCAGCACTTTGGGAGGCCAAGGTGGGTGGATCACTTGAGGTCAGGAGTTTAAGACCAGCCTGGCTAACATGGTGAAACCTCATCTCTACTAAAAATATAAAAATTAGCCAGGCATGGTGACACATGCCTATAATCCCAGCTACTCAGGAGGCAGAGGCAGGAGAATCGCTTGAACCTGGGAGGCAGAGACGGCAGTAAGCCGAGATTGTACTACTGCACTCCAACCTGGGTGACAGAGCAAGATGCTGTCTCAAGGAAAAAGAAAAAAAGTCCTTGATTACAGGTTGGTGGAAAAGCATAAAAAGAAACAAGGAGAAATGTAGATTTTCGGTTAAGTAAAAGAATAACACAGATCTGAACTTGGGAGATCTTGAATCCCAATATGGCTATAATCCCGGCAAATATGGCCCTGGTGTGCATATTTCAGGTACCAATCAATATAGCACATATACAACCACCACTTTGGAGGTGGTAGCTTCTCTTATTTCAGGCTTAGTTTCTACTACTAGAAGATAAGGAGAAAAGAAAGAGTATGAGATTTGGAGTCAGAAGACCCAGACTCTATAATTTACTAACCACATGACTTTGGGCAGATCAGTATCCTACATCTCATACATTTCAATGTCCTTATTAGTTAAATTAGGACTGAGATAGAATCCACTGCTGAATACCAGGGTTTTTGTTAGAATCAAATAAAACCATTTATAATAAAAACTACTTGTATACCATATGGTCCTAAATACTAGGATTTTTGTTAGAATCAACTGAAACTATTTATAATAAAAACTACTTGTATATCACATGGTCCCTAATAGATATTTATTACAAATGCAGGATAGTCCTAACTTCTTCCACACTTAAAATTAGTGTACTTTTTTTTTGTTTTGTTTTGTTTTTGCTTTTTTTCTGTTAAGGATGTGTCCCCAAATAACTGTTGCTATTGGATTGGGTAAACTGCAAGAAAAGTAGCAATCAACATATATGAAACAATTTACACATATTATGTTTCTAATATTTCATTTCTTCAACCCACCCCCAACATTCTTATCTAGTTAACAGAAGATTTTGGAAGAGAAGCATAAGGGACCAGGGAATAAAGTTTGATGTTATCCCTACTATTCATACAAGAGAGACCCACCACTATTGAATAAAAATTAGATCATAACACACTAAGGCAAATAAAACCGTAAACTGTTGAGAGATCCAATCGTAACTATCTCACATAAAAATCCCTTTGAGAGGGCTGTTGCTTGATAATACTTATAATCTATCTGTTCTATCTATGCTGAATAACTTGAAACTTATTCTTTCACTGGAGAGTATATTTCCTTTCTGAAATACTAAAGTTCAACACTTTATCAAGTAGTGTTCAAGATAATTACAAATTAACTGTGGATAAGAGAATTTTAAGCACTGGAGATAACAATGTACAAAGGAAAGCAAGTATGAACTAGAGAGGCAGTGCACCATGGTGGTGAAGAATGTGGCTTCTGTAGTTAAAATGACCTTGGGTTTGAGTTCTCCCTCTGCTACCTGCTTGCCATGAGATGCTGGATAAGTTACTTTATGTGCCTCTGCTCCCTTAGCTGTAAAATGAATATAATGTTAACATCTATCTCTTAGTGAGTTTGACAGAATAAAAGACTCAACATGTGAGATGCCTGGAACAGTTTCCAGCCCTTCAGTTCCAGGTGAATACTGGCCATTATTATCATCAGAAAGTTCACCATGGCAGGTGAGAACTGTGAGAAAGAAAAAACAAGGGCTAGATCAAAAACAGTCTTGAATTAAATCCTGTTAGAAATGAGGAACTGCTGAAACACATCCCTATCCTGAATTTGTTTACTAGTTCTTAGTATCAGTTTGTTATCTAGGACTTTAAGCCTATCATAAACAACTTCTAGATTTAACTCCAAGGTTACTGATTGTCTCTATCTCTTAGATCACATGGGTAAAAAAGGTAAAGTTCCTTACAACAAGCAGTGTCTATGCAAGGTGTCTGACATTTACATACAATGGTTTACCAATCAACAAGAAATATATCCCTTACTTACTTTATCTACCAGTATAAACATGTATTCTAATCATACCTCAGAGAAGAAAAATGTATAAAAGCTTCTCTAACAGAACTAAGCAAAATTAAAAGAGAAAAAGACCAAAAAAAAGCTTTGAATTACAGTTTTCAGCCATCTTGAAAGGTATGAATAATCTAAACATTTACCTGGAGTCAGGATGTACTATCACGTAGGGGATTCATTTTACTGAAACTTTTATTTTGTTTTGAATAGCAGAGTTTCACTAACTCATTTATTTTAATAGGTTATAAAATACTGTTTTATAATACTCTTAATTTTAAAGAAACATATTCCATTTTTCTGACATTTTCCACAACTCAATCCAGCCCATGGCAAGAGTCAACAAGTGGCCATACCAAAAATCACCTTACTCTGCTACATTTATTCCTCCCATTAAATAGTTAATGGGTACAAAGATTCCAGGGTCAATGTCCTAAAAGTCTGTTTGCATACTAAGAACATTGTTTTTATGTATATCTTACATTTCCCGGGGATAACAGGCATTACAGAAGGAGAACTAAAGGCAAGAACTTTCAAGTTCCCATTGCAATTATACATTTGTGTTTAATGCCAGATCTTATGCAAGAATTGACATGCAGGGCCAGTATGCCACTTATTTTAAAAGTATTACATAGAGGGAAAATAAAATAAAAATTATTTATCTGAATAGAATTATGGATCTTGCTTTGTCTTTCTCCATTTAAGAAGGATCAAAAAGTTTCCTTTAGATATAGAATACTCATTTCTATTTCTCTTAACATGTCAACATACATTAGCCAAATGGTCAGCATCAGTAATTCACATACTGTTTTACAGAGTAATAATGAGAGGATGATCCAATTGCATAAAGCAGATGTAGTGAGGACTTTGTGCACAAGACAATTGGTATCACTGCTACTTAAGAATAACCTCCATACTGTGTGAACTCCATCTTCCCAGAATTTCAAACTACATGCTATGAATGCTAAGATTAAAGTACTAAACATATACTCGAAATAGGGAGCTGAATAATTTTATATTTTGTCTCACCTTTTTTTCTGAACCAAATTAAGTCTCTCCTAGACCTTAAAAAAAATTTCCACCAGAAATCCAAAATAGACTGACATTTTAAAAATAACAAATCAGTAAAGATTAAGGATATTAAAAATGATATATGGAAGCACACCACACTTCACACTTCATGTCCTCTTTCTGTATTTCACTAAGTACCTCCTAAAAGTTCTGCACATTAGGAAAATAGGTCTTAAAGAATAACTCATACTCTTTACTCTGCTTCCCAACAGACTTCATGAGGTGACAGAAAGCTAGATTCATCTTAAAAATGTGAAAAACTCAAGATAACAAGTTTTTTGGGATGTAATCTTTATCCATCCTTTTCTACCAGCACACCCCATCTCCACCCCACCATGATATATGCTCAAGGCTTTGATTAAGAGAGATAATATATTCTTCTAAATCACCATTCTACTATTTTGTATATAACCTTCTAAATTTAAAAGAAAATCACAATTCGTGTCTCTGGTGTGGGCGAAGGGATCTATATTGCAGAAGTTATCAGAATGTAAAACCAGAATCATTTAAGAGGGCTACATACTTTTTCTCATTACTTTCATCTGTGTAGGAGAAGCCATAAAACCCATAGTAAGAACTAGATATATTTGCCGAGAACTCTATCTTCAACGTATAATTGTGCCCTGCTAGAAGGGCTTCAGGGGCAACAATGGCGATCTGTTCATGATATGGATATTCCAGGATCTCAACTTGTTTTTCTTGGCTTGAAACTGCTGACATAAAGGTCACTCTTGAAATATTATGACCTGTGCTATGAAGAATGATACTCCATGTGACCTGAAGAGCCTGAACTGAAATTGTCACAGAACCCCTGAATGTCATCGAGGTTAGGTTCGGGTGTAGGTTGAGTTCATAGCGTAGTGGCACAATGGCAGTGGGAAGCCTGATTTGTGCCCATGGAAACAATTTTCCATTTGTTGCAATTGGCTGAATTAGTCCAATTGATTGGTTTTTTTTATGGCAGCCTTCTTTGGTAAAGGTACATCTGGGTAGTAAGTAAATCACCATGATTACAGAAGCAGCAACCACAACGACAAAAGCACAGACCACCATGGTCCTTGCAGAGGGTACTGAACAAGCCCCGTCTGGGCTCTGCCTGTAACCAGTTGCACTGTTCCGAAGGCCTGAGCTTCTATTCATGAAGGACATGCCCAGCAACTTTGCTGATGACTCATAATCCTCTTCATCCTCGTCCATCTCATGCTCACCAAGACCCCGCACCAGCAGTCGGGAACCCCGGGGCTCATATTCCACCTCATCAGGCTCCAGAGGATGTAAACAAGGCTCTTTGGCTAAATCCACCACATCTGGTTCTTCTTCAAACATGCTGTTTTCAATCATATTCCTGGGGAGCTGAAGCCGATCTAAAAAACCAAATCATAAAAACAAGGCAGAGTCAGAAAAAAAAAGCTTATAATATTAATAACATGTCTTCTAGCTAGACCACATTTAAAGTAAGAATTTTTTTCAGTCACTAAGACTTATTTCCATCTTAGAGCTACTGAATTAAATAAGATGTTTATGCCATTATTGAGTCATTCATTAAAAACCAAAACATAAATAAAAGTATATCAGTTATGAAACAAGAAAGTTAAATAAACAGGCTATTATATTTTTAAAAAGATATCTGAGATAACATAGTAATTTCCTTAATATACTCCTGCCCCACAACATGGGACCCTGCCCTGGCCTTGAGAGGGCCCTGTTTTGGCGTTCCTCTGACTACATCTGTTCCCACCAGGTGAGGAGTCAGTAGGATTAAAGGGATGTGCCCACCTAGAGTCCATGCTTCCCCTTCTGGTGTCTGGGCACTGGGATCCCAGAATTTCTGTCCAACAGGCCTCAGACCTGCTTCCAAAGTACTTGTGGGTCTCGTCCCTGAGTCTCATTCTCCCTAGGGAGCACCACAAGCTGGTATGCCCATCTCTAAGACTGAGTGTGGCTAAGCAACAGGATGGGTTCTTGTTTTCCCCTGAAAGAGGAATGTTTCTGTCCCACAGCAAATGGGAAGCAACAAATTACATAGGAAATTTCCATAAGCAAGAAAGAATTTTTAAAAAGACCAAAAGACAATAAAAGTCAGATAAAATTATAATTCAATCTGTTTTTCATGCTTCCATGGCTTTGAGTAGTACAACATATTTCCATGGGAAACCACCATACTGCACACCATGAGTGTTAGTGGATCTCAGTGGGAGCTTTTACAAACTACAACAAACCACACCATCCGATTTGTCAAAATCACTGAGAAAAAAGACTCTAGAAGTAGAAGGGTAGATAATCCCCCATATATCAGTACTTCCTCAGATTAGATCATTGAATTTTCTTTATTTAAAATTCATACAATTTTAGTTTTTAAGGGATCTCAAAAATTACCAAATTGAAACTTCCACTAATCTTCCCTATAAGGCACTTTATACATCTCATTTCTAACCCTTACAACAATCCTATAAAATGGCAAGTATTCTATTTTAGACATGAGAAAATAGAAAAAGAGATAATTCACCTTCATAAAGTCATACGCACAGCTATTTTAGTCATAAAACTAATGTTAAAGCCCAGGTCTAAAAATCTGATTCAAAAGTTTACGCTGTTTTCATTATTATATTGCATCCCTCTACCCAAACTAATTCAATAAAAGATGAGAGCCCTGAATTATTTATTTAATACCTGGCAATGAAGTTGCTAAGAGTATTATTTCACCATCAGGAGAGCAAAGCTTACAAAAAACTACTGAATATCTAGCTTAAGATAAATGCTATGTATTTTGTGCTATTCAACAAACACTGTAATGGTGGCAACTCTTCATCCATAAAACGAATTACTGATAAGTATTAGGGTAACATTTGCAGTTCTGCTGCTTAGTGTGGCCCGTGACCCTGCGGCATTTGCATCACATTGCAGCTTATTAGAAACACAGCCTCTGAAGTCTCCTCCTAGAGTACGAATTTTAACAAATCCTCAGGTGCTTCACGTGCACTTAAGTTTGAGAGGCACTGGTATAAGCATCTTCCATGGTCAGATCCCAGCCAGCACTAACCATACCATTCCTGAGTATGCTCTGGCCACCCCAAACTGCTTACTATTTTGAGCACAGGTCAGGCAGCTATTCCACACCATCCTCCACATGTCTTTTTTTCTTTTCTGTTTCCTCTGCCTGCAGTGTCATCATCTCCCTTTCCCATGCCCATCCACCTGGTGACTACCTGGTATTCCATACCTCAGCTTAACTTGCTACAACATAAATTAAGAGAAGTTATCTTTTTTGTTTTTCCTTTGTTTTTATTACCTTTAAAAAATAAACTCTCTTTTCATTTCACCTCACCCATTTCTGCTTTGGGGAGCATATGGATCACAATGAGGTTGCCTTTTCCTGACTCCTCTCCAACCTGAACTTTGTACAAGTTATGCTACTTTAAAATTTTTATTTGAATAAAACTTTTAATCATTTTCTAGGTACAAGTTTAGCAATATGCCATCTACCCATCTACTATGAAAGAAGAAGGGTTCTAACATCCTGCTTTTGGGAATATAATCTCCTAAACTTCCTATAGTGCCCCAATTTCTTGTAAAAAAAAAAAAAAGTATGTTTTGTTTTGATAGTTAATAGTGTTTGGGGTCATACACTTCATTAACAGTAAATATTGCTGTATTCAATTTTTAAAAATTGCTTTTAAAACATTTAATGATTAGAAAGTTTCTGCAGTAGTTTTTCAGTGCCTGGCACAGTGCTGTAGACTAGCTTATTTTTTTTTTTTAATTTAAAAATGTCTAAAAAGGCCTTTTTTGACTTTTTTTTACCACACATGGGAAGATTATGCTCTCAGGCATTTGCCCCATGTGTTTTGTTCTGTGTCAGGCCTAATACAGACAACAATGGGTTCTGCACAGTATGGTTTTATTTACGATATTTCTAAACTAACTCCAGATACAATCTCAGCTTAATATTTAGAGCATTCCCATCTCTCAATTCCATCCCCTTAGAACTTTGTTGCTGGGGTTTTTTTTTATTCTTCAGCCATGCCATTTATAGCCAAGAGATATTCCACAGTTTGACCATTTGGCATCTCCTGTCTTCATGTCATTAATTTCAAATCTTCTGACAAGGGCTTAGTCAGATGCCTGCCTAAATCCAAATAACTTACTTTTATTATTTCACTCCCAGTCAGAATAATACCTACGTAGAATTTTAATCTTTCAGAAATGGAGATCACATCAACCCATTTGCTGCATTTTACTGCGCAATGGAAGCACAGGTTTTTTTTGTTTCTGGTATGCATAATCATATCAAGTTAAATATATCAAATCAGGGAAAATCACTTTTATTACAGGTATCCCATGAAGATCCATGAAGGTACTTCAAGCCTATTTAAGAAAATGTTGATTTGATTCTTAAGTCAGTACACCTTGATTTTGGCATTAAATTGTAATGTAACACATGATTACCCCTTGATCAATGGGATTTATTCCCACTGAAAGAAGGGATCCTAAAGAAACACAGAATTTTCTAAAACCTCTTAAATCCATATACATCAGCTATCTATAAGCCAAAGCAAAGAACTTTCTAGCTGAAATGTTTCAGTTTTAAATAACATAGGCCCATGTGGTTATAATCTAAGAGAACTGAAGACATTTCTTTTCATCAGATACTGTGAACTAGCACTCCTCAATGTTGTTTGTGGACCAGTGCCAATGTGCAAAGTGTGACCCATCTGGGACAGGATATACATAGACTATTAGTACCCAAAAACTTTTATGACAATTTGACAGAGTAATTTTTATGTGTGTTGAATTTAATAATGTTTAAAACTGAGCTATTTTGTATGTCTTTTTTCATTTCATTTTTCTAATTAATTTTTATATGCTACAAAATTTCTGCAACAGATTAAAAATTAAAAAAACAAAAACAATAAACCCTGGTTCTTCAGCTCAGACAATGTGAGACTTACACACTGTCACTGTGACACTGGGCTCTGCCTGTAACCAGTTGCACTGAGTGAGTTAGACTGTCACTATAATGGCAATAACAGTCAAGATAAAGTTCTTAACTATGTCAGTAGCAGTGGGAATAAGGAGGAGGGAATAATTACAAGTCACATTAAAAAAGTAGATGCACAAGAACTGATACTCCCTTGGGCTAGATGGACCTGCAGGGTAGGAGACAGAGAAAAGTCTATGTCAATTCCCTTTACATTCCAACTTGTATAACTGAAAAGAAGGGATGTCATTCACTGAGATTGAGAATATAGGCTTTCACATTTTCTAATTTTTTTTGAGGCAAGGAAGGAGAACAGGATTATGAGATGGCATTCAGTGTAGGATATGATATATTTGATGGATCTGTCAGATAACCAGGTGGAGATGTTTGATTAATAGAGTTAAAGGCCTGATTTTAGGTAGAGGTTAAAATCCTGGCTTTTCCACTGACTGATCTCAAACAGGTTACCTGTCTTAGCCTCAATTTCCTCACCTATAAATGTGGGAAACAGTACTATTTTGTAGAATTGTTAAAAGGATTGTGTTATGTGGGTTTAGAGCTCAAAGGAGTGATCTGGGTGGAGGATTCAGGTTTCTGAATCACCTGTGTAGATATGGTCATTAAAACCATGCAGATAAATGAGACTATCAAAAGGGAGATGAGTCAGGGAGGATCAGCATTTAAGAGCTGGGTGGCCAGAGGAAGAAGGACAGCAAAGGAGAAGAAATGGACCAAAGGCAGGAATATCAGAGAGTGGCATCCCAGAAACCAAAAGCAGGATTTCATAAAGACGAAAGTGGCCAGCATTAAATATTTTAGAAAGGTCAAGTAAAATGAGGCCTAGAGAGGGCCTTACATTTGGCAACCAGGGAACCAGTGACTTTAATAGTGAGAGCAGAAACCTGATTCCAGCGGCCCAAAGAAGAAATGCAAAGTTAACGAAAGAAAACAAGGGCTGCAGACTATTCTTTCAAGGTATGTAGTTGTTTATCAAGGAAAAAACATAGGGATAAACTAAAGGAAAATGTGGTATAGAGAAAACTTAAATCCTTGTTTTTCATGTGTCTGTGTTTAAGATGGGAACAAAGGAAAATGTGGTATAGAGAAAACTTAAATCCTTGTTTTTCATGTGTCTGTGTTTAAGATGGGAACAACTTGGGCACGTATTTCTGCAGGAAAGGAAAAGAAAGACGAAATGTGGAGGTGGAGGAGTAGGGGAGGGAAAATGCTGGCATAGCATCCAGACGGATAGGGAGAGTGTACAAGAAACCCATTATGATGGGAGCTAGGTCCTCTTCCTCCAAGCCTGGAGGACAGGAGGTGAAGACAGAGAAGAGGCATGTGCATGAGCACAAAACAGCAGAGAGCCTTCTTGTTCTCTGTGATGAGTGCAAGCAAGGACATCTGCCCAGAGCTAAAGGCAAGTTGTTGGGAAGGCATAGGGGCATGAGCAGAATGAGGGACAAGTGCCATGGGAGAGGGCCAAGGAGTGGTGACCCCAAGACAAGCATGACCGAGAAGGTCAGAAATCCCAGTGGAATCTGTCATACCATAAATCTCTAAAAAACATCTTTAGCAGTTCTTACCAGCCCAGGTCTAAAAGAAGAGAAGTGTTATGTGTATTTTGCCACAATAAAAGTTAAATAAAATGTTTATAAAAGGTAGAGAAAGCAGATTGTTAGGCAGGGTTAAATATAAGGGAGGATGTGGTAAGAAGCCAACTGTATAGTGCATAGAGGCTACCGGCAAGACAGCAAGTCATCAACTGAGGGGTACAATTTAGAAAACAGGACAAAAAGTGAAGCCATGACAAACAACATTAACAGCAACTTGAACTAAAAGAAGCAAACTTCTCACAGACTTTAAAAGGATTAAAGCTTTAAGCTGCCATCACATTTTCAGAGAAAATTTAAGAGTTGTCCCTAGGTATCTGTGAGGGATTCATTCCAGAGCTCCTTGTGAAACCAAAATCCAGAAATGCTCAGGTCCCTTCTATAGAATGCTGTAATATTTGCATCTAATCTTTGCATATCCTCCCACATACTTTAAATCATCTCTAGACTACTTATAATATCTAATCCATGGTAAATGCTATATAAACAGTTGTTATACTGTATTTTTTAGGGAATAGTAACAAGGAAAAAAAAGTCTAATGTTCTTCTGAGGCCCCTATGACATATTTATATAGAACTATAAGCTCCAAGTATGGGACAGCACTTACAATATTTTCTAGATAAATTTCCAAAGTGATGACTAAGTATCACATAAACTATTTCCCTAATGAGAATCCTCTTCTATCAAAAAAAAAAATCCATTTTTTTTTTAAGTTCAGGCTTAAAAAGAAAGAAAAACACTAGAATTTAGAACAAAAATAACATGATTTTTTTTCTGGGTAGGTCCAGATGGACAAAACATTACCCAACCCCCATTAAACCCATACTCAAAGAAAATCTCTTCCTGTTAATGACAGTGCTCATGAGAAGTTACAAGTTTAGGTGTATCTTATCTCACCAGAATCTGAAGGGCAGTCATTAACAGCAAACAAGTTTTGAAGATGTATCTAAGTCGTCCCTTTCCCTGACACCTGTTTCTATAACACCTCAATGTATAAGCAGTGGCATAAAATACGAACACGGAAAGTCCTGCATGCATTACTACTTTACCCCTAGTATATTGTGCTTTTTCACACCACCTTTAATTTTCCAGTTCAGAAGCCCAAGGTCATGACATAGGAGCAAGATCCAAGTAAGGTCTGTCTTCTGCTGTCCCTCACCCTGACTTTGTCTCCCTTGTGAAGAGAAAAGTAAATGGATGACTGAGGGTGGGAGGCAAGATCAGAGAGCAATGATTCAGTCCATAAGCATACTGGGAGAGACTTCAACTTTCCATATGACAGAGTAATTGGTACCAGGTTATCATTCCTCTCATAAACAACTATTAAATTAGATAAAACGATACACCTGTTTGCACATACTCACTAACAGAGTGTGACCTCTGAGTGAAGGAACAGGTGAGTCCACAATAACTCCGGTTCTCTGTCTGGGGACAATTTCCCAACTATAGTCTGCCAAGCTAGGGTCTAAGTAGAGCAGTGCTGGTGAAGGGGGGCATGTGCAGAGGGGAGTCACGGAGGTTTGTACGAGGTTTTCTGAGAGTCCTTAGCCAATTCAGAACTTGGGGCATAGAAGAAAGTGGCCGCAATAAGGTTAAGACAGAACAGAAATACTAGAGGTCAAGCAGTGCAGGGAAGTAGTGGCAGGTCAACCCAGTCAGAGCAAAGAGAACTCATAACACCCTAGGCATCAGCTTGAAGCACTAGAAAGGCCTCAGTGTAGAAGTAAAAGTGCCACCCTAGAAGAAGGCCTACTCTAGATCCATACTAACAAAGCCTAAAATCAAGCCCTAATAAAATCCACAGGGGAAAAAGTATTTAAGGATGAGTCTTACTAAGTTAGAGAAGCCTGAGAAACACCTTAGGCTTTCCACAGATCTGCTCTAAAAACTTCAAAAACAAGCTTACACAAGGTGATCAGCCAGTAACTAAGCTGTCTACAGAGACAGAGCTAGAAAAATCAACATTTTACAGTTTTTTTTTAAATTCAGCATCTCTACAATGTGTCATTGACACTATTCAATATGTAATAAAAAATTACTAGACATTTAATGAAACAAGAAAATGTGAACCCTAAGTAAACAAAATCATTAGAAGGCAATCTTAAGGTGGTCCAGATATTTGATTGCATTTAGCGAGTCTTTAGAGTAGCTATCATAAATAAAAAAGAATCCCTGAAGAAGACGTGTTTTATTATTTTTCAATTGTATCCCCATCGTTAAGCAGGAAGATGTATTTTAAAAAGGAAAAATTGAGAATATGTGAATAGATGAGACTCTCAGCAGGGAAATCAAGACTAAAAAAGAACTAAACGGGAGGGAAAAAAGAAAATTCTAGGAGAAAAAGGTTCAATAAATAAAACGAAAAAGTTACTAAATGGACTTAATGGCAGATTGGAGACAGCACAAGAAAGAGTCCATAAACTTGACAGATCATTAGAAATTACCAATTTGAAGAACAACAAGACAAAGGATTGAAAAAAAGTAAACACAGCATCAGGGATCTGGGGGACAGTATCAGACAGTCTAACATGTGTCTAACAGGAGCCACAGAAGAAGAGTATGAGAATGCGGCAGAAGAAAATATCTGAAGAAATAATAGTTAACATTTTATTAAGTTTGATGAAAAACACCACTTACCAGATCCAAAACGTTCAGCAAACCCCCAAAAAGATAAATACACACACACACATACACAAATAATAATGTCTTAAGCACATCATGGTCAAAACTGCTTAAAACTAAAGATAAAAAGAAAACCTTTAAGAGAGCCTGGAAACAATGCTACATACAGATGAACAACAGTACAAACACTAACTTCTCATGTCAACGGTGGAGGCCTGAAGATGACCGTGCATTTTTAAAGAGTTGGAAGACAAAGAAAATTCTCAACTCAACTTTGCACATGCAGTGAAAATATGCTTCAAAACAAAGAATAAAAGACATTTTCAGATAAATGACAGCTTACAGAATTCATTTAGAATACATTTTCCTCAAGCAGATACACACTACAAGAAATTTTAAAGGAGTTTCTTCAGCATGAAGGGAAATACTACCAGATGGAAACTCAGATCTTCAGGAAAGAGAGAATACCAGAAATAATACATGTTAAAATAAAAGTATACATTCTTTATTCTTCTTATAATTTCCATAAAAGACTATCTTTAAAAAAAAAAAAAAAAGATACAACAAAAGCACAAAGAATACAGAAGTTGAGTAAGAGTAATTAGGCAGAAAGGAAGAAGTGTCAGGTATAGAATGTGAAATAGTACAATACTGACTATACACAGACTTAAATAAGTTAATGATGCATATTATTAACCCTAGAACACTGAAAAAAAAAACAGCAAGAAACAACTATATACACTCTCTATAAGAGATGCATTTTAAATTTAGACACAAATAGATTAACAAAGTAGAAGAATATTTTCTAATGATAAAAGGAGAAATTCAGCAGGATGTCAATCTTAAATATGTATACCTAATAACAGTGTTTCAAACATAAGTTTTTTATGAAGAACAGAACAAACAAAAACATCCACAACCATAACCTTTCTCTTCATAATTGATGGAACAAACAGACAACAAATAAGTAAGGTCACGGAAGGTCGGAACAATACTATTAACTAATTTGACCTGACATTCATGGAACATTAACAACTGCAGAAATACATATGAAACGTTCACCAAGATGCAATAAAGCAAAATAAAATAAAATAAATCACACTCAACTTCAAAAGACTGAAATATGCTTTTTAGAGACTTTGTTCTCTAAACACAATGCAAACAATTAAAAAATCAATTAGTAAATTAGGTAGACAATCCCTAGATATTTGGAAAATAAAAAAAAAGACTTTAAATCATTCATGAGTCAAAGAAGAAACCACAAGGAATTTATAAAATATTTGAAATAAATAATAATAAAAACATAATATATTAAAATTCAAGAAAATTTATTGCTTTAAATGCCTATAGTGAAAAAAGGTTTAAAATTAATGATATTTGGGGGGGCGCACCCAAGATGGCTGAATAGGAACAGCTCCAGCCTCCAGCTCCCAGCATGAGCGACACAGAAGACAGGTGATTTCTGCATTTTCAACTGAGGTACCAGATTCATCTCACTGGGGTGTGTTGGACAGTTGGTGCTGGTCCGCGGCTGCAGCCTGACCAGCGAGAGCTGAAGCAGGGCAAGGCATCACCTCACCCAGGAAGCACAAGAGGGAAGGGAATTCCTTTTCCTAGTCAAAGGAAATTGAGACACACAACACCTGGAAAATTGGGTAACTCCCACCCTAATACTGAGCTTTACCAAGGGTCTTAGCAAATGGCACACTAGGAGATTATATCCCACATGGCCCAGAGGGTCCCACGCCCATGGAGCCTCCTTCATTGCTAGCACAGCAGTCTGAGATCTAACCGCAAAGCAGCAGCAAGGTTGGGGGAGGGGCGCCTGCCATTGCTGAGGCTTAAGTAGGTAAACAAACCCACTTGGAAGCTCGAATTGGGTGGAGCCCACCACAGCTCAAGGAGGCCTGCCTGCCTCTGTGGACTCCATCTCTGGGGACAGGGCATAGCTAAACAAAAAGCAGCAGAAACCTCAGCAGAGGCAAATGTCCCTGTCTGACAGCTTTGAAGAGAGCAGTGGACCTCCCAGCATGGAGGCTGAGATCTGAGAATGGACACACTGCCTGCTCAAGTGGGTCCCTGACCCCTGAGTAGACCAACTGGGAGACATCCCCCACTAGGTGCAGACCGACACCTCACACCTCACAAGGCTGGGTACACCCCTGAGACGAAGCTTCCAGAGCAAGAATCAGACAGCAATACTCGCTGTTCAGCAATATTCTATCTTCTGCAGCCTCCACTGCTGATACCCAGGCAAACAGGGTCTGGAGTGGACCTCAAGCAAACTCCAACAGACCTGCAGCTGAGGGTCCTGACTGTTAGAAGGAAAACTAACAAACAGAAAGGACACCCACACCAAAACCCCATCAGTACGTCACCATCATCAAAGACCAAAGGCAGATAAAACCACAAAGATGGGGAAAAACCAGTGCATAAAAGCTGGAAATTCAAAAAATCAGAGTGCATCTCCCCTTCAAAGGAACGCAGCTCATCGCCAGCAATGGAACAAAGCTAGACAGAGAATGACTTTGACGAGTTGAGAGAAGAAGCCTTCAGTCGATCAAACTTCTCAGAGCTAAAGGAGGAACTACGTAACCAGCGCAAAGAAACTAAAAACCTTGAAAAAAGATTTGATGAATGGCTAACTAGAATAACCAATGTAGAGAAGTCCTTAAAAGAACTGATTGAGATAAAAACCATAACACGAGAACTATGTGACAAATGCACAAGCTTCAGTAACTGACTCGATCAACTGGAAGAAAGAGTATCAGCGATTGAAGATCAAAGGAATGAAATGAAGGGAGAAGAGAAGTGTAGAGAAAAAAAGAGTACAAAGAAATGAACAAAGCCTCCAAGAAATATGGGATTATGTGAAAAGACCAAATCTACGTCTGATTGGGGTGCCTGAAAGTGATGGGGAAAATGGAATCAAGTTGGAAAACACTCTGCAGGATATCATCCAGGAGAACTTCCCCAACCTAGTAAGGCAGGCCAACATTCAAATTCAGGAAATACAGAGAACGCCACAAAGATACTCCTCGAGAAGGCAACTCCAAGACACATAATTGTCAGATTCACCAAAGGTGAAATGAAGGAAAAAATGTTAAGGGCAGTCAGAGAGAAAGGTCAGGTTACCCACAAAGGGAAGCCCATCAGACTAACAGCAGATCTCTCAGCAGAAACTCTCCAAGCCAGAAGAGAGTGGAGGCCAATATTCAACATTCTTAAAGAAAAGGATTTTCAACCCAGAATTTCATATCCAGCCAAACTAAGTTTCATAAGTGAAGGAGAAATAAAATCCTTTACAGATAAGCAAATGCTGAGAGATTTTGTCACCACCAGGCCTGCCCTACAAGAGACCCTGAAGGAAGCACTAAACATGGAAAGGAACAACAGGTACCAGCCATTGCAAAAATATGCCAAAATGTAAAGTCCATCGATGCTAGGAAGAAACTGCATCAACTAACGAGCAAAATAACCAGCTAATATCATAATGACAGGATCAAGTTCACACATAACAATATTAACCTTAAATGTAACTGGACTAAATGGTCCAATTAAAAGACACAGACTGGCAAACTGGATAGACTCAAGACCCATCAGTTTGCTGTATTCAGGAGACCCACCTCACATGCAGAGACACACATAGGCTCAAAACAAAGGGATGGAGGAAGATCGACCAAGCAAATGGAGAACAAAAAAAAGCAGGGGTTGCAATCCTAGTCTGATAAAACAGACTTTAAACCATCAAAGATCAAAAGAGACAAAGAAGGCCATTACATAATGGTAAAGGGATCAATTCATCAGGAAGAACTAACTGTCCTAAATATATATGCACCCAGTACAGGAGCATCCAGATTCATAAAGCAAGTCCTTGGCAACAAAAGCCAAAATTGACAAATGGGATCTAATTAAACTAAAGAGCTTCTGCACAGCAAAAGAAACTACCATCAGAGTGCACAGGCAACCTACAGAATGCGAGAAAATTTTTGCAATCTACTCATCTGACAAAGGGCTGATATCCAGAACCTATAAAGAACTCAAACAAATTTACAAGAAAAAAACAACCCCATCAAAAAGTGAGAAAAGGATATGAACAGACACTTCTCAAAAGAAGACATTCATACAGCCAACAGACACATGATAAAATGCTCATCACCACTCGCCATCAGAGAAATGCAAATCAAAGCCACAATGAGATACCATCTCACACCAGTTAGAATGGCAATCATTAAAAAATCAGGAAACAACAGGTGCTGGAGAGGATGTGGAGAAATAGGAACACTTTTACACTGTTGGTGGGATTGTAAACCAGTTCAACCATGTGGAAAACAGTGTGGCGATTCCTCAAGGATCTAGAACTAGAAATACCATATGACCCAGCCATCCCATTACTGGGGATATACCCAAAGGATTATAAGTCATGCTGCTATAAAGACACATGCACACGTATGTTTATTGCGGCACTATTCACAATAGTAAAGACTTGGAATCAGTCCACATGTCTATCAGTGACAGACTGGATTAAGAATACGTGGCACATATACACCATGGAATACTATGCAGCCATAAAAAAGGATGAGTTCGTGTCCTTTGTAGGTACATGGATGCAGCTGGAAACCATCATTCTCAGCAAACTATCACAAGAACAGAAAACCAAATACCGCATGTTCTCACTCATAGGTAGGAATTGAACAATGAGATCACTTGGACACAGGAAGGGGAACATCACACACCGGGTCCTATTGCGGGGAGGGGGGAGCGGGAAGGGATAGCATTAGGAGATATACCTAATGTAAAGGACGAGTTAATGGGTGCAGCACACCAACATGGCACATGTATACGTATGTAACAAACCTGCACGTTGTGCACATGTACCCTGGAACTTAAAGTATAATAATAATAATAAAAAGAAAAAAAATTAATGATATTTCCACCCAAGAACCTAGAAAATAATACCAAATTAAACCTAAGTAGAAAAAATAATAAAAAAAAACAGGACAAAAATCAACAAAACAGAAACCAGATAAACAACTGAAAAATAATGCAAAAAATGCTGCTAGAGGGCAGGAAAGTAGTGTGGGCAGCTCTAACTCATATTCTCCTAGAAACTGGCCCAAAAGTCCACACATATCACGTCCTGGTGCATCTCCAAAACCAATTTTTCACTTCTCAAAAGTCCCGTTAGGTAATTTAAAGGGACAAATCAGAACTTGGTCACAGGCTAAAGATAGAGATCTTTTAACAAGCCCAGCTGTCTTACATCTGTCTCTCTTTCAAGAATATCTGGCAAACACAAAATCATTTAGCCAGCAATAATACTAGTTATGCCCAAATTTAGAAAATACAGTATGTTCGCCCCCTCCTTTCAAGTAAAAAGCTAGGGAAATTTTCTTTGTAAATTCAAATATTTAAAATGAACTAAAGAACTTTTAAAGGAAACTTCTTATGAGCTCATCAAAAGTTAAAAAAAAAAAAGCATTCTTAAGCAAAATACAACTTAACATCCATTTTTGTATTTGGATTTCTGTACTTCTTTCTTAAAAAGGGAAACTCCTTTTAAGTGTCCACTTAAAATTTTAACTGAGTTTTTCTGGATAGGAAAAAAAGCCCTCATTTTAAAGCATCTGATTTAAAATTCTTAACTTCATTTGAGGTAATCACAATTCTGAGGCACGTTTTGCATAAATATAACCATTCTGCGGTAGTTCAGGTCACAGCTATGTGAAACAAAGCTAGCATCTTTGTTCTAAATCGAAGAGACCGAGTAGCCCTATATATAAACAAACTAAATTGGTCCTCAGCTCTTAGCCATGCTTCCACAAATACCTAAAGCACATACAACCATAAACAGTGCCTGCCCTGCTTCTGACCAGTATGTGAGACCATACACATCTTACAAACATCTTGGTTTCTCTCAAGCACATACAGCAGCTATAGCCACTTCACTTTGTCCCCTTATCCCATCCTCTTCTCTGCAGCCCATAGGCTTTTTTTCTCCCTCTTTATTATACCAGTCCAATGTAATGTTTTCAAATTCCTAGTTTCTTTTACCTTTAAAAAAACCAATCCAACTATTATTGGAACAAATGTCTTACTCTGACCAATTTTCCTATTCTCCCTAAAATAGTACGCCATACATAGTAAGATGTACAAATGTTCTCTTAAGACAAAAAGGTTGTAAGAACTGCAATAAAGAAATGCTTAAATGGGCCCTGAAAAAAATAACCCAGAAGACTTCCACAAATAATATTGTATTCACTTTTCCCCCCATGGTAAGTCCCTGGACAATCAAAGAAAAGCAACTTGATTTATAGTAAATGACACTATCTAATCATCATTCTAAAAGTAATCCTGCCAACTTGGGGGATTATCCAGTACAGGCTTCCTTCTTGGTAGCCACTGTACATAGAGTTTTGTTTATAGTTAGACTGTGTAGTGTTAATTATGCTGGTTGCCCTGCCAGTATTCCACAGAGCCTACAAGAGGAGATCAAAACAATCATTCCAGAATTATGAGTCACTTCACTCTCTCCACACTACACACCACTGGCAGCCTCTCAACCCTGGAAAAAGGAAGTTATGCACACTATTTGCCTATACAGTCTTTCACATTTAGGATGAAATATTGAGTTCCAAAACCTGCTCTACATTTACTTGTCTAGAATAATGGATACATTTCAATCCTGGTAACTTTTTGCTGCTAAAGAATTAGAAGTTGAGGAAAGAAGGTTTAGAAAACTCTCAAGGCCCAGTTTATCCTGTAGAAAAAAAGAATTTCTGCGTAAGTAAACTGCAATTACAAATTTTGCTTCAAATTCGAATAATTCCTCCAAGGAGAAGTTTGTAACCTCATTCATCTTTTTATTCTTGGTGCCTAGCAGGGAAGAAACATGCCATAAATGTTGAAATGAAAGTAGCAATAATCTAATACATTAAAATGAAGTATTAACAAAAATTACCTCCATGTCCATGCATGAACTCTTCAAGGGCTGAACCCAGGTTTACTGGAGGCTTGGAATTAGATAAAATTCATACACTGTCTATAAGGTTAACAAGGTCCTTCTAATACCTGCTGTGGGGCTGGATCTTAAATCAGGAGGACTTAGTAGTACTTCAGTGATTATGGGATCTGAGTCACTGCCTTTCAGTTCTACCAGACACTGATTCTTGAGAACACTTACTACATTTCCCCTTCTTTCCTCAAAGCTGGTAGATAATTCAAGTCAATTATGGTTTAGAAGACATAAAATATAGTGAAGAGGCCAGGCACAGTGGTTCACACCTGTAATCTCAGCACTTTGGGAGGCTGAGGCAGGAGGATCACTTGAGGACAAGAGTTTTAAGACCACCCTGGATAACACAATGAGACCCAGTTTCTACCAAATAATAATAATAATAATAATAATAGCCAGCCTACAAATTGTAGCTGTCATCCAGTATATTGAGTTTTATTGTGTAAATGCAGTATAGTACATGAATATGGCCTTTAGAGACACTTAATTCTTAGGGATGTTTTGGGAGCAGTTATAGTGTTTTTATATCAAGGCAGACATTTGACAAATGTCTTAGAAGTCAGATGACTTAAAATGTAAAATCTGTGTGTCAAAATCTCTGTGAAACAGATAATATCTAAAGTTCCACTGATACCTGAGGGTTCTCCAGGGACATTGCTCCAGCTGACCCTAAAAGACATCAAGAGGCCAGTGTTTTGCTTACTTAAGTAATTTGGTATTTTTGGTATTAAAGGCAAAACGAGGTTTCTGGACTCTTCATATTTTAAGAATCTACCTATTAATGTGTTCTGTGAATGATAATGAAACATCATTTTTAAGGCATGAGGGGGGAAATTATGCTAATGAATCTTAAACAGAAAGACTAGTGTGCTTTGCTGAAAAGCAAAGACATGTTTATTGTCTTATGATTTTGAAGCTTCTACCCTAATTATTTAATAGCCACGAGCTCTTTATTAATAAAGCACTTCATAGTTTGCAAAGTGTTGTGACCCATGTATCTTATTTGACTCCTATGATAATATAAGTAGACAGGGCAGTTATTATCCCCATTTTACCTTTGAGAAAACTGAGGTTCCAACATATACTAAGTGGTAAAGCCAGGACTCCATCACTGGTAGGGCCAGGTTTCTCTTCACTAGACACACACACACACACACACAAATATATATAAGACAGAGTCTTACTCTGTCACCCAGGTTGGAGTGCAATAGCACAATTATAGCTCACCGCAACTTCAAACTCCCAGGCTCAAGCAATCCTCCTACCCCGTCCTCCTGACTAGGTGGGACTACAGGCATGTGCCACCATACCAAGCTAATTTTTAAAAAAAATTTTGTAGAGATAGGGTCTTACTATATTGCCCAGGCTGGTATTAAACTCCTGGTCTCATGCAATCCTCCCACTTCTGCCTCCCAAAGTGCTTGAATTACAGCTGTGAGCCACCACACTTCGCCTCCATCACTTTCAAATTCTCTACTGCGTTATATTTACGAAGTCTAATCACAGCTGCTATTTTCTGTGCAGTTCTATAGTCCTATAAGCAAAAATCAACATTAAAGTGCTAAAGAAAAGAAGCAGAAAAGATGAGCCACTTCTGGTTTAATTTTGTACATTGTTTTAAATATCTATCAAGGAGAACATTTTAGTTGAAAAGGAGAAATTCCACTAGAGAATGCCAATGACCAAGGACAACTGCAAACAGAAACAAAAACTATAGTACATAAAGAATCCTGCTGTGAAAAAGATCAAGGACAGGACCAAATAAATAACTATAATACAAATCTTAATCATAAAATCTTAAGCCTAAAAAAAATTTTAAAAATGAGGAAGAAGTCACTGCTTTCAGTAAAAGAAGAAAAATGACTATCACAACAAACAAGGTAGAAATTCTTTTAACCCATGTCGACCTAACAAACCTCTAAATTAACCGATGTCTTCCATTCTCTCTGTAAGACATTTTCAGATGCTAAGTGCTCAATGAATGCCAACAACTAAAGGGCTACTCTCCAGAAGGTCCAAGCACATATGCCCTCACCAGAGGCACTCTACTCTAAGAATAAGTTGTTTGTTCTCAAGCTGATTTATGTTAAAATTTTAATTATGGTTTTATAATAATTATTGTGCCATTAAATGAAAAATATAAAAAGAAAATTTTAAATTAAAACTGAGTTATGCATCAGAAAGATCCTACAAAAGTGAGTCCTCAAAATAACCCTGCTGCCAAATTAGGTATGGGCAAGAAAAACCTAATACCTTGGGGTTGGGGATTGGAGGTGGGAGGCAGAATTCTAGGATTTTTGCACCCAGTCTTCAAAATGCCTGCATTCTCAATCTACTTTTTTTACTTTTTTTAAGGACCTGGAAATTACAGATGAATGAAAGGCAAAATATATCCACATGTAAAAAGAAAGATGAAGAACTCTAATTAGTGGACCCAAAGCAAAATGAAAGCTTTGGTCACTAAGACAATGTTAGCTACAGTCAACTTACTACTGTACTATTGAACACTAGCTCTTACTCCTTCTAACTTTATTTTTGTACCCATTAACAATAATTTAATGTATAGTGCAAAACAGATAGAAGAACTGGAATGTTTCCAACATAAAGAAAAGATAAATGTTTGAGGTGATGGATATTCCAACTGCCCTGATTTGATCATTACACACTGTATGCATGTATCAAAATGTCACATCAATTCTAAAAACATGTATAACTATAATGTATCAACAAAAAAAACTGCAACACCAGAAAAACAAGAAAATATTAGCAACTAAGTTTATACATTTTGATTTGTAAATGAAATGCTAAAGAAATGTATTTTTCTTAATGGTTTCTATTTCAAATTAGCTTTTAGAAATTTCCCTTTCACATGATCTCAAACATAATGAATCCAGCTCTGCAACATTATACTCACTAATAAGTTTAAACCAGAGAATTCTTAAAATCATGCCTCATCAATACATATCAAAAGTCCAAAATACTTATTTGACCAAGTAACTTCACAGCAGGAATTTTTCCTTGGAGTAACTGCCAGAGATATACATATAAGAATGTTTATAGCAGTGTAGTTTACATAGCAAAAAAAAAAAAAAAGAGAAAAACCTAAAACAACAAGGGATAGGTATATTCATACTGAATAAGATATGAAGACAAAAAATTATTTACACCTATTTTAAACACAGAAAAGTATTCAAAATATAAAGAGAGAAAAGCAGGTTACAGACGTTTAAATAAATATCCAGTTGGATACACTGAAAATAAAAAGGTTAACTGGTTATTTCTGAGAGGTGGAGTTGTGGATATGTTGGGTATTTATATTATCTATATTTTCTTTTTATATTAAAAAATAGAAATAAACCTCTCAAACGTGTACAGATCATGTTTTCATCTGCCAAGATCTTAATAAATTAACAAAAAACTATCAATGCTGTTAGGATGTTTTAGAAATGATCCACAACAGTGAAATCAGGAAACAAGGATACCAGGATAGAATCTGCTATTAGACAGAAAGACAAATACCACATGATCTCACTCAAATGTAGAATCATTAAAAAAAAAAAAAAAAGTTGATATCAATCATAGAAGAGCAGAGAGTAGAACGTAGTTACTGGAGACTGGGGAGGGGACAAGGGAGAAGATGGGGAGAGGCTAGTCAAAGGATAAAAAGTTACAATTAGATAAGTAGAAGAGATTCTGGTGTTCTATTGCACAGCAGGGTGACTGTGGTTAACAGTAAAATATTGCATATTACAAAATGGCTACAATAGAAACTTTTGAATGTTCTCACTGCAAGCAAACGAGAAATGCATGAGTGATCAATATACTACCTTACTAGATCATTATATAGCACAGATATGTATGAAAACATGGAATTATACTCCATAAATATGTATAATTATAATGTGTCAATTTTTAAAATTAATGAACAAAACATTCTTTTTTAAAAAGGAATTTGCTATTAATCTCCAATTATTAGGTGAAGTTTCTATCGCCACTGATTCCAGCCTTGTAACTTGCTTTAATCAATGGAATGCAGCAGAAATAACACTGTGGAATGTCCGATCCTAGGCTTTAAGAGGCCTTGTAGCTTTCACCATTTATCTTTTACTACCTGAGAGCTCCATGAGAAGAAAACTAAGCTAGGCTCCTTGGGGACGAGGAACCACATGGAAAGCCAAACCCAGTCAAAAGCCACTATCAATGGGCGGATACGACGGAAACTATCTTAGACCATCCAGCTCCAAGTTAAGCTGCCAGATGATGGCTGCTACAAGAGTGACCTCAGGCAAGATCAGCAGAGGACACACCCAAGAGAATCTAATCCAAACTGTTGAGCTAAAAAATCATGAGCAAAGAAAATGGTTGTTGCCTTAAGCCATTAAGTTTTATGATATGATATGCAGTAATAGAGGATCATTTCATTCATAAATTGATCACTACACTATTATCACAATTAATGTTTTGGTATACTATTCTTAGACTAATTGATCCCCTAAGACAAAATTGATATTATATGCTACATACTAGTCTTATGATTCTGTGGCATTTTTGAAATGGGAACACACGCAGTGTCTCATGATTACTTCAAATTTCAACTCAGAAACATAAGGAGAGAATGAAACACTTGGTATTCAGAACATTTTGTATTCTTTATATAAAAACTCCTCTGTGCAGCTGTGGGGTTTTTCTCTTAAGCCCAAAGGCCTTGTTGTATGTGACTTCATAGGAAGCTCTGCCTGGGGTCCTAGCACAGGACCAGGTTAGACACTGAAAAAGTAAAACCAAGTTCATCATCGTCACTACCACCACTGATAATGCTGATAAAAGCTAACATTCACTGAGGGCAAATCATATGCTAATACCCAGCTAAGCAATAAAGAGACAGCACAGCAGAGTAATTAAGAATATCTCTGGAGGTTGGTCCCAGTGCAGTGGTATTTACAACTAATGGATCACAACCAGTTACAGGCTTATTTCTTCCTTCTCCACTCTCATTGCTTCACTTGACTAGCCTGGAAAAAAAACAAAAAAAAAAGAAAGAAAAGAAAAAGAAAAAAGGGTATCTCTGGAACCAGACTGCTCTGCCACTTCCTGTGTAGCCTTAAGCAAGTTACTTCATCTTTCCAAGCTCAGTTTGCTCATTTATAAGATAGGGATAATAATAGTATCCATCTCATTGAGTTATAAGAATTAAATGATATGTAAAAGCATTTAGAACACAGTCTAGCACACAATGTGTACTCAAAAAATTATCAGCTGTCTATATTAATTAGCATTTTACACACATTGATTAACATTTAATCCTCACATTTTACAGGCGAAGTGAGAAAAAAAGGGGTTTAAGAACTTGCTATTAAGTGGCACGGCCAAGTTCCAAAACCACCATTTTTTTGACTGCAGTACCTATACCCTTTAATACCCTTTTAGACTTTGGGTAAAAGAGTCCAGGAATGTCAAATCAAGTCCCTAGTTCCAACTAAACACTTCATGTCTACATAGCCTCTGGAGAAGGCTGGGGGCGGGGGGGGGGGGGGGGGGGGGCGGGTCACAGAGACACCTCTACATTAAAACTAAAGAGCTGCGTGGAGGTTTAGGATAGTGCCACAAATTCTAGAGATAAACACAACTCCAACAATTATAGAAATGTGTAGAAACACATTGACACTGTGGTTTCTACAACTCTCTCGGCCAGGTACTTAGCAGGTATTCAAAAAAGGTTGGCTGATGTCTCAACTAAATTCACTGTATTACTACTTCATCATGGGCAGTAAACCGGACTTTCCCCCCATTCCCTTTCTCTCATTAAAATTATGAAATTATCCAAATATAGTCAGTTTGTATCTATAGTTTCCAGATCTATAGACTATACTAACTGCAGATTTAAAAAAAAGAAAAAATCAAAAATAATAATATAATATAGTATAATTTACATAGCATTTACATTGTATTATGTTTTATTACTAATCTAAAGATAATTTAAAGTAAATGGGATGATACATGTAAACTGGTTATATGCAAATATACAGGGATTGAACATTGGTGGATTTTGGTAGGGGGGAGGGGATCCTGGAACCAATCCTCAGAGGATACTGAGGGATGAATGTACAGCACAGTACCCATGCTACTGACACTTTGTTTTGCTATTTTTAAAAACCAGAAGCTTTTTTTTAAAAACAGCTATTGCTATTTTAGAAAACTGTAAGCTTTGTAAAAAGAATCTCCAATCCTATTACATTTATAAATAAAACAATTAGCATCTGTCCAAAGATACTCAGCTAGTTAGTAAAAATGACAGGAACCAAGCAGATTTCTTTTTGTAATTTTTAAATTTTAACTTCTCTAGAGGAAGACAGAAGTGAAACAATAAGTGAATTTAACCCACAGACCTGCTCAGCTAAGTTTAGTTCTACCCAAATTCTGTCTGGTGATTTTGAAAATAACCACTTTCCCATGCTTACAGGAAATGGTTAAGCAACCTCAAAGAAGTCATTTGTTTTTGCATGGTAGACAGTTTTTCTTTTTTTTGAAAGGTAAATCCTTTTCAAATAATAGGATAACCATTCATCAACTGAAGCAACTCTACAACACAGTACAAGTTATTACTTTATTCCAGATACTCTTTTTTTACAGGAACAAAAAGAACATAATATTTAAATGAACTTTCACATTTATAATAAAATGAATTCTCAGAACTTTAAGATCAAACCAGAAGAACAAAAATCATTGCAGAGAACAGACAAGCTGATGGTTCAAGACCAAACAACATGGTTCCATCTTGGTCTCAAAAAAAATAGAGACAAGACATGATTGTGGAAAAAAACATATTTTTAGAGAAATTTCTCATGTTATATTATATTGATTTTTTTCAGAAAAAAACTATCTACTGTCTCTTTTTTTCACTGTAGCATGAGGTGATTCTAAGAACAGTAAAACACGGTATTTGAGATGAGAGACTGTATAATTTCTAATAGAAAAGTTTTCTGCCTAGGTGATAAAACTTTACTAATTTTTAAAATTTGGTTTTTGGTGCAAATAATTCTAAGATATTTTACTATTTTCCTGTCTTCTTACAAACACTAGTCTGAAGAGTTTTATGGTCATGATAAAAGGAAAAGTCACTGACTACACTATACTTGTTGGGACACAGAACTGTATCTTGGCTGAAAAGGTAGAGAATGAAACCCCCCAACCCACACCCTACAATGTGACCAATTTGCCTAAAATGCATTTCAATTAACAACTAAAGATTTAAAGCAATTCACATTGCATGTGTTGCTTTAAGTTTTAGATTTCTACATTGAACCAAGTTTTGCTGCAGTTAGTTACTCCAGCTACGTTTCAGCGGACTTGTTAGCATAACTGAAGTTCAATTTTGATTATGATTCATATATTAGTCAGTAAACATTTCTTCTACTTAAAAATATTTATTTGATAAAGTCAATTGTAAAATCTGTGAATTAAGATAAATTTTGGTTGGGCGCGGTGGCTCATGCCTGTAATCTCAGCACTTTGGGAGGCCAAGACAGGTGGATCACCTGAGGTCAGGAGTTCAAGACCAGACTGCCCAACATGGTGAAACCCCGTCTCTACTAAAAAACAAAAATTAGCCAGGTGTGGTGGTACATGCCTGTAATCCCAGTTACTCTGGAGGCTGAGGCAAGAGAATCACTTGAACCCAGGAGGCAGAGGTTGTGGTGAGCCAAGATCACACCATTGCACTCCAGCCTGGGCGACAGAGTGAGAGACTCAGTCTCAGAAAAAAAAAAGATAAAAGTAGTTGGCTGAATTTAAAATGTGTTGAAATGTACATGTGAATATTATTTAGTACTATTACTCACAGTAGAGCCATGCATAAGACTTATAATTTGAAATGCACAAGAAATTTTCATAATCAAAAATTTTAGATCTTCCCAAGTTTAGAAAATCCTCAGATACTCAAGTTTGGTCAGGTATGGAGAATTAGCTACAGAGTATGGATTTGGCTAAATCAAATTTTAAAAATCTAAAACTAAAATAATATGAAATCAATCATATCTACTAAAATGTCACCTAAGTCTTCAAAAGTTGTTTTAAAAATCACCATCTAATATAAATGGCTAAAAACTTCATAAAAAGTAAAAATAAGGAAGATTTCAGCAAATTATTAAATTAGATAAAATAATTACATGGATATTTAGGTAAACTGACCAAGGATCACATTTTGGTGTATCATGAGCCATGGCAAAATAAACCCATTCCTATGTCTTCCTCAATTCTACCCACAAAAGACCACAACAGAATACAGAGGTAGCTATATTAACTATAAATTAACTAAAATTTCAGAATAAAATCAGCCTTATAGAAACCATTCTGAGACATATTATTTGATCCAACATTACTTCTACATATAGTAGTTACTTGTCTACTTCATCAGCTCAATATATTCATCATTACATCCTCTGTAAATAAGATTAACTGGTATGGTCAACAGACTAATCCTCCCCAACTCCCAAAATGTCCATGTCCTAATCCTTAGGGACATGGTTACAGACCTTGAGATGGAAAGATTATCCAGGATGGCCCAATACAATCACAGGGGTCCTTAAAAGGCAGAAAAGGTTGGGAGGCCAAGGTGAGTGGATCATGAAGTCAAGAGATCAAGACTATCCTGGCCAACATGGTGAAACCTCGTCTCTACTAAAAATACAAAAATTAGTTGGGCATGGTGGCCAGTGCCTGTAATCCCAGCTACTCTGGAGGCTGAGGCAGGAGAATCGCTTAATCGCTTGAACCTGGGAGGCAGAGGTTGCAGTGAGCAGAGATTGTGCCAGTGAACTCCAGCCTGGTGATATAGCGAGACTCTGTCTCAAAAAAAAAAAAAAAAAAAAAAAAAAAAAAAAAAAAAAGGCAAAAGAGGCTATCAGAGTGAAATAATGAAAAAGGACATGTCTTGCCTTTGGTAGCTCTGAAGATAAAGGGCCAGGAGCCAAAGAATGTGGATGACTTCCAAAAGCCAAAAAAGTGAAGGAAATGGATCCTGCCCAGAGCCCACAGAAAGGAACACACAGCCCTGCCAACTCCCTCATTTTAGCCCAGTGAGACCCATGTCAGGCTTCTGACCTACATAACTTTAAGATAAATTTGTACTGTATTGCTGAAGTTTGTGGTAATTTGTTATGGTGGCAATAAAAAACTAATACAACTAGTCCCCACAACATGCCTGACATTCAGGGCTGTACGGCTCCACTTCTGTACTAAGTGGAGTTAGGAGCTTGCCCAAGGTCAACTGTGGCATTTCGAGTTATGCTTGGTATAGCTATTAGGTAATTCAATTAACTTGCAAAATAGATGAAGAAAGCAATACTGAGAAGATCAGCTGAATTCACCAGAAAAACTCAAAAAGTCAAGCCACTAAAATTCTTGTTGAATTAGGTAGGAGACAACTCTAAAAGACTGGAGAAAAAACTGAAAGTCTAGACAAATTTTGCACTTGGACTGCTTCACAGGTGTCCACATTTTCATTTCACTTTATAATAGGTTATAAGGTCAAAAACTTGCTGAAGCAAAACACATGGGGGTGAGTTTCTGTTTTAATATTGTTCCATTTCCTTTCTCTACTTTGCCCTGAGGGCAGGCTTTGGTCACAGAGTGGTGTGGCAATGCCAACAGGTAAAATTCCAATGAGTCCCATATTCCTATCCAGAGAAACCAGAAGTAGACCTTGTAGGCTACACAGAAGTAAACCTGTAGGGTCTACAGGGTCTCTTCCTGTAGGGGAGAGAATCAGAAAAGAGGATCCCTTAAATCTGTGCATGAACCTGCAAAAATTACAGAATAATCACTGAGCAAATGTCCATCTGTGACAGACTGGATTAAGAAAATGTGGCACATATACACCATGGAATATTATGCAGCCATAAAAAAGGATGAGTTTGCGTCCTTTGTAGGGACATGGATGCAGCTGGAAACCATCATTCTTAGCAAACTATCACAAGAACAGAAAACCAAACACCGCATATTCTCACTCATAGGTGGGAACTGAACAATGACATCACTTGGACTCGGGAAGGGGAACATCACACATCGGGGCCTATCATGGGGAGGGGGGACTGAGGAGGGATTGCATTGGGAGTTATACCTGATATAAATGACGAATTGATGGGTGCTGACGAGTTGATGGGTGCAGCACACCAACATGGCACAAGTATACATATGTAACAAACCTGCACGTTATGCACATGTACCCTAGAACTTAAAGTATAATAAAAAAAGAAAAAAAAAAGAAGAAAAGACTCAAAGCAATATAGCAAAGTCTATTAGTTTCTATTGCTGCTATAACAAATTAACCTCAAACTTGGTGGCTTAAAACAGAAGTCTCTTAAGATTCTAGAGGTCAGAAGTCTAAAACGGGTCTCACTGGGCTAAAATCAAGATAGCAACAGTGCTGTATTCCTTCTGGAAGCTCTGGAGAGAATCCATTTCTTTCTGTTTTTCAGCTTCTAGAAACTGCTTACATTCCTTAGCTTGGGCCCCCCTCCCATCATCAAAGCCACAACTGCAGGTTGAGTCTTTCTCACACTTTGCCTCTCTGATATTGACTCTTCTGCCTCACTTTCTCACTTTTAAAAACCTTATGACTACACTGGGCCCAACTACATAACCCAGGATTTATTTTAAGGTCAGCTGATTAACAACCGCAACTCTAACTGCAACCTAACTGCTCTTCATTATGTAACCTAAAATATTACCAAGGCTCCAGGGATTAGGAAATGAATATATTTGGAAACCATTATTCTGTCTACCATACAAAGGCTAGGAGAACTAAACTGATACTGGAGCCACTGGCCACAGATGGTGAAACAGAACTAAGGTCTGAACCCGAGCAGGGTGACTGCCAGCTAGAACAAAAATAGCAACATTCTTCAGATAATAAAAGAGTCTACACATTATACCACCCATAATGTCCAGGATGCAAGCCACAACTACTTGAAATACAAAGGACCAAGAAAATGTGAACAATTCTCAATGGAAAAGGCAGTCACCAGATGATGGAAATATCAAATACTTTAAAGCTGTTATTATAATTATGCTCCACGAGGTAAAGAACATAGTGAAATAAACAAGAAGGTAAAAATTCTCAGCAGAGAAATAGAAACTATAAAAAGTACCAAAATAAAATTTTAAAAGACAACAAAAATTCTTAAAAGAAAAATTCACTGAATGGCCTGAAGAGCAGAATGGTGATGACAAAGAAAAAAAAGTCAATGAAGTTAAAGACTAACAGAAATGATTCAGTTTGAAGAACACAGAGAAAAGAAAGATTGAGGAAAAAATCAGTAGTGCCTCAGGGACGTGTAGGGCAATATAAAAAGGACTAAAACATATGCAGTTGGAGTCCCAGAATGACTGGAGAAAAATATCGGGGCAGAAAAATTATCCGAAGAAACAATCACCCCCAAACTTTACAAATATGGTAAAAGACATCAATGTACCAATTCAAGAAGGAATAAACTCAAAGAAAACCAAACCAAAACACAAGATGCTGCAAACCAAAAGTAAAGAAATACTCAAAATCAGCTAGGAAAAAAACTCAACATATTACATACAGGGTAACAGTTTACATTACCATGGATTACTTTGAGATGGAGTCTCATGCTGTCCCCCAGGCTGGAGTGAAGTGGCATACTTTCTGCTCACTGCAACCTCCGCCTCCAGGGCTCAAGCGATTCTCCTGCCTCATTCTCTGGAGTTGGTGCGACTACACAGGCGCACCACCATGCCTGGCTAATATTTTGTATTTTTGGTAGAGACAGGGTTTCACCATGTTGGCCAGGCTGGTACCATGTATTTCTTAATAAAAAAAAACTCTGGAAACTAGAAAATGATAGAGCAACATCTTTAATGTTTTTATATAGAGGGAACTATTAGATATGTTTGTGTAATATATATATGTATATATCTTTGTGTAAGCATGTATCCAGAATATTTGAAGTATTCTTACCACCCACTAAGATGACAAATAATCCAATGTAAAGGAATGGGCAAAAGATTTGAACAGCCATTTCACAAAAGGTGAACTAATGTTCAAAAAATCCATTTCTCCTTCCCCCTACACAAAGATAACAAACATCAGTAGTCATTAGGGAAATGCAAATGAAAACCCAAGGTAACCACATCTACTGGATTAGCTAAAATTAAAAAGATTATTATACTAAATTAATCAGCACTCTCATGTACCACTGGTGGAAATGTGAAATGGCACAACCAGTTTGAAAGATAGTTTAGCAGTTTCTTAAAAAGTTAAAACTTACAGTACCAGATGACCCAGCCAATCGACTTACAGGAATTTACCCCAGAGAAACAAAACTGAATGTGCATACAAAGAACTTATACTAGAGTGTTCACAGCAGCTTTATGTGTAATAGTCCCAAGCTGAAAACAAATGTCCATCAAATGGTGAATTAGTGAATAAACAAATTATGGCATAGCTGTAGAATGGAATATTATTCACCAATTTTTTTTCTTTTTCTTTTTTGAGACAAAGTCTCACAATGTTGCTTAGCCAGGCTGGAGTGCATGGCACAATCTCAGCTCACTGCAACCTCTGCCTCCTGGGTTCAAGTGATTCTCCTGCCTTAGCCTCCCAAATAGCTGGGACTACAGGTGCGCATCACCACACCCAGCTAATTTTTGTACTTTTAGTAGAGATAGGCTATTGCCACATTGGCCAGGGCTATCGCCATGTTGGCCAGGCTGGTCTCGAACAACTGGCCTCAAGTGATCTGCCCACCTTGGCCTTCCAAAGTGCTGGCATTACAGGCGTGAGCTGCCGTGTCCAGCCCTATTTACCAATTTTTAAAAGAGAAACTAGTATGCTGAGTCAAAGAAGTCAGGCCAAAAAAGAGCACTGTATGATTCCATTTACATAAAATTATATAAAATTTATATAATTCAATTTATACACAATTCTAGAAAATGTATACTTACCTATAATACCAGAAAGCATATCAGTGGTTGCCAAAATATGGGCATGAAAAGAGGAATAGAAGGGTTATTTTTCGTTTTGCTTTAAGTTTCAAAAATGTAATTGCAAGAATGAGGAATATGCAACACTTCAGCACTCTGATTTTAATTATACAAAGGTCAATTTGAGCAGTTTATTCATTTGAACAATTATTGCACATTCTCATATGCCAGATTCCAGATCTTTACTCCACAAATTCTGTCCACTCACACAAAGGAACCATACAAGGTCTTCTGTATAAAAGCATTTCTGACACTTAACCATAAACACCAGCAGAGTGAAGGGCTAAATTTCTATAACGTCAATAACTATTTCAAGGTATTTTGAATGAATGAGTTAGAATGGGTAGGTATATCATCTACTTTCATATTAATAGAATTCTAGCTCAGGCCAGCTGACCTTATAATTACATTTCAGGATGTACATGTTTATATCTGATCACAGATTACCATATGTCTTATTTTAGAAGGAAAGAAAAGGAAGACAGTTTTAGGGTTGTTATTGATAACTTAAACTTGGAACTTTATAGTCTCAATTATCTCTATTTTAGCATGCCATAACTCAATACTAATGTCTACAGAGAACATTGAGACCACTGACAATGCTGCTGTGGACAGATTAATACAGAATATACACTAGCGACAATTTTATTTATTCTGCAATATACCTAGTAATCAAAGGCTTGGTGAGCATTCCTTAACCTCAAGGATAAAAGCAAGCATAAACTGAGAACACCGGTTAGAACCTGCTATGGGTTCAGAATCCGAAATAACCTTTGCATTATGCCACACAAACATTTCTTATATTAACCTCTATCAACACATCTGGAGTAAAAAACAAAACTTGAATTAGTTTACATAACCTAAGACATAGATTGGTTTGCTTCTTAGAAATTAATATTTTAATTGAAAAAGAAAATACCAAGATACAAATGGACAAGAGAAAACTTTCAGATGAAAAGCCAAGATAACACATGAAAATCCTAGAAATGAGAGAACCACACATTTTTATATACAGCAACATATTATTTGGCCACATATTATGTTTCATATAAGGGAAGCCAACCTGCAAGAAGTGAATGTCCTTTTGTATGTCATTGTATTCCATGGGATAAACAGGACTTTAAATGGCCTCAGGAATGTCTGGGTTTGTGAGAAACGTGGCTGGGGCAAGGAGGGTGGAGGTAGCAATTAATAGTGGAAAAAAAAAATTAGTAACTCAGTTTTAAGCAACTCTTAGGTGCTAATCAAACTCCTCTATTAAATTTGCCCTAAGAAAAGGACACGATAAAAGATCTCCAACCATTTTGTGATTAGATCTATCTGTCTACACCTTACTTTCACACTAACAATATGCTAATCAGGAATGCGAGGGTCAAGCTGTCTTTCCTAAAACCAAGCTCTCTTTCCTAAAACCTGGTATGTGTGAACACCTAGATGAAAATCAGTGTGTAGCTTACCGGAAGTACCTTCCTTTCCCCACTGCCAGCCAAATGGAAATTACATTATAGCAAGCTAATTACAGATTAACCATCTGTTCCAGGTATAGTCAAACCCCACAGGCTGGTCCCAGGCTGACCTGGTTAGGCCCGGGGCAAAGCTTGAGAAAGCAGATCAACCCTAGTCATTCATGGCCCCAGAAAGTCCAGAAAAAGAGGACTGAATCTAGACCTCTTAGGTCTAGATCATTCTATGGCAGGGCAGGTATGAAACAAAGAGTTCTGTATCATCTGGGATTCCTGGGTCCAAGAAAAGCAGGAGAAAAATAAAGCAAATGAACTTAGACAAGTAGGCCTTTAATTCATTAAAACTAAGATTAGTCGGCCAGGCGCGGTGGCTCACACCTGTAATCCCAGCACTTTGGGAGGCCGAGGCAGGTGGGTCACGAGGTCAGGAGATCGAGACCATCCTGGCTAACACGGTGAAACCCCACCTCTACTAAAAAAAAAAAAAAAAATGCAAACAATTAGCTGGGCATGGTAGCAGGCGCCTGTAGTCCCAGCAACTTGGGAGGCTAAGGCAGGAGAATGGTGTGAACTTGGGAGGTGGAGCTTGCAGTGAGCCGAGACTGCGCCACTGCACTCCAGCCTGGGCAGCAGAGCAAGACTCCACCTCAAAAAAAAAAAAAAAAAAAAAAAAAAAAAAAAAAAAAAACACAAAACACTAAGATTAGTCTAATAAATCATGAAAGGGCTGAGAAATTAAATGATGTATCTCCATTATGTTTTTGTTGAGGGGCTGGGGTGTTGAGAAAAGGGCAGCTTGTTGAAAACACTTTGGATATAAACAAAAAATATAGGGATAAAAATCAATGGTTTTTAAAGGCAATGGTTTAAGAAAAATCTGTCTCTCTCTACTTTAGAATCATCTAGGGCTGAAATAAATGACGGCAGAATCCGCACATAATCAAGCCATCTGATAATGTGGCCGGGCACATTTGCCTGGCCAGAACATTCCCCTCCTGTGACCTAGATCTATCTTAAGAAACTTGCTGCCCAATTCCAACAGCTCCACTTTCTACCTTCTGTGGACTCCTAAACTATTCCTCTCCAGCTCCTGAAAAAGGCAAGATTAATGTTCTCAAGATGTGATATAGGTACACCTAGAAATCCCTGATACCCTTGCAGGAGGCCTTCAGAGTCAAAACTGTTTTCATAATAATATGTTATTTGCCATTTTCACTCCACTTCTCTCATGAGTGTACAGTAGAGTTTTCCACAGGCTACATGATTTGTGCTATTACAACTGACTGAATGCAGAAGCAAATCTGAAAATCCAGTTGTATTCCTATTAAGCTAAACATCAAAAAGATTTGCAAAAATGAAAAATAATGCATCTCATTAATCCTTTTGTTTTGAAAAATAATAGTTCTCTTTTATTAAAAATTTTATTTAATATGTAAAAGGTTTTTATTGTTATTAAATAAATTAATTTTTTAAAACGTTAATTTTTAAATATCTAGAGAAATAACTCACAAACAAAAGCTCTTAGGGGTCCTCGATAAAAAAATTTTTAAGAGTGTAAAGGAGATTCTAAAACCAAAATGTTTCAGAAGCATAACTCTGCCTTCAAAGATAAACTACTCCCAAACTCTCCAGACATCTTGATCCAAACATGAAAGTTTAGTATACTGTCTGAAAAAGCATATAGAGTAAATACACAAAGTAATTAAATACAGAAGGTCTGGATTGCTTCAGTGCAGGACAAAAATGGGACAAGGGGTTTTGTATCATCCTGAATTACTGTGTCCAGGAAAAAAAAAATTGAACTTAACTATATATGCTTCTTCTAACATCCTCAGGCAAGAATGTAAACTCCAATAATTTATTCCTGTGGAAAAATAATTTTCTTTACCCTGAGGTTTACAGAAAGAAACTGTCTAAAGTTAAGACTCCTATGATACAGAGTTATATCCCCCACCCCACCCCCAACACCCTGCAAATTCATGTATTAAAGCACTAACCCCCGGCCGGGTGCCGGGTGCCAGGTGCCATGACTCACACTTGTAATCCCAGCACTTTGGGAGGCTGAGGTGGGTGGATCACGAGGTCAAGAGATAGAGACCATACTGGCTAACACAGTGAAACCCCCATCTCTACTAAAAATACAAAAAAAATTAGCCAGGCATGGTGGTGGGCGCCTGTGGTCCCAGCTACTTGGGAGGCTGAGTCAGGAGAATGGCGTGAACCCGGGGGGGGGGGGGGGGGGGGGGGGGGGGGGGCGGAGCTTGCAGTGAGCCACTGCACTCCAGGCTGGGCGACAGAGCAAGACACTGTCAAACAAAAAACAAAAAACAAAACAAAACAAAACAAAAAAAAGCACTAACCTCCAATGTGATTACATTTGAAGAGAGAGCTTTTAAGAAGGTAATTAAGGTTAAATTCTCATAAGGGTAGGGCCCTAATCCAATAGTATTGGTGTCCTTGGAAAAAAGAGAAAGAAACAGCAAAGCTTGCTCTCTCCACATCTGCACAGAACAAAGACCATGTGAGGACACAGCAAGAAGGTAGCATTCTGCAAGTGAGAAAGAGCCCTCACCAGAAACTAACCATGGTGGTCCCTTGATCTTGGGCTAGTAGCCTCCAGAACTGTAAGTAAATAAATATCTGTTGTTGAAGCCACCCAGTCTGTATTACTTCATTCTAACAGCCAGAGCAGACTATTACACTGCCTATACTCTGTTCCCATATAATTACTCTATAAATATACTAAGGAGTAGGGAGAAATGGAGATTTTCTTAAGGGGAAAGGAAGTACTGAATCAACGTATTCATAGTACCACACACCATAATTTAAGTTGTATGGTCATTAATGAGTTATTTAGGTTTGTTTTCCTCAAAATGTCATTTGATTTTTAACTTTTGATTAACATCAGTACAGAAACACCTACTTTTTTACCTCCTGGATAGTGTCAGGTCTAAAATTCATGCTTTCATACCTTAACTCATACTGCAACAAATTCATAACACTAGTTATTAATATTTTGTTATGTCAACTAATAGAGAGTCGTGCCTTTCAGTGGCTTTGCCCATCTGACAACCATGATATAGCTTAACCTTTACTCTTCCCATAAGGCTACATGAAAGCTTATGTGTGACCCATTCATTGCCTTCTCACCAACTCTATGGTATATTAGGAAATTCCTTTTTAAAAGTTGAATTTAATTGGCTAGGGAATTGTTTTTGTGGCTCTCTAATGAAGGGCAAAGTGCCCCAATATAGGTCAGTCAGAAGTCCTTGCAGCACTGTAGGAAGAGAAATTGATTTAATTGCACCACTTAGGTCTCACTTAGGTCTCAAACGCACAGCAGCTCTCTAGCTATGAAATAAGAAGATGAAAGGAGAAAGGAGGGAAATGTTGGGTCACTCTTTAATGTTGATTTTGAAAATGCTCAGAGTAAGAGACTCCCTCCCTCCACATCATCTTCCTTTCCCTCTAACACTGAGAGAGTTTCCTATTTAGCACTGTCTTCTCTGTACAAAGCATAGGGTTTGAAATACTGCAAGTACTCAATAAATTCATTTCAGTGGAAAGGGAAGCTGAATGAAAACTAATAAGAATGTTCCAAAAAATGATTTGGAATTACTCTATTTGCTATGGTAAAGTTTATAGAAAAAGGAAAGGTGAAGGGGAGGATGGAGAAGGAAAGGAGGGGGGAGGGAAGGAGGACAGAAGGACAGACAGACTGACCTCTAATTTTAGAGTCCAAACAAAACTGTTAAGTCTTTGCTTTGGAGTTGTTTGAAGTAGTATTACTTTCAGATAACATTTATTAAGCATCTAATATGTGTGCAACAAAACACTATGTTAGATGCCAACCATCATAGCAAATATAAAAGAACTGTGTTTTTGTCTGCTATATGTAATTAATGTTTTTCAGATGAACAAATAGAACCTATTTGTATTAATAATGAGGTGCTGCATATTGCATTTTCTTGAAGGCACCATGAAAGCAGACCTCGGCCAGAATTAACTTGGATGTAGGAATGTACAGTTCCTCTACTCTTTAGGCTAGTGGCTTCCCAACCTTTTTGGCACCAGGGACTGGTTTTGTGGAAGACAATTTTTCCACAGACTGGGGCATGGGGGAGAGCGACAGAGGCAAGAGCATGAAGAGATGATGGTTTTGGGATGAAACTGTAACACCTCAGATCATCAGGCATTAGATTCTCATAAGGAGCATGCAACCTAGATCCCTCCCAAGTGCAGTTCACAAAAGGGTTCATGCTCCTATGGGAATCTAATGCCACCCTGATCTGACAGGAGAGGTGCTCAGGCAGTAATGCTAGCTTGCCCACTGCTCACCTCCTGCTGTGTAGCCCAGTTCCTAGCACTGGTCCTTGACATGGAAGTTGGGGACCCCTGCTTTAGGCAACACTTCCATGAAAGTGATGCAAATTCATAATTGTTAATAAATATGAAATGGAATGAATCCTCCTATAATCGCCTCAAGCCCTTAGTAAAGAATTAGGATCCAAGAAATACCATTAGTTCCCAGCTTTTCAAAATCTCACTATGGCTGGAATATGCCCAAACCACCATGTATCTTAGACCAATGCTAATTTCAAAAAAGTTTTAACTTTTGAATGTAAATTTTAGGTTTTTAACTAAAGATATTAAGAGATTCTGGTAATATCCTTAAGAATCAGAGAGCCAGTGAATAAAGAGCCAGGATTTGAACGTGGCTGTCTGAACTTTTCACTTCACTATTATACTACATTATACAGTAGTCAACAAAATAAGATAGATTTATAGATAGATCTCCAAAATGGGGGGAAAAAAGAGTACAAAACCAAATATATCTGCAGTAAAAGGCGTGGGACTGGACCTATAATTCTCAAAGTCTGATGGTTTCTGGAGAGTATGCTAGTTTGTATGTTCATATCAATAATCTTTTCAAGAAATAATTCCACAAGAATGTAAGCTCCTCAAAATCAGGGACCATGCTAAATTAATGTTTGTAAGTTTAAGAACAAAGCTTAGAACAAGGTAGCATACAATAAAGGAATATTTTAATGGATTTAATGTATTTATTTGGGGGGGCATCTTTTTGAAAATAGAATAGATTTTTAAAAAGATACATGGGCGTAAGTCAAAAGCAAAACAAATAAAAATACTTTTTAACTGAAGCAAGCAGTTTAAAACAGTATGCAAGAAGAAGCTGGGCTGGGCATGGTGGCTCACGCCTGTAATCCTCCCAACACTTTGGGAGGCCAAGAAGGGCAGATCACCTGAGGTCAGGAGTTCGAGACCACCCAGGCCAACAGGGTGAAACCCCATCTCCACTAGAAATACAAAAATAAGCCAGGCATGGTGGTGTACACCTGTAATCCAAGCTACTCGGAAGGCTGAGGCAGGCGAATCACTGGAACTTGGGAGGCAGAGGTTGCAGTGAGCCGAGATCATGCCACTGCACTCCAGCCTGGGAGACAGAGCAAGACCGCGTCTCAAAAAAAAAAAAAAAAAAGAGGAATCTGTATTAAAATGTTTACACTGTGCTCTTCCTGGATCCCCACGACCCCTTCCCCAATAAAAGAAGAATGAAGCATGGTGACCTGAAAAATGATTTATGCTTTGCTGTTTTCTGCCTAGGTGATAAAAATAAGAGACGAAGAACAAATTTCTAACATAATGTAAAAAGGAAAAAATTCAAAAAGAGAAAAATGGGAAAATAAGAAAAATTAAGTAGATTTGAATCCCATTATTCTCTGGTTTCAATAAAATAGAATTAAACCCAAATCACTCATCTCCCAAGATTTTTTTTGTACATTATATTCTCTCTATATGTAATACTTCTATATTTAGTTTTCTGGTTGCTATCTGCAGTGGAATATACAACTAAGATAAAATATTTATAACAATGTACAAAGTTCTAATAATAACCATGGAGCTCTACTGAACAATTAGGCATTAAAAAACGTTGTCAGTGCCACAGAGAGACAAACACATTGTCGATTCTACAGAGGAACTCCTGTAGTTAAAAATCTGTCTAAAGGACATCTCAAAAGCATCAAAATACCAAATACAACACAATATTCCATGAACTAAAAAACAGACAAATAGCATGGGAATAAATACTGAGAGCATTTGGTGGCTTTATCCTTACATTAATCATATGACCATGCTTAAAATTCATATAAAGATATGCTCTTTTAGTCACTTAAAAGACAGCCAATAACCTTGTTGAGGGAAAAATCGAATTATTTTAGCTCCAATTTTCAATTTTCTTTTCCTATGTAAAATTATTTACATTTATATTTATACAAACTTGTCCCCCTAATCAAATTAACAAAAAATCTTTACCTGCCGAAGTATTTCTTAAATCTTTCCTCACAATATAGGTGCCCGTCTTTAACAATGCTTAGGGCCCCTGTTAGATTTAGCAATCTAAAGTAATTTACATTGTCAGTGATGCCTAAATATGTATGCTCATTAATCTCTCAAGCAAATCTGTATAGCTGCAAATACCTTTATAAGATCTAAAGATAAAAACTCTACTTTTAAATTCCATCAACTGGATATACTATAGTCTTAAAAGAACATCTTAACCTATAATTCCTTATTTAAAATGAAAAATTACATTAGATATAATGAGTATCTGTGAGTTATTTAACAGAGAATGCATATCAGTGAATGGGATCTGCAAGGGAAATTTATAAGAATTCTTCAATGTATACAGAAAACTTGTGAGTTAAAAAAAAAAACTCTCAGTTGGTGAATACATTTATTTGCCAGATCTCAGAAGCATCTGAACAAAAAATTACTTTGCAGATAAGTTTTTGTAATATTTTTCCATGTGGCTTATTGGATTGATAAAGCACCAGGTATATGACAGTCTTCAGTCTTTATAGTAACAACTTTGTCATCAATTTGCAACTGACTGAGGGCCAGTTTGCTTGTCATTAACCAACTTAAAAAAATTAGTTATGGATTAGTCAAAAGGCTGGGATTGTAACTACATTTTTTCTACCAATAGTCATTGTCATTCGATAATGTACCAAGAAAAGATTCTATGCATAAATTCAAGTCTTAATCTCAATTGTATTTCTTGAATTGGTAATTAATTAAAACAGAACTATGTACCCAACTGCAATGAATAACTGGACTTGAACAAAGCTAGCCACACTTTAGTGAACATGTGCTTATTTCCATCTAATTCAACATGCTCTATTATCTAATCCCCAAGTCAGACTAGACCCTCTTTTCTATATTCAATTATTTTTCTGTGCACTTCCTACAACTGGAAAGTTACCAAGCCTCTCAGTATACTGTACTGACGCAGATGGAAGTGAGGCTGTTGCTTTAAAAAGCAATGCATTTCTTATTCCCACTAATACCCAATACTCTATTGTTCAGTTTGAGTTATCTTCATAATGTAGCTACCCAATCTAGACCCTAAGGCACTGAGCCTCCAGTTTAAAAAACAGAGAAACCAGTAATAAGAGGGCGCCAGCCCAAACTCCTGCAGGTGATCTTGATAAATCTGGATACACTAGTTCTTCTCACCAAGACTAAAATGTCATGGCAGCCTCCCTTATTTAATCATTGAGACCCTTCCAACAATTATAGGACAAGCAGATGCCAGACATGTACTACATTCTTTCTGTCTTCAAATCACATTACCAATACTAACTTAAAAAGATATTTTAAACATTTTCTTTTGATTGAGCTCTCCTCAAGATTGAGTTCTCCTCAATCATTCCCACTAAATTCTATACATTTTTCCTCTAAAGAGGATCTTGGAATGATTTTGTAAACCAAAAATAAAATTATAGGCCCCTAAACTGACTGAATGGACCCCTCTGAATGGCCAAGGGCATTCCAAAGTAAACATGAAAAACTAGCTCAGGCTATGTGGGAAGGGGGGGTCAGACACACCTCATCATACTCTCCTCCCTTTGGAATTCTGGCACAACTGATCAGCATTAATATTAAAACAGAGATCTGACAAAACAGACTCTTTGTAGCAATAAAATACCAAATTCTAAACTGACTCTAGTATAATATCACACAACATATAGCAGGCTCTGAAAGAAATAAAAGTATTTTACCCCAAAATATATTTCTTAGACCTATTTTGAAATGGCCCTGCAAAGCTGTATCTTGTATGGAACATTCTATAGAAAAAGACCTTTCTGATCTCTTTCTTTTTTTGAGATAAGGTCTCACTCTCTTGCCCAGGCTACAGTGCAGTGGCATGATCATAGCTCACTTCCCCTTTCCCCAGGCTCAAGTGATCCTTCCACCTCAGCCTCTCAAGCAGCTGGGACCACAGGTGCATACCATCACACCTGGCTAATTTTTTTTTTTTTTAATTTTTAATGTTTTTGTAGAGATGGGCTTTCACTATGTTGCTCAGGCTGGTCTTGAACTCCTGGCCTCAAGCAATCTTCCCGCCTTGGCCTCTCAAAGTGCTAGGATTACAGGTGTGAGCCACTGCACTGCCCCAGGTCTTTTTCCAGGAGAGATCCAGGAGAGATTTAACTAAGAGTCTGGCACCTTTTAGGTTCTGATAAGAGATAATAACCACCTATTCTCTTAAATCCTGCTACCTGGCGGGTTCATCTCACAATAAGAACCTTGGTCTCCACAACCCCTTACCTTATTTTAACCCAGACACTCCTTTCTATGGATTCCAGGTATTTAGATAATAATTGTTTCGACCAATTGCCAATCAGAAAATCTTTGAATGTGGCCAGATGTGGTGACTCATGCCTGTAGTCCCAGCACTTTGGGAGGCTGAGGTGGGTGATGACTTGAGGCCAAGAGTTCGAGACCAGCCTGGGCAATATGGCAAAATCTCACCTCTACTGAAAAAACACAAAAATTAGCTGGGTGTAGTGGCAACATGCCTATAATCCCAGCTACTCAGGAGGCTGAGACACAAGAATTGCTTGAACCTGGGAGGCGGAGTTTGCAGTGAGCTGAGATTGCACCACTGCACTCCAGCCTGGGTAACAGAATGAGACTCTGTCTCAAAAAAAAAAAAAAAAAAAAAAAGGCAAAAATAAGAAAAAGAAAAAAGAAAATCTTTGAATCCACCTATGAACTGGAATAGAAGTCCCCGCTTTGAGTTATCCTACCTTTCCAGACTGAACCAATGTACACTTTACATGTATTGATTGTTGTCTGCCTATAAATTCTGTCTCCCTAAAATGTATATAATCAAGTTGTAACCCAACCATGTTGGGCACATATTGTCAGGACTTCTTGAGACTGTGCTTCGGGCCTTGGTCACACATTATTTGTCTCAGAATAAGCCTCTTAAAGATTTTACAGTTTGACTCTTTGCATTAACAATGTAATAATGTTTCATTGATGAATATACTAACAACTGTTTTAAATTTGACAAAATAAGTTTCAGCTGTGAGAAATACCATGGCTTAAGCCTCCTTCGCTACCAGAAATTTCCTCTATGGCACTGAATGACACCTGAGGCAGTTGTCTGGGAAATGCTCCCACATAGCGCTGGTCATCACTTGCTGCAAGAGGAAAGGAGCACATCCAACCCATAGAGGCATCCTTTTCTCACTGCACTCCTCATTCTTCTATTCCCTCAGTTGAAGAAGCCTTCCCCAGCAGAAACACCAGGAAGCCTTCTTTTACTTCCTTCACCCCAGATAATTGGCTGGAGGAGACTCTGAGCCCCACAATCTAGAGAAATTCAGACAACTGATTCAAGTTCTGTTTCACTGACTACATTTTTGAAATACGTGGAATGCCCAGGAGTACCTTCATTAAGCAATATGTACTAGAAGAAAAAGAATTTCAAAAAATCTCCTGTAATAGAACTTGATCCTCCATTGTTTTTTGAAACTCCCTTGGAAGCTTGAATTTTCTTTATTTGGCAAATGACCTGGTTTCCTCCTCATTTACATGTTAAGGATGGAATTTTTAAAAAATTAATTGGTTCAATGTTATATCATAAGCACCAGTAGAAGAGTGAAGCAAAGCCAGGCTATAAAGAATAGTAGACTGGCCACAGGGCCGCACTGGCTCACACCTATAGTCCCAGTACTTGGGGAGGTCAAGACAGGCAGATCGCTGGAGCCCAGGAGTTCGAGACCAGCCTGGCCAACATGGCGAAATTCCATCTCTACAAAAAATACAAAAATTAGCCAGGCATGGTGGTGTGCACCTGTGGTCCCAGTTACTCAGGAGGCTGAGGCAGGAGAATCGCTTGAGCCTGAGAAGTCAAGACTGCAGTGCTGTGACCGTGCCAAGGGTCAGCCAAGCAAGACCCTGTCCCCATCCTTCCCAAAAAAAAAAGAATAAATGACTGCTACCATGGTAGTCCCAAAAGGTAGATAGCTCTCTATAGTTTTTCTTTCTTTTCTTTAAACAACTGCTAATCATTTATTAAAATAGTTGACTTAAACATCTGCAATGGTGACTTCAACCTCAACTCCTGGCTCAATAATGATGGAAGTAATCTGCTTAACAATCTCAGAAAGGCTGTGCAAGTCAATGAGTCACTCGTGGATTCTCATCTGGAAATAATATCATGTCTCAGAACCTTCATAAGAAGTTTTTCTTGTAATGATTCTCAAAGTCTTGGTAGGCATTCAAACTGGTCCTGTAACTTTGAGATTCTTTTCCTTGGCTCCACCGATCAAGTCAGCACACACCTTCTCCAAGGATTTTATGTTGCTGCTCGTTAGAGTGATTCTTTTCTTGTTTGTAGAGTAATTCTTTTTTTGTTTGTTTGTTTGAGATGGAGTCTCGCTCTATCACCAGGCTAGAGTGCAGTGGCATGATCTCGGCTCGCTGCAACCTCCGCCTCCTGGGTCCAAGTGATTCTTGTGCCTCAGCCTCCCAAGTAGTTAGGATTACAGGCACGTGCCAACATACCCAGCTAATTTTTGTATTTTTAAAAGAGATGGGATTTTACCATGTTGGCCAGGCTGGCCTCAAACTCCTGACCTCAGGTGATCCGCCTGCCTCAGCCTCCCAAAGTGCTGGGAGTACAGGTGCGAGCCATCATGCCGGGCTCGGTGATTCTAATTAGAGTGATTCTAATTTGGTGAATTGCCACCTCTGGCTTCATGGGCATTTTTCTGTATCTCCTGACCAACCTGTTTTTTGGTGAGAGCGAGCGGTGGTGAGTCAGGAGCAAGAGCAGGCTTACCACAGCTCCACACCATGTGGTTTATCAAAGAGCTATATTTTTTCTTTAAATCTAAAACATTCAGGAAAGTGAACAGTCCCAACTTACAAGTGACTGAATTTTCTGACTATAAAAGAGAAAAGAGCGTATGCTTAAATTTCTAGCAAATGTTTTCTATCTCTTGCCAAGGCTCCCAAATGCCAATCTTAACTCATTCGTCCCCTGAGCCCTCAATTCCATTAATCCAACCAGACCCACCTACCCGTCCTCTTCGAACCTAGACTCTGTCTTCAACCTCATACAACATTGTCCAGATCTCCAATTGAAGCTCATTTCTGAACCAAAGGCTTGCAAGGATTAAGGCATGACCATTTTTAAAATCTCTGCCTATCAGCTTCTTCCTTTACCCCCAATCTCCACATTTCTTTCATCTTGATCATTGATTCTCCTCTTCCAATTTTCCCTAAACATCTTTGTAAAATGCAAAGTCCTTCAGGTGCTGCTAGGACAATCACAGATGGATTACAACAATGGATGAGGTTACAAGGGAATCCTGTCCACACTTCCATGGACACAGAGAACTTCTGATGTTCCATTTACTGTCCAGAAACACCAAGGCAATGAGCAACCCTCTCTACAATGGCCAGATGTACATCTAGGTCAAACTCTAGATATAAAAAAAAACTGTACCACCACAAGGGCTCCAAAATGTCCCTCCATTCTCAATCCTGGTTTCTTGCAAACTTTCAGAAAAGTTGCTGAAATTTATCTAGGGATTCAAACTAAAAAAGAAAGAAAGAAAGAAAAGACTGTGTCTTTCTGGTTCCTCTAATTATATTATGGAAAGGCCTACAGAAGGGGGGCCCAACCCCAAGGCCACAGACCAGTACCAGTCTGCGGCCTGTTAGGAACCGGGCCACAGCAGGAGTGAGCAGGAGTGAAGCTTCATCTCTATTTACAGTCACTCCCCATCATTAGCATTACCACCTGAGCTCCACCTCCTGTCAGATCAGTAGTGGCATTAGATTCTCATAGGAGCACGAACCCTGTTGTGAACTGTGCATGTGAGGGATCTAGGTTGTGTGCTCCTTATGAGAATCTAGTGCCTGATGATCTGTCACTGTCTCCCACCGCCCCCAGATGGGACTGTCTAGTTGCAGGAAAACAAGCTCAGGGCTCCCACTGATTCTACATTATGGTGAGTTGTATAATTACTTCACTGTCTATTACAATGCAATAATAATAGAAATAAAGTGCACAATAGTCATCACAAAACCTTCTCCCCTTTAGAATATATCACAAACTAGAAAGTATATATCTCCTGGAGCCTGGTCCATGGAAAAACTGTCTTCCATGAAACTGGTCCCTGGTCCCGAAAAGTTTGGGAACTACTGCCCTACAGTTTTCAAGACATGAGGTGACTAATTGACAAAACATAGTTGCACTGACCTCACCTCAACTGCCAAGAACCACAGGCCCCATCTAGGTCCATCCCAACGTCTGGGGTAATCTTGGCTGAACTCTTCCAAATCTCAATTTCCTAATGTTTTCATAGAGAAGATTAACACTGCTGTTTCCTAATAGGAGTATTACACTAAATTAGTAGACATGCAAACTTATGGAAACAGTTATGAACAGATTTCTGTACATTTATTTCATAATTAGAATACTGTCTTAGACAAAACTTTATTGCTTTTTTATTTCTTCTTTGTTTGCATATTTTCATATTAGCATGACAACAAAACTAGGTTCTTCTATTTCTCTTATTTAGGTAAGCATCATCTGATGACAAGGTTGTGGGTTTTTTTTTAATGTAACTGTGCCTAGCAGAAAATCTACTTGTAAGTGGGCATTCAAAAGATGGCTGTATGACTGAATTACTGAGCAGAAAATTATCCCTTACTTATTTTCTATATAATTTCCTTATAACCAATCTCTCTGGTTATATATCTTTCAGGTTGAGTTATCAAGGATAACCTATAGATAAATGATAATCACTGGTTATAAGAGTTTCTAAAATACGCTGTTTTTATGCATGTATCAAGACACTTTTTGGAAACTGGTAAATAATAGCAAAGAACTTTTCTACCACTGGTTCCCAGTTAAAAACTGGGCTGTTTCAGCTGGGCGTGGTGGCTCACGCCTGTAATCCCAGCACTTTGGGAGGCCGAGGTGGGCGGATCATGAGGTCAAGAGATCAAGACCATCCTGGCCAACATGGTGAAACCCCATCTCTACTAAAAACACAAAAATTAGCTGGGCGTGGTGGCGGATGCCTGTAGTCCCAGCTACTCAGGAGGCTGAGGCATGAGAACTGCTTGAAACTGGGAGGCGGAGGTTGCAGTGAGCCAAGATTGTGCCACTACACTCCAGCCTGGTGACAGAACGACACTCAGTTTCAAAAACAAACTGGGCTGTTTCCAGCTATAGCTTTAACCATAGATCATCAGAGATGCTAACACTTGATTCCTAATAGTCTTATTTCCCCCAAATAAAATAAAAAACTTAAGACAGAAAGATAAAAACAGGATTTAACTTACATTCCATCACACAGAGAAACCAGGAGCTCCTATTTCTTAAGGGTTTTCTTTCAATGTGGAAATTTTTCATAGAGCAAAAGAAAAATAAAAATAAAATGTGGTATGCTCACATTTTTGAGAAGTGATGCTAAAAAGTTTTTCTAAAAAGACACGCATATCTATAGAACAATTGTTATGCGTAAAATTAAAAGATGGAATCACAATTTTACACTGTGTTACAACCCACAAATATCTCATTTGTTGCCCAGAGTTCCCATTTCTGAAGTTGAAAAATACTTTCAATTGGATACCAATCTGAAAATGAAAACAAAAATAATATTTTTAAGTCTGTTAAGTCCTCCTTGTTTGGTTATGCACCACACTGTGGTAACAAAAGTGATTTATAGGACCTACATTCATATGAAAAAAAACAAACTAAATTATGTTTAAATTATGTTTTCATTCTGGGACCTCAAAATACCAAAATACCAACCTTTAGATGTACTTTAGAATATATCACAAACTAGAAAGTATATATACTTTCGGCTGGGCACGGTGGCTCATGCCTGTAATCCTAGTACTTTGGGAGGCTAAGGTGAGCTGATCACTTGAGATCAAGAGTTCAAGACTAGCCTGGCCAACATGGTGAAACCCCATTTCTACCAGAAATACAAAAATTAGCTGTGCATGGTGGCGGGCGCCTGTAATCCCAGCTATTCAGGAGGCTGAGGCAGGAGGATCGCTTGAACCCGGGAGGCAGAGGTTAAAATGAGCTGAGATTGTGCCACTGCACTCCAGCCTGGGCAACAGAGTGAGACTGTGTCTCAAAAAAAAAAAAAAAAAAAAAAAAGAAAAAGAAAAAGAAAGTATACATACTTTCTAGTATATATTTCATATATAATCAGACCTCCTCAATCAGATTCTGAGGGTGAACCTTAGCATTTGCATTTCTTAAGATGAATTTAAGTTTTTCCAAAATATACCAACCCTGCATGCAAATGAGGACAAAAATCTGGATAAACATCAAAGAATTATTTAATCTAATATCCCTATCAAAAAAAGTAGATAGTTGCCTTCGATTCTTTTTTTGTAATATACAAATCACTATGACCTAACAGTTTTACCTCCACCTGCCTTAACAAGACATAATCATTATTGCCAAAACAATCTTAAGTACTGGTCCAGCACATCTCTCATCATAAAAAAGCCACCAAAGATCCAAACCCAGACCGGATGTCCAGACTTCAGCATAATAGCAATCCCTCCCAAGGACAAAGCCAAAAATAGATCCTGAGCTAAATGGGAATTCCTAGCACTAAGATCCATCCTTATAAGCCCTTTCCGGGGATATGCATTTTAAATGGTTTGCAGAAGTATGTTACCTGAACAGGTTAACATGGCATATTCATCAAATGAACAAATTATCAACAGGTAGAGAGCAGGGCCCAACAAAAATAGGTCATAACAGTGGCAACTTTGGACAGAAAACAGAGAAACTACAAAAAAACCGTACTGGAATAGATGAGTAGTGAAGGCTAGAGTGACAAGATATAAACTAAATTCACTTCCTTTACAAATGCATAGATCAGTAGGTGAAACCAGTGACAAGATTTTTGACTAAAAGATATGTGGTCCTAAATTACTGAAACTGTTTTTTGTTAAGCTCACACACCTCTCTACGTATATAGGGATACATGAGAAAGTGTAAGTGGGAAAGATTCCATTAAAATAGGATGAATGTGTAACAAAATCCAATAACAGGCTCGATAAATCTTGCAATCATAAATTCTATGGATAATGAAATACTCTGCATCATCACACCCAGACCAATGGGAGCATTATACATGCATTACTTTTTGTACTCAAAAAGATGAAGTATATAACTGTCTACTGTACCATGTCATTTGAAAACACCAGAAAATTCTACAGCAATCCTTCAAAACTTTTCAAATAAATACGCTGTCCATCTTAAACCTGAAAAGCACTTCAAATTGCTAACATTTAATTTCTTGTTGACTGTAGATATTGTCATTTCTGTTTTCCTTGTAAAAGGATGCTAAATAAGGCTCCAAGAAGTGACTGCTACATTAACCAAAATTATGCACTGCCAAGCTGTCTCCAGCATCAACTCTGAAAGATAGGAAAGGATCAGAAATCCAATTTCCTACATGAAAGTTGAAGCATTGCTTCTTTTTTTGTTCTCTTCTGTGGGATTTTTCCATTGTCCTCCCAAATGTGACAGTTTGCAAATACCCACATCTAGAAGTATATTCTATGAGAGAAAAGATGCCAATTTTAAAACTTGAGAAGATACTTTTAATTCTGTAGGCAAAAGTTCAGCAAATCAGCTAGCACTAATCTTGACCAAATGGGTGAGTCAGGCTTGTCACGGAGATTTTTTTTTTTTTTAATTTAGATGAAACTTCACATTTAAAAACATGGTAACTTCAAGCATTCTACCAAGAACAAAGAATAAGCATTGAAATAGTCACTTACAAGGACTTAACAACTTGTATTAAACATATTTTATACTAAAGTACTAGATGGTCTCTCTAGTTCCTTTTAGCTCAAACCTTCCTTAATTCTTCCAGTAACTTCACCAGACTATTCTTTAAGTTTTAGTAGTTACAAACAGAACCTGAATGAGAAAGAAAATTCAGAATTAAAGTTGTTATCAGTAAGCCTAATTAAACAGTACAGACAGAAAGATGGCAGTAGAATAAAGCATTCTATATTAGGAGAAGGGAGAATATAATCAGGAGTTCGCAGCCCCATGAATGAAGCACAGCATACAACAAAGTCTGGCTGGGATTTGGGTAACTAACATACCTAAACAGGGATAGACTGTGGCCCCTATTAATGGGATACTCTACTTGAAGTAACCAACCACACTCAGGAAAACATGTCAACCAGAGAGTGAATCCTCTAATTTTAGTGAGTAGTCTCCCTTACTGGCAGTTTTCCTACTTTCTATCTTAAAAGGGAATCCACACATTCAACACCGCAAAATGGTAAGACATCTCATCTCACCCCTATATTGTGGCTCTGGCACTTCTGGGTCGCACAAAAGCCATCGTTCTAACTAGGGTGGGATTTATGCTCCCCGTTCAGTGAAGGGCTGTCTGCAGGGTGCAGGCTCCCTACGTTGACTCTCGCTTCCTGTCACACAGTGGTATCACCGTGACGAACCCTTGACATTAACAAGTCTTTGACTGAAAAACTGATGTGATCTGCAGCCAGTGGGGGGAAGCGTGGTGGCCCGGCGGAGTGCCTCGGCAGGGTCAGCAGGGTGGCACTGCAGGAAGGCACCTCTGCGGCCCCGAGCGAGGTGAGCAAGCCTTTCCTGAAGTTTTCCTTCCTTCCACAACATTAACCTGCCAAGACTCCCACCCCCACCCCGCCCTATTAGGAAAAGTCACGCCGGCAGCTCACTGAAGGGCAGGGGGACAGCTCCTGGCGCCCCACAAAAGTTGGGCTCGGCGGCTGCCACAGCTTAAAGCTCCTGCAGGACAGTCGGGCCGACACCGCCTCCTCCGGGGGCAAACCTGAGCTGCCAACTTTCCCACTGCCCACTCCTCTGCGCACAGCAGCCCAAACTTTGCGGTTCGCCCACCGGCCGCACCCCGGGCGAGCGGCGGCGGCGCTGACCTTCACGCCAGCCCGGGGTCCTGCACTGGCAGCCGCCCGCCCCCCGAACCTCCCTGCCTCCCCCAGATCCCCTCTGCCTCCCTCCCCCAACCCTCGTGGGAAGCCCGCGGTGTGGGGGGAGACCGCAGCAGCCCGACCCCGCCTATCACGACTGCCCACTACCCTCGGGGCTCCGGAGAGCCTGGGTCCCAGCGCCTCGGCCGCCCACTCACCATTGGTGAAGGGCTCCATTTTCCCCCCTCCGCGGCTCCTCACAGCCCGAGCGCCCGAGCTTCCTACTCCGAAAGCTGAGGCGGCCCAGCAGACTGAGCATGCCCAGCGCGGCCTCCAAGGGCTGCCAGGGAGGTGCCGCGAGGGGCTGCGCCGCTCCGCCGCTCGGTGGCTCCGCCGTTCCGGGTTTTCGTGGCGGCTGCAGAAAGAGCGAGGGAAGCAAGAGGGAAAAGCACAGTCCAACCCCCAGCGGCTCGGCGGAGAGGCGAGGTGGGAGCGGGTGCGCGCTGGGGCGGGGCCTGGGCGGGGCCGGGAAAGCCCCGCCCCTGTCTGAAGGGGACCTGGCTGCCGCGCTCTCACCGGCCGGGAACCGTGTTCAGTCACTCAACAATTGTGGAGCCCTACTGCGACCGGCCCGATCCTGGACGCCGAGACACCCGCACTGCACCAGAAAACATGGTCCTAGTCCCAGGAGCGGACATTCCAGAAACAGACCATAAATAAACACAGAAGACACACGAGTGTAAAGTCAGTGCCCCGCTGCGCATTCAATCGGGGTGATGTGATGGCGAGCGAGTGGGTAGCTAATTCGGATGGCTTGGTGAGACAAGGCCTCGCTGAGCAGGTGCCACTGAAGCCGAGGTCTGAAGGCAGAGCAGGAACCTGCGGGCGAAGGTCGCTATCCGAACCGCGAATCGCCGGTTTCCCTGGGGAGGTTGGCCGCGGAAGGATCACTTTTCGAAGGACCGAGGGAACAGACGCTGTAGGTCTTTTCGTCAGGGATGCCCTCCCGCATCATAGTGCCCCGGGAGGGCAGTGAGAAAGAGACGGAAGAGAGGGCGGGGACCCCGAAGGGCCGAGGGCTCCCTGGGGTCCAGGACCGAAGGCGCCCTGGGGTCCAGTCCCGGGGCTGGCGGCTGCGGGCTTGGCCTCTAGGTGCGGGCGGATAACAAAACCCGGCGCCGGATCGCCCGGGCGGGATCACGGGCGCCGCAGGATGTGGGCAGAAGGCCTGCCTGTTCCAAGCCTTAAATCAACACCTGCGGTTCCCGGGGGTGCCACCGCTGGGGCTCGCAGCAAGGCTCCGCGGCGTTAGGCCCGAGAAACCGAAACTCCCCTAGTCCCCCCTGCCCCCCAGCTCTCGCGCCATTGCCTCCAGCCCCGAGCCACCATTGTTTCCAGTGCCAAATCGGGCAGACCCGCTAGCCTCCGGGGCCGAACCGCCAGGGGCCCCGTGAGCCCGGAGGAGGCTCTTCGGGGACGGCTTCCTTTTCCCCCTCTTCGTCTGCGCATCGCCACCACCCCTCGCTGCAGAGGCCGCCGCCCTCCCAGCGCGCCACCACCGCTTCCTCTGCCTCTTCCCCTCCCTTAGCCCCGGCCCCTGCATTGACTTGGCTCGGGCTGCGGCTCACTGCGCCTGCCAACTGTCACACGCTCCGAGGCTGTCAACAGCGGGGCGCCAGGGACAAACAAGCCGCGGCGAGCGCAAACAGCCTGCGCAAACAGGGACGGCCAGGGTGTTGTTTGACCAGCACTAGAATTGGAAACTAGGTTTCGAAGAAGTCAAGTCGAAGTACAATATTGTATTTTAAACTGTTGTTATTACATCCCTCACAATCCACGCTTTACTTGAAACTTCCAGTGCATACCAACTGCACTTAGAAGAAAAAATGAAACTCCTTGCCTAACTCTGGGACCTCATCAGCACATTCTCACCATGTTTTGGTCACAGAGGCCTTCATGCTGTTCCTGGAAATCGCCAAGTTCCACCCATCATTGTTAATCATTCCTTTTGCTCGCTCCTCGCACAAGAACTGTTTCTTCTGCTTAGTACTTTGCCTACTGATTCCATCTTGTCATTTAAATCTCAGCTCAAATGTCACCTCTGCAAAGAACCATTGTCTGACCATACATCTGAAATAGCCACACTCTATAAAGACTTGGCCTTGCTTTATTTCCTTCTCAGCACTCAACACTGTCTGAAACAATGTTTTGGATTTGTTGTGTATTATCAGTCTCCCTCTCAAGAATGCAAACTTTGTGAGGGTAGGGTCGTAATCTTTTTTAAAGCTGTATCCCCAATGCCTGGGTAAGTATACAATAAATAATTTTTTCATGAATAAGTGAAGGACGTAGTGGTGTTTAGAGTTCACTTCCACTGCTGCAAGCCCTTCCAGTTAATGACTCCATACTGAATGATGTGTTTGATCAGTACAGAGAAGGTTTCTGTATCATATGATACGTTAGAGCTGCTGTCTCCCTAATGTGTGAAAGGTAATCAGAGCCCTTAGGCTGGCCCCTTGTGCTGGCATTTCAGAACCAAAAACTGTGAACCACAGGGGCTGATGTATCCCAGTTCAGACATTATATAGTATATGCAGAGCTAGATTTTGTTAACATACTTCACACATTGTATTGCTTAAATAAGATGCTCTTCTCTATATTTTAGGTCATGTCATATTCCCTTGGAGTTATTTTTGCAACCAAACCACTTAGTATAGGAGATATTTAAAACACCACAGCTTGTTAAATCGCCTCACCTCGCGTCACCTGTAACCTACAGTCTACCATGCTTTTAAGTGTGAAACATGTTACCTTGTGTTTTCTTTTAAATATCCCAATTCTGCAGAGACATGTGGTAAAAAATGCACTAGCGAATACAGGTGGATCATTATGTCTTTTTGAGATTTCTTTGACAAAAAGACAAATGATTTTTTTGCCAACCTCTTGCCTCCCGCCCCTCCCATTCCTTCACACACACGAAGACAAGAAGGACCATTTAAAGACATGTAAAAAAAAAAAAAAATTAGCCAGGTATGGTGGCACACACCTGTAATCCCAGCTATTCCGAAGGGTGAGACTTGAGAAGCTGAGGCATGAGAATCGCTTGAACCGGGGAGGCGGAGGTTGCAATGAACGGAGATCGCACCACTGCACTCCAGCCTGGGCGACAGAGCAAGACTCCATCTCAAAAAAAAAAAAAAAAAAGCCTGGCGCAGTGGCCCCCACCAGTAATCCCAGCACTTTGGGAGGCCAAGGCGGGTGGATCACGAGGTCAGGGTATCGAGACCATCCTGGCTAAAACCGTGAAACTGTGTCTCTACTAAAAGAAAAAAAAAAATAGCCGGGCGTGGTGGCGGGCGCCTGTAGTCCCAGCTACCAAAGGCTGAGGCAGGAGAATAGCGTGAATCCGGGAGGCGGAGCTTGCAGTGAGCCGAGACCGCGCCACTGCACTCCAGCCTGGGCGACAGAGCGAGACTCCGTCTCAAAAAATAAATAAATAAATAAATAAATAAATAAATAAATAAATAAATAAATAAATATGGTTTCGTATAGGAAGTAAGAATAGTAAACCAAAATGTTTCAGAATCCTACCTAGGAACAAAAGAATAATAATGAAGTTTGTTTTGTTTCATTGGATACTGTTTTACATTTGACTTAATAGAGCCTTTTTGAGGGAACATGATATCACAGTTTCACAGCCAAAACCCATTATGTTTTCATCTTTAACACCCGCCTATCCTCCCACACAGAACTTGCTCTTTAGTTTAAGAATATGACACTTTAAGTTTTTTTTTTGTTTGTTTGTTTGTTTTTTTTTTTTTTTTTTTTGAGACGGAGTCTCGCTGTGCCGCCCAGGCTGGAGTGCAGTGGCGCGATCTCGGCTCACTGCAAGCTCCGCCTCCCGGGTTCCCGCCATTCTCCCGCCTCAGCCTCCGAGTAGCTGGGACTACAGGCGCCCGCCACCGCGCCCGGCTAGTTTTTTGTATTTTTAGTAGAGACGGGGTTTCACCGTGTTAGCCAGGAGGGTCTCGATCTCCTGACCTCGTGATCCACCCGCCTCGGCCTCCCAAAGTGCTGGGATTACAGGCTTGAGCCACCGCGCCCGGCCGACACTTTAAGTTATTATGAAGTTACTATTCATTATCAAAGGAGATAATGTGACATTATCTACTATACCCATCTACTTACTGTCTTCAGAATCATTGCTCTCTACATTTAACATTTGAAAACCATTAATTTGGAGAGTTAATTATAATATATAATAAATAGCATGACAGGAAAAATATAAGCACCCTGAAAAACAAATTGCATTTGTTTAAAGAACTGACAACCTTGATAATCAATGAATATAGGAATATTTTTATCAAAATAAAACACTTGGTGTACCATAGATCAGCAAATCCCAGCCTCATATTGAAACAGATAAGGAGGGAACTACTATCTAGAGAGGGTAGAATATTTACTCACAATCCAGGAGCAGACATGGACCGGAACTCAGGCCATCTGTGTTCTAAACCAGTGCTTCAGAGTTTTCTGTTGCCTCCCAATTTCCACAAGCAAATTGGGGTCAATGACAAAAATCCACAAAAGGGATATGGAATAGAGAGAAATATAGCTAATTTCAGCTATTAGAAGTCTATTCCATTAATCATTTAATTAAGATTCCAACTTAATTAGTTGGTATTCCATAGGAAATTTGGATTCAGCCCTACTAAATGATTTTTCTAATTATTTTGAAATAAGCAACAACAATACATTAATTCAGTGAACATATTTGAAAATATTATTTGTTCAGCACTCTTATGGAGGAATCTGCTTCCCGCCAGGGCAAGGCTGACCATCGTGAGGTTTCCGGCCACCCTAAGGACTGAAGGAGTCAATATCTCATTACCTTTGTAACCCATTTGCAGCACACATACACTGCATTAATTAGTAATGTTTGAAGTTATACCAAATCAAGAAATGTTTAGAACACAGAAGAAAGCAGAATAATTATCTAATAAAGTTCAAGTAGAGCTTAGGCATTAGCAAAAAAACACAGCCAAATAAAGTGAAAGGCTATTATTTGGAAAGAACAGTGATATACTAGCTCAGATTCCTTGGGCTACAAAAAACAAAACTCTGAGTAGAACTAGTTTAAATGATACATTTTTCAGTTCATATAACAAGTCCAGAGATAAGACAATCTTCAGTTACAGCTCACCAACCTCATCGAGAGCCCACCTTCTCTCTCTCCACTCTTCAGTCCTCTATATGAGCAATTTCCCAAAGCCCAGACTACCATATGGTCAAAAGTTGGCTGCAGCAAGGGAGGAAGCAGGAACTTACTCTTCCGCATCTCTTTCTTGGGAGCAGGGGAGACACGTCTCAGAAATTCCCCATTAAAATTCCCTTTAGGGCCGGGCACGGTGGCTCAAGCCTGTAATCCCAGCACTTTGGGAGGCCGAGACGGGCGGATCACGAGGTCAGGAGATCGAGACCATCCTGGCTAATACGGTGAAACCCCGTCTCTACTAAAAAATACAAAAAACTAGCCGGGCGACGAGGCGGGCGCCTGTAGTCCCAGCTACTGGGGAGGCTGAGACAGGAGAATGGCGTGAACCCGGGAGGCGGAGCTTGCAGTGAGCTGAGAGCTGGCCACTGCATTCCAGCCTGGGCGGCAGAACAAGACTCCATCTCAAAAAAAAAAAAAAAAAAAAAAAATTCCCTTTAGGTCTCATTTACCAAAACTATATTTGTACGTTTGTAGATCAATCACTGGAAATGAAAATGAGGTTACAATTGAGACAGAGTAGGAATGGGGCTCAGCTTCACCTCACCCCTACTAGAGCATTCTTTAATGCACCCCCACCAAGCACAAAACCTACACCACTACCTCACTGATGCCTTAATGTTTAGACCATGCCTTTTACTTAAAGAATTCCAGGAAGTAGGCTGGGCACAATAGCTCACACCTGCAATTCCAGCACTTTGGGAGGCCAAGGCGGGAGGATTGCTTGGGCCCAGAAGTTCGAGACCGGCGTGTACCCCACAGCAAGACCTCATTTCTACATAAAGTTGAAAAATTAGCCAAGCATGGTGGTCTGTGCCTTTGGTCCCGGCTACTCAGGAGGTTGAGGTGGGAGGATTGCTTGAGCCTGGAAGGTGGAGGCTGCAGTAAGCCAAGATCACACCACTGCACTCCAGCCTGGGCAACAGAGCGAGATCCTGTCCAAAAAAAAAAAGGAATTCCCAGAACTGCCTTAGATGACCAAGGTTGTGGAGTGTCCTAGCTAGAGAAGGAATGCTGAACAATTGATTTATAGACTTGTTGCCTCTGCCAGCCCATAAGGTGCCCATTACTCAAGATAACATAGCAACCAGGTAATGCTGACCCACATAGCCTACCCATCATATGCTTTGCCCAGTCCAGCCTGCATATCCTACCCCTGATGTCAATTCCTGCACCTTGCCTAATAAAAAAGCACTACTAGCTCTTTTTGAGGAGTCAGTCAGGGAATTCTCTCTTTTGTGCTACCTCTCTTATGTCCGAGCATAAACTCCAATGAAGGCTTGTCTGGGAAACTGTTTTGGCCTCTTGTCAATCTCTACTGCATTGAGAGACCAAGAACCAGTGGTCAGTTAACACCATGATTGGTTTCTTAGACAAAGTACAGCCTAAATGTGCTGAGTTTAGGATCGCCTTCCTTGTTTCATATGGGAGGAGAAATTTATTATCTCATAGTTCTGGAAGATAGAAGTCCAATATCGAGGTGTTGGTAGGACCATACTCCCCCTAAAAGCACTAGGGAAGGATCTGTTCTAGGCCTCTCTCCTAGGTTCTAATAATCCCTAGGCTTGTGGCAGGTAACTCCAGTGTTTACATGACATTCTTCCTGTGTGCATACCTGGGTCCCAACTTCTTCTTTTGACAAGACACTAGTCATATTGGACTGGAAGCCCACCCTACTCCAGTATGACCTTATCTTAACTAATTATACCTGCAACAACCTTATTTCAAATAAGGTCACATTCTGAAATACTGGGGATTATAAATTTAACAGATAAATTTTGGAGGACACTATTCAACTCACAACTACTTCATTGTAACGGAAATAAGGTTGAAGATAAGTATCAAGAAAATATGCTTCAAAGGATAGCATCAAGAAAAGATAGCCAGGTGCAGTGTGGTTCATGTCTGTAATCGCAGCACTTTGAGAGGCAGAGGTGGGCGGATCACTTGAGGCCAGAAGTTCGAGACCAGCTTAGCTAAAAATTCAAAATACAAGAAATTAGCTGGACGTGGTGGTGTGTGTCTCTAATCCCAGCTACTCAATAGGCTGAGGCATGAGAATCACTGGAACCCGGGAAGCAGATGTTGCAGTAAGTAGAGATCATCCCACTGCACTCCAGCCTGGGCAACAGAACAAGACTGTGTCAAAAGAAAGAAAGAGAGAAAGAGAGAGAAAGGAAGTAACAAAGGAAGGAAGAAAGGAAGGAGACAACTCACAGAGTGCGAGAAAATATTTACAAACCAAGGGACTTGTATCTGTAATATATAAAGAATGTCTAGATTTAATGATAAAAGATAAATAATCCAATTAAAAGTAGGCAAAGGATCTGAATATCATTTCTCCAAAGAAGATATACAAATGGCCAATGAGACATGAAAAGATGTTCAGTGTCATTAGTCATCAGGGAAAAGCAAATCAAATCCAAAATGAGCCACCACTTCACATCTAGTAGGATAGCTAGAATAAAAAAGCCAGATAATAGTAAATGCTGGCAAAAATGTACAGAAATTATAAGCCACATACGCTGCTGATGGGAATGTAAAATGGTGTAGCTGCTTTCAAAAACAGTCTGGCAGCTCCCCAAAAGATTAAGCAAGAGTTACCATGTGATCCAGCAATTCCATTCCTAGATATGTACCCAAAAGACCAGAAAACTTATGCACATTCAAAAACTTGTACATGGACTGGGTGTGGTGGCTCACACCTGTAATCCCAGCACTTTGGCACGCCAAGGTGGGTGGATCACTTGAGTTCAGGAGTTCAAGACCCTAGCTGGGGCAACCTGGTGAAACCCCATCTCTATGAAGAATAAAAAAATTAGCCAGGCGTGGTGGTGCATGCCTGTAGTCCCAGTCACTTGTGGGGCTGAGGCAGGAGGTTCACTTGAGCCTGGGAGATCGAGGCTGCAGCGAGCTGAGATTGCACCAGTGCACTCCAGCCTGGGCAACAGAGTAAGACCCTGTCTTGAAAAAAAAAAAAAATAAACCTGGTATATGAATGTTCATAGCTGCATTATTCACAATAGCCAATAAGTGTAAACAACACAAATGTCCATCGACTGATGAATGGATAAATAGAATGTGAAATATTTGTATATATAATAGAATATTATTCAACAATAAAAAGAAACAAAGTACTGATACATGTTAAAACACAGATGAACCTCTTAAAAATTATGTTAGCTGAAAGAAACCAGTTACAGAAGACCATATATTGTTATTATTCCACTTATTTGAAATATATTATATCATTCCATTTATATGAAATGTCCAGACTAGGCAAATCTATAGAACCAGAAAGTAGTGATTTCCTTAGACTGAAGGGAGGCAACAATGGGAAGCGTCTGCTAATAGGTATACGATTTTTTGTTAGGGTGATGAAAACATTCTGAAATTGATCATTTTGCTAGGCACTCAACCCTGTCACTATACTAAAAACCATTGAATTATAAACTTTAAACGGGTGAATTTTATGCCATGTAAATTATATCTCAGTAAAACTGATATATATGAAAGACTTGAGGTTATAATTTTTAGAAACCATAATAACAATGCTTGATCAAAATGAAACAGTAATGGCCGGGCATAGTGGCTCAAACCTGTAATCCCAGCACTTTGGGAGGCCAAGGTGGACAGATCACGAGGTCAGGAGGTTGAGACCATCCTGGCTAACACGGTGAAACCCTGTCTCTACTAAAAACACAAAAAATTAGCTGGATGTGATGGCACACGCCTGTAGTCCCAGCTACTTGGGAGGCTGAGGCAGGAGAATCGCTTAAACCCGGGAGGCGGAGGTTGCAGTGAGCCGAGATCACACCACTGCACTCCAGCCTGGGCGACAGAGCAAGACTGTCTCAAGAAACAAAACAAAACAAAACAAACAAACAAACAAACAAACAAAAAACAGTAATGCAAATTATACTATGCGTATCTCCATTCACCATTGCTCAAGCAAGTTTGTTTCCCCCCATCTGGCTACTATTAAAAAAGGTACAGATTTCATTCAATTAAACACTGACCTATTTAGAAACAGAAATGCTATAGAAAATTCTACAGGTATAGATATATCATTTCCATTTTTTCCAAATGGAACCCTAAGCCTACTAGAAATGCTTAGAAAGAAATCTTCACTCTGGAAGTCCAAACTGTGGTGACTGTTAGAATTTCTCGAGGGAGCTTGTTAACAAAACAAATTTCTGGGCATTGTTCCCCAAAATTTCGATTCAGTTGGTATGAGATATTGCCTAAAATCTGCATCTTTATCAAGTGATTGTGACACAGGTGGTCCTCAGATAATCCTGCACTGAAGGAATTCTAGGGCAAATAAGGAGCAGTATGTTTCGTAGAAACTGCACTACATTTACTACAGAGTAAATGAAGGCAGCCCAGGACTGAGGTGAGAGCCTGGCCCCTGGAGGTAGACTCTAAGGGTTCAAATTCTGCCTCTGCCACTTTCTACCTCTGTGCCTCAGGCAAGTTCCCTGAGCTTCACTTTCTTCTTTGTAAAATGAGGACAAGTCCCCTCACAGAGTTAGTGTGAGGATGAGACGAATTCACATAATTATACTTAGAGACTGGCACAAAGTAAGCACTAAAGATGTATTTGCTGTTACTATTGAATGTGAGTTATAAAATTTAAATACCATGTAGATCACATGCAAAGAAGTTTAGACTTGTAATAGCAAACCAATTTCTATAACGGTAACATATTCCAATCCGATCATTTAAAATAATGACGTGCTGGCAAACCAAGTTTTCAGTGTTGAGTTGGCATCTAAGCCCTAGGTTGGATGGGGCCTACCTAGGCCAGGAAGTGACTAGGATGATGGGCCTGGCTATATAGCCATAAAATCCAATCATAGGCTTTCTCCTATAAAAATCAGAAGATAGAAAAAACATTTTTAGAAATGATCTGAGTCAGGTGCAGTGGCTCATGCCTGTAATCCCAGCACTCTGAGAGGCCGAAGTAAGTGGATCACCTGAGGTCAGGAGTTCAAGACCAGCTTGGTCAACGTGGTGAAACCCCATTTCTACTAAAAATACAAAAATTAGCCTGGCATGTTAGCAGGTGCCTGTAGTTCCAGCTACTCGGGAGGCTGAGGCTGGAGAATCACTTGAACCCAGGAGGCAGAGGTTGCAGTGAGCCGAGATCACACAGTTGCATCGCGCCCAGTCTGGGCGAGAGCGAGACTGCATCTCAAAAAAAAGAAAAGAAAAGATCTGTTAGCCCGAATTGTTATTGACTTGCCTTTTCTAGAGAGATGTTTATACTCTTGAATATTCTGATTTAGTTTTCCTTTTCCTTTGTTTCTTAGAGCTATGCTAAAATAGAGCCTGCCCAAGGGTCACTCCCATAAAATGTGTCCTTGAGCTTTTTGTTTGTTTTTTAGCATGAGGAGGTCCTATAATATTTGTGCCGAAAATTACATTTGACTGTGTTTCTTGGCTGACTCTCAATTGATTCAGGTGCTTTTTTCCTCCCTTTGGCTGACGGTTGTCAGCACAGGCTGTCAGTCACTCAGCACCATTTATGGAAGGCCCCCGGTGTGCAGGGCTTCAAAGAGACCTCAAAACAAAGCAGGAGCTAACACTTGGCTTTTACGGCACATAGAATCTATTGGGCCAATTAGGACAAGCACACACGATGTATACATAATACATGAAACCTGACACAGACATATACCATCACGTACTAGCAGGATCAGCCCGAGGCAAATTTTCTGTTTCTTCCTCACTTCCAGGTGCTGCTTTACAGCCAACAAATATTTATCAAATGACATCTGTGTAACATCCTTGTGTGACAGATACTGTCCTCAAGACCCTCCTACCTAACCAGTACTTTCTAAGCTATTGGCCAGTTTCCACAATTCACTCCCCAAACCCCTCTCCCAACTTCAGGTTTCTCTTTGTCTCCTCAGGGCCCTTTAATATAAAGAAATATTAATTTTTAAAAAAAGTCACACTAAAGCATAGCTAGTGAGTTACAATGTAATATTTTAACTTTTTATTAGTCCAAAGGAATAAATCTATAATGGCAAAATTATAAAAGAAAAGGCAACTGGATAAGAGTTGCCTTATATATTTCGACATGTATGAAGTTTCTTTTTTTAGACAGCACATTTTAGGTTTGGATTTGCAAGGCCCAGTGTTGCTGTTATTTCTTTCCAGGTCCTCAGTGAGACCAAGGGGTCAACAAATAGTAGTTTCCCTTGGTCTTAAAATCCAAGCAGCCAGGACCTGGTGTGGTAGCTCACACCTGTAATTCCAGCCCTTTGTGAGGCCGAGGCGGCAGGATCACTTGAGGACAGGAGCTTGAGACCAGTGTGGAAAACATAGTGAAACCCCCATCTCTACAAAAATTAAAAAATGAAAATTAGCCAGCCACGGTGGTGCACATCTTCAGTCACAACTACATGGGAAGCTGAAGCAGGAGGAACACCTGAACCCAGAAATTCAAAGTTACAGTAAACTATGATCATGACACTCCAGCCTGGGCAACAGAGCAAGAACTTGTCTCAAAAAAAAAAACAAAAACAAAAACAAAAAAACAAATACTTAGGCTTCCCAGAGGCACAGTTGTTTGAAACCAGAAGAATAATATGCTTGTCCTACCTGATAATGGCTTCTCTGTAAGATAGAAGTTATGTGCTTTGATTAGTAGCATCATAACTTTTATCTACAGATAAGGCACAACTTAGAACAAGAATAAACAAATACAAATCTTTAAATGTTATCCAACCTCTTTCATTAACTAACAACTTATTCATTGTTGCTTGAGTAACTCTAATTTAGTCTCTGAGTGTGAGTCAAGTTAACTCACCCGGACAGAGGGTCTGACAACTGTGGGCTCTGTCTGGTTCACATAGATTGTGCACAATTGTTTCAAACCAGGTCTTTCCTTTGATTCCTATCAGCTGAAGTCTCTCTACCTGTTTGCCCCCAACCAGCTAGAAAGCCCTGTTTGTCCTTCTAAGACTCCTGCTTTTAGTCTTTGGCTCTACATCTGAAGATATGAATAGAAAGAAAATAAAATTATATGCCAGCAGTCTTATGCCACAGAGACAACTGTTTCCCTTTTAGAAAAATTGCCCCAAGGCCTATCCTGGCCTTTTTCCATTTCTAAGTTTTAAAACTCAAAAAACTCTCTATCCTTTTCCCAACTCCAACTCAAAATATTAGAGATGAGTTAGAATTTCCAAATTCAATTTACTAGAAAACAGTTTTTAATTAAAACTGAGAAAAAAATGTCCTTTGTATCTTTTCAGTCTTTTCACAGACAATTTATTCTGGCTGACTTAAAATAAGGTTTGTAATTTTAACTCTGGTATTCTTTGGATGACTAGACGGACATACCAGGTGGTACTACTATGGGAATTCCTCATGGAGGAATGAACCTGAAATATAGTATTGAAAGAAAGAAATATGACATAATTCAACAGAGGAAGGCATGAATTTTGAAGTGTGGGAAATCATGTGTGTAAACAACTAAAGATGAGAATTACTGAGTCATGTACTGAGAATAGAAAACCAGTTTCCTGACCTTCTCTGTCTGCATAGAAGAGGATTAGGACATCTGGAAGAAGGAAGAATACATTTGTAAAAGATCTTGAATTTATGGTTGGGAAGGAAAGATAATAGAAGCAAGTATGAAATAAAATGTTTCTTCTACCTTGTTTGTTAGTTAAGTGTGCATTTCTCAGACTTTCTAAAGATTTCTCACTATGAATACTAAACATTTTCCTGATTTAAATCCTGAACAAATGATCTGTTTATACTGCCAGCTTTCTAAGTTTGATGCAGACTTAGGTATCTGTACATTAGAAAATAAATTATTGTGATTTTTGGGAATATGCTAGAATAGGTACCTTAACTGACCTTCCTGCTAAAAATAACTAAAAATGTAGAATAAAATTATTTTAATGCATTGATGATCTGGAAAGTTAGTAAGGAATACTCTTGGATCAGAAACTAAGTGAAGGCAGGAATCCCAAGGGGTAAGCTGAAGGCTGAGGCCAACTTCCACCTTGAAAGCATCTGAAGCTTCCATTTTTATGCCTTTGAGAGTGCTGGGGACAGATGACCAAGCCCAGGGACTGCCCACGCTGGGGAGCATAATAAAAAACAAAATTCAGGTACAGTCTCCTTGCAAAAGACTCATCTAAAACTAAAGGATACAGAAAGATATCAGGGGAAGTGGTACCTAAAATATTACTAGAGATCAGAGATTGACATCTGGTACTGACAACTACAGAATGTATGAATAAGAAGAAAGTGAATTAACACCCTTTTAAGGAAACTACCCAGCACAGACTATTAAAATAGAAGATTATATGAAATACACATATGCTTTGACCTAGTAAAGCCACTTCTTTCATGACCCTTTTCAGACTTTCTTCCTTATGATTTGGAGACCTGGCTTTGATGAGATTAAGATACCAGGAAGCAGACAAGCAAATGCATGATTGGTTTAAAGTTTGTAAATGTAAAAGTTGTAAACCACTATATATTGAAATTTTAAAAATAGTGATACATGGTTACATGGATGAGAGAAGGTCAATAAAGAATATAAGTGAAGGAAAAGTAGCAGAGTAAAAATGTGGCCATTTTGAGCAGGCTTATGTTTGGCAGACATTAGTGTTCAGGTGGAAAACTAGTTCCCACGATTATTTGGAGGCTTGCCTTATGGCTGGGGGTGGAATAAAACACAAAACAAAAAATTTACAAATAGAACCTCAAATGGGCTCAATGTCATATCAAGGAATGAAGTGCAGAAGCATGTACTGATACAGGACAAGAAAATCCTTACCATGGCAGTTAGACTTTTTTTTTTTTTCTTATGACAGGGTCTAGCTCTGTCACCTAGGCTGGAGTGCAGTGGCATCATCTTGGCTCACTGCAACCTTCGCCTCCCAAGATCAAGTGATCCTCTCACCTCATCCTCCCCTGTACCTTGGACTACAGGCATGTGCCACAATGCTAGGCTGATTTTTGTATTTTTTGTGGAAACAGGGCTTCGCCATGTTGCCCAGGCTGGTCTTGAACTCCTGGGTTCGAGTAATCCACCCTTCTCGGCTTCCCAAACTGTTGGGATTGCCTGCATGAGCCACTGCGCTTGGCTAGTTAGACTCTTGAGGGTCAAAGTGTCCACTCTCCCCCACACAAAGCCAGTGGTTCTGGCCTTTCGTAATCTGAAAGATTTATCATTATGAGTGGGTTGCTGGAACCACATAATTCTCACTGGGCCTTGTGAAGAATGGGGGAGGCCCAGAGAAGTTTTATCTGCTCACCCCATCATATATTCATGATCTTATATATGACTTTTTCACATCTGATTCATTCAGAGTAAAAGAAAGTAAAAGTAACTTAACCAAGTCTGAAGTTGGTGTTGGTGGCCTGGCATCTACCATAAGGTTTTTGAAATACTACACTAATAAGTACAATACATTTATTTTTAAAAGTCTATTTATTCATCAAAACAGTATTGGCACAGTAATTCTCATATTATCATCAAATAATAAAATTACCACTTTCTGTACTCAATTCTTTAGAATCCTAGAAATTGCAAATGCATTCAATATAACAATATTGTAAATAACAAAACAGAAGAAAGAACTCTGCATATTTATGGAAACATTGTTGATGGTACAGTTCTACTGAAACTCATACACATTTTACTATTTAATTTACATATGGTCTTGTTGAAAAAACCAGTATGTTTTACTTTTTCAATTTCCTCAAGCTAAAATACATGTAATTCTAAAGGATATCACTTAGGTGTTATAAAAACCAAGGTAGGTCCACCACTAAGTCAAAGTTAGAGTCAAAGATACATCAAAGATTCCATGAAATGATCTGAAAACAAATTTAACAAAATAATGTGTAATGTATTGGGGCACGTCCACCCCAAAACAATAATGTTTGGGGCCACCCAAACTGTATGCTATCTCTGACTGTGGCATGAAAGAAAGGTATATGGAATTATAATTGACCTTCATGATATTGCTCCAAAGTGGATTGAATAACACTTTCCCCTCTTGACCCAACATCCCCAGTTTTCCTTAATCATGCAAACATCAGTCATTTACGTATTGTTTTGAGTCTTTCTAAAACTTACCTGTATTTTCATACTCTCTCATATATAGGATCACAAATTAAGTTTACTATCTGTATGTAGAGTGATCTTTTCTTTCTTTATTCCAAACTACCTTATTCAAATAATTAAGAGAAGCATTTAGCAGGGCATTTCAGAGAGCAAGAGGCACCCTTAAAAGAAGGAGGTGGGGAGTTTCCTTAAAATATGAAGAAATGCTAAGCTGGGTTATAAAATATGATGATGCATTTAAATATTTACATTCAATTATGATTTAACCCAAAATATACAATGCAATCTAATTCTGCAAATTTCAAAAGATTTATTAAAAATGCAATGGTATATGAATTATATTCCTTTCTCTCTTGTATCTCTGTGAGGGCAGATTCAACTTCATTTGGAATGGTCTCAAAAATCTACCCTTGAGGTTCTTCATGAATGTAAGACTTAAACCAAATGGTATGAATTATATTCCTTTCCCGCTTGTATCTCTGTAAGGCAGATTCATTCATTTGACCAGAGACCATTCATTTGGAATGATCTCAAAAATCTACCCTTGAGATTCTTCATGAATGTAAGACTTAACCCAAAAGGCCTTCCTGGCCTTCTTGATAAACCCTGACATCTAGTTCCTGATAATCTGAGATGTGGTGACAAGTCTCTGGTTTCCTGATCCTTGCCTTTCATAGTTTGTATCTTTTATGCATTGGCTAATTTTTCTTGGACGTAAAACTGGTTGGGCAAACTATAGAATACAAGGTTAAAAAAAAATTAAAGAAGCTAAATAGTGGCATAGCGTGAAGCAATGGAGAAAGTCGCTTGAGGCTAAATAATTACAGCTATATCTATATATCTATGTCTGTATCTCCACATAAATCCATTATTCTGGAAGTTTACTTTTAAATAGGATACTGAACTGGCCTTCCCCCACCACTCCATCATCATGCATCTTTTGGCTGGATATGATAGCTGAAAGCAGGCAACTGCACTGTCTGATTTCTTGAAACTTCTTGTTGATGAGACAGAATATCCACAGCTCTCGACTTGAGCTTTGCTGGTGTTACCCTGTGTAACTTCATGCAGGTAGTCATGTCTGATGTACTTTCTTTTCTTTTCTTTTCTTTTCTTTTCTTTTCTTTTTTTTTTTTTTTTTTGAGACAGAGTCTCGCTCAGTCACCCAGGCTAGAGTGCAGTGGCGCAATCTCGACTCATTGCAAGCTCCACTTCCCAGGTTCACGCCATTCTCCTGCCTCAGCCTCCCGAGTAGCTGGGACTACAGGCGCCCACCACCACGCCCGGCTGATTTTGTGTATTTTTAGTAGAGACGGGGTTTCACCACATCAGCCAGGATGGTCTCAATCTCCTGACGGCGTGATCAGCCCGCCTGGGTCTCCCAAAGTGCTGGGATTACAGGCGAGAGCCACCGCGCCGGGCCTACTTTTTCTATTGACCATTTAAGTATTAACCAGTAGCCACATCCTCAGAGTGGGAAGATTCTTCTCCAGCCATTTTATATTTTTGGTTATCGTTTCCAGAACAATTTGAAAAATATCCAGATGTGATCCTTGAGCCTCGAGAGATTCAAAAAATAGTTTCACCTGTAAAATATTGCAGAAAAAAAATTACTGACAGTTCATAAAACACTTTGTCTTGGCCGTGTGTGGTGGTTCACACCTGTAATCCCAGCACTTTAGGAGGCCAAGGCGGGCAGATCAATTGAACTCAGGAGTTCAATACCAGCCTAGGCAACATGCCAAAACCCCTGACTCTACAAAAATAACAACAACAACAACAAAATTAGCCGGACATGATGGTGCATGCCTGTAGTCCCAGCTACTTGGGAGGCTGAGGCAGGACGATTGCTTGAACCCAGCAGGTGGAGGTTACTGTGAGCCAAGATGGTGCCATTGCACTCCAGCCTGGCTGACGGAGTGAGGCAGTTTCAAAAACAAAGAAACAATAAAACCACTTTGTCTTCCAAAAATTTTCAAAAGAGCTTGCAAATTATATACACACAGGTATAGGCATTTCTCTGTCAACCTCTACAAGATTATTTTCTACTTTTCTGCATAATTATTCACTTTATTTTCAAACAATAGGTAAAGTAAGACAAAAATTATGAATCCTTATCTTACAAGTGACCATGATGTGACTAAAGAAGTTAAATGATTTACCCAAGTCATAGAGTAAATGGTGAGCTGGGATTTAAGTTCTGGAATTCTGAATTTGCCTAAAGGGTAAATAAATTCAAGATTTATTGTGAAAAAAAGATGCAAAGACTATAATGCTTAAAAAAAAAAAAAAAAAAAAAAAAGGCTGGGCGCAGTGGCTCACGCCTGTAATGCCAGCACTTTGGGAGGCCAAGGTGGGTGGATTACGAGGTCAGGAGATCGAGACCATCCTGGCTAACACAGTGAAACCCCATCTTTATTTAAAAAAAAAAATACAAAAAAAAATTTAGCCTGCCATGGTGGCGGGTGCCTGTAGTCCTAGCTACTCAGTAGGCTAAAGGAGGAGAATGGCGTGAACCCAGGAGGCAGAGCTTGCAGTGAGCGGAGATCAGGCCACTGCACTCCAGCCTGGGCAACAGAGCCAGACACTGTCAAAAAAAAAAAAAAAAAAAAAGACAACTGGAATTACCAACAATAGTTTTGTTAATAAGATCATCAAGTACGCTTCCAAACTTTAATATAATCACTCTTGCATCATAATACAATATGAAAGAAATAATACAAAAGGGTTCACCTCTCAAGTCTATTTTCATTTTGAATGCTACAAATATATGCATTTTAAGTATTTTAAGAGTCAGGGTTTGTTGTTGTTGTTGTTTTGTTGAGATGTAGTCTGGCTCTGTCACCCAGGCTGGAGTGCAGTGGTGTGATCTCAGCTCACTGGAACCTCCGCCTCCTGGGTCCAAGTGATTCTTCTGTCTCAGCCTCCCAAGTAGCTGGGACTACAGGTGCGCACCACCACATTTGGCTAATTTTTGTATTTTTAGTAGAGACAGGGTTTCACCATATTGGTCAGGCTGGTCTCGAACTCCTGACCTCATTATCTGCCTGCCTTGGCCTCCCAAAGTGCTGGGATTACAGGTGTGAGCCTGGCCAAGTGTCAGGTTTTAATCCTGTCCCTTCCATTTACTTGCTATGTGGCATTCGGCAAACAACTTTTTTAAAAAATAAAATGAGAACTTCGAATCAGATTATATCTAAGTTTACTTTTAGTTCTACAGTTTGAACATTTTTTTTGAAATTGTTAACAATAGAAAGTCACAAACCTCTTGCAACTTATCCTTGGAAGAAAAGTGAGATGTTGTGCCAGAGATGATGATCCTTATGGCAAATGAGCCCAAGTCAAACCTGAAAATAAAAAGAAACACCATAGAAAGTCATAGAAATACTGACCTTATGTTTATTATAGCCTGTATTATATTTTTAATGTATATTAATAACTATGCAATAAGCTTATGTATTACAATAGATACTGTTAATTACCATAATAACATTCATTCAGTACAATTCTAAAGCTGTGAAACTTCTCAAATTTTACTATAAAATGAAAATGTAGATACAGCTTCTTTGGGAAATATGGTTAGTTATTCAGCAATGTTTATGTTTAATTTTATGTTTCTGTTTAAAGCAGTGTTCCCTACTTTCTTTTTTTTCACTGCATACTCCTGTCAGTAAAGATTTTTTGAGCAAGAACTTCTCAATATACACATTTTTATTTATAAATTATATGGGCTGGGCGCGGTGGCTCACACCTGTAATCCCAGCATTTGGGAGACTGAGGCAGGCGGATCACCTCATGTCAAGAGTTCGAGACCTGCTTGACCAACATGGAGAAACCCCATCTCTACTAAAATACAAAAAAATTAGCTGGGCGTGGTGGCACATGCCTGTAATCCCAGCTACTCGGGAGGCTGAGGTAGGAGAGTTGCTTGAACCCGGGAGGCAGAGGTTGCAGTGAGCCAAGATCGTGCCATTGCACTCCAGCCTGGGCAACAAGAGTGAAACTTCATCTCAAAAAAAATTAATTAATTAAAAAAATTATATGCATATGTTAAGGAATGATAAAAAAATTAAAAGCATGAGATAAATAATGCAAATAATATATTTATTTAACTGTTTATGCTATATATCATTTATGTTTATAAATTTATAACAATATACAATTTAAAATTAGGTAAGAAATAATAGACACTCTAACGTATTGAAATTCTTGCACACTTTCTCATCCCATTTTGGATACCACTGTGTTTAAACATTGTGTTTAGTGGGGCAATGTTACTTGGTTGAACTCTCATTAACGGCCACAGAATGCATCCTTCAACCCGATGTTTTATATATGGAAAACTTGTATTACAGGTCAAAGTGATTCATGCTGATAAAGCAGAGCACAGTTACAGCTCAGAAAAAATATGGTTCCAAGTCTGGGCTCTGCACATGGTTGGACAGGGACATCATTTCCTATTTAAAATGAAATCCACAGCATTGTAGAAAAAGTCTGATCATTTCAGGAGGAAAATGACAATCATGCAAACAGACAAACAATGGCTCAAGTAGAGTTTTAAAGGAAACATACACACGCATACATATTAAAGCAGTTTCTATTTGGTCTCACGTGGACGTCAACTCCTTGAGCATTTGGGAGAGAAGTGGAAATGTGCTTTTTGCTTATGCAAAGCTGTCTGAGGACTCTAAACCTTCCATGGCTATGAAATGAAAGAGAAGGAACTAGGAATTAATGACATCAGGGATGCTAACTGGCCCTGACATAAACGAAGCAAACCATATCTCTCTGATTCAACATATTTCCATATAAGTCATAAATGACATTTTAAATTTGGATGGAGAATGGCTGAATGCCTTACAGGCTTTTGTGATGTGCGTGTGTGTGTGTGTGTGTGTGTGTGTGTGTGTGTGAGAGAGAGAGAGAGAGAGAGAGAGAGAGAGAGAGAGAGAGAAAGCAATGCTGTCTTATACATTCCATTCCAACAAAATCTAATCGTTATTGGTTATTTCTGAGGGATATTTTAGATCCAGGAACATATTGAAATGAGCTCCAGTTCTCCCCAAAGTTGAAACCACAGAAAAGACTCAGAACCAAAACAATTTGGAGTGAGGGCTCCGCAAACACTCCTGACTCGGTTTCTTTCACCTGAACCAAGGTCTCCACTGTGCCACCTCCACAGGGGCTCTCGGGGTGAGGAGTAGTTCTTACCAAAATTCCTGAGGTTCTCCCCCAGTACAAAACTGTATTAACAAACGAGGCCACAACAAACGGGATTCTTCTGGGCTGAGGAGACAGCCAAGAAGGAATGGTGGGAGGGGGCTGATGACTGCATTTAATTTAACTCAGACTTGCTCCCAGTGGTTTCTTGCCTGTACTGAATGAGAGAAGGCTGTTTCCCATTCCCTTATTCTCACGTCTCTCCCTTACCCCTGGATAGGATAATTTGGGCTAGGGAGTTTCAAAGTTGACTCCACTGAACTATTTACATACAAATGGTATCATTTATATACTTTGAGAAACATTCAATTCCACTTGGTTTGAGGCAACTGAGACATCTGTATGGAAGAACACACACTGGATATAAACGAATACCAACTTTTTCAGAAGATGGGTCCAATTTTCTCTTACAAAATCCCATGCTAGTTGCTGCCCCTTTGGACGTCTGGCAATTGCATGAAGGAGAACTGCCAAGTCCTGTGTCTTGATAACCTTTCCTTCCATTCCTAGTTCAATTAACCTGAAGAAAGAAAAATAATTTGTTTCTAAATAGTAGTTATTTTGTACATGGACATTAATTAAGTTACCAATATATTAAAGGAATAGAACAGAAAGAGGGATGATAAAAGTATAATTACCAATTTTTTAATGTTCCAATTAAACTTTTACCTTTTTTAGAAATAATTTTTATTTTGTTCCTAGCAAAAACGTTTACTTATTATTTCAAAGAACTTTGATTAGCATCATTTATACATCTTATATGCAAGCGTGTACTTTTACAACAATAATTTTCCTTCAAGGTTCTGAAGATAAAACATAACCACTTGACTAGTATCAATCATATGATTAATAACTAGGGAATACCTATTTTCACTTTTTGCATTTTGTCAATATATTCTTTTCTGAAAGTAAAGTTAAAGCCATACACATTCTGATTCAATTATCTTATGCCTTTAAAACTGGTGGCTGAAGTTTTAGTGACTTCATTGAATTTGTGTCAGTTTACTTATAACCATTTAGTTAAACTATTGAACTTACTTCTGTAACTTTTCCTGATGCTTGCTCGTTGACAAAGCATACAGAATTTTGTTTTTTTCAGCACTTGACATTGACAGTTCATATAGCTCTAAAAGGTAATTCCATCCTGTTGTCGTCTGAGCACCCACAGAATACACAATCTTTAAAACATCTGTTGGTATACTGTAATATCAAGCACAAAAATGAAGAAAAAGTTTTATGAAAGAAAAACTCTTTTCTCTTATGACAGTTTTAAGTTCCATAACAGAATAATCTCTGAATTGTTTTCAGTACTCAATGTATTAAATCTTTTTCTCTGCCAAACTCTATAAAAATATTTTATGTGCTTTTACTCTGCAAATCATTTGTGTTTTATCTCCTACTGATGACAAAATGTTAGCAAGAAAATAAGCATAAAATTTTAACCCACTCTGTGGTGAAAATAGAAAGTTTATGTAGTCAACAAATATAAAAGCTTTCTGAAATACAAAACTACTGGTTTATATAAATTCTACCATGTAGTAACCACTATTGGTGCTATAAGAATTTTTTTAAAAGATGATTACTTGATGTTTTTCATCACCAAGTTGAGGGCATTTTTTTCTTTTCTTGTTCTTTTGTTTTTTTGAAATGGGGTCTTACTCTGTTGTTCAGGTTGGAGTGCAGTGGCGTGATCATGGCTCCCTGTAGCCTCAGCCTCCTGCACAATCCTCTTGCCTCAGCCTCCTGAGCAGCTGAGATTATACGCACACAGTACCATGCCTGGCTAATTTTTAAATTTTTTTGTAGAGACGGGCTCTCACTATGTTCACAAGGCTGGTCTTGAATTCCTGGGCTCAAGTGATCTTCTCACCCCTTGGCCTTACAGGCATGAGCCACTGCACTTGGCCTAGTTGAAAGCATTCTCTGAGGCCTGTCTAGGAGTCATCTGACTCTCTAGGCCTAGAGCATCTTAATTTAGTACAAGTCATTAGTGTCTAGTTATTTTGTAATTTTTTAAAACTGATAAGATGCAGTGACATGATTTTCTGTCCTTCTACAAAAGACACCACTATTTTGATTTTTATTATCTTGAGGACATTAACCAGTTTTTATTCTAAATGGGCATATGACTTTTTAATCCCAAATGTCAATGGATCAACAAGAACTGTTATTGATGTCTCAGAAAAAACACAACACGGAGCATTGAGGAGGGAGCTAGAAACTTGCATTTGTGAAGCCAGAAACTTGCATTTGTCACGAAGTGACTATGTGGTAGAGATTGTACTAGCCTCCATACATCTTATTTAACTGTCAAAAGCTACCCTCTGAGATAGCTATTATCCTGATTTTTTTAAAGCGGAAATAAATCTCAGAAAAGTTAAGTAACTTGCACAAGATGACATAATTTGCAATTTTGCAGATGGGATTTAAACCTATGATTCTAATACTTGTGCTACTTCTGCTATACTATATGTATTTAAATACTCCAAGTGACATTGAATAATATAATGAAGATCAAATAATTAAATTATAATACATATTGTTTTCACTTTAGTGTATTTTGCTGAACAAATTTATAACAATTGGTAACAAACACACTGTAAGCTTCTTGAAGGTAGGCCACACGGTTGTTTTGTTCACCACTTTATCCTTAGCTCCTACAGCAATACCTGGCTGGCATAAAGGAAATATGCAACTAGTTACATTTCAAATCCACAAATGAATGAAGTAATCAATTAATCTATGTAAAGAAATTCTTCATTAAAAGTCATACTAGCAATCTTGGAGTTTAGAAAAAACCAACAATATTTAATTACATATTTTTGTTTATGAGCATAAGTAAGTTTACCTAGAATATTCTCATAGGTATATTCAACATGTTGAACATTTATATCTACTGTAGGTGGGTTACTGCAGGTTAAGATTATCCTTCTTGTAACCAGCATAAAGATGAAATAACAGTATTCTATTTTGTATAGGGCAGCGGTATGTTTACATTTTAGCTTCATTCATACAATCCATTCAAACAGAAACAAAAAGAAGAGAATAATAGATTTAAAAGGTTTTTTTTTAAGTTTTTTTTTTTTTTTTTTTTTTTTTTTTTTTTTTTTTTTTTTTTGGTAAAACAGATTTCAGGCTTGAATTCCAACAAGCAAAAAAGTCCAAAAAGAAGAAAACTTGAATTACTTTTTTAAAAAGAAGAATTCAAGAAAGGATTTCAAAAAGCTCACTGAGATTTAGTTATAGCGAAAGAAGTTATGTTATGATAGCATCTTATAACAATTTGACACAGGAAATTTTTTTTTTTTTTTTTATACAGAGCCTTTCTGTGTTGCCCAGACTGGAGTGCAGTGAAGTGATCTCGGCTCACAGCAACCTCTGCTTCCCAGGTTCAAGCAATTCTCCCACCTCAGCGTCCCAGGTAGCTGGAATTACAAGCATGCACCACCACACTTGGCTAATTTTTGCATTTTTAGTACAGACAGGGTTTCGCTGTGTTGGCCAGGTTGGTCTTGAACTCCTGACCTCAGTGATTCACCCTCCTCGGCCTCCCAAAGTGCTGGGATTATAGGCATGGGCCACTGCACCCAGCCAGCACAGGAATAATGGACACCATTACATTTCATGGTAGAGATTGTACTAGTCTCCATACATAGCACTTACAGTGTGAGAGCATGAAACAGGGTTTGTAATTCTCAGCATGGTTTTTTTTTTTCTATCCTCACTAAAAGGTTTTAGATCTAATGTCTTGCTTGATCAAAGACTTTTACATCAAAGAGAAAAGAACAAAGAGTAGGACAGAAGTCTATATCTACTTTAATTTTCCACTGGATTCCATCCACTGAGAGAAGAGTTCAGCAGCTTTCTGGATGCAAGGAGCATGGTTCAGGTCACAGGCCAGCTTCAAGAGAGCCGAGCGGAGCATCCTGTCCCAGACTGAGCCCTCGTCACTCCAGCTTTGCCTGTCAATCACTGGCTTAAAATACTGAAGAAGGTAACGCTGCAGAAAATATGACATGGTTAACAGAGAGGCAAAATTTAGTCCTTAACACAGCTCTTGCCCATCTAAAGGGCTCAACTCTAAACTTTCTGCATATTTCCCAATCTTTCCCCAAACAGTGTATCTTTGTATTTCTCTTATCTTTTTCTGACTCCTACCCACCACACTTAGGAAACAGTTTTTGCATTAAAACATGGTTTAATTTCCTATCTGAAAGGGGAATATCAATGGATATAAAATAAAATCACCTTTAGTAGAGATGCTTTGCACATGATCCTGGTATCTAGCTCTTAGGATTGGCAATGATAAAGAATGAGGGCCATTGACCATTAAATGCTATCAGTCAGTCTCCTGAGCTGCTCCAGATTTAACCTCAAGGACTTCAGACAAAACAGACTGAGCCTCACTGATACTCCAGACACCGTGTATTTACTTAATACATTTTCTAAAAGCAACACAAACCTTGAGGTTTTCAGAGATATCTGAAATATTCCTTCTGTCCATCATGTGGTAAAACAATTCCAAGTAACTCAGACCTTTGAGAAGTGCGGGGCTGCTTGTTTCATGTTGGAGGTAATGAGTCATGTCAAGAGCTTTGTCTAGGGTCAGTCTCCCTGCACTGAGGTATAAAAAAAAATGGTGGTGGTTTGTGCATATCTTATAGTTTTTAATATTTTTAACATTAAAACAAATATGAAATAGAGAACAATAACAGAAGTAGGTCATTCTAGCTGGACCATTCAGTTTAAATCTTAGCTCTGCCGGAGCAAGATGGCCGAATAGGAACAGCTCCAGTCTCCAACTCCCAGCGCGAGCGACACAGAAGACCGGTGATTTCTGCATTTTCAACTGAGGTACTGGGGTCATCTCACTAGGGAGTGCCGGACAATCGGTGCTGGTCAGCTGCTGCAGCCTGACCAGCGAGAGCTGAAGCAGGGCGAGGCATCGCCTCACCTGGAAGCGCAAGGGGGAAGGGGATCCGTTTTCCTAGCCAGGGGAACTGAGACACACAACACCTGGAAAATCGGGTAACTCCCACCCCAATACTGCGCTGTAAGCATACAGGCACACCAGGAGAATATATCCCACACCTGGCCGGGAGGGTCCCACGCCCACGAAGCCTCCCTCACTGCTAACACAGCAGTCTGCCGCGATCTATCCACAAGGCAGCAGCGAGGCTGGGGGAGGGACACCCGCCATTGCTGAGGCTTAAGTAGGTAAACAAAGCCACTGGGAAGCTCGAACTGGGTGGAGCTCACAGCAGCTCAAGGAAGCCTGCCTGTCTCTGTAGTCTCCACCTCTGGGGACAGCGCACAGCTGAAGACCAACAGGGGAAGTGGCGGGAGCCGGTGCAGACGCAAACGACTCTGTCTGACAGCTTTGGGGAGAGCCGTGGATCTCCCAACGCGGAGGTTGAGATCTGAGAACGGACAGACTGCCTGCTCAGGTGTGTCCCTGACCCCTGAGTAGCCTAGCTGGGAGAAATCCCCCACTAGGGGCAGTCTGACACCCCACACCTCACAGGGTGGAGTACACCCCTGAGAGGAAACTTCCAAAGGAAGAATCAGACAGGTACACTCGCTGTTCAGCAATATTCTATCTTCGGCAACCTCTGCTGCTGATACCCAGGCAAACAGGGTCTGCAGTGGACCTCACGCAATCTCCAACAGACCAACAGACAGTCCTTCTGACTGTCAGAAGGAAAACTATCAAACAGGAAGGACACCTATACCAAAACCCCATCAGTACGTCACCACCATCAAAGACCAGAGACAGATAAAACCACAAAGATGGGGAAGAAGCAGGGCAGAAAAGCTGGAAATTCAAAAAATAAGAGCGCATCTCCCCCTGCAAAGGAGCGCAGCCCATCGCCAGCAACGGATCAAAGCTGGTCAGAGAATGACTTGGATGAGAGGAGAGAAGAAGGCTTCAGTCCATCAAACTTATCAGAGCTAAAGGAGGAATTACGTACCCAGCGCAAAGAAACTAAAAATCTTGAAAAAAGAGTGGAAGAATTGACAGCTAGACTAATTAATGCAGAGAAGATCATAAACGAAATGACAGAGATGAAAACCATGACACGAGAAATACGTGACAAATGCACAAGCTTCAGTAACCGACTCGATCAACTGAAAGAAAGAGTATCAGCGATTCAAGATCAAATGAATGAAATGAAGCAAGAAGAGAAACCAAAAGAAAAAAGAAGAAAAAGAAATGAGCAAAGCCTGCAAGAAGTATGGGATTACGTAAAAAGACCAAATCTACGTCTGATTGGGGTGCCTGAAAGTGAGGGGGAAAATGGAACCAAGTTGGAAAACACTCTTCAGGATATCATCCAGGAGAACTTCCCCAACCTAGTAGGGCAGGCCAAAATTCAAATTCAGGAAATACAGAGAACGCCACAAAGATACTCCTCCAGAAGAGCAACTCCAAGACACATAATTGCCAGTTTCACCAAAGTTGAAATGAAGGAAAAAATCTTAAGGGCAGCCAGAGAGAAAGGTCGGGTTACCCACGAAGGGAAGCCCATCAGACTAACAGCAGATCTCTCGGCAGAAACTCTACAAGCCAGAAGAGAGTGGGGGCCAATATTCAACGTTCTTAAAGAAAAGAATTTTAAACCCAGAATTTCATATCCAGCCAAACTAAGTTTCATCAGTGAAGGAGAAATAAAATCCTTTACAGATAAGCAAATGCTTAGAGATTTTGTCACCACCAGGCCTGCCTTACACGAGACCCTGAAGGAAGCCCTAAACATGGAAAGGAACAACCGGTACCAGCCATCGCAAAAACATGCCAAAATGTAAAGACCATCGAGGCTAGGAAGAAACTGCATCAACTAACGAGCAAAATAACCAGTTAATATCATAATGGCAGGATCAAGTTCACACATAACAATATTAACCTTAAATGTTAATGGACTAAATGCTCCAATTAAAAGACACAGACTGGCAAACTGGATAAAGAGTCAAGACCCATCAGTCTGCTGTATTCAGAAGACCCATCTCACATGCAGAGACATACATAGGCTCAAAATAAAGGGATGGAGGAAGATCTACCAAGCAAATGGAGAACAAAAAAAAGCAGGGGTTGCAATCCTTGTCTCTGATAAAACAGACTTTAAACCATCAAAGATCAAAAGAGACAAAGAAGGCCATTACATAATGGTAAAGGGATCAATTCAAAAGGAAGAGCTAACTCTCCTAAATATATATGCACCCAATACAGGAGCACCCAGATTCATAAAGCAAGTCCTTAGAGACTTACAAAGAGACTTAGACTCCCATACAATAATAATGGGAGACTTCAACACTCCGCTGTCAACATTAGACAGATCAACGAGACAGAAAGTTAACAAGGATAAACAGGAATTGAACTCATCTCTGCACCAAGCGGACCTAATAGACATCTATAGAACTCTCCACCCCAAATCAACAGAATATACATTCTTCTCAGCACCACATCGCACTTATTCCAAAATTGACCACATAATTGGAAATAAAGCACTCCTCAGCAAATGTAAAAGAACAGAAATTATAACCAACTGTCTCTCAGACCACAGTGCAATCAAACTAGAACTCAGGACTAAGAAACTCAATCAAAACCACTCAACTACATGGAAACTCAACAACCTGCTCCTGAATGACTACTGGGTACATAACGAAATGAAAGCGGAAATAAAGATGTTCTTTGAAACCAATGAGAACAAAGATACAACATACCAGAATCTCTGGGACACATTTAAAGCAGTGTGTAGAGGGAAATTTATAGCACTAAATGCCCACAAGAGAAAGCAGGAAAGATCTAAAATTGACACTCTAACATCACAATTAAAAGAACTAGAGAGGCAAGAGCAAACACATTCAAAAGCTAGCAGAAGGCAAGAAATAACTAAGATCAGAGCAGAACTGAAGGAGATAGAGACACAAAAAACCCTCCAAAAAATCAATGAATCCAGGAGTTGGTTTTTTGAAAAGATCAACAAAATTGACAGACCGCTAGCAAGGCTAATAAAGAAGAAAAGAGAGAGGAATCAAATAGATGCAATAGAAAATGATAAAGGGGATATCACCACTGACCCCACAGAAATACAAACTACCATCAGAGAATACTATAAACGCCTCTACGCAAATCAACTAGAAAATCTAGAAGAAATGGATAATTTCCTGGACACTTACACTCTCCCAAGGCTAAACCAGGAAGAAGTTGAATCCCTGAATAGACCAATAGTAGGCTCTGAAATTGAGGCAACAATTAATAGCCTACCCACCAAAAAAAGTCCAGGACCAGATGGATTCACAGGTGAATTCTACCAGAGGTACAAGGAGGAGCTGGTACCATTCCTTCTGAAACTATTCCAATCAATAGAAAAAGAGGGAATCCTCCCTAACTCATTTTATGAGGCCAACATCATCCTGATACCAAAGCCTGGCAGAGACACAACAAAAAAAGAGAATTTTAGACCAATATCCCTGATGAACATTGATGCAAAAATTCTCAATCAAATACTGGCAAACCGGATTCAGCAGCACATCAAAAAGCTTATCCACCATGATCAAGTGGGCTTCATCCCTGGGATGCAAGGCTGGTTCAACATTCGCAAATCAATAAACGTAATCCAGCATATAAACAGAACCAAAGACAAGAACCACATGATTGTCTCAATAGATGCAGAAAAGGCTTTTGAGAAAATTCAACAGCCCTTCATGCTAAAAACGCTCAATAAATTCGGTATTGATGGAACGTACCTCAAAATAATAAGAGCTATTTATGACAAACCCACAGCTAATATCATACTGAATGGGCAAAAACTGGAAAAATTCCCTTTGAAAACTGGCACAAGACAGGGATGCCCTCTCTCACCACTCCTATTCAACATAGTGTTGGAAGTTCTGGCTAGGGCAATCAGGCAAGAGAAAGAAATCAAGGGTATCCAGTTAGGAAAAGAAGAAGTCAAATTGTCCCTGTTTGCAGATGACATGATTGTATATTTAGAAAACCCCATCGTCTCAGCCCAAAATCTCCTTAAGCTGATAAGCAACTTCAGCAAAGTCTCAGGATAGAAAATTAATGTGCAAAAATCACAAGCATTCTTATACACCAGTAACAGACAAGCAGAGAGCCAAATCAGGAATGAACTTCCATTCACAATTGCTTCAAAGAGAATAAAATACCTAGGAATCCAGCTTACAAGGGATGTAAAGGACCTCTTCAAGGAGAACTACAAACCACTGCTCAGTGAAATCAAAGAGGACACAAACAAATGGAAGAACATACCATGCTCATGGATAGGAAGAATCAATATCGTGAAAATGGCCATACTCCCCAAGGTTATTTATAGATTCAATGCCATCCCCATCAAGCTACCAATGAGTTTCTTCACAGAATTGGAAAAAACTGCTTTAAAGTTCATATGGAACCAAAAAAGAGCCCGCATTGCCAAGACAATCCTAAGTCAAAAGGACAAAGCTGGAGGCGTCACGCTACCTGACTTCAAACTATACTACAAGGCTACAGTAACCAAAACAGCATGGTACTGGTACCAAAACAGAGATATAGACCAATGGAACAGAACAGAGTCCTCAGAAATAATACCACACATCTACAGCCATCTGATCTTTGACAAACCTGAGAGAAACAAGAAATGGGGAAAGGATTCCCTATTTAATAAATGGTGCTGGGAAAATTGGCTAGCCATAAGTAGAAAGCTGAAACTGGATCCTTTCCTTACCCCTTATACGAAGATTAATTCAAGATGGATTAGAGACTTAAATGTTAGACCTAATACCATAAAAACCCTAGAAGAAAATCTAGGTAGTACCATTCAGGACATAGGCATGGGCAAGGACTTCATGTCTAAAACACCAAAAGCAACGGCAGCAAAAGCCAAAATTGACAAATGGGATCTAATTAAACTAAAGAGCTTTTGCACAGCAAAAGAAACTACCATCAGAGTGAACAGGCAACCTACAGAATGGGAGAAAATTTTTGCAACCTACTCATCTGACAAAGGGCTAATATCCAGAATCTACAAAGAACTCAAACAAATATACGAGAAAAAAACAAACAACCCCATCAAAAAGTGGGGAAAGAATATGAACAGACATTTCTCAAAAGAAGATATTCATACAGCCAACAGACACATGAAAAAATGCTCATCATCACTCGCCATCAGAGAAATGCAAATCAAAACCACAATGAGATACCATGTCACACCAGTTAGAATGACAATCATTAAGAAGTCAGGAAACAACAGGTGTTGGAGAGGATGTGGAGAAATAGGAACACTTTTACACTGTTGGTGGGATTGTAAACTAGTTCAACCATTATGGAAAACAGTATGGCAATTCCTCAAGGATCTGGAACTAGATGTACCATATGACCCAGCCATCCCGCTACTGGGTATATACCCAAAGGATTATAAATTATTCTACTACAAAGACACAGGTACATGTATGTTTATTGCGGCACTATTCACAATAGCAAAGACTTGGAATCAACCCAAATGTCCATCTGTGACAGACTGGATTAAGAAAATGTGGCACATATACACCATGGAATACTATGCAGCCATAAAAAAGGATGAGTTTGCATCCTTTGTAGGGACATGGATGCAGCTGGAAACCATCATTCTTAGCAAACTATCACAAGAACAGAAAACCAAACACCGCATGTTCTCACTCATAGGTGGGAACTGAACAATGAGATCACTTGGACTCAGGAAGGGGAACATCACGCACTGGGGCCTATCATGGGGAGGGGGGAGGAGGGAGGAGGGAGGGATTGCATTGGGGAGTTATACATGATATAAATGATGAATTGATGGGTGCTGACGAGTTGATGGGTGCAGCACACCAACATGGCATAAGTATACATATGTAACAAACCTGCACGTTATGCACATGTACCCTAGAACTTAAAGTATAATAAAAAAAAAAAAAAAAAAAATCTTAGCTCTGCCACTGACTAGCTGGGTAATCTCAGACAAATTACCAAACCTCTCTGGACCTATTGCCTTCTTTGTACAATGGGGATAATAATACTATCTTCGTCTTAAGTTTGTTGTGGGGATTAATGAGCTAATATTTTAAAAAGCATTTGGAATAGTGTCTACCACATAGCAAAAGGTTAATAAATGAAATAAATATTAGCCAATATTAACATTTAGTACCAAATAATATCAAACTTTTTACATATAATATCATTCTCTAATTGCTTCACGTGTGGGTTTGACTTGTTTCTCCAAGTACATTGGGAACTTTGAGGACAGGTGCCATGTCTTGTTTTTCTTTGATGTTTGTCCTTAATCCTACCAGAGAAGTGATAATCATTGTGAATAGGGCAAAGCAAGTATTTTCACTTTTTAGATTCTAAAGTTACATGCCTTCTCTATGTTTTCTTTTAATGAGAAGAATAAACAACATGTTTATTATTCTAAGTACCAAAATGCTGGCGCATCTTCTGTAGAGGAAACAAACCATTATAACCTCACTATTAGAAAGTGCTTCTCACCTGTGTTTCTGGGAGGTTATGTGCGCACACAGGGTCTATAAGCCATTCTTGTGAGCACCCAACTCCCAGAATAACACAATCATGTAATGTGGAAACTGATTCCAGAACAAAGGATATCTTTCCAAGCTAATCATTAACATAATGCTCTACCTCTGCTGGGCTTATAAATTTTTTAAATTCCTGTCTAAAAAGAGGGAAAAGAGACCAGAAGGAAAGGAAAAAGAACCAACCTTTGTTGTCCCTTTAATCTTCTCAATCATGATGACTTACTGCTTTAAAATAGACTTATGGAAATTTTTTTCAAAAATTTCGCTTGAAGACAGAAGGCTGGACCATATACTCATGATTCTGCGGTCTGCCGTTTTTTTTTTTTTTTTTTTTTTGGCGACAGAGTTTTGCTCTTGTCACCCAGGCTGCAGTGCAACGGCATAATCTCAGCTCACTGCAACCTCTGCCTCCTGGGTTCAAGCGATTTTCCTGCTTCAGCCTCCCGAGTAGCTGGGATTACAGCCATGTGCCACCATGCCCGGCTAATTTGTAATTATTAGTAGAGACGGGGTTTCACCATGTTGGCCAGGCTAGTCTTGAACTCCTGCCCTCAGGTGATCCACCCGCCTCAGCCTCCCAAAGTGCTGGGATTACTGTGCTAAGCCAACCCCGCCCAACTAGTCTGCAGTATTAAAAAAAAAAAAAAATCCACAAAATGTTACTACTCCTTCCCACCTGTGTGAGTAGCACAATACCTGGCACAGTTGATACCTTAGAATCAGAAACAGGTGGAAATGATATTCCAGGGTCACGAGTTTAGAAAGAATATTTGACATATTAAAACTACTTTATATTAAACCAGTTTTTCTTTTCAGCCCAGCCTAATTGATTTCTTACTAAAATCAATGCCATTATTAAAAATACTTACTTTTATAGTTGCCTATTTCTTTTAATTTTAATATTTATTCATAAGCGACTCCTTTTCTTTTTATATAGTTACTAAATTGGTTAATAAAAAAATCTAAGTCCTCATTACTCAACCTATGCTTCAAAAATGCATAGAATATTTTCTGAATGTTTGTTTAGCTTAAAGAATAAAAATAGATAAACATAAACTTTAGCCCAACAGTAAAAATCTACACCTACTTACTTGTATACAATTTCAGCTAGATTGTATCCTTTGAGAAATAACATCATAGTCTTGAAGCACCAATTTGGGCTTTTTTTTTTTTTGAAACGGAGTTTCGCTCCTGTTGCCCAGGCTGGAGTGCAATGGCACAATCTTGGCTCACTGCAACCTCTGCCTCCTGGGTTCAAGCGATTCTCCTGCCTCAGCCTCCCAAGTAGCTGGGATTACAGGCATCCACCACCATGCTTGGTTAATTTTTCTTAATTTTAGTAGAGGTGGACTTTCAACATGTTGGCCAGGCTGGTCTTGAATTCCCGACCTCAGGTGATCTGCCCGCCTCGGCCTCACCAAGTGCTGGGATTACAGGTGTCAGCCACCAAGCCCAATCTGGGGGTTTCTTTTTAAGGTGTGGGACTAAAAGAAACAAATATAGCTTTTTCTATAGGCAAATTGAAGTTGTCATTTCAATTCCACTCAACTTACACAAGACCCATGTCTTTAAATTACATTTAAAATGTATGAAAACCTAACTAAAATAAATGTCAACTCTTGCATCAAATTCTGTCTCCATGCTGGGTGCAGTTGCTCATACCTGTACTCCCAGCAATTGGGGAAACTGAGGCAGGAGGATTGCTTCAGCCCAGAAGTTTGAGACCAGCCTGGGCAACATAGGCAGACCCCATCTCTGTCAAAAATTTTAAAAATTGGTTGGGCGTGGTGGTGTGTGCCTGTAGTCCCAGATACTCAGGAAGCTGAGGTGGGAGGATCGCTTGAGCCCAGGATGTTGAGGCTGCAGTGAGCCATGCTCACACCACTGCACTCCAGTCTGAGTAACAGAGCAAGGCCCTCAAAAAAGAAGAAGAAGGAGAAGGAGAAGGAGAAGGAGGAGAAGGAGAAGGAGAGGAAGGAAGGGGAAGGAAAAAAAAAAGAGACAGTGTTGTGTTGTGGTTAGGAGAATGACTCTGGAGCAAGCCCTTGGATAACGATGTCTTGTCCATTAAGAACTAAATAGTATCACCTCTTGTAAAGATCGATTTACACTGGGTGTGGTGGCTCATGCCTGTAAACTCAGCAATTTGGGAGGCTGAGCAGGAGAAGTGCTTGAGGCCAAGAATTCAATATCAGCCTGAACAATATAGGGAGATCCTGTCACTACAAAAATAAATAAATAAATAAATAAATAAATAAATAAATAAATAAATTTAATTAAAAAGGAAAAATTCTGTCTCCAAACTAAATATGATCACTATTGTTTCCTTTAATTCTTTTTTTGTTTGTTTTTTGAGACAGAGTATCATTCGGTCACTCAGGCTGGAGTTCAGTGGCGTGATCTTCTGGGTTCATACGATTCATGTGCCTCAGCCACCTGAGTAGCTGGGATTACAGGCATACACCACCACACTAGGCTAATTTTTGTATTTTTAGTAGAGACGGGGTTTCACCATGTTGCCCAAGCTGGTTTCAAACTCCTGGCTTCAAATGATCTGCCCACTTCGACCTCCCAAAATGCTGGGGTTACAGGTGTGAGCCACCATGCTGGGCCTCAATTCTTTAATAGAAGTTTCATAAAGCAGGGAGGAAAGTGGTTTATAGTATTGAGAAAGAACAGCAAGTAAAAATATTTTATTTATTTGTATCTATTATGAGAGCTTTAAATTGTTTTCTTATACAATTGTTTTTTGTTATAAAAGTAATATAAGTAAATATAAACAAATTACAGAACAACTGGAAATTAGACTCATAATGACAAAACAACCAGAAATTAGAGAAGACTCATAATTTCAATACCCTACACACTCACCAATAGCATTTTAAAATAATTCCTTCAGGTTTTTGTTTCCCCTTCGCACTTATTTTTTTCATATGTAGTTACAAACAAACATAATAATACACAAACTTACATTCTGTCTTTTTCCTAACTTCACATTATTTGAAATGTACTTTCCTATGTTGTCACCTCCTCTTCCTATTCATCTCATGACATTTCAACTAATTTGTATTAGATAATACTAATAATGTTAACAGCTGACATTTTTTGAGTAAGTACTGTACATACTGCTTTATCTTCATTACCTGCGCAATCCTCCAAACCCTGTATGTCGGATATTATTAGTAATAAAGTTTTAAAGACTGTAAAATTTAGGCTTAAAAGGTTAAAAAAAAAACTTGCCTAAGTTCAAAAAATTAGTAAGTGAAGGCATAGTACTTGAAATCTTCTGTTTTCATATAAAATTTGTATTCTTAACTTCATTAATCTGTTTACTCAGTGAAGAAAAGGTGATTGGTTTTCCACCAATGCATCAATAACTGCAAATTTCCTCCGGCTAAATTTAGACAATCTTAAGTGTATAGGCTAGAAACAGCAAAAAAGACTTCACAACTACCTAAAAGATTAATTTGCTGAGTTGTCAATATTCTCCATTTTTTCCTAGTCTTGCATTGTTAATCTGTCTTCTCTTCAGTCTGCTCAGAGCTTCCTCCTTTGAGCAGGCAAGCCTCCTTCAGCCAGCAATAGCCTGCTTCTTAGCGTACCTTTCATGCATTCACTCAAATGTAGGATGGTGTTTTTCCTAATTTTGGCCTCCAATGAGCTGTGCCTCCAAGATGTTCCTGAGACCCATGGTACTGAGAATTAAGCCTCACTTTCTCTTTTCTTTCTAACTGAAGGATTCTAGTGTACTAAGAAACTTTGTTTCAGAGATGTCCTGCTGGTCACTGTCACTCAATTTGACCTAAACAAGCTTCTGAAAGAAAATTTTATGCCAAGTTGAGTTAAGTGAGTGGATCACAGTAATTCTCAGAATAAAGAAAGCTTACAATGCACAATATACTTCCTGGTCCTCAATTCCCTCCACCCATTGGTGATCTTGTGACCCAATTCATTCTACACATTATTCTGTTGATGATACATAGAAAAGGAAAGAAAACATTTTGTCCTTCCAGGAAAGTCTAGAGAGGAATAAATGCAAAGAGCCAATTATTACTTCATTTCCCTACAAACTTCATACTTTCTCCAGTGTAAGTAATGATTAGATTTCATAACAACCCATTTAAAATTGTAAAGATTAAGCCTATATTTGTACTTTTTATTTAAGAGTTTACACAGGTATTTGGTGTAGCAGCTACTATCATAAATACATTTTAAATGTGAGGTCAAAAGCTCAAATACTTAGAGAGTCCACACTAAGTGAATGAAACAGGCCATTTGGAATATTGGTGCTTGGGAGAAAGTAGGCCTGGCATAAAGGGAGTTTGGCCCACTGCACTCTCCTTTATAGCTATCCTGTGGCCCACAGGATAAAGACCCACAGTTGCCAGATATCATTTTTAAAAGATTCCAGGGGTCAGGATTTTTAGGTAAGGTTCTCCACATTTTAAAATATTGGATTACATTTATAAACACAGTGTGGGTCGAAATATGTTATTAGTGGATAGCCTTTGGACTAGTGTTACTGTTTGAATTCCATTCAAATCCATATCAAATGAATGACCAATGCTGAACATTCGATATTGAAGTCTAGCATATCTGGTTACGAATCAGTTATTTCCCATGAAGTCAGAGAAAATGTTGCCTTACCCAACTAGCTGAAACACATCATGAATCAGACCTATTCTGTCCTTAGGTCTGAGAAGTGTGTGGTTCTGATTCAGCTGTGTGATGAGTTGGTCCCATCCATGACCCTCATAGTGAACAATGTAGTAACCATTTGAGTCCACATTAAATTTCACCCAACTGGTCTTTTCAGGTAAATCCAGAATATCTAAGAGGATAAAATTGGCGTACGCATTTTATTATCAACATGCTCATTCAGAACATCTCCACAACTGTTAGTTTTAATCCAATTACTTATAAATCAATGGGAAGATGAAGTTTGGGGAGAGTCATAATGATATTCATTTACATAGTTCACTGGATGATTTCTTTTGGGAAGATGGTCTTATTAAATTAATAAATAAGTTGATTCATAGGAATAAGACTGCTGAATTTGTTCTAAAAAATTGTCTATGCAGGTCTAAGAGGCATGCAAGGGCCCAGTGAGCCAGATAACTAGCATGACGGGAATTTGGCTTAATTTGATGATGTTCTTGTCTCAAGATTTAGTCACTAGTCATTGAAATATGTATGTGTAAATAGGTGATCCATTTGTTCATTTTAGTAAAAGAAGGACTCCAGGTTAAGCATGACTTTGTGATGGAAAACCTCTCAAATTGTATTAAAGTGTTCAGAGGAAAATTAAAATTATACTATGTATTTTTAATATGGCATATATTATACTAGAGGGTAAAATTACATTATAATATTCTCTCAACAACTCTGTGAGATTTAGTCCTTATTCAACATGAGATGAAAAAATTGAAGCTCAAGATGAGTTTGTAAATTTTCTTAAGGTCACACATCTAGTAAGTGAGAGAGTGAGGATTTGAATCCAGAAGCAATCGATTTTAAAGTATATGCTTTTTTCCACATTTTTTGCCTCATCCATAACCTGTAAAAATAGATTAGTGTGTATTATAAGACATAAGATGAATTTCTGTTATTTCTTGATGTAAATAATCTATCTCTAAATGATAAAAGCACGAGAGAACTTCCCACTGAATGAAAAATCCAGATTTTCTTTCTAAAAGAGTTATTTTAGTAACATATGGATAAATGACAATTTCTCTCAAATACAAATCTTTTATTATTAGATTTACTTATTGTATCTTTCCTTCAAATAGCTCAACACATGTTTAATTTCAACATTGAAATACCTGTTTGGCTAATTAGTTCATTACCTGTCTTTGATTTTAGAATGTGTCTGTGGATCACATTAGAGGAACTCGTGGAGTAGGTCAATGGGATATGCCACAGGTACCTGTGACAGAGGGTAAAGACAGTTACAGACCAAAAGAATGCTGCTGTGATTTTTCACATTGTCAGACTCAGATAGACTGTAAAAGGCACCTAAATACCCATCATCCTTCACACCACCCACAAGTGGTCCTATAAATTTTATAGGCTAAGATTAGCATATCCTTAAGTATGCAAAAAATTACTCCATGATAATCATAAAGCAGCAGCCATGTCTATCTAGTTGAACTCTGCCACAAATAATTGTGTCATTTGCTGTCCTAATCTCATATCATAACAAATTCTGCTGTTTGTATGAGAAAGAAAATCCAATGTTCCCTTCACATTTTCAAAAACTATCAGCCTGATGCTGATTCAAATAACTAAACCAAAGCTGTAGGGAAAGCCCTTAAGAGGTAAATAACTTACTCCAGTATGATTTTTTACTTATACTTTTGTTCAACAGTACTACTCACATCCAACCTCCCAACTGCTGAATGACTGCAAATAAATAGTCAATGATACTACAGCTCAGGATTTGTAGGAGAGCTAAGTGCAGAGAGCAGAAAAGCAGAATGGATTAGAGGAAAAGTTCTCAGTTACTTTTCAATAGCCCTGCTGCAGTAAAGAGATGAAATTGGCTTTTTCTGATTAACTTTCTAGCAGCCTCTAGAATTAATTTCCTCTATTAAATCAAGTAATATTAGCTAAAATAATCCTGCATATTTAATATCATGTGCTTGATAACACCAACAGGTGTAAAGCAGACAAAAGAGTAACTGAGATCTTTACACAAAAAGGTAAAAAAGGCCAGGTGTGGTGGCTCACGCCTGTAATCTCAGCACTTTGGGAGACTGAGGCAGGCAGATCACTTGAGGTCAGGAGTTCGAGACCAGCCTGACCAACATGGTGAAACCCCGTCTCTACCAAAAACAACAACAACAACAAAATTAGCCAAGCATGGTGGTACGTGCCTCTATAATTCTGGCTACTTGGGAGGCTAAGACAGGAGAACTGCTTTAACCCAGGAGGCCAAGTTTGTAGTGAGCCAAAATTGGCCATACTCCAGCTTGGGCAACAGAGTGAGAATTTCTCTCAAAAAAAAAAAAAAAAAAAAAAAAAAGATGAAAAAAACTCCACATAGATGAATTTCTAAGACTTAATTGATTGGGATCGGTCAGTGCATCTTGGCTCCAGAAGAGAAAGGATTTTTCCAAATAAACACATCTGGGGCTACAGAGAGGGAGAGTAGCACTTCATGAGTTTGGATAGCCATGAATTAGCGGGCCATCATTTTATAAGAATTGTCTAAATACTGCCTCAGAAGGAGGAAAAATACAGATTATTGTAGTAGATCTTTGTTATTCTGGGTCATTCACAGTTTTGAACTCTCTCATCATACTTTGATAAGTTACAAAATTGTGAGTCCTGTTTTCCCAATAATGAAACAGACATTAAATTATTCAGCCTTGTTTACCAAGCTGCAACTTGTGTAAGCTCTCCGAAGTTCAGACTTCAGAACAACACACAGAAAAAATAGAAGGATGCATACATAAGAAGTGGCATAAGAGTTGGTTCCACTGGATTGGAAATGTGTAACTGATTAAACAAACCAGCCCCAGTAATTGTATATGTCGAAGCTCTCTAATTGTTTCTGATTTCCAGAAAAATTCTAGCATTGACAGCTCAGTTCTTAGAAAACAAAATTATCATCATAAGAACCAGAAAAGGTTCACTTGGATTATTTCATTTTAAATTAACCTCATTCATCTTATTAACAGAGCTAATAGTGAGACAGAGTAGGAAGGGGACTTAGCTTCAATTCACTCCCACTAGAGCATTCTTTCCTGTATCCCCAGGGATCACAAAACCTACACCACTACCTCACTGATGCCATAATGTTTGAATCATGCCTCTTAATTTAATGTTTGAACCATTCCTTTTAATTCCAGGAGCTGGCCTTAGGAGATAACCAAGGTCATGGAGTGTCCTACTTAGGGAAGAAATGCTGAACAACTGATTTACAGCCTTGTTGCTTCTGGCCAGACTACCAGGTAGCCCATTGCTCAAGGTAATTGTAGCAACCAGGTAATGCTTATCTGCCTACCTTATCCTTCATGTGCTTTGACCAGTCCAACCTGCATACCCTACCCCTGATACCTATTCTTTCGCCTAATGAAAAGGTTCTACCAGCTCTTTTTAAAATGTCAGTCAAGGAATTCTCTCTTTCTCTGTGTGTGTCTCTCTCTGCCTCCCTTATGTCTGGGCATAAGCTCAAATGAAGCCTTCTCTGGGAAAACTCTTTTGGCTTCTTGTCAATTTCTATTGCACTGACGGCCCAAGAACCCAGGTTAATAGCAATAGTTCAGAGAAATGTTTACAGTGTGTTACTTGATTTCAGTAGTCTTTACTAGGATTTTTTCAGGATGGGCTGGTGAACATGATGACAGTGTGTTTAATTGGATTTGCTTTTATTATTACTCATAACATCATATGTTTTAAGACAGTATAGTTTATTACTGAAAAATGAAAGGCAACAGGAGATTTTAGCATCTAATTTATCACATAGGGGATATCTTTTGTCTGATGATAAGAAGCATTGTTGTCATACTTCCTAGGTATAGGCCAGTCACAAAGCTTATTAGGGCCCAGAAGTCAGTGCATTATAACATAAGTTTAACTAACCACTATTGGCGTTAGAACTGAGGTTCTCAAGGCTGATGGAATTGCTAAGAATGGTGCTGCTGAACAAAGAAGTCTGGGTCATACAAAGCTCTAAATCTTATCAAGTCTACTTTAGGCCTTCGATTCCTATATGGAACTAGCCTCCTACAAAATTGCCAGAGGAGCTGAGAGAAAGCTAAGGAAATGATGAGGAAACTGAGATGAGGTAAGCTAGACCTAAAGAGGAAAAGCAGCTACCTCTCCTGCAGGGCCCTCCATTCAGGGTCCTCCTGGAAAACCCCCTGGAGGAAGCGCTCCTGTTGCAGTCGGAGTGAATGTCCGTCTTGTTTAACCACCAGCAGGGGGATTCCTTTCTGGAGAGTCCACGTAGTCATCATCTCTTTGACCTCTGCATTTTCCCCCAGAAAGGTGAGCTGAAATGACAGGTGACTATGGTAACTCAAAAGAGAGGAGACAACCCAAAGATAGAGGGACAGAAACTTCCATCTCCTTTGGATGCCAGAAATAAGACTTGGGGAACAGAAGACTAGAGCTGCTATCTCAGAGAAGAGCAATCCAGGCAACTGGATGAGGGATGGCTATCCCAGGGCTGCTCTCTGACAATTACTTGAATTGAGGGATATATATAGGATTTCGTAGAGTTAATACATGGCAGGAAAAGCCAGTGAAAAGGGGGTTGAGACTGGAGTCTCTTTCCTGCCCTCTTTCAAAAACAAATAAACAAAATCAAACAAGCAAACAAAAACCCTCTAATAACAGTAAAATCCAAGAGGAGTGGTATAAGAGGGAAATATCTGTCTTCAGGGAAGCTTTAAATATTTCAACAGAACAATTTTATATCAATAGAGGTATAGTGAATGGAGAACAAAACCTCTGGCTGCTTCACTTCTAGTATGGGTTTCTGATCACTGGATAACGCTGAATCTTCCTTTAGAAAACACAATTTAGGGCTGGGTGCGGTGGCTCACACCTGTGATCCCAGCACTTTGGGAGGCCGAGGTGGGTGAATTGCATGAGGTCAGTCTGGCCAACATGGTGCAACCCTGTCTCTACTAAAAATACAAAAAAATTAGCCAGGCGTGGTGGTGTGCACCTGTAACCCCAGCTACTCGGGAGGCTGAGGCAGAGGAATTGCTTGAACCAGAGAGGTGGAGGTTTCAGTGAGCCGAGATCATGCCACTACACTCCATCCTGGGCAACAGAGCAAGGCTTTGTCAAAAAAAAAAAAAAAAAAATTAGAGGGATTAACACGACTCTTTTTTTAAATAAAAAGTTTTCCTTTTTTCCCCTGTGATGACTGACTTTCTTTTCTCTTTCCTGTAGTGATTCTATAACTTCCCAGAGGGAAAAAGAAAAACATATACTGTATTTCCAAACCTAACAGCATACTTATTTTGCCATTTTTCAGAGTTTAAGGGATGCCAATGCAGTAGTAACCACTCAAAAACATTTTGAGCTGATTTTTAGCTAGCAGTGGGGTTGTGGGAAAGCTGAACTATAACAACAAAAATGTAGTAGCAACAGCATCATCCCCCTAAATATCCCAACCATTTCCCCTTCAGTTTTGTTTTACAGAAAATTGTGGGGACTCTCTTTCTCTCCAGCTTTTAAAAGGGACAGGTGGGCTACTCTGTATGTCATACTCACTCCAGGTCAGGCTATTCCACACATCTCTTCTACTCTTTGACTCTCTTTATCCTTACCATGTTACTTGTCATCTTGGGATCTGAATGACAAACTCCACCAGATGTAAAATCACTTTCTAAACAACTCTACAAAACAAGAACAAAAGAGCACTGCCATGTAGGCATCATTAGTTGGCTGAACATGCACAGTAGCCACGGATGCAGGCATTTATTAAAAGAGCTGTATGAAATGATTCATCCAGACATGATAATGAACATGAAAATGAAAAAAGAGGCATGTTTGTAGTGACCTAGGATAGAAGTTCACAAAAGTTATTTATTTGTGCTATATATATGCATGTGTAAAGTTTCCTTAAAAAGTTCAATAAAGTCAATAACTGTTCTAAGGAAGAATCAATTTGTTGAATTTTCTATACAATTCTTCTCTTTCCCTTAAGAAACGTCTTATTTTATTATTTCATTATGCATGTTACACATGTCCCTATTTAGCACGTAGGCAACTCTAGTACTATTAACTCTCCCCTGACATATTGCAAGTTCTTTAACAGTAGTGGAAACACCTCTGTTTACCTGGGTATTCCTACAGTGGCTAGCACAACAGCATTTGATGACTGTGCAATATTTTAAACTAACTGGAAATAAAATAAGAATTAAGAAAAGTACCAACTTGGCAATCAATCTTGAATAACCAGTAGTTAAGGGCAACTGCAAATGAGAAAAAAATGAAGTATGTGCTAAGGCTCTCAAATGTCTTTAATTGATCTTATGAAAAATAACAGCAAAGAATTCTTCTCATTCTCAAGTTGCTATTGGCAAGTATTAGAATTGACTTTATGTGACACAATGGTGGGCAAGATATTTTCAATAATTTGTTATTTTAATACTACAGGGCCCTTTGGTGTCAGAAGGGAGTCGGTTAAAATCTAAGACCTTTAGGGGAAGGTTGATGGGGGACTTTTCTTATAACTAGGAAGTAGCTGTGATACAATTGAAAGAATAACTATTGGACTTGGAGTCAGAAGACAAATTTTAAGTACTGATTTTCTCACTGACTTGGTGACTTTGGGCAAATCTCTCCCTTAGTATCAGTTTTCTCACCTATAAACATGGAGTAATGATGATTACTTTAATCTCTTGAGATGATTATAACCATGATGTGACCAAAAATAACACGGGAATCTACACTGCTGGACTAAAATGATCTGGTAACTGCTGGCCACATTTTCTTTCTAACTCCCACTCTTTACTGCCAGCATGCACACCAAATGATAGATTCTTCCGTGTTGGAGAGGGGCTAAACTGATATCTACAAACATGCATACATGCACACACACATAGCAAGGGAGAGGGAAATGGAGAGAGATGAGAGAGAGAAGCAACACAATACTTGGTGTTGAGAAGCTTAAGTGGAGGCATGGAGAAAGAGTGTCTGGACCACTGACGGTGGGTGATGGAAATGGATAGTAAAGAGCATCTTTATATGTTTTTTGTTTGTTTGTTTGTTTGTTTTGTTTTGTTTTGAGACAGAGTCTCACTCTGTCACCAGGCTGGAGTCCAATGTCGTGATCTCAGCTCATTGCAACTTCCGCCTCCTGGGTTCAAGTGATTCTTCTGCCTCAGCCTCCCGAGTAGCTGTGATTACAGGTGCGCCACCATGCCTGGCTAATGTTTGTTTGTTTTTTTTTTTTTTTTTGTATTTTAGTAGAGATGGGATTTCACCATATTGGCCAGTATGGCCTCGATCTCCTGACCCCATGATCTGCCCGCCTAGGCCTCTCAAAGTGCTGGGATTACAGGCATGAGCCACCACACCTGGCCTATAAGTATTTTTATAAGAACTATGTATTTCAATATGCCTCAGGATTTTCAAGAAATGCAAGTTAAAAATTCGAGCTGTGAAATAATTTTTGATTGTTGGATTTTGTTTCTTTAACCACAAAATCACACATCAATTGGACCATAAGGGTGTTTTATAAGGGCACAAAAATATCAAATGAGATAATGAACATGAAAGTGCTTTTTATTCTTTAACTTTGATTCTTATTTATTATTAATTATTGTTGTTGTTGTTGTTATTATTATTATTGAGACAGAGTCTCGCTCTGTCGCCCAGGCTGGAGTGCAGTGGTGTAATCTCGGCTCACTGCAACCTCCAGCTGCTGGGTTCAAGTGATTCTCCTGCCTTAGCCTCCCGAATAGCTGGGATTACAGGCAAGTGCCACCATGCCAAGCTAATGTTTGTATTTCTAGTAGCGACGGGGTTCCACAAATTGGCCAGGCTGGTCTCAAACTTCTGACCTGAAGTGATCTACCCGCCTCAACCTCCCAAAGTCTTGGGATTACAGGCCTGAGCCACTGTACCCGGCCATGAAAGTGCTTTTTAAACTGTAAACTGCTGCACAAATATTAAGCATTATTATTACTGTCCCTGGGACACAAGTGCTTATGAAAAAGAAAGGATCTCTTCTGTCTACAATGACTTGGGGTTCTTCTAATTACAGGTATGAGTTCTCTGGGTCTAATGGTTCTATAAAAAATTATTTTCTTTGCAGTTGGAAATTTTAAAATATTTTAATAATTATTAGAATCATCTGAATTAACTGAATTTTTCTGCCTTGCCTTTCCTATGATCTACATGAATCCCAAAGACAAAGAGACCATGAGTTCTTTAATCAATCATCAACCACTTGTTAATCACTATTACAGGATCAGCATATGCTAGGTGCTATCACATTTTTTAAAAAAGACTAGACACAATTTTTGTTCTTAAGCACATTATCATTGAACTAATAAAAACAATAAAAGAGGGTACTATTATGTGGAACAGATTATAAGTGCACTTCTAAGAATTTAGCAGACAGGCAAACGAATGAGAGCTGGAACAGTCTGTAAGGAGGAGGTGAAATCTCAGCTGGATCTTGAAAGTTGGGTGGCATTTGAATTGTTGGAAAGAAGAAAGGGCATTTCAGCTAGTAAAGGCACTAGAAATATAGGCACAATGATCCAGGGATTGAGCAAGATTTCTTCTTATGAGGGAGAAGATTAGTTTTGCTAAACAAATAATATACGTTGGGGAATATGGTTGACAACCTTAAAATTTGCCAGAGATTAGGTGCTATATGGTAGAAATGACAACATTTTAAAGATTTTGGATCAAGGCAACATAAAAATGTAGGATTAGCCATAGAAGAGAAACCAAAGAAAGTCAGGTCAAATAGTGAGCCCCTGGGGCCACTCCAGCATGACGTCCTACTGTGATGTTAGAGGAAAAAGGGAAGTGCTGCCTTCTATGGACCACGACAACCTAGCAAGCAGAATAAATATGGTTGACTGACAATATATAACTATAAACAGTCACAATTATTCTGTTACTTTCTAGATTAAATAACAGTCTACCGTTACCCAACATATGACTTACATTTGACAGACTGTTCCACAAATCGTCATTCTTAGCATTTCTATAGCTGAACTTCTTTAAGTACTGAATTATTCCTTTCTGGAATTTCTCCTCACCCAGAAAATCCTTGAGCATATTCAAAATACAAGCTCCCTTTAAAAAAAAAACAAAAGAGTTGAAGAAAGAGATAAAGAAAAGTGTAGTATGGTATGTTTTTAAAGGAAGCTTAAATTTTATGGAACATGTGTGATGTCTGAAAAATGAACAAATAAAAAGTGAAACAAGTAGCAAGAACTGGCACCAATGACCTAAACTGTTGATTTTATAGTCATTATCACATTTCTTCTGAAAGCAGAGCTTCCACCTGCACGTGATATTTACTACCTTGTTATAGGAAACTTCATCAAACATTTCCTGTATTTGAGTCGGAGTTTCTGCTGGTTTGGAGATAGGGCGGGATGAATTCAATGAATCTTTTGTAATTACTTCAAAACACACATCCAAAAAATAGTCATCCTAAACAGGGAGAAAAATGTTTAGTTTTAGTTTCTATTTGACACTGTAAAAGCAATAGAAAACACAGTAGGTTTAGTAAGATATTCTTAGAGGTAAGATTTCAATCAATATTTCTTGGAAGATGTTTCTTTTCATTTATGTATTCCCTTTCCACCGTTTCTCTACTTTAAAAAGATACAAATCCAATATTCCTTCAGACATTGCCTGAATGTTTACCATGTACCAGCCCTTCGATACAGAAATAAAATAATGGTTTCCATTTACTGAATACTTGTTCTGTGCCTAGACCTATCATCTGCAATCCTGTCAACACCTCTGCAAGGGAGATGTAGTATAAGCTTGTTACAAATGAGAATATATAAAGCTTTGGCATTAAGCCACAAATTCAGTACATACACCGTAACAAGAAGAGCCTAAGTTTGAATCCATGTCTGTCTATAGTGTACTGGACTAAATATAGATCCTAAAGACCTCATTAACCATTACTAACCACCTTGATATGCAAATTTGTATAGTGTTCAGATCACTATATTTGTTTTTAAAAAAGACATACCTGAAGAAATCCCTTCACACATTTTGGGGAAGCCAGCAGACCCTTTAATGTTGATTTCAGGTTACATGCCAAGAACTCTGTATAGTACCTAGTAGCTGTGGGCATTCCTGTGCGGATGTATACAAACAGTGTATACAACCCACATACACAGCTCTACATTTGTATTAGTTTGTCTTCTCTGTTTACAAACTTTGGGGTGACAGATTTATGTTGATTGTTTTCTAAAACTTTCAATGTTTCATCCAGTTCTGTGATCTGTTTCATGTATCAAACAAAATGCCATATGTTCAAAAACCACAACATTATGTAGTTTTTCTCTTTAACATTAACTTGAAATTTTAACAGTGAATTGATGATTCTTTACACCATATAGTATGATACACAGAATTGTGAACTTACAAATTGCAGCTCTGGATATGTAGCATTAACAGCAATAAGTTCCATGTAATTTGCAAAACCTTCATTAAGCCAAATATCATTCCACCATTCCATGGTGACCAGGTTGCCAAACCACTAGGAGGTAAAAACTCAATGTTATTAGAAGTTAAACAAATAAGTTATTAACTTTAGCAAAAAGAAAAGTTACTAACTTTTTTTATTAGTTAGGATGTCTCTTCTCCCTTTGCTACCCTTTTCTCTTTGTACAGTTTTCTTCTACTGATTTTCTTGCCTTCTTATTCTCACCACCACATTTTTGCTTGATTTTCTTTTTTCTTTTTTTTTTTTTTGTATGTTCTCAATGCCCTTAACTCTTCGACTTTCATTCTATCTGCCCAACATTTCCTAGCTGTTAGATTTAATATTAAGAAAGAAAATGGAACACTTTGTGGAGGTAGTTTTTTTTTTCCTGCACAGTAAGAACAATCTCACCTTGTCCTTGGTATATGATGATGTTCAAGGGAGAAATGTAAACCCAAGTGTCCTGGGTGAAGTTATACTTTTATATTAAGTAGCAGGTACTTAGGAGAATCATAAGAATTCATTTAGGGCTCTCAGATTGTTATATAATTGTTATATAATATTACTGAAGAGCAAATTCTGTTGTTAGCCTCTGCCCCTGACTTACTTCCATGGGCCACTAGAAACAATAAAGGTCTAAGATTTAAAATATATACAAATAAAATAAAAAGGATGCGTAAAGATAATCGACATGTTTACCCTTTACCTATATTTGATCTGTATTATACATTTTAAATATTACTATTCTTTTATATGCTTTTATATTTTATTTATTTAGTCTATATGCCTAATACTGTACATCTAGTGTATGTCTCTAAAATTGCAATCTCTAGAAGGACCAAAGCTTCAACAATAAGATTCTAAGATTCAGAAGAGCCTGGTTATAGTTACAGAACAGAAAATTATAAGTCTGTAGCTTCTAGAAACCGTTTAAGCACTATGCCTTTTCTGACAGCCTTCAGATTACTTTACAAGTGGGCACCAACTTTCTGAAGGGCATTCATGGAAAGGGAGAGGCGTTTCCTCAATTTGAAAACTGGTGAACATAAGAAGTACAGGATAAACTGACTCTGGTCACTTCACCAGTTAGTAAAAATAGTTTATTCATTCATTCAATAAATACCTATGGAGAAACTACTGCATTCCTGGCACCATGCCATATGTTAGAAATACAAAGATGTATATAATACAGCCATTCCCTCAATACAAATGATGGAGGTCAACCAGTAGACAAATAAATACAGCAAAGCAGGTGTTAAGATCAATGTCTTTGCCAGGGACAGAGGGGATTCTAGGAGGAAATAAACAGTTTTGCCAGGATGGTGTTCATTTCCTGAGCCTTGCAATTAGTACTCAGGTATGCTGAATATCAGGTAGCAGGAGCAAAGGCAGAGTGATACAACCTGTCATGCTCAGAAAATGGCAGATAATCTTGGATGGCTAAAGTTTAGGTGTAGGCAAGAGATGAGGCTGGAGAGGTAAAAAGGAGCTGGGTCATGGGGACCTTGTATGCCAGGCTAAGACAGTTGGCATTGGAGAATCCTTGCCAGGATTATGCACAGAGTGACATGTTAATATGGTCATCAATGGGAAGACAAAAATGTGGGGGCAAAAATTCCAGTGCTGTTTGCTGCTTCAGCACTTGACTGCATCTCCGTGGAAGAGAAGCTGTTAAAGGGAGGGCCAGAGGGAGCGTGGAGCCTCAGATGTAGAGCTCACAGAGCACTTCCCTACAAACAATGGGCAGAAAGAGAGAAATCCCCAGACTCAGTTAAGTGCTTTGGAGCTCCTGGTGACTCATGATCAAAACACCTAAAATGAGCCAGTGGGGAGATTCTGAACCAGAGGAAACAGCCCATGTGTTCTCGAAGCACAGTGCTGAGCATGGCTCTCTGTGTAACGGAGTATTCAGTTCACTGGTTTAAAGAACAACAAGTCATTATTGTGGTGATGATAAAGGATAAAGTTAAAATGTTTTAAATAACAGATTTTACCAGATTCTACAACGGAATGGTATTTGCCCACTTGGTGAAAGACAATTTTGGTGCCTTTAATAATTTACTGCTTTACAGAGAGTTTTCAGAAATGAAAGAGGTAATAGTCTCCAATCTCTATAGACCTAGCTTTACAATTCCAAATTTGTAGGTAATACAGTGTTGATAGATGGCCCTTAGATACCTTATTCTGTAAGAAATAGTAGTATTTCTTGTAGATGTAGTGGCCATTGTCATCATCATTAATAACTAACACTTATTGAGTGCTTACTATGTGATCTGCACACTTTCCCTATCCATAATCCTCACAATGACTTTATGAAACAGAACTATTATTAATTTCGTTTTATAGATGGGGACACTGAACTTCAGAGAGTTAGGTAATGTGCTCAGGATCATCAACCCATCAAGTTTCACTTGAAGTATTTCATTATGGCCATGTAAGCACAGGTTCCAACTGAAGGAAGATTGATTTTGCCATAGATTGGAATGTCAGAGTACCAGGGGATATAAGGAGAAATATTTTTAGTAGAAATCTTTATTTGTAAGGTTTCCAATTCTGTGCTTCATGTGTCTGTATAGTCGCTTCCCTTCTTTTCCCAAATGACATTTGAAGGCTTTGCTTTGAAAGGTTTTAGAGAATAAATTTAATGGCTACTTCTCGTGATAAAATTCCAGTATGCACACCGCAGTTCAGAGACTGAGTACTCTGCTACTTGACATGTTGTATTACGTTTAGTAATCTCTAAGTTCCCCTCTAGAGGTAAATGAGTTGATTTATTTTGTTTCAGAAAGATTGGTGGTGTTCTATATAATGTTATTTTGAACTGATATCGAGATATTGTCATGAGTGCCAAGTACCTGGTGTGCCAGTTCATGGGCTATGACTCTGGTGACCCACAGTTTATCAGAAGCAGAAGAGGTCTTCGGGTCAAAAAACAGTGATGTCTCCCTATATGTAATGAGGCCCCAATTTTCCATGGCTCCAGATGCAAAGTCAGGAATAGCAATCAAATCTAAGAAATAAGAACAACCACAGTTGATTTTTATGGCTCCCACACCAGAAATAGAATTTGCTCCCTGCTCAAATACACTATGATCCTTTAAGTATATGTAAGCACACTTTTTGAAAACATCAAGAATATCTTAACACTGACAGGGTGTCTTATAGTTGCGCTGAAAATAATCAGTGCCCATTATCAAGTGGAATAAGTTGTATAAAGCCTTTTGTAGATGAAGTAACATATTGACAGTTAACCATTTTCTTCCTGAAAGTGCTGAACTCTGAAAATCTTTTGGGTGCCTTACCACCAAGAAAATAATTTATTTAAAAACAATCATATTGTATTTTATGTTAGTACTGCTGAAAACTTTAAAAAAGGTATCAAATAATTTCTAATATGTTTGAGATTCATCAAAACATATAATGAACTCATTTCTAGAAAAAACAAAAAGATACATGATTTTAATTTCAGGAGAACACCTCTTATGGGCCGTCTCTATAGTCAATATTTTGATTGATATTTCTAGCACATCCAGCCTCTATTATGAGCACAAGTCCTTCTAAGACAGTACAGGAAAAAAGCTCTGGGCAGCATTGATTCTTTCTGACTTCAATTTCCTTTTCAACACTGGTATTTCCTCTACTTCTTAAGAAAGTGTTGTGGGGGGAAAAAGTGCAACCTAATCATCTTTAAACAACTCAGGTATAATGCATTAATTTGCATTATGTGTATGTGTGTGTATATATATGGTATATGTGTGTGTGTATATTATATATATATACTTGTATATGTGTGTGTGTATATATATATACACACACACACCTGTATATATATACACATATATACACATATGCACACATATATATACATACACAGGTATATGTATATGTGCATTGTTTACTATCCTTTGCTAATGATTTCACGTAAGCTAAAAAATTTCTGGCTAATATTTAGCCTTTGAATTCTGCTAGCTAAAATGTTCTGTTTAGCTGGAAAAAAAGATAATTTTTTAAAAGTTCAAAATGAACCAAGTCACTTGGCTTATAATTGCATTGTCTGGAGTTAATACTGGTTAATTCTAGTAGATTAAAAACAAGTATACACAACACAATAAAAAACCAAATTGGCGCTAATAAAGATTAGTATTCATTAGCACTTCAAATGTGGGAATGACTTTTCTTCTAAATTGCGTTGATGATTTTATAGTAGTGGGACTTACATCTGCTCTATTTTTTCTTAAGCTGCATGTTTCCTCTCTGTTAGTCTTAAAGGTATTTCATATGCTTTTTAAGACTGCATTTTTCAAGAACATGCATTAATATGGTTGATGGTTGTTATTAATCTTTCCTTGACTTTTGACCTAAAGTACAGCAGTAAATTATGTATAAATAGGATTTAGTATATCTGACCTAAAGGGTATGTAGAATCTGCACAATAATAATAGAGTAAGACTCAGGAACTACCAAAATAAGCCCCTGGATATAGCTTTTAATTTTTTTAAGCCTAGAACTGTATGCCAATTGAGGGTCCCTTTTAATTGATGGAAGGAAAATGCATTGGAGTTGGGGGCAAGAGGTGAGAAAGGACAGGATAAGAAGTATATCTTAAATTCCAAAGGAAAAAAATTGTTTTGTCACTATCAGAAACCCCAAGCACTAATCTTTATATGCTATGAAACTTTCTTCACAGTTTTTATATGCTCTACAACAGGGGTCCCCAATGCCGGGGCCGCAGACCAGTACCTGTCAATGGCCTATTAGAAACTGGGTTGCATGGCAGGAGGTGAGCGGTGGGCGAGAGAGCATGACTGCCTGAGCTCTGCCTCCTGCCAGATCAGTGGTGGCATTAGATTCTCATAGGAGCACGAATCCTATTGTGAACTGCTCATATGAGGGATCTAAGTTGCGTGTTCCTTATGAGAATCTAATGCCTAATGCTCTGAGGTGGAACAGTTTTATCCAAAAACCATCCCCCCAACCTTCGTGGAAAAATTGTTTCCACAAATCTGGTCCCTAGTGTCAAAAAGGTTGGGGGTCGCTTCTCTACAACATTCTAAAAATAACGTTTTTATTTTTTAAGATAGAAAATTAAAAGCAAGATAGACTATGAGTATCATCTCGTGTAAAGACCTACTACCACACCCAGATGATCTGTTTCCTGCAATTTTTTTTTAATCTGTTCCACAGTCTTACCATCCAACCTCAGTGCCCAATATAGATAACAGATGGAGGCACAGTTTTCAGTTCTCTCTCTATATAAACTTTTGATAACTTTTATAAAATATTGCTGATCTTGTACAAATAGGGTATAGCGATTCCTCCCGAAATCCCTCTAATTCTAATATGCAATGTGTGTGTGTGCGCGCGCATGTGTGTGTGTGTGTGTGTGTATTTTATAATGGAAAATCTATTCTCTAATCAGTGCTGCTGGGGCATAGAAGAGCAGCATGATGGGAGGTGTGTTTCTCTCCCATAGAAGAGGAACATAATGGGTGAGAGCCTTGACGTCCGCCACAGGGAGCCACAGCATCACTGTGGTAGACAAATATTCAAAGAGCATTCCTGTGATGAACTCTTGGACATATAGACCCTTATTCTGAACAGAGCAGTCACTGTTTTCCTTCTCTTTTTCTCCCCATCTCTTTCCAGGGCCCTCTACCTGGCTTCCGTACCAGCCTCCAGCGTGTGCCCTTTTTGATCGGCCTGGGAAAGAGTGCAATGCAGATATGTTAGCATTAAACCTGATAAAAGAATACAGAAATGATCCACACTACTGGGGCATCTCATAAATATTTTATTTTCTAAGATCAAGAATCATCTCTGAGGAACAAATTATTTTTTCCTGGGCTAACTGAATTCCTCAGTGCTCATTTAAGTCCCACAGAAAGAGAAAGAGGGAAGAAATCAAAGCAAGTTCTATGAGCAAAAATGAAGACAATAATGTGGAATTTGAACATACCCAGTTTGGGGAGTGGATAGTTGATATCAAAGTACTTTTCATAAAAATCAAGTAGCTTCAGTGACGCCTGCAAAGCATAATGTGTTTGATTCCGTTTGTCTGGAGATGCATAGATGGACACCTGGGAAATGTGGATCAGAAGAGGTTTTCGAATGACAGCTCCCTGGCAAAATTCCATTTCTGATAACCCTCTCACACAGAAAGGCAGACTGCATCTTTTCAAGAAAGTATTAAGATACCATTAAGCATGTTGTCAATAAGGGTAAGAGTTTCTGTGACGTATTAAAGCAAGTCAGTCTTGAAAATTACAAACACCCTGGACCTTCTATTACAATCCATTTCCTCAGTGCTCATCTGTAACTTTCAAATTATATTAACCCATCGTATCATAACACAAGTATATCATAGAGATGAACCCACTTGAGTTCATCTCTATGATATACTTTAGCACTTGACAACTAGCTTTCCAAAATAATGACCACAAACACAATTCAAATAAAACATAGATTTCTTCTAGACCTACATAGGGAAGCCATGAAGAATTTATTGGATCCGCCGTCTGTCAAGTTTGCTTTAAACTAAGAAATGCTCAAATATGTTCAATGGTTCCCCCAAAGAAACTAGCTATCAAGTAGAAAAAATAGAATTAGATTCAAATTTTATTGCCTTCCAAGTATGGGGCTACTTTTATTTCATGACCCACGTTTACGCTCTGAATTAACTGAAGTCCTTCAAAACTTTCATGTGGAGAAAATGTAAATGGCCACCATTTTTTTGACAGTTTACCAGGCACTGTGCTGAATGCTTACACATAAAATCTAATTTAATACTTGCACCCACTCTATGAAGCAGGTGCCATTTTATAGATGAAACAATAAAAACACATAAAGATTTAGTAACTTGCTCCTGATCACCCAGGCTGAAAGTTGTAGAGCTGGGATGTGAATCCAAAGAGGCTGACAGGAACCTGTCCTCCGAAGTGCCATTCACCTCCTGCACATCCATGTCTATGCATATATACATACATAAGTCAGAGGTGCCATGATGTGTATGTGTAGCTACACAACTCATATATCTACCTATTCATAAACATAATACGTATGTAAATTGTAATAGATATTTTATACCGATTTTTCTTTTTTTTTTCTTTTTTTTTTTTTTGAGACCAAGTCTCACTCTTGTCACCCAGGCTGGAGTGCATGGCGCGATGTCAGTTTACTGCAACATCTGCCTCCCAGGTTCAAGCGATTCTCCTGCCTCAGCCTCCCGAGTAGCTGGGATTACAGGTGCCTGCCACCACGTCTGGCTAATTTTTGTATTTTTAGTAGAGACAGTTTCACCATGTTGGCCAGGATGGTCTCAAACTCCTGACCTCAGGCAATCTGCCAGCCTCGGCCTCCCAAATGCTGGGATTACAGGCATCAGCCACTGTGCCCACCCTATACCCATTTTTCAAAAGCATTATTTTATAACTCTTTAAAGATGTTTTTATGTCTATAATTTGGTCCCTTGGGATAAGAAGTTCTTTTTTATGTATTTAATGTGTCCACTGATGTTTGCAAATATTTAACTACAAAGATAATCATTAGGTATTGTAAGTTTTTGCAAACAATGAAGACTCTAAAAATTATAAAGACCTTTTCTCATTGAGGGAAAAAAGTTTAAAAAAAAAAAAAAAACAGTGGGAAACGGTCAGGCACGGTGTCTCATGCCTGTAATCCCAACACTTTGGGAGGCCAAGGCAGGAGGATCACCTGAGGTCAGGAGTTCAAGACCAGCCTGGTCAACATGGTGAAATCCCATCTCTACAGATAAAAATTAGCCGGGCATGATGGCCCGTGCCTGTAATCCCAGCTACTCGGGAGGCTGAGGCAGGAGAATCACTTGAACCCAAGAGGTGGAGATTGCAGTGAACTGAGATCGCATCATTGCACTCCAGCCTGGGCAACAGAGTGAGAATCTGTCTCAAAAAAAAAAAAAAAAAAAAAAAAAAAAAGTGGGAAACAACATACATGTCCAAAAATAAGGTGCTGATTTTAAAATCCTTATTAAACATCCATGAAATATTAATATAATATTATTTAAAATTTTTAGTGACATTCAACTTTTATGGCATATTTTGATGAAAAATCGGTTAAAATAGTCAATATACTATTTTGAAAAGGGTATGTGTGTGTCTGTGTGTGTGTGTGTATATATATATATATAAACACTTTGAAAACTACCTTTACATATATATAGTCAGTAAATACTGTTACTATGTACACCCGTATATGCTGACATACATATAGAAAATATTTGGAAGGCTTCCATTAATATTATCAGTAGTTGTATCTTGGTAACAAGACTATGGATATTTTTTTTTCTTTTTTTTTCTTTTTTTTTTTTTTTGAGACGGAGTCTCGCTCTGTCGCCCAGGCTGGAGTGCAGTGGCCAGATCTCAGCTCACTGCAAGCTCTGCCTCTTGGGTTTACACCATTCTTCTGCCTCAGCCTCCCGAGTAGCTGGGACCACAGACGCCCGCCACCTCGCCCAGCTAGTTTTTTGTATTTTTTAGTAGAGACAGGGTTTCACCATGTTAGCCAGGATGGTCTCGATCTCCTGACCTCGTGATCCGCCTTTCTCGGCCTCCCAAAGTGCTGGGATTACAGGCTTGAGCCACCGCGCCAGGCCTGGATAATTTTTAATTTAGTTTTTTATCTGTCTCTTTTTGTAATATAAACATAATACTTTGATAATAAGGAAAAACATGAGAAAATAAAAGTTCACTGCTCTCAGGACACTTTTCTGCACTGCGTAGAAAATTAGAACTCAGTCTCACCTTGACTCCTGATGAGGTGATGCCACTCACAGAGTGGAAATCACAAACAATGTAGGCTACAAGGTATGTACTCATTTTTACAGTAGTTTCAAAGTGATCTTCCAAAAGACCTCCTTCAAGTTCAATTGTCTTAACCTACAGAAACAAAAAGGAATAATCAGTACTTGAAAACTGGAGTATTTCACAACCATGCCTATGACTTATGTCAAGTGAGTTAGAGGCAAGCCTGATACTCTAAAGGACAATTGATGACCTCCTAGGAGAGAAATGGCCTCTCCTAGTATTCTGTGGCCTCTCTTACCTCTATTGCTTTTACCCTGGCACTCTGTTGAAGACACAAAGCCCTGCTTTTGAGATCCCCAAAGCACAAAAATGCCAAATCTCATTTTGTTGATTGAAAGCACTAAAATATTAGATATTTCTGTTTTCTTAAAATGCAATAATCTCCAACACTGGCATCAATTCAACTTCTGGGCTTTTAAGTAAAATACCAGATAATGGCCCCTTTCCCTTTGTTGTACAAGAAATACACCTCTGTGGAAAAAGGAAACAGGAAGTGAAACTGAACTAGAGGCCTCACATTATCTTTTAAACCTCTTATGTGGGTGTGAGGTTGCTGTTATTTCTCAGGTGAGGAAACAGAAGCTCAGAAACGTTCACAGAATTGTTGGAGATCACATGGCTAGTTCCACGGTAGGACCAAGATGTGGATGGTGACTGTGTGATTCCAAAGATGATGCTCATACTCTCACTTGCGGCATGACAGCTTGAGTCACGGTCTTATTTTATCTTTGCTTCATTGATTCAGCAATGAAAGCAATCAGGCCAAGGAGGTCATTAGTAATTTAAGCTGCCCATCTCCTGAGGAAGCAGAAGCTTTTCAGCCTGCAGTCTCATCAGCTGCATCCATCAAGATCACTGGGTAATGACTGAATTCCATCTTCATTTGGTCTGGGCAGCTTGTCTCAGAGATAGTCTTCACCATAGTACAATGCCTCCAAATACTGAATGGGTACAGATTCAAAAATCTGAAAACATTTTCTTCCAGCTAGTCACAACTCTTAGACGGGCTCTTCCCCACCTCTATCCCTGAGCCCTTTCTGGGAGTCAGGCTTGTGATGATGCCGACTGCAGCTTATTAAGCATGTTTGACATGTTGGAGAAGATTACAGTTTGCTTTGGTGAGATAAAATAGCTTGAAGCATTATCATAAATTATCTAGTCTACTTCGATGGCAAATGCTTTTGCTATTAAATTCTACAGAATTTAATTTTACTGAATTCTATTTGAAATCTATTTATAAGTTCCAATAAAGAAGAAGGTACTGACCAAATACTCTAAGAAAGGTAGAAGTATACACAGGGCTATAATTTTTTAAAACTCTATCCAGCAAATTAATTTTCCCTAACAACAGTCTCCATTTTTAGGAATCTAATTCAACCAACGTTCTCTGGATATCCACTCCCAGCAGAGGAGATGCTGTCTTATGGTGGGGACTGAGAGCTGGGGTATTGGTGGTCTTCTGACCAAACTCAGCAGCAAAACCATTTAGTCAAGTGTGTGGAAGGGTTACTGGTGGAGGGGTGAGGCTGTGAGACTATGGGGAAATCAGTCTGGGCTACTAGAAGGCTGATGGCAGAGATAGTTAGGAGGCAAATGGGTGTTTGCTATGGTTTGTTCCCCCTAGATGAAGACGATATAGTCCATGGAAGCTGAGTTTTGTTCAGAAACCTGGAGTGGCCCATGTAGATTAACATTGTCCTAAATGGACGTGTATGGGGTATTAGTGTAAGTTCTTCCAGGATGGTGATGTAAGCTCCAAGTACAAAACACTGGTTGCTAGACAAGGATTTGGCTGTTTTCTCAATACCAGCAGTACTTTACTGGCATAGCAATTGTCACCAGTGAGTGTGTGTTTCCTTACAAGATGAAAGAGACGAATGAGTTTCCAAAAGATATGCTGCCTCTACTAGCATTTGGGTGCCTCTTCACTTCTCTTAAATCCTGCATTCTTAACTAAGGAAATTGAGAACTGAGTGTGTATTGTTTCTTCCCACCAGTCTACATAACCCAGCTTAGGTGCTACAACTGTTATCTAGAGAGTATGATTGTGACATTACTTCAGTTCTCCTTTTTTGACTAAACATGCGAGCCTGGGTTGGTCAATGTTTATAAGAAGCAGAATGTTAAATCAGTATTCGCTGAAAAGGGTATGATCCAGCGAGCTGCTTCAGTCAACTGGGCGAAGAAGAGATTCAAGGACCTTAGAAAATATTTTCAAAGTGTTTGCTTCTTTTCCTTAAACATGAGAAATTACTGGAGATTTCTGAGATATAAATTTTAAATTTTAGCATAATAATGATAACAGCAATTTATGTTTGTATTCTATTTTTATGAAAAGGGCTGTGTTTTTACTTTACCCACCATGATTATTCAGATAAAAAATTATATTAATAAAAAACTTCCAGGAAAGCTACTTCAATGGTACACTGTCTTGAAACGAACATGCTGTTGGAAAGATGTTATTGTGTACATGAGTGATGTCCTAAGTTGTATCAAAGTAGCAACTTGTTGCTACCTGAAAATGAAGGGCTAATTAAACTGCTATCTATTACATAAAATCACAGAAAAACTGAGCTATGGGTCCCATGGAGGTTTGCCACTTTTTCCTTTGGTCCGCTCTGCCAGTCTTTCAAAGCAAATGTCTTTTTCAGCAGTAAGTAGAAATTGGGGAGATGCAGCATCTAGATTATGGGCTCATTTCTCTCCTGCATCTGTAGAGGCAGAGAGGAAAATGGACGTGCGGCCACTTGCTGGCTGTGGATGACCTGCTGCCTCCTGTGCTCCACCTTTCTGAAGCACTGTCAGGAAAGCCTCTATTTTTGTTCTACTTTCCAAGCAGTGTTACAGAAATATTTTACATTTTGTTCAACAGCACCAATGGCAAGCACATCATTTAGTGAGGAAGTATCAAACAAGGAAAAGGGTCTATGGTGTCTTCCAGAGTCTCTGTATTTTGAGTACTAATATGAGCCAAATAAGAGTCCCAAAGTTCTCTTTCAATTAAAAAAGTTGTATAGGCCCGGCGCTGTGGCTCACGCCTGTAATCCCAGCACTTTGGGAGGCCGAGGCAGGTGGATCACCTGAGGTCAGGAGTTCGAGACCAGCCTGACTAACATGGTGAAACCCCGTCTCTACTGAAAATACAAAAAAAATTAGTTGGGTGTAGTGGTGGGAGCCTGTAATCCCAGGTACTTGGGAGGCTGAGGCAGGAGAATCACTTGAACCCAGGAGGCGGAGGTTGCAGTGAGCCGAGATCACACCATTGCACTCCACCTGGGCAACAGAGTGAGACTCTGTCTCAAAAAAAAAAAAAAAAAAAAAAAGTTGTATAATCACAATTAATAATTTTCATATACAAATTTAAGAATTACTTGTGAAACTTAAAAGAGGGGATTTCTAAGTTCCATCACAGACTTCTAGATCAGAATTTCCTGGATTAGGGCCTCGCAGGGTCCCTGAGGTCCTTGCCACTGCAAAAGGGGTCTCTGGACCATCAGCAGTGGCATCACCTGGGGACTTGTTAGAAAAGTAGAGCTTCGAGCTTTACCCCAAGACCTCTTGAATCAGAATCTGAGTTTTAGCAAGATCCTCAGACCGTTAATCTGCACCCTAAAGTTTGAGAAGTGCTGCTCTAGGAGATTCTGAATTTCATCCCTGGCCAAGAAACACTGATTTAAGATACTGTTTCCATATGAACACAAAATATAAATCATTTTGCTTGGGGAAAAAAAAAAAAAGCTCTGTAACAATGCCCCAAATGGAATGATGTTAAAGTCTAGAAGGATTTAAATTATGATGATTGATAGACAGACAGACAGATGGATAAATAGATAAAAACAAATTAATGGCTGAAATCCTGAAAGTAATTTTACAAAACAAACAAAGACTGAGTCTCAACTTGAGAACAATTTCTAAAAGTTTCTGTAAGTGGAAATACCTTTGGCATGTTGGATAGTGCAGTATGCCCGCTCTCTCTTCGTATCTTGATTGAAAAGTTGGCTTTGAACAACGGTTCATCAAAGCAAGGGAAAGCCATGCGTGCCTGGGTTGGCTCAAAATCTGTTACTGCAAGTATTCTGTGAAAAGACCCACCCCCAGCCAAAATGCACAAGTGAAATCAAGAAGAGAAATGAATCTTTACATTTAGCAAACAGCTTATCAAACCTGGGGGTAATAGACTTGATTTCTCAAACTGCAATCTTTGTGAATCTCAACTGTCTTTTTGAGGAAAATGAAGGTAAAATCTTATTTAGCAGCCACGAATCATGAGCAATGCCCTGTTCTGGGAACCCTAATTACACTATTTCGTTCATACTCAGGTCAAACAAGGATATTGAGGCTCAGACAACTTGAACGACCTTAGCAGGATCCGTGGCCAGTAAATGACTGAGATAGTACACATGTTGTCTACATGGCTTCAAAATTCACTAGGAAATTAAACGTTCAGTACCGTCTCTAAACCTGAAAGGGCCTCAGGCAGACATTTGAGTAATTGTGTAGATGAGTGATGTCCTAAGATGTATTTCCAGAAAGCAGATCCTGACTTACTGAGAACATCCTGCCAGGAGAAACAGGTAAGGGAGTGAAGGAAGCAGGACAGGGAAAAGGGAGAAGCCAGGCAAAGGTGCAGGCCAGGCAAAGTCCCAGCATCAACCTGATTCCCATGTGGCTCTGGGATGCAAACTACGCCTTCATATGTCCCCCACTGGAGGCAAGGAGCTGGGTTTTCATATTCTTGTACCATTGTTGGCTAACGATCTCTCTGTTGCACCTGTGTCCCCAGGTACTTCTAGTTCTCTCTGCTTGGCATTCTTCAGACAATGATAGGTATAATAGATATATACTCTGACAAACTTCTCTACCCCAACACCTGGATATGCCTGAAACTGTACGGTTGCAGATTTACTCCTTGGACATTAAGCTTCAATTAAGAAGTGAATCTGGAGAGCAGATTTTGACTGGAAAAGGGAGAATAGAATAGCTCAAATAAGAGGGAGAGAGAGATCAGGAGGGCAAAAAGAGAAGCTGTCAGCATATTTTACTTCAGTTTACTTTATTTCTATGCCACAGGCTGGGAAACTGAGACTAGGGATGTAAATGATTCACTTGTGGCCTCAAGGTTTTATTTGTATTTGGTAGCAGTTTCTGCAAATGTAACAGAATTCTAAGTGGCTGGAATAATTTTCCCTCACATGAAATTTTGGTTGTAATGAGTCTACATTGAAAAAACAAAAAAACTGAATCTTTGTTCTTACATGATTAATTTGAGCTCTACAGGCAACATGTGACTTTCTGCATCTCAAAAGAACCACCATCAACTGAATTATTTGTGTATTTTAGATGAAGAAGTGAAGAAGAAAGAGAGAGAGAAAGAGAGATTCAATTGACACTGTGCAGTACATTATTATACATGTCAGACCTACTAGGTGACTGAGTATGAGGGGAACTGACTAATTAACCATAAGAAGCATCAGGAATAGCCTGCAATTAATCATGAAAGGCATGCTGGAAAGCTCTCCAGCTTTACTCCAAATATCTCCCCATCTCATCTCCCACAGCCCTCAGAATAGTATCCCTAAGATGTATGTCCTTTGGATGGGGCCTTCGGCATTTGAAAAAAGTGAAAAAAGCCATCGTTGTTTACGTGGTGCCTTAGTGAGAAGAGGTTGATACTTTTCCCATCCAATACTATGCTGAGCCTGAGAACAAGTCCCTGAGTATTGTGGCTGCAATGAGGGGAAGTGTCACCAAGGGAATGTGGAAAGAGATGAGCCTGGGGAAGAGCTGTCCTACGTGGACGGCTGGAGTCTGTGCAGTGAGCACCCAAGGTGGAGAATGGAAGAGCAGGTATGTAGTAGACACAGTTAGCTACTTTCCTGGTACCTATTCCCCTTCCTTGGTTCCAGTGGAATCCTGATTTTATTCAGGAAGGCAGCAAGTCCAGACAAGGGAGTTACTTCTTCAGGCTCCCTTGTGACTTCGTGAGGCTATGACTCATTCTGGCCTAGCTGAAGTCGTTGGGTGCGTAATCTTTGTAAAGAGTGTTAGATTCAACTAGAATGTTTCTTTTTGCCCTTATCTCTCCCCCATGTCCCCCTTCTTCCTGCCTAGAATGTGGACTTGATGCCTAGAGGTGCAGCAATCATCTTGCAAGTATTAGGAAGAAAGCCATAGGATGACTGAGCAGAAAGACAGAAGGAGCCTGGGTCCTGGATGACGCTGAACAGCACTACAGCGACTCTGAGCTGCTCCACTTCTGGACTTCTTGTTGCATGAGAAAAATATGCCTCTGTGTGGTTAAGCCAGGGAATTTAGTTTTCTCCAAATGGCAATTGAACACAATTCATATAACGTCAGAGTGCACTGAGCCAGACTCCTCTTACCTCCCAGATGGATCCTGGCCCTGGGAAACCAAACCGTCCACTCTATGAAGCATCCTTGATTCTTCTCTTTCCCTCACCTCACATGACCAACATGTCAGCAATCTCTGTTATTTTGCCCTCCAAAATAACTGCCAAGTTCAATTGCTTCACTCCATAAGCACTGTCACTAGCCTGTCCCAAATTAGCACTACTTCTTACCTGAACTACTGCAGCAACTTCCCAAATGATTACTCTGCTTCTCTATAACATACCCTGAACATAGACTTGCTCTTTTTAAAACATAAATCAGAGCAGAGTCTTCCAATGACTTCCCATTCCATCTGAGTTAAAGTCAAAACTCCTTACAAGATGCCCCAAGGCTCCACATGATCTGATCCCTTTCTCCCTCTTGTTCACTCTCCTCAGCTCACACTCACCTTCTCCCAACCAATCCCACTTTAGAGCCTTTGCACTTGCCCTGAGATGCTCTCACAACTGTCTCTTAAAAAAAAAAAAAAAAAAAAAAAAAACTCTCAATTTAAATTCACTTCCTCAACAAACACTTCCCTGCCCAGTCAACTGAGTTAGTCTCAATCCTCAGTCACATTTTCTACCTTTTTTGCACCTTGTTTTATTTCATTCATAACACTGGCCCCTTACCTTGCCAGTTTTATTTATTTTCTTGCCCTGGTTGTCTGTTCCATCAGATCCCACCATGATACATTCAGTGCCTAGTGCAGTGCCTGGCACATGGTTTGTACTCAATGAATGTGACTTGATCAAATAGACTATATTTCTCAATTTTCCAAACAAACTTGTTCCTTATTTCTGCCTATTCTATGTGAGTCATGGTGTTACCTAGGCAATGTATACTCTGTTACTTCCTCTCTCCCAACCCCAATCTCACTTACATTTCCTTCTGGTCCCAGATGAAGACTCGCTTCTTTTGAGAAATATTTCCTATTTCAACCCTCTCTGCACTGACCATCTCTTTCCCTAGCACATAGCATATCCATCATATTAGTTATATACTGTACTCTTCTCCTAGTTATTCACCCTCCAGCTGTTTATGCCTCTGTGTCCTGTCTTCCATCTCTACTGTGGTTTCCTTAAGGAATGGTAGAGCTTTTCCTTCTTCTGGGTTCCCCATAGTTTACTGGATTTCTCATAAATGGCTGCCGAAGTCTGCTCCTGGCAAAGAGATGTAACTCATAAGGAAATTATCACAAGAGAATGTAAATTACCTGAGCAAGTTCTTACCTTGTTTCACCACCAAGAGTTCTGTATGTGCTTTTATAAAACCCTTTAAAGCCATCAGATAACCTGGCTTGGAAGTCAATAACCACATAGTATTTCAGGTGAGGCATAAGTTTCTCTGGAACCAGCAGTGCAATTTGTTGATGAGCAGGATAACTCAAAACTTTCAGCTCTTTTCCTGATTTCATGTATCTTGAATCTTCCTCTGACTGAAGGGTGGCATTTGTGATTTCAAGATCTTTGCTGTGCAAGATGATAAACTGGGTAGCATTGCTGACCAAGACCTCGATCTTCTCAGATGCAACAAAGTCCAGAGAGGTGAGATTGGGGTGGACAAAGAGGTCATAATGGAGGGGAATGACCACGTTGGGGAGTCTTAGCTCCTGCCAAGGAAATGGTTCCCCATTGGAGGCTACTGGAAAAGCCCCAGGATCCTCAGTGAAGTAATGACTAGATGGCACTGAGATTTGAGAACAAATGCATATCTGGAGCAAGATGGCTACTAAGCAGTAAAATCCTGTGTGAATAGTAAACATTGGTTTTCTGTGTGAATTAACCATTGCAGAAGAATGGAACATGAAATCTATTCTCTAGAAGACAAGTTAATATCCAGGCTAATCTCGTAGTTCTTCATAGCACTGCACTGGCTCCTGTTCTGTCACACGGGGTCTGGACAATATTTTCAATATATGAATTTAATCTAGAAGAAAAAAACACTCTTATAGCATGAAGAAAAAGATTTCAATTTACAAATAAAATCTTAAACATGTAAAAAGTATGTGTGAGTAAGTAATTTCTGTCTGAATTATGCCAAGTATCCATAAAATAAAGCAGAAATTAAGCTGTTATCTGGTTATTACAAATAAAAACCCTTTAGGATTCCCCAAAAAAACCCTACCTTAAAATTGAATGTAATGAATTTCTTCTGAATTCTTGTGCAATGAGCGGAAAGCAGATGTGTAAATTCATTGCATGTTGAATGTTTTTAACATTTGTTTATATTTTAAATTTTTGTTTATTTATTTATGTTTTAGACAGGGTCTTGGTCTGTTGCCCAGGCGGGAGTAGAGTGTGCAGTCATGATCACAGATCACCATGGCCTCAACTTCCTGGGCTCAAGTGATCCTCCCACCTCAGCCTCCAGAGTAGCTGGGACGACAGACACACACTGCCACACCTGGCTACTTTTTGGAGAGAGGGGTGTCTCCCTGTGTTACCCAGACTGGTCTCAAACTCCTGAACTCAAGCAATCCTCCCCGCTTAGCCTCCCAAAGTGTTGGGATTATAAGCGTGAGCCACTGTGACCAACCTATTTTATTTTATTTTTATTTGTTTATGTTTTTGCGATGGAATCTCTCTCTGTTGTCCAGGCTGGAGTACAGTGGCGCTGTCTCAGCTCACTGCAACCTCTGACTCGCGGGTTCAAGTGGTTCTTCTGCTTCAGCCTCCCGAGTAGCTGGGATTACAGTTATGTGCCGCCATGCCCAGCTGATTTTTGTATTTTTAGTAGAGACGGGGTTTCACCATGTTGGCCTGGCTGGTCTCGAACTCCTGATCTCAGGTGATCCACTTGCCTCGGCTTCCCAAAGTGCTGGGATTACAGGTGTGAGCCACTGTGCCCAGCCATTTTTTACTTTTTTTTAAAAGACAATGTCTCACTATGTTGCCTAGGCTGGCCTCAAATTCCTGCGGTCAAGCAATCCTGATGCCTCAGCCTCCCAAGTAGCTGGAACCACAGGCACATGTGTAATTTTAAGAGTATGCCTGAAAGTAAACTGTGCAAGATATCTCTATTTTGTCTTCACAAGTCACAAAGAATATTCTGTATATATTCTATATTCTTTGGATACCAGATATTATTATTACTACCACTAATGACATTGAACTTCACCTCTTTCAATAACATTATCTGAATGGCCTCATTTTATGGCTACTGGTGTAAAGGTTGCTGGTCAAGGTAGGTGTTTATCCTCAGTTTATTTTCAATATGTCAAAAGCCATTGAAATAAATTTTGAGTTTATAATATTCTCACATAATTTTTTAAAGGTTTAGTTCTTTTCCTTTACACTACTTTTGAAAGCGCAATTAAATCAAACTGAATTTACTACCTTTGTAAATAGAACTAAGTTTCTTACTCTTCGAAGGGTAAAGCTACCACACATATAAAATTAGGATGAACAGCATAGTTAATTTAGGAGAATCAATTCTTACTCTCACCCTGCCATTTGCCTCTACTTACCTCCTTACTGCTCCAACTGAAACCATGAAGGTTTTCTCTGCTGCTTCTTTTTATAATCCTTAACAAGTTCTGCAGTATTAATAACCCAAATAATTACTTCAGTTTTTCAATTTGCAATACTAATGCAGATAACAGGTATTATTAAAGGAACACAAATAAAATAAAATAATATTAAATAAAGATACTTCTCCCTCCTTTTGAAAAACAAGCATTAAATTACTGCTACAAATCTCAACGTTCCAAGAACCTCTGATAAGTACACTCATAATTGGTCTATTAGCTTGAGTTTTGGAGGGTTTAAAAAAAAATGGAATGACTTATTAGGTGAGTCTGAGGCTTTGGAATCAGATCAGATTCCAATACTAAGTCCACCAACCTCACCTGTGTCATCATGGGCAAAGTTTCTGACTTTTTGAGCTTCATTTATCTCACCCATAAAACAGTGTAATAATTATATCTTCCTCATGTTGGTATGATTAAAGGAAATAATTCATGTGAAGAAGTTGGCACAGCACAGCATGGAGCATATAGGAAGCAAGTAATGAGTGTTGGATAGGAAATTATTATTGGGGTTATAACTTGCATTCAATGACCAAAATGAAGGAGTAGCTCTGCCCCTACTTGTAGCAGACACTCCCGGAGATGTACTTGATTGATAAGAGTAGAGAGAAAAGCTTTACTCACACAGTCTTTAACTTTAGAACTAGTAAGGGTTTTAAAGACCATCTAGTACAAGTCCTTAGTGTTCAGGTAAAGAAACGGGATCAGGCACAGTGACTCAGGTCTGTAATCCCAGCATTTTGGGAGGCTGAGGTGGGCAGATCACCTGAGGTCAGGAATTCGAGACCAACCTCACCAACATGGTGAAATCCTGTCTCTACTAAAAATACAACAATTAGCCGGACGTGGTGGCACATGTCTGTAGTCTCAGCTACTCAGGAGGCTGAGGCACTAGAATCGCTTGAACCCGGGAGGTGGAGGTTGCAGTAAGCTGAATCGTGCTGCTGCACTCCAGCCTCGGTGACAGAGCGAGGCTCTGTCTCAAAATAAATACATAAGTACATAAATTAAATTAAATAAACAGGTAAAGAAACAGGATGGTGACTTCTCAAAATCCACACAGGAAGTTTGAAGCAGAATCAGGACTAAAACACAGCTCTTTGACCTCTGGCTTTCTATTATACTGCACTGTATCTTAAATAGCAATGCAGTGAACAAAACATCCTGGGATTGAAGAGGCAAGAATTGTCACAAATGTTTAGAAAAGGCAAAAAGATCTCCGAAAGAGAGTGAGTCAGTGCAGCAGAGTCTTAGATCAAGTCCCACCCTCGACTGCATACACTTTCTAATACAGCCGTGCCCAATTTCCCCCGGTACTCCAGAACCTTGCCTTAGATTACAAAACCTTCTCAACACAGCAGTTCTATATCTTCAGTTCATTATTCTCATTAAAAAATTCTAATTTTAAGACAAACCCAAGAGAAATGTTGATACATTACCTTAAGTCATGCTGCTGCAGATTTGACTGAAGGGGAATTTATTTTTGCTTTCACTTTCTGGTCTAAGATTTAGAACTTTGCACGCTTCCTGAGTACAGTGCTAGCTGGTTCATTATCACGCAGGTGTGAATGGAGCTTAGGATCTGAGCTTTATTCCAAAAAGGACAAGAAACTTTTTGCAGAATGCACTAATAAGTGGCTTTGGAGTAGAAGCCAAACCATGGAAAGAAAGGATTGCCAGTGGCTGCCACTTCTGCTGTTATCGCCTCCATTTCCTTATCCCCAGGGTAAAGCCTTCAGAACATACTTCATGTTTTTTAGTGCCAAGTTGCCTTAGGAATTGATCTTGAACTTCTCCTTGTGCTGCTTCCTCAGTGCTATGAAATCTGACTTCTGCCCATCCACCCCACAAATATAACTAACTCCAAGCATACCAAACACCTCCTGGGCAACTTCTGTGGTCTTTATCAGAGGTGATTATTCTCAGCTTTTCCATGTCTGTAACTTCCCAGTCTCCTTGGGTATGAGGGGACTGTATCTCACCCTCATCTCTTTGATCTCTCTTTATCTGCCTGTTTGAGTTGGGCTTCTACTTCCTCTTTGCTCTGAATATAGACCTTCCACAAAGATGAAACCTCTGGACTTTGCTCTGTCCTCTCTTTATCATTTCCAGTACTCAGATTTAGCATTTATCCCCATTCATCCCACATTGCTCCCATTGTGATCCCTCCTCCAAGGGTTCTGCTGCTATAATTCCAACAGCCCGATGGACTGACATTACATGGATGTCTAACCCTAACCTGAACCAGAACCCTAACAACTCAAACAGTGTTTTCTTTCCCCAGATTAACACCTTTTGCTTGAACTTTATATGCTTCTAGCCTTCTTCCATTATCTGGGATTGAACCATATAGTTAGTTATTTTGATTCTATCCCTCTCCAATTTGTTACCAAAGCCTGTAGATTTTTCCTTTTCCTTATTTTTTATTTTTTATTTTTGTTTGAGAGACCCAGGCTGGAGTACAGTGGTGCCATCCCAGCTCACTGCAGCCTCAAATTCCTCAGCTCAAATGGTCCTCCCACCTCAGCCTCCCAAGTAGCTGGGGCTACAGGCATACACCACTACACCCAGCTAATTTATTATTATTATTCTTTTATAGATGAGGTCTTCCTAGGTTGCTCAGGCTGGTCTCAAACTCCTAGGTTCAAGTGATCCTTCTGCCTCAGCCTCCCAAAGGGTTGGGATTACAGGCATGAGCCACCACAACTGGCCCTTTTGAATCATTTTCATTATCTTTCTATCCAATGAAGAAAAACTCCCACCACTTATTAAAGTAGTCCAGGTCCTCATCCTTCCTCACAATGGCCTTCAACCATATCTTCCCGGCTTCGCAAGCTCAGCTTCTTGCAGTTTACTTGTACAATGCCACCAGATTAATCCTTTCAACTACTGCTTGACCATGCCTCCCCCACTGCTCAAGATCTTTCCTTGATTTCCCCATTTACAGAGGGGCAAGTCCTAGTGTGGGAACCATGGTGGCCTGCTGGCAGCCTATATGCCAGCCTATAGTTGCTTTGTTTGAATCACAGTCTATTAAAAGGCAATACATCCATACGAGTTCTAGTGTCGAGTGAAATATAGCAAGCTTAGCTCTTACCATGTTGCAGACGCTCTTCATAGACTTGTATCATGTGCCTTGTTCTGCTGTGGTTTGTGTTTGCAACCTATATTTGGCCCAAGAGCACATGTTGCCATGACTAGATCCTAGTTAAGTCTCAAGCTTTAATTTTTCCCCATTTGTACATTTTATTATTTCAACCTGAATGAACAAGTCGATAACGTAGAAGGGGCAGAAAGCAAGGCAGTTATCTACACCTAAGTCCGAGGCATAAGACTGAATGGGGTCCCTCAGAGCTGAATTTCATGTAGTGAGAGGGGCACCACAGGAAGGGGGATGGCTGGAAACCAGCAAGTGGGAAAAACAAGGGGACAAATAGGACAAAGAAGAGGAGGCCCCAAGGGCTTATCTATGGACTCTTACTCTGCAGGGTGTGGGGGCAAGTAGAAGAGGTATAGGAGGCTGGGAGTATTTCTGTGATATTCCTTGTCACAGGATCCAGCCTAGCTGTGGGTATGTGGGCGAGTGCATGTGTGTTTTCAGAACTCTCTCCTGCCCACTGGAACAGAAGTGGTGATGGAGAATGAAGAAACAGGCTATGGGAATGAGCTGCAGAATCCTAGAAGTGAAAATTGAGCAGGATTCAAGTACTTTGTAGCTTATTTAAAAGAGTTTCTCAGCAAAATGGGCTCCTAACTTTTCTTTTCTTTGCTTTGCTTTGCTTTCTTTCTTCTTTTCTTTGTTTTTTTCTTTTCTTGTCTCTTCTTTTCTTTTCTTTGGGATAAGCTTTGGAAGGTTTGTTGCTTAGGAATTCGTGTCTCAGTTTTCCATTTCATCCTGGTCCCTGAATTGTCTCTTACTCAGAGAGACCCTCCTTGTTGGCTCTAAGGCAGTACCACCCCTCTCTAAATCCACCCTGCCACCACCAAGGCCTATCCCATCAGCCTGATTTATGTTTCTTCTTAGCATTGGTCAGTTCCTGATACTTCATTATATAGTTGTTTGTTTGTTTTCTTGTCTCCTCACTAGAACGTAAGCTTTTTGCAGGTAGCAACTCTGCCCTCTAACTGCCTAGTGCCCAGTCTAGAGCAGAGCCCGCCATGTAAGAGACCCTCAACAAATGTTAGCTGAGTGGATGAATGCATTTTCAGTGTTTTAGTTTTAGTTTTTGTTTTTCCTAGATTGCCCAACAGGCTGCTTCATGCTTCAGGCACATCAGGGTACTTTCCACTTCTGGATGAACCCTGTGTTTCCTCAGCTTTTCTGCACCTGCCTCTCCATTGATCTAGAGTGTCTATGGAACACTCAGAGTGTCCCCTGTGTAAACCACCTATCACAAGGTAAATGCCAGCCCCAAGAAGCCACTTTGGAAGTAACGCATGCTTCCTTTCCAGTCCCTAACTACAGGTATTTGTTTAGTAGGTCTAATGGCCCTCATCTGAGGCTAACATGTTTGTGTTTTATTTTCTTCCTCAGATTATCAACTTCAGGCGATGGGCCGTGCTCCAGGATTCCTCCTCTTTCTAGCACCTATCAGTGTTGCACACATCATAGGCCCTCAAGAAACAGGTGAGAATGAATGAGTTAAAAGTGAATTTTCCAAAGAGATGAGACTTTATTGTCAAAATATTTTAAAGATTTCACTAATTTGCATGGTTTTTTTTTTTTGTTTTTGACAAAGTCTCACTCTGTCGCCCAGGCTGGAGCGTGGTGGCACGATCTCTGCTCACTGCAACCTTCGCCTCCTGGGTTCAAGTGATTCTTGTGCCTCAGCCTCCCGAGTAGCTGGGATTACAGGCTCCCACCACCATGACTGACTAAATTTTGTATTTTTAGTAAATACAGGGTTTCACCATGTTGGTCAGGCTGGTCTCAAACTCCTGACCTCAGGTAATCCACCCACCTAGGCCTCCCAAAGTGTTGGGATTACAGGCGTGAGCCACCACACCCTACAGAGAATTTTTATTAAATATATTACATATGTTTCTATCCTCTTAGGGTGTTCTCAACAGATTTAAATCTTAATGACTTCATTTTTTAAAAATTATAAACTGAACCTAGGATAAAGAGAATTGAATCATCTTCTTAAAATAATTCACTTCCTCATCTCCAAATTAGACACATTGATACTTTGCTACAGAGGATTATTATCAATCTGAGAATCAATTAGGGGAAATATATGAAAGACAATTCATAAATGTTTTGTAAACTTTAAAGTTCTTTACTTGCATCAGTTACTTTTATTCTTATTTTTTTATTTTTTGGGACAGAGTCTTGCTCTGTTGCCCAGGCTGTAATGTAGTGGCACAATTACAGCTTACTGGAGCCTCAACCTCCTGGGCTCAAGCAATTCTCTTGCTTCAGCCATCCAAGTAGCTGGGTCTACAGACGTGCACCACAACACCTGGCTAATTTTTTTTATTTTTTGTAGAGATGGGTTTTTGCCATGTTTCCCAGGCTGGTTTTGAACTCCTGAGCTCAAGTGATTCACCTACCTTAGCCTTTCTTCCTTTTTTTTTTTTTTTGAGACAGGTTCTCACTCGGTCGCCCAGGCTGGAGTGCAGTGACATGATCTCGGCTCACTGCAACCTCTGCCTCCTGGGTTCAAGCGATTCTCCTGGCTCAGTCTCCCTAGTAGCTAGAACTACAGGCACCCACCACCATATCTGGCTAATTTTTGTATTTTTAGTAGAGACAGGGTTTCGTCATGTTGGTCAGGCTGGTCTCGAACTCCTGACCTCAGGTGATCTGCCAGCTTACAGGCATGAGCCACCATGCCTGGCCCTGCCTTGGCCTTTCAAAATGCTGGAATTGCAGGTGAGAGTCACCATGCCCAGCCTACTTTTATTATAGTAACCTCTTATGTTATATTGTATTACAGTGCTGTTCTTGTGGCAAACGAGATGTAATAAATGACCCCATGTTGCTATATCTTTTTGAATTCTTGTGAGTACTGTACAAAGTTTATTCCACCCCCTCCATTATTATCCAATTTGTATTTACCTTCTATTGTCACCTTCAGTTATCCCTAACCACCATCCTAAACCTCTCTCAGAATTGTTTCTTTCGGTATACTGCAAACTGAAAAATCAACAAACGAAGCTAGTTGAACATTATTTCAGGTACTCAGATGCCTTAAAATTTACTTCCTGGCCTGGCGCGGTGGCTCATACCTGTAATCCCAGGCAGGCAGGCAGATCGCGAGGTTAGGAGATCGAGATCATCCTACCTAACACGGTAAAACCCCATCTCTACTAAAAATACAAAAAATTAGCCAGGCATGATGGCGTGCATCTGTAGTCCCAGCTACTCAGGAGGCTGAGGCAGGAGAAAAGCTTGAACCTGGGAGGCGGAGGTTACAGTGAGCAGAGATCATGCGACTGCATTCCAGCCTGGGCAACAGAGTGAGACTGTGTAAAACAAACAAACAAAAAATTACTTCCTAATTCTGTCTGTGTTGCCAGTGAAGAGATACAGAATGAATAAAATGACAAATAGCTTCCTGACAAACAAAACTGTATTGAATCTCCTTCTCCCTTTTTGCTAATGTGGCTGTTGAACTTCTTCCTCTTAATAGAGTCACAGCTTGGCCTTGGTCAGTGTTAGATGCTTGTCACTCTCAAGCCAACTTATAGTTTAAAAAATAGCTTCCTTTTCTCTGACTTCCATTTTATTTTTCAAAAGGGTCTCTATAAATCTATTAAAAATACTTCTAAGAATTATTGTTATGCCTATGTTCATTTTCAGACAAAATAGAGGCAGTCTATACTATGGGCTTACAATTTTTAATTTAAAGAAAATCAGTGAAAGTTTATGTTAGTATAAAGACTCAGGGCCTTATGCAAGATATGAGAAATGGGGATAGGGAGGGGAAATTCACCTAGTAAATGCAATCTGTAGCTTCTTTCAAACTCATTCAGTTGCAAGAGAAAATTAAAACATGTATTCTCAGAATTTTAAATCAGTAACTGACAGGAAGATGGTTTTTCAAAAATGGTTATCTTTTGCAATGCCTTCCACAAAGCACTTACTGAAAACAAAAACAGAAAAATGCAACCATAAAAATCTGATATTGTTAAAGTAGAACCGAATATTAGACAAACTTGACATTGAACAACTGCTATTTTACCACATTTAAAATTTTTATTTAGTAGCCAAATGAAAAATGCTGGTGCCTCTGTTATTTTCTTTCCAATTAATGATTACTTAAATAACTGATGACACATTCTCAAACAGGAAAAATGATGGCAAAATAAACCAGGGTGATTCTGAGCTTGTTAAATATTTTGAAAGTAAATTTGTATGCTTTCAACCAACCGACTAAAACCAACTGATTAAACCAAATCAGTAATGTTTTGGCTTCCCCCCTACTTAAATATTGAACTAAAAGATCTATAGAAACTTTTGCTTCTGGCCAAGATAGAGCAGGGGCTCTGATTTATTCTCCTGCTTAAGACAACCAAAAAAATGATGGACAAAAGACAGTTTACAAGACAATGAGTATCAGGCGACCCAAGACAGCGATCCCTGGAGAAGGAAACAAATAGGCAAGCTCTGTGATTTTCCCAGTTTTCTGCCTTAAGAGAAGTTCCAGGCTGCTTCACAGGGAGACAGAATTAAGGCAGAGCCCAGTAGATTCTTTGAGTTGAGGAGATGGAGATGAGAGTCTGGGAGCACAAAGAAACCAGAGTTCATAGGATGAATACCAAAGAGGAGAGAGCTGCAGAAGGAGACGATCGGTGTGTGGGAGGTCAGGCTTTGGAAACCTGCTGAGGGTTTTCCTGGAGTATTTTGCTGATCAATGATCAATACGCACATGAGCAGAAAATAAATGTTGCCAGAAACTGAACCACTGAAAAAGATTAGTGGAGACAAAGTCTGGTGCTTGCACAGAGACAGAAATAGTGCTTTTGCCTACCCATCAAGCTGGAAAACCTCAAGATGAATGGGCCAATGGGTAGAGTATGCTAAAGTGTCTTGCCTCAGTAGTGGGGAGCAAATAAGTCTCTGCTTTGGTCCTGCCTAACAAATCTTAAAAGCAGGATTCAAAAGGATGAAACTTCTCAAGTAACTTACTTGTGTTCTAGCACAAAGCTCAATAGCATTTATAGTAATAAAAGAAAAATCCACCACCCAACTAGGTAAAAATACCTAGATTACTAGGTATTTAGGTAAAAATACCTAAAAAAAATTTAGATTACTAAATCTAAATTACTAAATCTAATTTGAATGCTTGAATAACTATGCATTATGCAATTATGGGTGGTGATTTTTGAACCAACTGAGTTTATTAACTCACTACAGCAAGGGAAAACACCCTGGGGAGTCCTGGGGCATCTCAGAAACTGAGTGTCAGAAAGGAGTTATTATGGGATGTTACAGGTGATTTGCATGAGAGTTTCATGGTGGAGGGCTTTGTTTTGGTTTAAATGTTCTAAGAAAGTGGGAGTGATTCTCTGATTTCATATCTTATTAAGAGATTAGACTAAGGCTAAGGCTGAAATTGGGGAAGAAACAGCAGTCATTCACATTAGCCAGGACATGAAGACGTCTGGTCGTTTTTGTGGTTTGGATAAGGTTCATGTTTGCCTATGTTCAGACATGATTATGGAGTTGGCTTGTATTTGTCTTGATCCATCAGAGTCACAAGAATGGTTGTGTCTGATGTTCATATTCCATGAAATTGTTTGTGTTCAACAGGAGAATGCTGAGGTCTGGCTGTGAGTGCCAGGTCAGCTACTGGCTGTCAGGGACTGCCTTTCTCATTACTCTAAGCAGCTCTCAGATTTTGCACCCCCTGGTCCTACTATCAAAAGCTTAGTCTGCCCCTCAGTTTCCTCTTCCAAATCTGCAAATGCCCCTGGGGCATTTCTGGAATCCCTCGTTCACCTCTTTGGGTTTCCATCTTTTCTAGAATCTTAGCTTAGTAATTCTTCACTACCTTTTTAGACTTTTATGCTTTAAAGATCTTCTTCCATTTTGTCAGTGTTTACAATTGTCTTCAGTGGCAGGGTTGGTCCAATTACATACTATGCCATTACAGCAAGAGGCAGCACCCTTCCCTATCCCTGTCCCACTTATAGATTTCCCTCAGCCTCCAAAAATGGTTTTCTGGACCTTTTGCCTGGGCACCCATCCTCTTATCTGAACCATTTAAATCTGGATAGATGTCTGATCACCTTACAATAGCTCCACAGTCTTCATGGTCAGATTATTGAGGAGTTTTCGCTAGACTTATGTTTAGCCTTCCCTAATTCAATACTCTTTGTCTCCTTCAGTTGTCTTCCTAACTCTCCAGAGCCATTTGACAATGTTTTTGACATTCAAATACAGCCAAAAACTCCAAACCCTTTGTTCCAGACAGATTGCTCCTTCTACCATCCTTTTCTATAAAAATCCTGGCCGGGCGCGGTGGCTCAAGCCTGTAATCCCAGCACTTTGGGAGGCCGAGGCGGGTGGATCACGAGGTCAGGAGATCGAGACCCTCCTGGCTAACACGGTGAAACCCCGTCTCTACTAAAAAAAATACAAAAAAAACCCTAGCCGGGCGCGGTGGCGGGCGCCTGTAGTCCCAGCTACTCGGAGGCTGAGGCGGGAGAATGTCGGGAACCCGGGAGGCGGAGCTTGCAGTGAGCCGAGATCGCGCCACTGCACTCCAGCCTGGGCGACACAGTGAGACTCCGTCTCAAAAAATAAATAAATAAATAAATAAAAATAAAAATCCTGAATCTACCTGTTATTTTCTAATAAATCTGTAAACTAAGTAAATGTGAGTAGGCTCATGGTTGTACTTTGGAAATATGTTGAGTAAGCTAATTCTCAACTTTCATCCAGGAGTAAATAGAGTCTTCTTCTTTTCATGAATGTCCTTTGTTTGTGCCTCTCTGAAGCCAACACTTGATATAAAGCTAGTCAGTGGAGGGTAAAGGGTGATGGGTACAAATTTTAAATAAGCAGTTATCAACTAGAGAAGTTATGGATTACAGCCTTCAGGCCATGATGTACACTTTACCACTTAGCTTTCTGAATTTTACTGATTGATAAGACTGGTCACTCCATCTTCAGAGCAAAGCAACTCTGTGTGACCCTAGCTATGCATTTTAAATTACAGTCAGTGTCATCTAGTAGCCAACCAACAAGTTCTCTTGAGCAAAGAAAGCAAAAGCAGCAGGAGCTTCATCTAGTGGTAACAAGTGTAACTGCAGAGAATCCTGTGTTGTAGAGCTAACACTTGGTGCAAACACACATCTTGTGGCAAATCACACAATCCAAAAAGCAATGACATACGTTCTGTGAATACACAACCCAGCCTTAAGATAATCAGATTTATAGGTAGATTTGGATTTCCGATATATGACGTTGAGGACTGGGGGTCAGAATTTTTATGATACCATTACTAAATCTAATTTGAATGCTTGAATAACTATGCATTAGTATAGCCTAGGGCAGTGATTCTCAGCATATGCTCTGCCCCCTCCAACAGCATCAGCAGCACCCTGAACATTTGTTAGAAATGCAAATTCTCAGTCTTTCCCAAATGGTATTAATTGGAAACTCAGGGTGGCATCTAGAAATCTGTATTTTAACAAACTCTCCAAATGGTTCTGATACACACTAAAATTTGAGAACCATTAGCCTAGGGTTAGAAGTTCAGGATCTTAAATAAAACATTCTCTCTTTATATCCCAGCTCAATTTCTGAGTGGCTGGGTGGCCTTGGGCAAGACACTTTTTCTCTAAGTTTTAAGTTCCTCATTTATCAAATGTTGTGAAAATAGCACAAACTTCATAGGGCTGTTGTGAGAATGAAAAGAGATATATCCATGTTGCCTTAGTCAAAGTTCCCCACAAAAGACAGCATAAGGCAAAGTTTAGGTATTAATGTTCTAATGAAGAGGTGGTAGGTTGTATTTCCAAGGATGGCCACACTGATAGACAGCCAGTCCCACTTGCTCTTGTTAGTGAGGTCTCTGTTTCCTTTCCTTGAATCTAGGTAGATTTTGGTAACTGCCTTCAATAATATGCAGCAGGTCATAGAAGGGAGGTGGCTTCTGTGGATGTGGAGTGCTGGGCTGACTTTTAAGAGAGAACTGATTGTATACATCTCTTTCCAGTTTTGGGTTCAGTGACTTCAAGTTGGTAGCCTGAGAATAGTTTTGTTTTTTGTTTTTGTTTTGTTTTGTTTTGGATGGAATCTTGCTCTGTCACCCAGGCTGGAATGCAGTGGTGCAGTCTCAGCTCAGTGCAACCTCTGCCTCCTGGGCTCAAGCAATTCTCCCTGCCTCAGCCTCCCAAGTAGCTGGGATTACACGCACTTGCCACCACACCTGGCTCATTTTTGTATTTGTAGCAGAGACAGGGTTTCACCATGTTAGCCTTGAACTCCTGACCTCAGGTAATCTGCCCATTTCAGCCTCCCAAAGTGCTGGGATTACAGGCGTGAGCCACTGCGCCCAGCCCACATAGAGTATTAAAGCAGATAAATAAACAAATTATACAAAGCAGGACCTTTTTCCCACCTTGAAAGCTGGTTGTTAAATATTTCTTGGAACTACTACTTCTCTTTGATTCTGTCTCTCTCTGCTGATCCTTGGACCTCGCCGTGAGGCTATGAGGAAGCTCAGGCCCATAAGGAGAGATCACTTGTTGGCATTCTGGCAGACGCTTCCAGCTAGGTGCTTTCCGGTGACAGCCAGCGTCCAATACCAGGCAAGTGGGTGAGTGAGTGAATTTCAAATCATCCCAATGCCACCCTTCAGGAATTCCACCTAAGACTCTAACATTTTGAAGCGGAGAAGAGTCTTCCTAGCTGTGCCCTGTCTGAATTCTTGACCTATAAAAACTGTGACAAATAATAAGTAATTATTGTTGCTTTAAGTCACTAAGTTTTGTGTTAATTTGTTGTGCAACCATAACTAAATCATGCAGTATAATCTCAGGGAGAAGCCCGGCACGGTGGTTCATGCCTGTAACCCTAACACTTTGGGAGGCCAAGGCAGGGGGATTGCCTCAGCTCAGGAGTTCGAGACCACCCTGGGCAACATGATGAAACCCCGTCTCTACGAAAAATACAAAAATTAGCCAGGCATGGTGCTGGGTGCCTATAATCCCAGCTACTCGGGAGGCTGAAGCAGGAGAATCACTTGAACCTGGGAGGTGGTGGTTGCAGTGAGCCAAGCTTGTACCACTGCACTCCAGCCTGGGCAACACTGCCCTGTCAAAAAAAAAAAAATCTCAGGGAGGTAAAGGAGGGAAAAAAGGAAGTGAAGCAGGCAGGGAAGGAGGGAAACAAACACAAATCTAGGTACTGATGACCTGGTCACTCATCAAGGAAACGTAGCTGGTTGCTTGGTCTTGTGGGACATCCCCGGAGAGGCTGTATGGAAGTCTTGGCTTCAGAATGGTTTATTTATAGGGTAAAAGGTAGACAAATTATCTGCTGGCTTCTTCTCCTGTCTGTCAATAGCGCATGAACTCCTCAGCACTTCCAGCTTGTGTCAGCAGGTCCCTCCCAGTGGCTGACCAGCCTCTAGGCTGGCTAGTGTGCATGTACCAGGTCTCTTCTAGAAGGTGCTTTGTGGTGTCTCCCAAGTTTCTTGTGTCTGCAATGGCAGGAACTATGGCTTTATAGCTGCAGGAATGACATTGGCTATTACTAAGGCAACTCCACCCAGAAAAGCAACTCAGGCCCTGGGGCAGAGCTGGGATGGCGTATCAACTGGGTTGGGTATACATGTTAAATAGACATCCTTAATGAATGTTGGTTATAATTATCACTATTAATACTATATGCTACAAACACTGATGTTTGTCCATTTGTTTTCCACACAGGTGTGTTTTTATTACTAAAATTGATATGAGTATTGAAAAACATAGAGATTAGCCTAGAAGTTGGGTCATTAAGGCAAGAGTCACAGACCAAAACACGGGATGCGTCAAATATAAACAGCTTGTACACATATTAATTGCAGAGTTTAGATTACGTTGACACTTAGGAAGAGGAAGAGAACTCAGAAATGTGATCACTTGACCAAAGGAGAAAGTACAGGCTTGGCCTAATGAGAGAATAAGGCATAACACTGGAAGTATGAAGCATATAGATAACACTACTAGGCTTTATACTTGTCTAAGCTAATAGCTATATTTCATTTTTAAATGGATCCTTTTGTAAATGCATAGAATAGTAAGGTTACAAATAGATGTTACAATTGCTGTACGTATGTATATTGGTAGATTGAGTATGAAAAAAGTGATCTTGTATGGTACATACACGCATAGAGTAAAAACACAACTAATTTTTTGTCAGTCTGGGTATAATGTCTTTGAGAAAGAAAAGTTCTTGACAAGGCCTGATGAAAGCAACAGGGTTTGGAAGACAGTATTGCACCGCTTATGTGGACCTATCTTATTTGCCCATATGTAAATGAAGGCCATTCATCTATTCCAAAACCCTTATTGAGTATGCTGTTGAACTAGACTAGATGTGGTGTGGTGGGTGGCAGTGGAATTAAATGTTAAAGATAAATAAATTTTAGAATTCAGTACTGGTATGGCATAATTAAAGCCTAAAGTAAGAAAAAACAAAAAATGGAATAGTTACCTTTATTTTTTGGCAGACTAAAAACATTTGAGGGTTATTTGGAAATTGTATTTATTTTCCACTACTGATTACCACTTTAGAAAACAAAACCTCAGATTTATTACTTGTAGAGAACAATTACTTATTTACCAAGTATTTCTATCTGGTTATTTGACATCATTTCTGTAGCTTGCTAATGTTAAGCAAATCTCCATTTCCTAATTTACTTAGAACTAGTTTGTACTTTGGAAAGGAGTAGGGCTTTTATACACATATTTACAATCAGAACAGGAGCAAAGGCCAACAGGTTATATTAGTTCAGTGAAGACGTTAGAAATGAAGGAAATGGAGCTCCTTCCAATTCTGTTCTGGTTGGTTACTTTAATCACATTTTTTCTATAAGTTGCAGGTCTTGACAAATTTTCTGTGCCTATAAAAACATTCAGAGACATTTCCTATGATATGGATAAAAATTTCACTCATTTAGAAGACAAGGAGGATGGAACAGTTCATAAGTTCAAAGGAAACACCTCAGCGTACTATCAGGGACCATATCCCATCACTTCAATTGTAGTTAATTATTGGCTAAAAGACCATAGAAAAAGTTCTAGGAAGAGTGCGTACAAAAGGTAAAGAAGAAAAATAAAACATTAGCTGTAATCCAGGGCTTGTTTTTAAAGTTTTTAGCTCTCTGTTCATTTTCCATGCCTTTCAAAGTATTAGCTCATATTTGCATTTCTGTATCAATAAGATTTTTACTGAAGACACATCTTTTTATAAATTGGACCTTTGATAATATTTTTATAGTTTTAACTTGCACATATATAAGTGACTTTGAAAAAAAATCGTATTGTTCCCTGTTCAACCTACCAAATCTTTCCAGTGTTCTAAGAAAATTACTATTGAACTTGCGTTTTCAAGATACCCAAATCAAAAGTATAAAATATGATACAGCTAACTAAAAAGGATAATTTCCTTTAAAGCATTGTATCCTTCCAAGGGATTATAAGGTTTCTTGTACAATCAATTGGTTTGATTTTATTACAAATTTACTTTTTGAAAAATAACCTTAAAACCTTCTACCACAGCTGAAATATGATTTCTGTTTACCATGTATTGGAATATATCTGTGTATTTTTTTACCAGTGTGATGCGCAAAAAAGATAGCAAAGTAAATCTGAGACTTTTCACTGTCATCTTGTCTGTACTACGATACATGTCGTTTTGAATGTACATTCGTTTTCCATAATATCTTCAAAACATTGAGTGTAACTTTTAAAGAATAAAGAAGCACCTGTTGGCCTCTTTAAGGGAAAACACAAAGACACATGGCTTTGACATATTTAGCACAAGTTAAATAACTTTTGGCTCAGCTACTGTGTCAACGATAAGGCAATTTCATAGCTTTGGGAGGTGAGTGTCAAATTGCCTCTAAATCTAAGTACAAGGAAAATGGTAACATTATTCATTTGGCAGCTTTTTTGTGTGTGTTTACACTATCTGCAAAGTGCCACAATAAGTATTGCCAGGGAGTGAGCTCTTGCCCCTGCTTGAAGCATCTTGTGTACATGTAAATGTGAATGTGTATATGAATGTACCCATCTTTAAAAACATCACAACAGTATATGCACATGGTAAAAAAAAAAAAAAATCAAGAATTTATAGTATAGAACTTACCAGTGTAGCTGGAGTCAAGGAAGCCTTTGAAGATAATACACAACATCCGTTGGGCTTTAAATGATTATTTGAAAAAGGAGGAAAGAGCACATAAGAAGTGATACTAAAGGAGCAAAGTAATCGAGATGAGTTTTTTTTTTTTCTTTTTTAAAGATGAGATTTCTAAATTTCCTGGTTGGAATTAGGGGTTTGTACCAGAGAGGAGTGGTAGACATGATGGATCCTGAACATATCTAGCTTGAAGAACTAATAAGAATTTTCACATCAAAATCAGTGGGTAGTTAGAAATGTGAACAAAAATGTATGAAAAAGTCAGGTAGGAATTCACATAAAAAGGCAGCAAATTCATGACCATGGGTGAATCTGCTAAGAGAAAATACAGAGTAAAAAGAGAAAGAGGCTGAGGGAGCTTATGTTTTGGGGAACGAGAAAAAGAAAAGAGAGTCAGAGAAATCAGGGCCAGGGGGAGGATTATAAGAACATGACACAGAAGCCAGGGGAAGAGAGTTTCATGGAAAAAGGGGTTGTCAGGGGACACAAATGAAAGGTTAGTGAGGATGGTGATTGAGAAAAACCCACTGAACTGAATGACACAGATTGTGCCTCTAAGAGAAACCGCTTAATTTCAGGAGTGGGCAAAGGGTGAAACCACACTGCAGAGAGCTAAGGAGGTGGACGCGGGAGTAGAGCTGTTGGTAGAATCTCTAGAGGTTCTGGTGTAGAGGCTCTGCAGCTGACAGAGGGCAAATTGGTGAGGAAGGGTGCAGAAAGAGACTGATTGGGGAATAAGCCTTGGGGACTTAGAATAGAGAGGAGCCTGAGGAGGGCACACGGGGAATGGGAAGGTGGGGGCAGGGGGCAAACTTAGGGCACAGTGGTGGATTTCGAGAAGAGAGACTTGAGAGGATAGTGTAGGTGGATCTTCCGACAAAAGAAGAAATATTTATGTAAAAAAAAGTAAGTGAATCATAAGGTTCCAAGAAGCACAAGTTAACATGGCAAGTGTGTCACTTTTAGTTATGCCCTGCTCAACCCAGATACGGGTGAGGGTAAAAGAGGTTAACTCTGAAAGGTCAAAGGCATTTTGGTAGGAAGTAACAGCAAAATGGCAGGGGGACAGCAAAGGTCAAAACGAGACCTTTTCTTGGGGATGGGCCCAGAGAATGGCGCAGGGATGGTTTTGTAAGGAGCACTCCTCTTCCTCCTTAATCTCTCAATTGCCTCATATCCTTGGAATGAGGTAGAACATAAAGAACAATCTCTAGGCAATCATGGTGGCTTCAGGGAAGGTTACCCTGTTGCCATCAAGGAAAGATCAGCTTAAAATGAAACAACAGAGGTCCTTAAAACTCATTTGCTACTAAAAGTCAACCATTCACCGGACAATTATGGAATCTTTTAATGCCCTTTATTCATAACCACTGTAATTTCAGGGAGTTTCTGTTGTAAGTTCCAGGTGTCATATCTGGCTTTGACACACTGGAATATTTGCTAATAGCTGCCTTCTGATTTTCTGTGACTGCTTGGGTTAGACTGATTCTCAGGCCATTTTTACCTGGTTGGCAGCCTCAATTTCACGAATAAGAAGGCAAGTTTATTTATTTAATTTATATGATTATTTATTGTAAAAGTTTACTGTTTATTGAGATAGCACTTGGGTAGCAATGTCTTGTCCACTAAAGAACTTATAGTATCACCTTTTGTTAAGATTGATTTAGACTGGGCAGGGTGGCTCATGCCTGTAATCCCAGCACTTTGGGAAGCTGAGGCAGGATTGTTTGAGGCCAGGAGTTTGAGACCAGCTTGGACAACATAGGAAGATCCCATCTCTACAAAAAATATAAAGAAAAAAATAAAATTAGCTGGGCATGATTGTGTGCACCTGTGGTTCCAACTTCTTGGGAGGCTGAGCCAAGAGGATCACTTGAGCCCAGGAGTTCAACGATGCAGTAAGCCGTGATTGCACTATTGCACTCCAGCCTGGGTGACAGAGCAAGAACTTGTCTTGATTTTTTTAAAAAAAGAATCACAATATACCTTGGCTCACAAGTCATACAAGCTTTTTAGAATGGGATGCTTTAAATTTCAACTTTATTTGGATCATTAAAAAGTAATAGGCAAGATTACTGTTGGAGAAATGCAACAGAATTCCCACAACGATGCTGCCTCTGCTCTGTAGTCACAGTGGAGTGTTAAGCACATAGGCTTTGAAGTTAAATGTCCTAGGTTCAAATGCTGGGTCATGTACTTCAGTTAGATGTTTATGTTCTGTTACCTCAGTTTCCTCATTTGTAAAGTGGGGATAATTAAAATACCTGCCTTGAAGCGCTAGGATCAAATGAGATGGCATGTGATGAAACCTGGCATATCCCAAGGGCTCCAGAGATATTAGTGACTATTACTCTTGAGGAGGACGAATGGTATCCACAGCATCAGAGGAAACATTGCCAATTCTGACTAAGGCTTTCAGAAATATCTTCAAGTACCTTTGGAGCTGCTTTATGAACCTTGAGACTATCCCTGTGAAATCTTTAAATGAGAATAAGCATGTACCAGTCAAAAGCCACCTAGATTTTTACCTAATTTGCATTCAGATCCACTGGGGCTCAGACTGCTCATCAGAAACTCTCTTTAATTAGGCCATTCTGTCCTTTGTTACCAGAGAGTTAGTCAAAGGCTGCCTTAGTGAAGTATCCATGTGTTCATTACCTCTGTAACATGAAGATGTCCCCAGAGAAAACCCACACTGATGCCACCTGCTTCTGGATGCCACAGCAGGTGATAAGACCTGTAGATCAGAGGCACGGGCCCTCGTTCATACCTTCTTTGTTGTGTAGTGATCAGAAGCCTTATTTGTGGGAATTGATGAAAAGATTTTGGCATTTCAAAGAATTGTCAGGAAGGCTGTAGAAACAGACTTAACAAACTTCTAGGGAGACAACACCTACAATTTGGTCCCAGAATCACAAAGGCAAGGTTTTGACTTTGTAATGACTGCTCACTTCAATGGGTAGAGGCTTCTGCCTACACAATTTAAAAAAAAAAAAGAAAAGAAAAGAAAAGAAAAGAAAGCTCTACATGAAGACCATTTACCTGTGTTGCTCACTTGTAAATTGAAATTACACATTACTGCATTGGATTGGCAGAGGTAAGTCACATGTCTGCAATTTGGCTATAATGGATGCTGGAAATTTGAGTCTGATTTCTTTGGGGCAGTGGGACCGAAAGTGAGGCAATCATTTAGAAGATGATAAACAGCAACCAACTGACAAATGTGCATTAGCTCCCCCTTTTATTCCACTTCCCTGGATTCTAGCCAATTCCTTCTTGTGGAAGCCTTCCAGAAACTGACTCTTACTCAAGGAAACCTTCCTAGACCCCCTTACACTCAATTGGGTTACCAGACAGCAATATTGTAAGGTTTGGGCTCATGTCTTTTTCGTTCAGTGCTATATTTTAGTATCTAATACGGTGAGCTTGGCACACAGTAGTTGCTAAATAATTTTGTTGAATGAATGTAAGACTAGTTCTTCTCCTCTGTAAATTCAGCCTTAATGTCACCACCACAAACAACAACACAGGCCTAATTTATAGTTACTTATATTTATAAATACGCATCCTGTGAAACACATCCACATTATAAATTCATAGACAGGGCTGGGTGCGGTGGCTCACACCTGTAATCCCAGCACTTTGGGAGGTTGAGGCGGTGGATCACCCGAGGTCAGGAGTTCGAGACCAGCCTGGCCAACATGGTGAAACCCCATCTCTACTAAAAATACAAAAATTAGCCAGGTCTAGTGGCACATGCCTGTAATCCCAGCTACTCTGGAGGCTGAGGCAGAAGAATTTCTTGAGACAGAGGATGCAGTGAGCCGAGATCATGCCACTGTGCTCCAGCCTGGTCAACAGAGTGAGACTGCCTTAAAAATCATTAATTAATTAATTAGTATTAACAGATTGATAGACAATATGTATTTTGGGGCTATATTTTATCTCAATACGATGTTAAATCACAAAATGGTATGCCAGTTCACTGCAGCCCAGCCCAAGCTCAGGGCAGATAATATGCTAAGTATTATCTTACATGAGCTGGAGGGGATTTTAAATTTCGTGTGTGAAAGATCTCCCTCAAACATTAACATAGCCTGCTTGGCCTTACTGACGTTATTAGGCTGATGTCAATAGATCGGAGTCATAGTTGGCAGCCAAAATTAATAATGCCACAAGTACTACCAGGCTTACTTAGCAGTGAACAAAAAACTTTGATATATATTATGTCTTTGATCCTCAGAACAATCTCTACAGAAATCAGGGGAGGTATTACAGATGAGAAAACAGAAGCCCAGTGAGATTAAGTGATTTGCCGAGGTCTTAACAGTGACTAGACGAAAGGCCAAGGCAGGATCTAGCCTCTCAGCTCGGTCCTGGGCATTCCCCACACTGTACTGTGCAGCTTGTGTGACACTGAGGCTCAGATTGCCCCAATTCTGGAAAGACACAAGCGGGGAACCATCCACCCACAGAATGGTCTTTGGTTCAGCCGATCTCGTATACCAACACAAATGGTCTGGAAGCCTGAGGCAATGCTCTGGGCAACAGAACTGTTCCCTCAACTCAACCTGCACTCTCAGAGCAATGATGCGTTGGGAACATGAGGGTGAATTTGGCCCCCTGCTGTGCTTGGACCCTGTTTTCCTGGTTTTTTTTTTTTTTTTTTTTCGGCAGTGTGGAAGGGAGGTTTTCCATTGACAGCTCCAACTATAAACGGGGGGGACAAGAAGGACACTCCTGTGTGGCCCAGAGACCCAATTCAACAAACAGCACAGACGCCTAACAAAGGCCTTGTGCTAATTACTTAGGGGCATGGAGAGGAATAGGACATGTCTGTTGTTCTGTGTGTGTGTGTGTGTGTGTGTGTGTGTGTGTGTATGCATGTGGCAGGGGCTGGTCTAACATAAGCTTTATCTTTTTCATTTGGAATTGTAGCAACCAATATCATCTTTTGAAAGAATAATCTTCAGAGCCAGAGTTCTTGGAACCCTTTTGTGATGTTGTTGGATTTGTGTTTGCCTGTGAACCAAGAACACAGGGAAGTTTTAAAGTGATGAGAATGCCTTGCTGATGTTCCACACTGTTCCTCTTCCTTTTTCTCACTTTTATTCCTTTGCAGGGCTTCTATTCTGGACGTGACATTTTAGCTACAGTAACTATCTATTTACATATCATGATTAATCTAACCTGGGGAATTCTCTGGGCTCTATAAAGGCAGCAGGTATAACAGGTGCAATGCTGATGGGGTGGGAGGCGTTGTCATGCACTCTAACTTCAGTACTGCAGACAAATACTGTCACCCAAGTTTAGAGTTCAGAGAAATCTTAGACACATTCAGTATTTTTGGCATAAATCCCCAAGTTGAATAGCTGCCATTGATCACCAAGTAATTAGTTCAAGGCTTTCAGGTACAATTAAAGTGAACAATAATTTACAATTGGCCAGGCGTGGTGGCTCACACCTGTAATTCCAGCACTTTGGGAGGCAGACACAGGCAGATTGCTTGAGGTCAGGAGTTTGAGACCAGCCTGGCCAACATGGTGAAACCCTGTCTCTACTAAAAATACAAAAATTAGCTGGGCATGGTGACGAGCACCTGTAATCCCAGCTATTCAGGAGGCAGAGGCAGGAGAATGACTTGAACCCAGGAGACGAAGGTTGGAGTGAGCCGAGATAGCGTCACTGCACTGTAGCCTGGGCAACAGAGTGAAACTCCATCAAAAAAAATAAAAGAAGAAGAAAGAGAAGGAGAAGGAGAAGGATTTACAATTGTCAACAGTGGCTCAATGTTTGCTCTAACCAAATTAATCAGATACAAAATTATCTCCCACTGTGGCTTGACAGCAAAACCATGCTGGTAGAATCCACAGTTCAGCCTCTGTGCCCCTCCAAGCTGCTGTTCACTGAGTTTGCTTTCTCAGGTCCCTGCTACCGCCCTTGCTATATGACCCATTTGGAACATATTTTGAAAACTTGATCTTCATTTTATTCTTTGTACATGATTCTTGATATTTTCCCTCTGGCCCTACTTCTTTGCTTTCTTACCCTCTGCCCTGCCCCTAGGATCTGCCATCCAGGCCTGGACACAAAATATGTATGCTCAATCAGAATTAGAAAAGTCTGAATACAAAACAGGTTTTCTCACCCAATCTGTAGCTTTTAAATTTAAGGTTATTTTGAAAGTTAATGAGAAGTGATCTTTTATAATGGCTATGGTTCTATCCCTAACTCAAAAGCAAGAGGCATAGATTATAGAGTGGCAATTAAGCATATAGACTCTGGAGGCAGACTGCCTAGATTTGAAACTCACATCTGTATTTCTTGGCTATGCAACCTTGGGAAAGTCACTCAATTTCTCCATGCTCAGTTTCCTTATATTTAAAATGGGAATGATGATAATACCCACGCTTCATGTGGTTGCATTAGTAGTATCACCTATTTTTATTAATTTTTAGTTTTGTATTTCATTACACAAAAATACTGAGAGTTTTCTATGGGCAAGGTCTTGTTCTAGATGCTGAGGCTAAAATTATCACAAGATGAAGTTCTTTCCCTCAGGATGATCACTTCTCAAGTACTTCACTTAACCAGGGGAAACAGTCAAACGAAATGGCAATAATAACCCAGTGTGACGTGTGTGCTAGGAGTAAGACAAGGTAAGAAGCTTTGAGAGCACATAGGATGCTAACCTAACTCGGACCTGGGGGATCAGGGAAGGCTTCTTTGAGGAAGTGGCAGTGATGCTGAGTCCTGAAAGACGAGAAGCAGTTAGCCTGGCAAAGAGTGGAGGTCACATCCTAAGCAAAGAGAAGAGCAGATGCAGAGGGCAGAGGCTGAAGAAAGTATAGGAGACATTTGGGGAAACAGCCAGGGAAGTAGTTCAGTGGAATGATTGTGGTGGAGCATGAACTTGAAAGATCTACAAAGATGAGGCTCTGAGGTAGGAGCCCAACCGAAGGCATCAGGATGCAGAAAACCAGACAGGCACCAGGGATCTGGAGAGAAGAAGGGGAAAAGTGGGTGGTCTGAGCCCACAAAGTCCAATAAGAGGTAGCAGATGGAGAACCAGCAGAAGAGTGAAATGGGTAAAATGTTGATATTTGGATCAGAAAGCCAACAGTGCCAATTTGATATGATATCAAGTGGGAGAGACCAGTGAAGAAAAAGACCCAGTGAGAACTGTGCCAGAAGTGGGGAGAAGGAAAATGAACCAAGCATAATTGCAGGGGCCAGTTAGGGCTCTATGGCCAAAGGCCAGTTAATGGGATGAGGATCCAAAGCCAGAGCAGAAGCAGCCAGAAACAGCAGCAGAATTGATATAAGTAATTATTGAGAACAGTGAACTAGCTCTAGCTCCATAAATGTTCTTAAGGACAGGATGGCTGCCAAGATACGAGGTAGAGTTTGAATTTGCTGGAAGGAAAGCAGAGGTTGGTGTCAAATTGCTCAAACATCATTGCACTGAAACATACTTATATCTCAAAACTGCAAACAATTTGTTCCTTTAAAACTAATAGTCTTCAAGTATTGGCCATCTCTCTCTCTCTCTCTCTCTACACACACACACACACACACACACACACACACACACACATATATATATATAATTTTTTGGTTTTTTGTTTGTTTGTTTTTTGTTTTTGAGACAGAGTCTCACCCTGTCCCTCAGACTAGAGTGCAGCAGCCCAATCTTGGCTCACTGCAATCTCCACCTCCCGGGTTCAAATAATTCTCTTGCCTCAGCCTCCCGAGTAGCTGGGATTACAGGCATCCACCATCACGTCCAGCTAATTTTTGTATTTTTAGTAGAGACGGGGTTTCACCATGTTAGCCAAGATGGTCTCAAACTCCTGACCTCATGATCTGTCCGCCTCGGCCTCCCTAAGGGCTGGGATTACAGGCGTGAGCCACTGCGCCCGGCCTGCTCGAAATATATTTATAGGAAAGATCGACTATTGCATGTAAGTAAGAGAGAATAGTCTTTCTTCTGTTGTCCCAGCAATTTGGTCGTGGCCGCACACAGTCATTCTCAACATTGCAGTTAACAAGGCTCACACATGCACGTATGTGTGTGCATGTGTATGTGTGTATATATTTGCATAAATTATTTGAGAACTGAAAATTCCCTTCTCCTACATCTTTCTATTCCCTTTTACCTATAAGACCAAGGAGGAGATGTCTTGGGACTCAAATTCACTCTTGACTGTGAAATCAGAGCTAAAAATGACTCATGCTGTCAAGTAAGTGGGAGAGAAGTGGGAATGATCCAACGGTGGCCAAAGTTCTGCTGCAATTGCCTCTGATGGTTAGCTAAAGTTTTCAAGATGCCATCACCCTTTACTTTGGAGCAAAGTGCCCAGTTTCTATAAGCCATGGAAAGGAACAGACAGCCTTCACTGTAAAATCACAGTTCTATGCAATCGCTGGTGAAGCTCCACAGGGAATGTTCATTTGGTTCCACTGCTACCCACTCACCTGGGTTTTTTTTTCTCCGAAGTTTTTCTGCTACACAATTGTCTCAAGTGTGAAAGATAGACAATGTATCCTGTGAAAGCAGTTTTGACAGAATCGCTGTTTACATTCTTAGAGCTCAATTTCATGGATATTTATTCAACTCTGCAACAATCTATTCTTTTTTAACAATCTGTTCCTTATTAATTGAAAGCGTTTTTCAATAGGCAATAAGGGTTACATTTGTTGTCATTATATTATGCAATCATAGTCTGTTCTCCCACATTGTGTTTCTTTAATGCTAATTATCTCTACCATGACTGGTAAAGAGGAGGCTGAGGTTAGTGGAAGTTATGTGGGTTTATGCAATTTCCCCCAACATGCTAATGTTTTAAACCCATTATAGTCAAGCTTTCTCACTAAAAGAGAAAAAGCCTCACAATATATTAAGACTTTAAGATAAAACTTATATATTCTGCAGAAATGCCTTTCATTTATGTAAAATATGACTTATTTAGTGGTTTGAAAAACTGCTAGATTTTCTGTATGTTAAGGTCTTTGGGGAGTTTCAAGAAAAGATGAAGTTTGAGGATAATTCTTTCATGTTGAAAAGAAAATTAATTATTAAAAAGGCTACCCTTGGGTTGTATTTTAAGTTTTGGTTAAACTTCTATCTATGGAAGTGACTGTTTGAAGGACATTCATTTTAAAAGAAAAATAAAGCATGACTCCATGGTAAAAGGCCACAAAGGTTGGAATGACTGAAATTTTATGGCAAATGCCCATGGAAATTGAACCATAATAGCATAATTTCTTACTAGGATTCTAATTGGTTGTGTTAGAGGCTTGATTTCAAAGCTGTTTTGGATTTAAGTATCTTATTAATGCAATTTTTTCCAAAGATCCTATTTTTTTAGTGTGCAATTTTTCCAAAATGTGAAGTTTTCCAGGGAAACACAAGGTGTTATTGTAAGATGCCTATATTTGTCATTTGAACAAAGAAGACAAAAATAAAGATTAAGAGTGCTCAGAGGTTTTTATTTTTTATTTCTTACATTGGCCTTCAATGATTTGAGTGCATAGACCTGCTCAAGGTGATTCATTTATACACCCAAGTTAAATTATGGACTGTAGACCAGTTCAAGTATGTTTACATACTTGAGGTATCTATTGGATCATAAACATAGTACTAATTTGCAACATTGACTGCAGTCTCATAATGACATTTGCCAGATAGACAGGGCTAAGTGGTTCGCATGATCATCTCATTTGATTCTCATACTAGATTTAGGAGGTTGATACTATTATCCATATTTTATAGATAAGAAAACTAAAGTAATTAGCTCTGATAACATAGCTGTGTGTGTGTGTGTGTGTGTGTGTGTGTGTGTGTGTGTGTGTGTGTTTATTCAAGATTTGGGCACGAAGGCGATGATTAGAACAAGGTTATTTGACTCAGAACAAAGTCAGAAATGGCTGTGTTCACAGATTTCTTCCACTGTGGTGACGTCTTTCAAAACCCATCTTTTACCTGTCCTTTATAAATGAATGTTTCTTCCTCTATGGGCACAAATGCAATTGCTATCACTATTAAGAGCATGTATTATTTTGTTCACTTTTCTAAGGTGCAGAAAAGTCATCATGCTTCTTTTTTTAGAACTTTTAAATAGCCTAAGGTTGATTTATCATACTTGTAACTGTGTCTTCTGCTACCTTAGGTACTCTGCTCACAAAACACATTTAAAATACTACATGAAGCAGGTGATCTTTCCAAAACCACAGTTCACTGTGAGTTCCAAATTCTCATCTGCCACTGGCTTGTGTGCAAAATGAGTTTTGCCTTTCTAAGTTTGTTCCCTATTCTATCATGTGAATAAATACACATCATAAAACTCTCTTCTGGGAGAAGATGGGTTCATTGAGCTAAATTAAGTTGATTGTAGCTGTCCCCTTACCTAAGAGGTGCTTTTATTTCTCCTAGTTCTTGGCATTTGTTGATCTGTACACATGTCTAACTATACACCCAAGTATATAAGGCATTGATATTGACATTGATATTGACTAATATACACATGTATATAAGGCCTTGATATTGACTTTTGGAATAATGCTTTTGAACTCAGTAGTGTACCTAAGGCAGGTTTGGCCTCTCTGTCCTGGAATCATAGAATTAGATTTACCTGCAGACTTCTCATCTCTTTCCACTATAGTCTAGATCCTGTTCTTTCCTTCTTCTGCCCTCAGGCTGTTTCAAACTAGGGCAGAGAGCAAACAACCTCTCTCCTGGGATCAGTGGCTATGATATTATCTTTAGAGAACAAAGGTTGGCTACTCCTTTGTCAGTAGGCTTTTGGACCTAAAGGCTCATTTATTCTTTCTGTTTTAGCAGAGTCTCTGGTCTTGATCCCTTATATGCCTAATTCTGCATTTGTTGAACGAAGGGACAAGTGCATGTACTGCCAGCTCAGTCCAGTCTCCCAAGCCTACCCCTGAAGTGAATCCAGAAGCATGATTTTTAGCAACCCAAGAGAAGGGTTTTAATAAAATATCTGAGAAAATCAAATTTAAAGTCATCTATAGTCTACTACTTGTCACTCTGCCTCATTGCGGGTAGAATACACTCATTTTTCATGGTGGATGAATCATAAGTTAATTCAAAACAGTTAGGCCATGAAAATTCCTGTAGCATGAGAAGAAGTAAGATTAAATTTAAGGCAATAATAATTCCCTGCCAAGAGAAAATGAATATATTCATCAAGGTGCTTCATTTGAAAAGTAATTGAATCACCATTTCTATTCACATTACTATCTGAACATTGTAAAGCTGAATTTAAAACTATGGGATTTTAAAATGATTTTTTGAAAAGTCTATTTGAATTGTCAGCCTTGAATATAGGACTTTGCATCTAAAATGTTGTTCTTTCAAAAGTAGGAAAGTACTAAATTTATGGAAAATTACACCATTTGTTAAATAGGGAGACTATATCCTGTCCTTAAATTTTAACTAGAAAATTTTGGGAATGGAAGTTTTAAAAACATTTCTTTCAAATCAAACCTAAGAACATACTTTCCTAGGCTAGAAACCTAGATGTCTAAAAATTGTATTTAAATTGTCTTTTCTATAACTGACTTCTACTTTGATTCCCAAAGCCACCTGCTGATGGAGACATCAGTGTTTCTGTACTACCTGGAGGTGGGCAGGGCACTGAATGTTACACACAGATGGGAGTGGTTGAAGACACGGATCTGTCCACACTCAGCATTTGTCCATGTTAGCATCCTTTCTCATAAAAACAATATTTTATCTATGTCATTTCTTCCAAATTTCATGATCCTGAGTATATAAGGCCAAAACATTTTTTAATAATAACATTTAAATCATAATAAAATTTAAAAATAGTAGAAGTGGGTGTTTGGAAGTGAATCAAGTTTAAGCTTTTCCCATAGAGTAAGATTTTGTTGAATGAATGAGTGAATGAGTGAATGCCTTAATTGCTACATTTTTGAGGGCCAGGGGCTATTTGCCCCTCTCTCCACATGACAGAACTGCTCCAAGTTTCTTTGTTGCTCTTCTCAGCTGTCAGACGACTTGCTGCTTGTTTTCCACACTACCATGTCTATTCTGTGCTGTCCTTTACTCTTCCTTTTTTTTTTCTTTTGTATTTCTTCTGGCTCTTGTCCCTTTTCCCACGTGTCTCAGCTTTCCTTTATTAACACTTTCAGTCAGAGTAGTCCTGTGCTTCTGGTGCTGGCATACAACACATACTTGAGTTTCTTGGCTTTTCTTGACTGTGCATCTGTTACGTCAACACGGTAATAGCCTGTCACAGAATTTCTCCAGTTCCAGGGCTCAAGAGGGAGATTGCCAGAAAATTGAGACTGTATTCACTGTCTTGGATTGAATTCATAAAGCAAAACCAGTGTTTGTGTGAGGGTTTGCTGTGTCGTGCCTGTAGGTTGTTTGGGTGCAAACCTATAGAACCCCGCCTGGGAAAAGAAAGAAACCAGAGATTAGCAGCATCAGAACAATGCTTGATATCATTTCTCAATCAAGCAGTCCATTCTAACCACAGTAGGAGACTCTGCTAAATGCTGATCTGTCTCCTAAGTTTGCAGAGAGCTTGAGATTTTTATTTCTCCCAGAGTTCATTTTACAGTCTAATTAATTTGTAAATTGTGATGTCTCTGCTCATCCTTTACCTGTGAAAAGAGACACGGGATGTGAGTGAGGCACAGTGCAGCCTCATTAAGGAAACCAAGTTCACCTACGTCTCAAACTATTATTTCAACAGGGACAGAATTATTGCTTAGAAAATTACTTTTAGATAATCAACTCTCAAAGTCATGTCTTCAAGTAAAAGAAAAGTTAATTTAATTACTATGAAGCACTAATTAAACATAGATCATAATATAATTATCCTGGGCTTTTAATTACCTGAAACACTTTCTTATCAGAAATAGTGTTCACAGATACTATTTACATATTCAAACAGATATTTTTGAGGAAGCAGAAAGAGAAATGAAAGAAATCGAGCATGTCAAAATGTTTTCTGACTCCCCCGACCTCTGTTATTAGGTCTGTGACTCTAGAGCAGCATTTTACCAAATGTGTACCCTGGGATGTTAGCATGTAAGGGAGGTTTCTTTGGACTAATAGGTTGTGAAAGCAGTGGCCTAGATAAGGTTGAGAAGTTTTGTTTTATATTTTAAGTTTTTGCAAGAGACTTTAGTAACAGTGCCTTTATTAGCGTGCAGTATAAATCTTGAGGAGAAAGACATGCACACAGCATTTCCCGATGTTATTTGAACAAACTAGAGGAAGAACTTGCTGTCTTAGTGTTCTGTGGAATACATTCTGGGAGCGCTACACTATATAACATTTTTTTTTAAGGAAGCGAGGAAAAGGGAGGGAGGGAGGGAGAAGGAGGGAGAGAGGAATTTACACTATGTAATTAATAAGAGAAATTATCAAAAGAAATATTTCAATATGATATTTACATTAAAAGGAGGGTTATTAATGGATAACAGAGCAACACAAGAGTATAAAGATCTGTACTGGGACAATTACACTTAGTACACCTCACCAAAATTCACTTACACTTAGTACACCTTGCCAGAATTCATTTACATTTCATACACCTCACCAGAATTCACTTACACTTAGTACATCTCACCAGAATTCATCAGAATTAATTTACACTTAGTACACCTCACCAGAATTCACTTACACTTAGTACACCTCACCAGAATTCATTTATACTGAGCGCACCTCACCAGAATTCACTTTCACTTAGTACACCTCACCAGAATTCATTTACACTGAGCGCACCTCACCAGAATTCACTTTCACTTAGTACACCTAGCCAGAATCATTTACACTTAATATACCTCGCCAGAATTCACTTACACTTAGTACACCTCACCAGAATTCATTTGCACTTAGTACACCTCACCAGAATTCACTTACACTTAGTACACATTGCCAGAATTCACTTACACTTACAACACCTCACCAGAATTCACCAGAATTCATTTATACTTAGTACACCTCACCAGAATTCAGCAAGACTGAGACTGAATATGTCTCAGTCTCACTAGTGTTTTAGGTTACTAAACTAAACCCCAAAAATTGAAGTGTATATTTAGCAGAAAATTAAATGAGTTTTTTTTTTTAAATCAGCACGATTTAATGGAAATCAATCTGGTTTACTTTTTAATTATTTTTCAAGCAAGTAAGGTTTGATTTAAACAGATGGAGAGAACTTCTATTTCAATAATACAATGTATAGTCATTACGAAATTAAAATTAAGAGATCATCGGGCCCTTCTCCCAATGCTGAAGTTCCTCATTAGCATAGAAAGGTTTTATGAGGAAAAGGTTCTCATAAACAGTATGTTAGTATTCATTTATTTCTCTCAACTATTCTATGTACAAATATTGGCTTTCCAGATATCTTTGACCAGTAAATCTTTTTTAAAAAGTTATTTTTATTTTTAATTGACAATAATTATACATATTTATGGGGTACAATGTGATGTTTTGATACATGTATACATGGTGGAATGAGTGAATCAGACTAATTAACATATCCATCACCTCACTTTCTTATTATTTCTTTGTGGTGAGAATATTTAAAATGTACTACTCTTTTAGCTATTTTGAAATATACATTATTATTATAGTCACTTTGCTGTACAGTAGATCACCATAACTTCTTCCTCCTGTCTAATTGAAACTTTGTACCCATTGACCAGCATTTCCTCTTTTCCTCCATCCCCATATCCCTTAGCCTCTGGTAATAATCATTCTATTGTCTACTGCTATGAGTTTGAATTTTTATATTCCACATAGAAGTGAGATCATGTGGCATTTGTCTTTTTTGTCTGGATTATTTTACTTAGTATAATGTCCTCTAGATTCATCCATGTTGTCACAAATGACAGGATTTCCTTCTTTTTAAAGATTGAAAAATATTCCATCTTGTAAAGATATCACATTTAAAAAATCCACTCAACTGCTAATGGATACTTGGGTTGTTTGCATATCTTGGCAGTTGTGAATGGTGCTGCAATGAACATCAGAGTGCAGATATCTCTTCAATATAATGATTTTAATTTATTTGGCTATTCACCAAAAGTGGGATTGCTGGATCATATGGTAATTTTATTTTGGACTTTTAGGGGAACCTCTGTATTGTTTTCTAAAATGTCTGTACTGACGCACATTTCCACCAACAGCATACAAAAGGTCCCTTTTCTCCACATCTTCGCTAATACTTATTAATCTCTTTCATCTTTTTTATTATAGCCATTCTAACAGGTGTGATGTAGTACTTGATTGTGATTTTGATTTGCATTTTGATCAGGATTAGTGATGTCGAACATGTTTTCATATATCTGTTGGCCTTTTCTTTGTCTTTCTATGAGAACTGTCTATGCAGGTTTTTTGTCTATTTTTAAGTAGGGTTATTTGTTTTCTTATTATTGAGCAGTTTGATTTTTTAATATATCTTGGATATCAGCCCTTTATCTGATGTCTAATTTGCAAATATTTTCTCTCAGTTTGTGGGTTGTCTCTTCACTCTGTTGTTTCCTTTGCTGTGCAGAAGGTTTTTAGTTTATGCAGTCCTGCTTGCCTATTTTGTTTTTATTACCTGTGATTTTGGAGTCATGTGCAAGAAATCATTGCCTAGACCAATGGGTAGCTTTTCCCTTATGTTTTCTTCCAGTATTTTTACAGTATCAGGTCTTACATTTATTCTATTCTATTCCATTGGTTGATGTGTCTGCTTTTATGCCAGTACCATGCTGTTTTGATTACTATAGCTTAGTAATATATTTTGAAGTTAAACAGTGTCATGCCTCCAGCTTAGTTCTTTCTGCTCAAGATTATTTGGGCTACTTATGGTCTTTGTGGTTCTGTGAGAATTTTAGGACTGTATTTTCTATTTCTGTGAAGAATGACATGACGATTTTGATAGGGATTACATCGAATCTGTAGATCATTTTGGGGAGTATGGACAATTTAACAATATTAATTCTTCTAATCAGTGAATGTAAGTTATCTTTCCATTTATTTGTGTCCTCTTTAATTTCTTTCATCAGCGTTTTATAGTGTTCAGTATGCAGATCTTTCACCTCCTTGGTTAAAATTGCTCCTAAGTATTATTTATGCTATTGTAAAGGGGATTGTTTTCTTAATTTTTTTCCAGATACTTCATTGTTAGTGTATAAAAATGCTAGTGGTTTTTGTATATTGCTTTTGTGACCTGCAACTTTACTCAATTTATTAGTTCTAACAGTTTTTTAGTGGCATTTTAGGGTTTTCTACAAATAAGATCATGTCATCAATAAACAGACTACTTCATTTAATTGTTTCCTATTTGGATGCCTTTTATTTCTTTATCTTGTCTAATTGCTCTGGCTAGGACTTCCAGTCTTATGTTGAATAAAAGTGGTGAGAGTGGACAGTCTTGTCTTGTTCCTTATCTTAGAGGAAACATCTTCAACTTTTGAGTGTCATGTTAGCTCTGGGTGTGTCATTTTTGCCCTTTATTGTGTTGAGGAGAATTTCTTTGATGCCTGTATTATTGAGCGTTTTCATCATGAAAAGATATTGAATTTTGTCAAATGCTTTTTTTGCATCTATTGTGATGGTGATGTGGATTTTGTCCTTCATTCTGTTAATATGATCAATTACATTTATGATTTGCATATGTTTAACCACCTTTGCATCCCAGGGATAAATCTCACTTGATTACGGTGAATACTTTTAATGTACTGTTGAATACAGTTTGATAGTATTTTATTAAAAATTTTTGCATCTATGTTCATTAAAAATATTTGTAGTTTTTTTTTTTTTTCTTGCAGTAACCTTGTCTAGCTTCAATATCAGGGTAATGCTGGCCTCATAAAAACAGTTTGTAAGTATTTTCTCCTTTTCAATTATTTGGAAGTGTTTGAGAAGGAGTGGTATTAGTTCTTCTTTAAATGTTTGGTAGAATTCAGCCATGAAGTCATTTGGTCCTAGGTCTTTCTTTGATGGGAAACTTTTAAATTACTGATTTAATGTTGTAACTCATTATTGGTCTATTCAGATATTTTATTTCTTCATGATGAAGTTTTGGTAGGTTACATGTTTCTATGAATGTATTCCTTCTAGATTATTCAATTTGTTGGTGTACAATTGTTCATATTAGTCTCTTATGATTTTTTGTACTTGTGTCCTCTGTTGTAATGCCTCATCTTTCATTTCTGATTCTTTATTTATTTGAGTCTTCTCTCTCTTTTTTAAGTCTAGCTAAGAGTTTATCAGTTTGCTTAGCTTTTCAAAAAACAAACTCATGGCCAGGCGTGGTGGTCATGCCTGTAATCCCAACACTTTGGGAGGCCGAGGAGGGCAGATCATTTGAGGTCAGGAGTTTGAGACCAGCCTGGCCAACATGGTAAAATCCCATCTCCACTAAAAATAAAACAAAATTAGACAGGTGTGGTGGTGCACACCTGTAGTCTCAGCTACTCTGGAGGCTAAGGCAGGAGAATAACTTGAACCTGGGAGGCAGAGGTTGCAGTGAGCCAAGACAGCACCACTGCACTCCAGCCTGGGCAAAAGAGTAAGACTCTGTCTCAAAAAACAAAACAAAAAAACAAAAAGCAAACTTTTGGTTTTGCTGATCTTTTATTTTGTTTTTCTAGTCTCTATTTCCTTTATTTCTGCTCTAATCTTTGTTATTTCCTTCCTTCTACTAACTTTGGATTTAATTTGCTCTTTTTCTAGTTTGTTGAGGTACAACATCAGATTGTTTATTTGAGATTTACTCTTTTGGTGTAGGCATGTAATGCTATAAGCTTCTCTGTTAGAATTGCTTTTGCTGTCACATAAGTTTCAAAATGTTTTGTTTCCATTTTTGCTTATCTTAATATATCTTTTCATGTCCCTTTTAATTTCTTCTTTGACCCAATAGTTGTTCAGGAGTCTACTGTTTAATTTCCACATAATTGTGAATTTCCTATGATTCCTCCTGCTGTGGATTTCTAGTTTCATATCACTGCAGTCTGAAAAGATACTCAATGTGAGTTCAATCTTTTTGAATTTATTATGCCAGATTGTGGTTTAACATGACCTATCTTGGGAAATGTTTTGTGTGCACTTGAGAAGTATGTGTATTCTGTTGCTGTGTTGGATGGAGTGTTCTGTATATATATGTTAGGTCTATTTGATCTAAAGCATTATTCAAATCCAATGCTTCCTAATTGATTTTCCATCTGAATGATCTTTCTATTGTGTTGGGAGCAGGATATTAAAATCCCCTACTAGTATTGTACTGCCATCCATATCTCCCTTCAGATCTCATAATGTTTCCTTTACATATTTTGGCAAACAACTTTTTAAAGCTGTATTTGTCTCATTTGTACTCAACTGCTTTTTTTTCTTTTTCTTTTTTTTTTTTTTTTTTGAGATGGAGTCTTGCTCTGTCATCTAGGCTGGAGTGCGGTGGCACGATCTGAGCTCACTGTAACCTCCGCCTCCTGGGTTCAAGTGATTTTTCTGCCTCAGCCTCCCAAGCAGCTGGGATTACAGGTGTATGCAGCCATTCCCAGCTATTTTTTTTTTTTTTTTTTTTTTTTTTTTTGTATTTTAGTAGAGATGGAGTTTCACCATGTTGGCAAGGCTGGTCTCAAACTCCTGAGCTCAGGCAATTCATCCACCTCAGCCTACCAAAGTGCTAGGATTACAGGCGTAAGCCACCACACCTGGCCCTGTACTCAACTTTTAAATGGCATTTTCCTGGACACTCTTTTATGCCATCCCAATGACCAGTTGATTACAGCATCCAAACAGAACCTTCAGTTCACAATTTGTTCCAGTTTTAAATTTCTTTACATCATCAGCAGCACTCTTCAGAGAAATCATCCATTTTTTTTTTACCACGGCTTCTCCATTTCTGAGTTTATACTTTTTTGCCTGTTTTGGTTGAATGGATGGGGGAGAAAATGTTGGGAGTGGGGATGGGAAAGAGATATAAAATTGTTTTTCAGGACTTTAATACTCATATGTGATCCCCAAACCAGCAGCAACAGCATGTCCTGGGTGCTTGTTAGAAATGCAGGAACTCATGTCCTATCTCGGACCTACTGGAATCTACATATTAACAAGATTGCCAGGAAATTCATATGCAAATTTAAGAAGCACTGGCAGAAAACACTAGTTCTCAAACTTAGCAGAACATTGAAATCCCCTCAGCACGTACAAAAAGTACTAATACCTGACTTTCTTTTCTAGAGTTTCTGATTCAATTGTTATGGAATGTGGGCCAGGGAATCAGGATTACTTTTTTTTTTTTTAAAGCTTCCCAGTTGATTCTAACGTGCAGAAAACTTTCAGACCTACTGGTCAGAAAGAATGAAAGACTAAATAGACCAGTGCAGTGGCTCTCAAACTTTGATGTGTATTACCATCAATTAAAGCAATACAGAGGACCAGGTTGGTGGGTAGGATAGATCATGGGCCTCTGTTTATACCAAGTTCCCCAGTTGATTCTAAAAACACTGACATTTAAGAACTACTAAACTAGGAAAATACATTACAATCATGGGGCAACTTTAAGGACCTACAAGGCTCCTGGAGATCTCCCTTGGGTTCTGTTTTTTACGACTGAATTCGGACACTGATATACACATCTGTGGGTGATCCTTCTATTACCTTACTATTTTATCCTCTAATATTTATCAATAACTGTTTCCTCTAGGGATTGAATTATGCCCCGATTGTATGCTGGACTAGTACTACCAAGAACATTTTTTTTTCATATAAGACCTTCAAAAAAAATCCAGAGGTTTAAAATCATGTACTTGTATAATAGCTCTCCCTTTCTCAGAACATACACAAAACTTTGCATGTGAAGGTGTGTATAGATTCACAGACTGTTAGAGCTAGACTAGGTCTTAGAGATATCTAATCTAATTGTCATTTTCTGTTGAGGAAATAGAGGACCAGAAGGAGTGAGTGATTACCTCAAGATCATACAGGAAGTCGCAGAATATGAGCAGTACTTCTGACAATTTTTAAAAGTCTGAATAGGCAAATATAACTTAAATTATTCAGACTAATTAATATAAAGATAAATTAGTCAAATAAACGAACCAATTTTATATGTAAAATATTTACTGATATGCATATAATTAATAAGCTGCAGCCAGGCACTGTGGCTCTCGCCTATAATCACGGCACTTTGCAACGCCAAGGTGGGCAGATCACTTGAGGCCAGGAGTTCAACACCAGCCTAGCCAATACGGTGAAACCTCGTCTCTACTAAAAATACAAAAATTAGCCGGCCATGTTGGCATGCACCTGTAATCCCATCCCAGCTACTCAGGAGGGTGAAGCATGAGAATCACTTGAACCTGGAAGGTGGAGGTTACAGTGGGCCGAGATTGTGCCACTGCACTCTAGCCTGGGTGACAGAGGGAGACACTGTCTCAAAAAAAAAAAAAAAAAAAAAAAAAAAAAAAAAAAAAAAAAAAAGTTGCAACATAATTAAGCCCAAATAATGAGAAGTTTGAATAAATGATTGTAATTTTATACCGATATTCTTATTTTTTAAATCAATTTTTCTATTCCCGGTTTAGCTCTCTATTATATATTAATATAATCATCACTAAAACTTGGTTTTCTCCCCAGTAATATACACAGTTTATCATATTAAACATACAGACCATTCTGTAGACAATTTTGTAAAACTTTGAAAAACACAATGCTTTAGTACCCTGACGTATCTGGGAAGAGGAATCAGACATAATTTTTCTCACCCAATTTGTTATCCCTGACTCTTCTCAGCTCCTCAAAGTGGCAATACCTAACTTTCTTTAAAGAATCTAAGATGATGAGCACTTGAAAATAACCCTAGCTTCCATATTATTTGGATCAACAGCCCTTTTTAAAAGTTTGAGCAATTCTTGCCAAAGGAAGTGGAGAGTGCCAGAAGCCATGCTGGGCAGAATTCTGAAGATAAGGTTTGTTTTTAGTATTCCCTTTTCTTCCACTTGTCTTCAGTGTCTGTCTACAAACCACAGTGCCCTGGAGCTACCATCTGGTTGCTCAGTGATCACCCATTGGAACTGAAACCAGTCCTGCCTTCTAAAATACGTTCCTACTTCTCTCCGGACTTGTAAGTTACTTGCTTGGGCAAGTAACTGATAAACTTCCTCAAAGTAAAATGTTAATTCATTAATAAGTGACCATATTATTTTTAGGTTCTTTTAATTGCACATATCAAAATTTGTTTTGACTAGCTTAAGCAAAAATAGATAATAAATAAATAACAATAATAACTTATTGGGAAGGAAATGGGTGGTGGTGGTGGCAGTGGGGGTTGTCTCAGAGAATTTAAGATAGAGTTACACTGCTTAGCCCTGGGAAATGCAGGAAGCAGAGCAGTAAGTATATTTGAATTTTACCTGAAGAGCTGACATTAAAGTGACTGAGTTCGACTGGTGTGCTGGAGCTCGCTCATAACAACTGGGGAGAACCAACTGTTGAAGAGTTGGAAGTCATCATATCACAGAATGATATTAGATTAGCAGTGTTATTGAACTGAACTGAGGTCCCCTCACCCAGCACAGAGAGACCAAACATCCACATCAAGGTTTGCAGTGGGAGAAAGAAGGGTGTTTATTTGTAGGGCGCCAAGCAAGGAGAATTAGGCAGTTCAGGCTTAAGACCTGACCTAGATGGCTTGCAAGTAAAGGTTTTTAAAAGCAAGGGTAAACAAAATCATGAATCAGTACATGGAGATAATACAATGGTTTGGCAGAAAAAGGTAGGTTATCTTGAAGCAAGGGCTCATAGGTCATAGGTAGATTCAAAAATTTTCTGACTTGCAATTAGTTAAGAAAGAAAAGCTTGGTTTAAAAATTTGGGGTCAGTAGAAAAGAATGTTAGCTCTGGCTCTTGGGCTTGACTCCTTTCAGACCCCTCAAGAAGAAATTTAGAACAAGGAATGGCCGTCAGAGTTTAGTCCTCAGTTCCCCCTTAACTGAGGTCTATGTGCCAGTGAATCCATTTGGTGGGTGTCTGAGTTTCTGAAAAACAACTCAGGGATATATGGTAATGAGGCAGGAAAATAGGGTATGAGGCAGGGAACCTAAGGCCAATTTACACTGAATTCCTAGAATTAAATCAAAAGGAAAACCCCAATTTTCTACACCCAAGTTAACAAAAGCGTTACTCCCTTTGCAACCTCCCCTCTTTTCTGCATGGCAGATGAAAAACCGAAAGTACCTCTGATTGGTCCCCTCCTGCAACCAGTCAGGCTGGTCATGGGCCAAGTCTTCATTTGCAAAGGAGTATAACTTTGTAACTTCACTTCTGCCTCTGATCAGTCACTTTTTGCAACCAATAAGACATTTGGATACGGTGTAACTTTGTAACTTCACTTAAGCCACTGATTGGTCGCTTTCTGCAACCAATCAGACTGATTGCATGCAGGCCACTACATTTACTTAGGGTGTACACAAAATAACCGGTGGGAAACCTCGAGAAGGTATTTAAACCCCAGAAAATTCTGTAACCACGGTTAGAGCTGCTTGTGCCAGCCTGCTCCTACCCTGTGGAGTGTACTTTCATTTTCAAAAATCTCTGCTCTTGTTGCTTCATTGTTTCCTTGCTTTGTTTGTGTGTTTTGTCCAATTATTTGTCCAAAGCTGCCAAGAACCTGGACCTCCTGTGCTGGCAACATTAAGATGTTATCTTTAACTGGCAAGCCAATTAAGGAATGTAATAGAACGAAACTGGATCCTCATCCCTTGCCTTATACAAAATTCAACTCAAGTTGGATCAAAGACTTAAACCTAAGACCTGAAACCATAAAATTTCTAGAAGATAACGATGGAAAAAAAAAAATCCTTCTAGACGTTGGCTTAGGCAAGAATTAATGTCCAAGAACCCAAAAGCAAATGCAACAAAAACAAAAATAAATAGATGGGACCTAATTAAATTAAAAAGCTTCTGCACAGCAAAAGAAATAATCAGCAGAGTAAACAGACAACCCACAGAGTGGGAGAAAATTTTTGCGTGCTGTGTATCAGAAAAAGAACTAGTAACCAGAATCTCAAACAAATCAGCAAGAAAATATAAACAATCCCATCAAAAAGGGGGCAAAGAACATGAACAGACAACTCTCAAAAGATGTACAGATGGCCAAGAAACACATTATAAAAAATGCTCAATGTCACTAATGATCAGAGAAATGCAAATCAAAACCACAGTGTGATACCATCTTACTCTTTCAAGAATGGCCATGTATCAAAAAAATCAAAAGATAAAAGATATTGCCAGAGGGGCGGAGCAAGATGGCCGAATAGGAACAGCTCCAGTCTCCAACTCCCAGCACGAGCGACACAGAAGACCGGTGATTTCTGCATTTTCAACTGAGGTACTGGGGTCATCTCACTAGGGAGTGCCGGACAATTGGTGCTGGTCAGCAGCTGCAGCCTGACCAGCGAGAGCTGAAGCAGGGCGAGGCATCGCCTCACCTGGAAGCGCAAGGGGGAAGGGGATCCGTTTTCCTAGCCACGGGAACTGAGACACACAACACCTGGAAAATCGGGTAACTCCCACCCCAATACTGCGCTGTAAGCATACAGGCACACCAGGAGAATATATCCCACGCCTGGCCGGGAGGGTCCCACGCCCACGGAGGCTCCCTCACTGCTAACACAGCAGTCTGCCGCGATCTATCCGCAAGGCAGCAGCGAGGCTGGGGGAGGGGCGCCCACCATTGCTGAGGCTTAAGTAGGTAAACAAAGCCGCTGGGAAGCTCGAACTGGGTGGAGCTCACAGCAGCTCAAGGAAGCCTGCCTGTCTCTGTAGTCTCCACCTCTGGGGACAGCGCATAGCTGAAGACCAACAGGGGAAGTAGCGGGAGCTGGTGCAGACGCGAACGACTCTGTCTGACAGCTTTGGGGAGAGCCGTGGATCTCCCAACGCGGAGGTTGAGATCTGAGAACGGACAGACTGCCTGCTCAGGTGTGTCCCTGACCCCTGAGTAGCCTAGCTGGGAGACATCCCCCACTAGGGGCAGTCTGACACCCCACACCTCACAGGGTGGAGTACACCCCTGAGAGGAAACTTCCAAAGGAAGAATCAGACAGGTACACTCGCTGTTCAGCAATATTCTATCTTTGGCAACCTCTGCTGCTGATACCCGGGCAAACAGGGTCTGGAGTGGACCTCAAGCAATCTCCAACAGACCAACAGACAGTCCTTCTGACTGTCAGAAGGAAAACTATCAAACAGGAAGGACACCTATACCAAAACCCCATCAGTACGTCACCATCATCAAAGACCAGAGACAGATAAAACCACAAAGATGGGGAAGAAGCAGGGCAGAAAAGCTGGAAATTCAAAAAATAAGAGCGCATCTCCCCCTGCAAAGGAGCGCAGCCCATCGCCAGCAATGGATCAAAGCTGGTCAGAGAACGACTTTGAAGAGATGAGAGAAGAAGGCTTCAGTCCATCAAACTTATCAGAGCTAAAGGAGGAATTACGTACCCAGCGCAAAGAAACTAAAAATCTTGAAAAAAGAGTGGAAGAATTGACAGCTAGACTAATTAATGCAGAGAAGATCATAAACGAAATGACAGAGATGAAAACCATGACACGAGAAATACGTGACAAATGCACAAGCTTCAGTAACCGACTCGATCAACTGGAAGAAAGAGTATCAGTGATTGAGGATCAAATAAATGAAATGAAGCGAGAAGAGAAACCAAAAGAAAAAAGAAGAAAAAGAAATGAACAAAGCCTGCAAGAAGTATGGGATTATGGAAAAAGACCAAATCTACGTCTGATTGGGGTGCCTGAAAGTGAGGGGGAAAATGGAACCAAGTTGGAAAACACTCTTCAGGATATCATCCAGGAGAACTTCCCCAACCTAGTAGGGCAGGCCAACATTCAAATTCAGGAAATACAGAGAACGCCACAAAGATACTCCTCCAGAAGAGCAACTCCAAGACACATAATTGCCAGATTCACCAAAGTTGAAATGAAGGAAAAAATCTTAAGGGCAGCCAGAGAGAAAGGTCGGGTTACCCACAAAGGGAAGCCCATCAGACTAGAGAAGATCTCTCAGCAGAAACTCTACAAGCCAGAAGAGAGTGGGGGCCAATATTCAACGTTCTTAAAGAAAAGAATTTTCAACCCAGAATTTCATATCCAGCCAAACTAAGTTTCATAAGTGAAGGAGAAATAAAATCCTTTACAGATAAGCAAATGCTTAGAGATTTTGTCACCACCAGGCCTGCCTTACGAGAGACCCTGAAGGAAGCCCTAAACATGGAAAGGAACAACCGGTACCAGCCATTGCAAAAACATGCCAAAATGTAAAGACCATCGAGGCTAGGAAGAAACTGCATCAACTAACGAGCAAAATAACCAGTTAATATCATAATGACAGGATCAAGTTCACACATAACAATATTAACCTTAAATGTAAATGGACTAAATGCTCCAATTAAAAGACACAGACTAGCAAACTGGATAAAGAGTCAAGACCCATCAGTCTGCTGTATTCAGGAGACCCATCTTACATGCAGAGACATACATAGGCTCAAAATAAAGGGATGGAGGAAGATCTACCAAGCAAATGGAGAACAAAAAAAAGCAGGGGTTGCAATCCTTGTCTCTGATAAAACAGACTTTAAACCATCAAAGATCAAAAGAGACAAAGAAGGCCATTACATAATGGTAAAGGGATCAATTCAACAGGAAGAGCTAACTCTCCTAAATATATATGCACCCAATACAGGAGCACCCAGATTCATAAAGCAAGTCCTTAGAGACTTACAAAGAGACTTAGACTCCCATACAATAATAATGGGAGACTTCAACACTCCACTGTCAACATTAGACAGATCAACGAGACAGAAAGTTAACAAGGATATCCAGGAATTGAACTCAGCTCTGCACCAAGTGGACCTAATAGACATCTACAGAACTCTCCACCCCAAATCAACAGAATATACATTCTTCTCAGCACCACATCGCACTTATTCCAAAATTGACCACATAATTGGAAGTAAAGCACTCCTCAGCAAATGTAAAAGAACAGAAATTATAACAAACTGTCTCTCAGACCACAGTGCAATCAAACTAGAACTCAGGACTAAGAAACTCAATCAAAACCACTCAACTACATGGAAACTGAACAACCTGCTCCTGAATGACTACTGGGTACATAACGAAATGAAAGCAGAAATAAAGATGTTCTTTGAAACCAATGAGAACAAAGATACAACATATCAGAATCTCTGGGACACATTTAAAGCAGTGTGTAGAGGGAAATTTATAGCACTAAATGCCCACAAGAGAAAGCAGGAAAGATCTAAAATTGACACTCTAATATCACAATTAAAAGAACTAGAGAGGCAAGAGCAAACACATTCAAAAGCTAGCAGAAGGCAAGAAATAACTAAGATCAGAGCCGAACTGAAGGAGATAGAGACACAAAAAACCCTCCAAAAAATCAATGAATCCAGGAGTTGGTTTTTTGAAAAGATCAACAAAATTGACAGACCGCTAGCAAGATTAATAAAGAAGAAAAGAGAGAGGAATCAAATAGATGCAATAAAAAATGATAAAGGGGATATCACCACTGACCCCACAGAAATACAAACAACCATCAGAGAATACTATAAATGCCTCTACGCAAATCAACTAGAAAATCTAGAAGAAATGGATAATTTCCTGGACACTTACACTCCTCCAAGACTAAACCAGGAAGAAGTGGAATCCCTGAATAGACCAATAGCAGGCTCTGAAATTGAGGCAACAATTAATAGCCTACCCACCAAAAAGAGTCCAGGACCAGATGGATTCACAGCTGAATTCTACCAGAGGTACAAGGAGGAGCTGGTACCATTCCTTCTGAAACTATTCCAATCAATTGAAAAAGAGGGAATCCTCCCTAACTCATTTTATGAGGCCAACATCATCCTGATAGCAAAGCCTGGCAGAGACACAACAAAAAAAGAGAATTTTAGACCAATATCCCTGATGAACATTGATGCAAAAATTCTCAATCAAATACTGGCAAACCGGATTCAGCAGCACATCGAAAAGCTTATCCACCATGATCAAGTGGGCTTCATCCCTGGGATGCAAGGCTGGTTCAACATTCGCAAATCAATAAATGTAATCCAGCATATAAACAGAACCAAAGACAAGAACCACATGATTATCTCAATAGATGCAGAAAAGGCTTTTGACAAAATTCAACAGCCCTTCATGCTAAAAACGCTCAATAAATTCGGTATTGATGGAACATACCTCAAAATAATAAGAGCTATTTATGACAAACCCACAGCTCATATCATTCTGAATGGGCAAAAACTGGAAAAATTCCCTTTGAAAACTGGCACAAGACAGGGATGCCCTCTCTCACCACTCCTATTCAACGTAGTGTTGGAAGTTCTGGCTAGGGCAATCAGGCAAGAGAAAGAAATCAAGGGTATCCAGTTAGGAAAAGAAGAAGTCAAATTGTCCCTGTTTGCAGATGACATGATTATATATTTAGAAAACCCCATCGTCTCAGCCCAAAATCTCCTTAAGCTGATAAGCAACTTCAGCAAAGTCTCAGGATACAAAATTAATGTGCAAAAATCACAAGCATTCTTATACACCAGTAACAGACAAGCAGAGAGCCAAATCAGGAATGAACTTCCATTCACAATTGCTTCAAAGAGAATAAAATACCTAGGAATCCAGCTTACAAGGGATGTAAAGGACCTCTTCAAGGAGAACTACAAACCACTGCTCAGTGAAATCAAAGAGGACACAAACAAATGGAAGAACATACCATGCTCATGGATAGGAAGAATCAATTTCGTGAAAATGGCCTTACTGCCCAAGGTTATTTATAGATTCAATGCCATCCCCATCAAGCTACCAATGAGTTTCTTCACAGAATTGGAAAAAACTGCTTTAAAGTTCATATGGAACCAAAAAAGAGCCCGCATTGCCAAGGCAATCCTAAGTCAAAAGGACAAAGCTGGAGGCGTCACGCTACCTGACTTCAAACTATACTACAAGGCTACAGTAACCAAAACAGCATGGTACTGGTACCAAAACAGAGATATAGACCAATGGAACAGAACAGAGTCCTCAGAAATAATACCACACATCTACAGCCATCTGATCTTTGACAAACCTGAGAGAAACAAGAAATGGGGAGAGGATTCCCTATTTAATAAATGGTGCTGGGAAAATTGGCTAGCCATAAGTAGAAAGCTGAAACTGGATCCTTTCCTTACCCCTTATACGAAGATTAATTCAAGATGGATTAGAGACTTAAATGTTAGACCTAATACCATTAAAACCCTAGAAGAAAATCTGGGTAGTACCATTCAGGACATAGGCATGGGCAAGGACTTCATGTGTAAAACACCAAAAGCAACGGCAGCAAAAGCCAAAATTGACAAATGGGATCTAATTAAACTAAAGAGCTTTTGCACAGCAAAAGAAACTACCATCAGAGTGAACAGGCAACCTACAGAATGCGAAAAAATTTTTGCAACCTACTCATCTGACAAAGGGCTAATATCCAGAATCTACAAAGAACTCAAACAAATATACAAGAAAAAAACAAACAACCCCATCAAAAAGTGGGGAAAGGATATGAACAGACATTTCTCAAAAGAAGATATTCATACAGCCAACAGACACATGAAAAAATGCTCATCATCACTCGCCATCAGAGAAATGCAAATCAAAACCACAATGAGATACCATGTCACACCAGTTAGAATGGCAATCATTAAGAAGTCAAGAAACAACAGGTGCTGGAGAGGATGTGGAGAAATAGGAACACTTTTACACTGTTGGTGGGATTGTAAACTAGTTCAACCATTATGGAAAACAGTATGGCAATTCCTCAAGGATCTAGAACTAGATGTACCATATGACCCAGCCATCCCACTACTGGGTATATACCCAAAGGATTATAAATTATTCTACTACAAAGACACATGCACACGTATGTTTATTGCGGCACTATTCACAATAGCAAAGACTTGGAATCAACCCAAATGTCCATCTGTGACAGACTGGATTAAGAAAATGTGGCACATATACACCATGGAATACTATGCAGCCATAAAAAAGGATGAGTTTGCGTCCTTTGTAGGGACATGGATGCAGCTGGAAACCATCATTCTTAGCAAACTATCACAAGAACAGAAAACCAAACACCGCATGTTCTCACTCATAGGTGGGAACTGAACAATGAGATCACTTGGACTCGGGAAGGGGAACATCACACACTGGGGCCTATCATGGGGAGGGGGGAGGAGGGAGGGATTGCATTGCGGAGTTATACATGATATAAATGATGAATTGATGGGTGCTGACGTGTTGATGGGTCCAGCACACCAACATGGCATAAGTATACATATGTAACAAACCTGCACGTTATGCACATGTACCCTAGAACTTAAAGTATAATAAAAAAATAAAAAAATAAAAAAAATAAAAATAAAAATAAAAAGATATTGAAACCTAAAAAAAAAAAAAAGATATTGCCATGGAGGTGGTGAAAAGAGAACACTTTTACACTGCTGGTGCAAATGTAAACTAGTACCTATGGAAAACAATGTGGAGATTCCTTCAAGAACTAAAAGTAGATTAACCATTTGATCCATCAATCCTACAACTGGGTATCTATCCAGAAGAAAATAAGTCATTATATGGAAAAAACACTTGCACACATGTTTATAGCAGCACAATTCATAGTTGAAAAAATATGAAACCAGCCTAAATGCCCATCAACCAATGAGTAGATAAAGGAAATGTAGTATACACATATATCATGAAATACTAAGCCACGAAAAGGAATGAAATAATGGCATTTGCAGCAACCTGGATGGAACTGGAGGCCATTATTCTAAGTGAAGTAACTCAGGAATGAAAAATCAAACATCATATTCTGTCCAGAATTTATTCCTTCTGGTGGGTTTTTGGTTTAGTTGACTTCAAGAATGAGGCTGTGGAACTTTGCAGTGAGTGTTACAACTCTTAAAGATGGTGCGTCCAGAGTTTGTTCCTTCAGATGTTCAGATGTGTCCAGAGTTTCTTCCTTCCAGTGGATTCGTGGTCTCACTGCCTTCAGGAGTAAAGCCGCAGATCTTCACAGTCAGTGTTATAGCTCTTAAAGGTGGTGCATCTGGAGTTGTTTCTTCCTGCTGGTGGGTTCGTGGTCTCACTGACTTCAGGAATGAAGTGGCAGACCCTCATGGTGAGTGTTACAGCTCATAAAGGCAGTGCGCACCCAAAGAGTGAGCAGCAGCAAGATTTATTGTGAAGCGCGAAAGAACAAAGCTTCCACTGTGTGGAACAGGATCCAAGTTGGTTGCAGCTGCTGGCTTGGGTGGCAAGCTTTTATTCCCTTATTTGGCCCTGCCCAGGTCCTGCTGATTGGCCCATTTTACAGAGCACTGATTGGTCCATTTTACAGAGTGCGGATTGGTCCTTTTTTACAGAGTGCTGATTGGTGTGTTTACAAACCTTCAGCTAGATGCAGAGCGCTGATTAGTGTGTTTACAGTCCTGTGGCTAGACAGAAAAGTTCAAGTCCCCACTGGGCCCAGAAGACCATTTGGCTTTACCTCTCAATATGTTCTCACTTGTGAGTGGGAGCTAAGCTGTGAGAACAGAAAGGCATAAGAATGATATAATAAACTTTGGGGACTTTGGAGGAAGGGTGGGAAGGGGTGAGGGATAAAGACTACACACTGGGTACACTGTACACTGCTCGGGTGATGGGTGCACCAAAATCTCAGAAATCACCACTAAAGAACTTATCCATGTAACTGAAAACCACCTGTTCCCCAAAACTACTGAAATGAAAAAAAATTTAAAAATAAAATGAGACTAAAATGAGTAAAGCTCAAAAAAAAAAAAAAAAAAAAAAAAAAAAGGAGAAGAAGAAGAAGAAGAAGAAGAGAAAAGATGTTACAGTTTCTGGTGGGAATAGAATATCTTATTACTCTGACTTCTTTGGCTATTGTTTTAAGTTACTGTTACCTTCTTGCTTATCAAGTTGCTCATTTACTTCTCTGGGTTAGTGAGGTTGCCTGAAATTTCCCTTGGAGGAACTCAAGATTTTCGTTTATTTCCATGCTTGTGGGCATTGCGGGGGGTGGTGGTGCCAGGGTGGAACAGCCTCCTGAGAGGGATCTCTGCTCCATCTCAGCAGCTTGAAATTAGTCATGGTGTATTTATGCCAAGGAAATCAGTAAATGTTACAAAAAGCATTACTATAACAGTATGGCTAGGCTCTAAATTTGTTGTAAACAACAAGTTCTAAACAGAGGTTGTTGAAATGACTCCATTTGTGTACACTTTTGTGTTAATTATGTATGACCAGCAGGACAGGGTTATAATATACAGATGCAGTCAACCCAGAGTATCAGTGGTGTCTTTGGGGAAGGGAATTTTTTAAAGTGGGCAGCCACCCAAGGGCTTTCTGCACAGCCACTATCCCTTTTCAGATAATGTATTTGCATTTTAACCAGGGTTAAGCAAGAAGAAAATTAGGAGACATGACATATGCTCCTGGTGGGAATGAATTTATGTACCCAACCATGACTGTGATTAATGCTTTAGCTACCCCAGTGGTCATGACTGACGGCACATTTTTAATCACTTGGTACCTTTAAAAATAGACAAATGCCTGGCCGGGCACGGTGGCTCATGCCTGTAATCCCAGCATTTTGGGAGGCTGAAGCACAGATCACGAGGTCAGGAGATCGAGACCATCCTGGCCAACATGGTGAAACCCTGTCTCTACTAAAAATACAAAAATTAGCTGGGTGTGGTGGTGTGCACCTGTAATGCCAGCTAGTTGGGAGGCTGAGGCAGGGGAATCGCTTGAACCCGGGAGGCGGAGGTTGCAGTGAGCAAGATTGTGCCACTGCACTCCAGTCTGGTGACAAAGTGAGACTGTCTTTAAAAAAATAATAATAAGGGGGCGGAGCAAGATGGCCGAATAGGAACAGCTCCAGTCTCCAACTCCCAGCGCAAGCGACACAGAAGACCGGTGATTTCTGCATTTTCAACTGAGGTACTGGGGTCATCTCACTAGGGAGTGCCGGACAATTGGTGCTGGTCAGCTGCTGCAGCCTGACCAGCGAGAGCTGAAGCAGGGCGAGGCATCGCCTCACCTGGAAGCGCAAGGGGGAAGGGGATCCGTTTTCCTAGCCACGGGAACTGAGACACACAACACCTGGAAAATCGGGTAACTCCCACCCCAATACTGCGCTGTAAGCATACAGGCACACCAGGAGAATATATCCCACGCCTGGCCGGGAGAGTCCCACGCCCACGAAGCCTCCCTCACTGCTAACACAGCAGTCTGCCACGATCTATCCGCAAGGCAGCAGCGAGGCTGGGGGAGGGGCGCCCGCCATTGCTGAGGCTTAAGTAGGTAAACAAAGCCGCTGGGAAGCTCGAACTGGGTGGAGCTCACAGCAGCTCAAGGAAGCCTGCCTGTCTCTGTAGTCTCCACCTCTGGGGACAGCGCACAGCTGAAGACCAACAGGGGAAGTAGCGGGAGCCGGTGCAGACGCGAACGACTCTGTCTGACAGCTTTGGGGAGAGCCGTGGATCTCCCAACGCGGAGGTTGAGATCTGAGAACGGACAGACTGCCTGCTCAGGTGTGTCTCTGACCCCTGAGTAGCCTAGCTGGGAGACATCCCCCACTAGGGGCAGTCTGACACCCCACACCTCACAGGGTGGAGTACACCCCTGAGAGGAAACTTCCAAAGGAAGAATCAGACAGGTACACTCGCTGTTCAGCAATATTCTATCTTCGGCAACCTCTGCTGCTGTTACCCAGGCAAACAGGGTCTGGAGTGGACCTCAAGCAATCTCCAACAGACCAACAGACAGTCCTTCTGACTGTCAGAAGGAAAACTATCAAACAGGAAGGACACCTATACCAAAACCCCATCAGTACGTCACCACCATCAAAGACCAGAGACAGATAAAACCACAAAGATGGGGAAGAAGCAGGGCAGAAAAGCTGGAAATTCAAAAAATAAGAGCGCATCTCCCCCTGCGAAGGAGCGCAGCCCATCGCCAGCAACGGATCAAAGCTGGTCAGAGAATGACTTGGACGAGAGGAGAGAAGAAGGCTTCAGTCCATCAAACTTATCAGAGCTAAAGGAGGAATTACGTACCCAGCGCAAAGAAACTAAAAATCTTGAAAAAAGAGTGGAAGAGTTGACAGCTAGACTAATTAATGCAGAGAAGATCATAAACGAAATGACAGAGATGAAAACCATGACACGAGAAATACGTGACAAATGCACAAGCTTCAGTAACCGACTCGATCAACTGGAAGAAAGAGTATCAGCGATTCAAGATCAAATGAATGAAATGAAGCGAGAAGAGAAACCAAAAGAAAAAAGAAGAAAAAGAAATGAGCAAAGCCTGCAAGAAGTATGGGATTACGTAAAAAGACCAAATCTACGTCTGATTGGGGTGCCTGAAAGTGAGGGGGAAAATGGAACCAAGTTGGAAAACACTCTTCAGGATATCATCCAGGAGAACTTCCCCAACCTAGTAGGGCAGGACAACATTCAAATTCAGGAAATACAGAGAACGCCACAAAGATACTCCTCCACAAGAGCAACTCCAAGACACATAATTGCCAGATTCACCAAAGTTGAAATGAAGGAAAAAATCTTAAGGGCAGCCAGAGAGAAAGGTCGGGTAACCCACAAAGGGAAGCCCATCAGAATAACAGCAGATCTCTCGGCAGAAACTCTACAAGCCAGAAGAGAGTGGGGGCCAATATTCAACGTTCTTAAAGAAAAGAATTTTAAACTTAGAATTTCATATCCAGCCAAACTAAGTTTCATAAGTGAAGGAGAAATAAAATCCTTTACAGATAAGCAAATGCTTAGAGATTTTGTCACCACCAGGCCTGCCTTACAAGAGACCCTGAAGGAAGCCCTAAACATGGAAACGAACAAGCGGTACCAGCCATCACAAAAACATGCCAAAATGTAAAGACCATCGAGGCTAGGAAGAAACTGCATCAACTAACGAGCAAAATAACCAGTTAATATCATAATGGCAGGATCAAGTTCACACATAACAATATTAACCTTAAATGTTAATGGACTAAATGCTCCAATTAAAAGACACAGACTGGCAAACTGGATAAAGAGTCAAGACCCATCAGTCTGCTGTATTCAGGAGACCCATCTCACATGCAGAGACATACATAGGCTCAAAATAAAGGGATGGAGGAAGATCTACCAAGCAAATGGAGAACAAAAAAAAGCAGGGGTTGCAATCCTTGTCTCTGATAAAACAGACTTTAAACCATCAAAGATCAAAAGAGACAAAGAAGGCCATTACATAATGGTAAAGGGATCAATTCAACAGGAAGAGCTAACTCTCCTAAATATATATGCACCCAATACAGGAGCACCCAGATTCATAAAGCAAGTCCTTAGAGACTTACAAAGAGACTTAGACTCCCATACAATAATAATGGGAGACTTCAACACTCCGCTGTCAACATTAGACAGATCAACGAGACAGAAAGTTAACAAGGATATCCAGGAATTGAACTCATCTCTGCACCAAGCGGACCTAATAGACATCTATAGAACTCTCCACCCCAAATCAACAGAATATACATTCTTCTCAGCACCACATCGCACTTATTCCAAAATTGACCACATAATTGGAAGTAAAGCACTCCTCAGCAAATGTAAAAGAACAGAAATTATAACAAACTGTCTCTCAGACCACAGTGCAATCAAACTAGAACTCAGGACTAAGAAACTCAATCAAAACCGCTCAACTACATGGAAACTGAACAACCTGCTCCTGAATGACTACTGGGTACATAACGAAATGAAAGCAGAAATAAAGATGTTCTTTGAAACCAATGAGAACAAAGATACAACATACCAGAATCTCTGGGACACATTTAAAGCAGTGTGTAGAGGGAAATTTATGGCACTAAATGCCCACAAGAGAAAGCAGGAAAGATCTAAAATTGACACTCTAACATCACAATGAAAAGAACTAGAGAGGCAAGAGCAAACACATTCAAAAGCTAGCAGAAGGCAAGAAATAACTAAGATCAGAGCCGAACTGAAGGAGATAGAGACACAAAAAACCCTCCAAAAAATCAATGAATCCAGGAGTTGGTTTTTTGAAAAGATCAACAAAATTGACAGACCGCTAGCAAGGCTAATAAAGAAGAAAAGAGAGAGGAATCAAATAGATGCAATAAAAAATGATAAAGGGGATATCACCACTGACCCCACAGAAATACAAACTACCATCAGAGAATACTATAAACGCCTCTACGCAAATCAACTAGAAAATCTAGAAGAAATGGATAAATTCCTGGACACTTACACTCTCCCAAGGCTAAACCAGGAAGAAGTTGAATCCCTGAATAGACCAATAGTAGGCTCTGAAATTGAGGCAACAATTAACAGCCTACCCACCAAAAAAAGTCCAGGACCAGATGGATTCACAGCTGAATTCTACCAGAGGTACAAGGAGGAGCTGGTACCATTCCTTCTGAAACTATTCCAATCAATAGAAAAAGAGGGAATCCTCCCTAACTCATTTTAGGAGGCCAACATCATCCTGATACCAAAGCCTGGCAGAGACACATCAAAAAAATAGAATTTTAGACCAATATCCCTGATGAGCATTGATGCAAAAATTCTCAATCAAATACTGGCAAACCGGATTCAGCAGCACATCAAAAAGCTTATCCACCATGATCAAGTGGGCTTCATCCCTGGGATGCAAGGCTGGTTCAACATTCGCAAATCAATAAACGTAATCCAGCATATAAACAGAACCAAAGACAAGAACCACATGATTGTCTCAATAGATGCAGAAAAGGCTTTTGACAAAATTCAACAGCCCTTCATGCTAAAAACGCTCAATAAATTCGGTATTGATGGAACGTACCTCAAAATAATAAGAGCTATTTATGACAAACCCACAGCTAATATCATTCTGAATGGGCAAAAACTGGAAAAATTCCCTTTGAAAACTGGCACAAGACAGGGATGCCCTCTCTCACCACTCCTATTCAACATAGTGTTGGAAGTTCTGGCTAGGGCAATCAGGCAAGAGAAAGAAATCAAGGGTATCCAGTTAGGAAAAGAAGAAGTCAAATTGTCCCTGTTTGCAGATGACATGATTGTATATTTAGAAAACCCCATCGTCTCAGCCCAAAATCTCCTTAAGCTGATAAGCAACTTCAGCAAAGTCTCAGGATACAAAATTAATGTGCAAAAATCACAAGCATTCTTATACACCAGTAACAGACAAGCAGAGAGCCAAATCAGGAATGAACTTCCATTCACAATTGCTTCAAAGAGAATCAAATACCTAGGAATCCAGCTTACAAGGGATGTAAAGGACCTCTTCAAGGAGAACTACAAACCACTGCTCAGTGAAATCAAAGAGGACACAAACAAATGGAAGAACATACCATGCTCATGGATAGGAAGAATCAATATCGTGAAAATGGCCATACTCCCCAAAGTTATTTATAGATTCAATGCCATCCCCATCAAGCTACCAATGAGTTTCTTCACAGAATTGGAAAAAACTGCTTTAAAGTTCATATGGAACCAAAAAAGAGCCCGCATTGCCAAGACAATCCTAAGTCAAAAGGACAAAGCTGGAGGCGTCACGCTACCTGACTTCAAACTATACTACAAGGCTACAGTAACCAAAACAGCATGGTACTGGTACCAAAACAGAGATATAGATCAATGGAACAGAACAGAGTCCTCAGAAATAATACCACACATCTACAGCCATCTGATCTTTGACAAACCTGAGAGAAACAAGAAATGGGGAAAAGATTCCCTATTTAATAAATGGTGCTGGGAAAATTGGCTAGCCATAAGTAGAAAGCTGAAACTGGATCCTTTCCTTACCCCTTATACGAAGATTAATTCAAGATGGATTAGAGACTTAAATGTTAGACCTAATACCATAAAAACCCTAGAAGAAAATCTAGGTAGTACCATTCAGGACATAGGCATGGGTAAGGACTTCATGTCTAAAACACCAAAAGCAATGGCAGCAAAAGCAAAAATTGACAAATGGGATCTAATTAAACTAAAGAGCTTTTGCACAGCAAAAGAAACTACCATCAGAGTGAACAGGCAACCTACAGAATGGGAGAAAATTTTTGCAACCTACTCATCTGACAAAGGGCTAATATCCAGAATCTACAAAGAACTCAAACAAATATACGAGAAAAAAACAAACAACCCCATCAAAAAGTGGGGAAAGGATATGAACAGACATTTCTCAAAAGAAGATATTCATACAGCCAACAGACACATGAAAAAATGCTCATCATCACTCGCCATCAGAGAAATGCAAATCAAAACCACAATGAGATACCATCTCACACCAGTTAGAATGGCAATCATTAAGAAGTCAGGAAACAACAGGTGTTGGAGAGGATGTGGAGAAATAGGAACACTTTTACACTGTTGGTGGGATTGTAAACTAGTTCAACCATTATGGAAAACAGTATGGCAATTCCTCAAGGATCTAGAACTAGATGTACCATATGACCCAGCCATCCCACTACTGGGTATATACCCAAAGGATTATAAATTAGTCTACTACAAAGACACATGTACACGTATGTTTATTGCGGCACTATTCCCAATAGCAAAGACTTGGAATCAACCCAAATGTCCATCTGTGACAGACTGGATTAAGAAAATGTGGCACATATACACCATGGAATACTATGCAGCCATAAAAAAGGATGAGTTTGCGTCCTTTGTAGGGACATGGATGCAGCTGGAAACCATCATTCTTAGCAAACTATCACAAGAACAGAAAACCAAACACCGCATGTTCTCACTCATAGGTGGGAACTGAACAATGAGATCACTTGGACTCGGGAAGGGGAACATCACGCACAGGGGCCTATCATGGGGAGGGGGGAGGGGGGAGGAGGGAGGGCTTGCATTGGGGAGTTATACAAGATATAAATGATGAATTGATGGGTGCTGACGAGTTGATGGGTGCAGCACACCAACATGGCATAAGTATACATATGTAACAAACCTGCACGTTATGCACATGTACCCTAGAACTTAAAGTATAATAAAAAAAAATAAAAAATAATAATAATAATTTGGCCAATGCCCAAGTTCCATCACACAGAGATCTACTTTAACAGAGTATCAGCATTTTTTTTTAAGCACTCAGGTAACTCTAATATATAACCAGGATTGGGAGCAACTGAGATTACGAGTAAACATTATTAAGGGATTTAGAGAAGTGAAACCTTTACACATCTGTCACTTGTTGTTAGGTTAGAACAATTATCTTTTTTTTTTTTTGGTAGTCTATTGTCATTAGACTTCTAGACTATTGTATCTAGCAGGCTTAAATTTTATGTTATGGACTTTAAGGTGAAACCTGATTCACTGGGGGAAAGAGAAAAAAAAGAGTGAAAATAAAGCAATTAATCTGTCTTCCAGGATGAGGGGATTTTACTCCCTGGGGCTGATGAACTGCAAAGAGAAGGCTGTAGTTAACTTGCCAATAATGTTGGTGTTAATAAGTCACACAGTCCCGACATATAAATCTTTAAAAGTTTTGAGACAGTCAGTACAGATCTAAGGAGTTTTCACTATTGGAAAGATGGAGGTCCTTACGAATTATTAAAAGCAGCATTTACTCAGTTTCCATTCTTCCTTTCATCTAATAATTGTTTATTGGAAAAAGTATATGCAAGGAATTGTATTAGGCTTGGATAATACGTGAGATTATTGAGTTACCGTTCTAGCGGAGGAGACAAGCAAGAAACAACTCATCACACAATTAAGCATTTACTTACAAGTGTAAACAGTGAGGAGAAGTACAGATTTTATGAGAACGTACAACAGGAAGAACAGAGACCTGAGAAATATTCTGGGAACTCAGATGAGGTCAGGAGATTTGGGGAGGTAATATTTGAGCTGAGATCTGAGTATTTTTGGGATTTATTGAGAAAAATTGAGGGTAGAGATTGTTTCAGGAAGATAAAATATATAGAAAGGGCTGTTTGACAGGAAGGAGCCTAATGTATTTGAGGAGCTAACAGAAGTCCAGCGTATCTGTTTACCCCTTCCCTCTGAGCAGGGAGTGAAGGAGGAAATGAGATAGGTAAAGAAGGCTGAAAAATGATCATGTGGGGCCCTGTGGACCATGTCGATATATATCCTAAAGGTAATGAGAAACAACGAAAGGGTTTTAAGAATAGTATTGTGTATTAAACAATTTGGCTGTTCTTTGTCCCTGGTTCCTGGGAGGTAACCTCTAAATCCTTAGAAGTTTCTGAGTAATCAGAAAGGAGTGTCTTCCTTACTCACGGTGGGCCCCTTGGGTTACACTTGAGTTTATGCTAATGAGATAACTCAGAATGGGGCTGGTCTCCCCAGAAAGACTAAACATGTGATTAGAAATCTGGGATCTTGGCCTGGCGCGGTGGCTCACGCCTGTAATCCCAGCACTTTGGGAGGCCAAGGCGGGCGGATCACAAGGTCAGGAGATCGAGACCACGGTGAAACCCCGTCTCTACTAAAATTACAAAAAATTAGCTGGGCGCGGTTGCGGGCGCCTGTAGTCCCACCTACTCGGGAGGCTGAGGCAGGAGAATGGCGGGAACCCGGGAGGCGGAGCTTGTAGTGAGTCGAGATCGCTCCACTGCCCTCCGGCCAGGGAGACAGAGCGAGACCCCGTCTCAAAAAAAAAATAAAAAAGAAAAGAAATCTGGGATCTTGAGCCACATGATATCAGCCAGATCTCTGGGGAGTGGTGGGGAGGGGAGCTGGAGACTGGCTTCAATCAATCATGTTTACATAATGAAGCTTTAATAAAAACTCTAGATATCTGAAGCTTGAGGGAGATTCCTGGTTAGTGACACACCTTTATGTGCCACAAGGATGACATTTCATCAAGACACAGAAGCTTCGAGTTTGGGACGTCCCAGACCTTGCCCTCTCTTCATTTGAAGAGAGTCATTTGAAGAAGAATGAGTCTCTTCATTTGGCTGTTTCTCAGTTGTATTCTTTATAACAAAACTGTGCTTGCAAGTATAGTGTTTTCTTGCGTTCTGTGAACCATTCTAGCAAATTATCAAACACGAGGGATTGTGGGAACTCTTGGAGTTGTAGCTGGTCAGAAGTGTGCATGGCCTGGAGAATACCCAAACTTGTAACTGGTATCTGAAGGCAGAGCAGTTTTGTAGGAGATTGTGCCCTTAACCTGTGAAATCTGCACAGATTCCAGGTAGTTCACATCAGAATTGCATGGCAAATTTTGTGTGTGTGTGTGTGTGTGTGCGACACGAGTGATTTATACAGTTCTCCCATATTATTGTTTGGAGCTCCAACCTAGTTCTGGCACTTCCTCTGTGAGGCCTTTCTAGTTTACCTGGCTTCTTACATGGTGTTAAGCTATTGTCATGTGTGGACTTTGAGAGGAAATATATGGAAGGCAGTAATAAAACTGGGCGACTTTATCTACGAATTTAAGAATTCAAGTGGATTTTGGAAGGAAATATATGGAAGGAAATAATAAAACTGGGCAACTTTATCTACAAATTTAAGAATTCAAGTTACAAGATAAGAATGATTATATCACTACCTATATGCATGTACTATTACATACAAACAGATAAATCTACACCTCTGAACCACCATGTTATCAAAAACTGGGGGAAAATAAAGCCTAGGTAAGAGTGTATTTTCCAATGTAGACTTTGGACTACTGGCACCAGAATCCCCCTGAGGGCTACCTGGTCCGTCTCAGGAATCTGTTCCACCTCAGAGGTGCACAGTCTGAAACTCTGCCTGGACTGGGACCTGCACATTGGCAGCCTTGGCAGCCCATTCAACGACCCAGGCATTTGGAGATATTATTAATGATAGGGACAGGAGGCAGGAAATTCTGGGCGGGAGAGGGTAGGTTTCTGGCGAGGTCCCCACCCTTAAGCCTGGAACCACGGCCCAAAGTGAGAACATGCATTCCCATTTTCCTGCTCGAATGTTGCCTTTCCCAAAACCACCCATGGCCCACCCCATCCCCCATGCCTGTGCCCATAAAAGCCCCAGGCTCCACCAGGAGAGAGAAGAAGAGGAGAAGAGGAGAAGCAGTGGGATGCCAGAGACTACAGTTGGACACTGGAGAGAAGCAACTTGACTTCAGAGGGACGGCTTGATGGCGTAGTTTCAGAGAGGGACGGCGGGACTCTGGGGAAAGCTTATCTTCCTGCTCTGTCCCCCTTTCAGCTCCCCTTCCCGCTGAGAGCCACTTTCATCGGCAATAAAATCTCCCGCATTTACCATCTTTAATTTGTCTCTGACCTCATTCCTCCCAGATGCCAGACAAGAACTCGGGTGCAGGTGCGAAAGTTAAGTGTTAACTCTCCACTGTTAACACTTAAGCCATCCACGGACAGCAAAACTAAAAGAGCACTGACTGTAACATTGCTTCTGGGGCCTCAGGGGTTGCAGACACCTCCCTAGACGCTGCCATGGCACCCACACAAAGTTTTGCTCCTGCTGGCGCCCAAAGGCACTCGCCCCTGCTCCTGCACCACCCACTTGTGCTCCGCGTCCCACTGGGGTAGAAGGCAGTGGGTTTGAGTGAGTGGAACTGACCCCAGCTGAAGCTCCTGGCTAGATCCAGTGCCCGTGCACTCCAGTTCCTGTCCACGAAGGGGTCAGGGAAATTTCCTGCTTCAGTAACATATAACTACTGACCTAATGTAGGTTTGCTTGCTGTTGTGTTCTGTACAATAACTTTGAAAAACTATGTACCCTTCCAACACTTAAAAATGTTATCTCTATATCTAAATTCCAAATATCTAAAAGTTTTATACTTTTAATAGTTGTAAATGATTTAATTCCTGGCGTATCATAAATATTGACATTTAAAACTCATACTACATTTTTAAATGTGTCCAGTGGAATGTGACTATCATGAGGAAATGATGCCTACATATCTACACTAAAAAAATGAACATGTTCTTTTTTAATGGTTACAAATTCCTCCTTCCTCACCGTTTCACTTTCTCTCCCAAATTTTAGCCTAATATATTTTGATTGAAAGTCCTTATGACATCATAATTTTTTGAAACAGAAATATGTATATAAATTGAAATATAAATAAAAATTTAATTTTCAGTGAATGTAAGGCTTAACTATTTAAAAAAATATTCTGATGTGCATTATGATTATAATTTTTATTGGTACCAAATTAATCAAAAGGCAAGTACATTACAAATTTTGACATATTATTTAACATTACGTATCTTTTAAGGAGAAGAATGAGTCTTGCTTTTCAATGGATGCATCTGCATATGGCTCTTTATTGCTAGAATGAGTTGGGATTCAGCATACGTTTTAATCCTATTTTAAATTATTTTTATGTAGGTGCTAAGGAATCTTATTCATATTAGTTGGTGGTTGGAGATGAAATGAGTTTTGTTTTAGCAATGTCACCCAATTATTTGAACTCCCACTGATATGCCAAAAATCACATAGTGACCTATCATCAAAAAGTATTTTTAATGATCTACTAGTTAGGTCTCCCTTTAATTTTCTTAAAAGCAAAGATGTGGGCTGGGCATAGTGGCTTGCTCCTGTAATCCCAGCACTTTGGGAGGCTGAAGCTGGTAGATCACTTGAGGTCAGGAGTTCGAGACTAGCCTGGCCAACATGGTGAAACCCTGTCTCTATTAAAAACACAAAAATTAGCTGGGTGTGGTGACTCAGGCCTGTAGTCCCAGCTACTTGGGAGGCTGAGGCAGGAGAATTGCTTGAATCCAGGACGTCGAGGTTGCAGTGAGTCCGGATTGCACCACTGCACTCCAGTCTGGGTGACAGAGTGAGACTCTGTCTCGAAAAACAAACAAACAAACAAAAAACAGGAAAAAAACCCCAAAATCCCCCCAAAAAACCAAAGAGGTGGAAACTCCGTGAAATGTTTTCTGGTCATTGAAGACATTCATTTTTTCAGTACCAGAAACATTATATCACATTTCTGTCTGACTCATGCAGGTTTCTCATCTCAGAAATTGTATCATAGTAGTATTAGCCACAGAGAGAAGTTGTTCCTTCTTTTGTCAAGTGAAAGCAAAGGTGAAACAGAGGTCCCATGTAACCTTAAAACCACGAGTGTTTGCAGATCATGTTTGGATAGAGTATGCCTGCAGTTGAAATTTTGGAAATTGATGCCCTGTTAGAACCACCCGTCTGCCTGGGTGTCCCTTGGAAAGCCTCTGTGGTTTCCCAGAGGTCCAATCCCTCCTTTTGAAAACCCTGCTCCAGCTGATGAAGTTCGTAGTACCTACTAAGTAGGATGGGCCTTTCCGACTTGTGAGCCTTGGTACTGCTGGTTTTTTGAAGGATTTATTCATGTTTGTACAACTGTAAATTTGTTGTGATAGTACAGTAAAACATGGTTATGCAGAAGAAAAACACACTGTAAACTTAGATTTTAAAATCATACACATAGAGATGCTATTAATATATAACAAAATAATTGGCAATAATTTTTTTAAAAAGCACCTGGAATTTTTTTTAACATCTTTTCGTACAAATAAACTTCCCTATATGTAAGGGTGCTCTACTTTGTTTTTGTTTTTGAAAAGATACATGACAGAAAATCCTGACAACACAGTCGGAATTTGAGACCAGCATCTGAGCTTCTACCTGGTTTTCATTTGTGTATTTTAAGATCCTTGTAGGCCGGGTGCGGTGGCTCACGCCTGTAATCCCAGCACTTTGGGAGGCTGAGGCGGGCGGATCACGAGGTCAGGAGATCGAGACCATCCTGGCTAACACGGTGCACGGTGAAACCCCGCCTCTACTAAAAAAATACAAAAGACTAGCCGGGCGAGGTGGCAGGCGCCTGTAGTCCCAGCTACTCGGGAAGCTGAGGCAGGAGAATGGCGTGAACCCGGGAGGCAGAGCTTGTGGTGAGCGGAGATCGCGCCACTGCACTCCAGCCTGGGCGACAGAGCAAGACTCTGTCTCAAAAATAAAAAAAATAAAAAATAAAAAAAAAAAAAAAAAAAAAAAAAGATCCTTGTAGCAATTCGTGTGGCTTAAAGGAGCAGTGTCTTGTCCTCAATCAAGTTCTTGTCAGGAACTTGATAGGTCCCTGAAGACCTCACCATATGGCAAGGATCACTCAAATTCCAAAGAAGTTCTAAAGCAGCTTTGGTCATAACCAGCTTGACAACTCCAATTATCCGTTTAGTCTTCTAGTATAGTCAACAGCAGAGTTTTGTCTTTCTCAAGAATGTCATAATTTTATCTTAAGCCACAGACAGTGGCATGGTTTTATCTTCTTTACTGTTAACAAACTTCTCAGCCACTAGTACATGCTTAACAGCCCCTTAGTATTCTTTGAATGTGGAAAGGGACAGCACACAACAAACACTAAAGGCCCTCATCCTGGTGGTTCTCAGCTGGTTGTGTGCCTAAGAATCATGTGCATGCTTCTTTAAAATGTAAATTTACAGTCGCCAAATCAGATTTGATTCAATGAGTCTAAAAGACTGCCTATTACTAGGTAAGTATTATCCGGTGTTTCTTTGTGTAACAAAAAATTACATAGAAATGAATCCTCATTAGATGATTTATACAGTAGAGGTTAAACACCATGCAATTATGATTTAGAAATAACAGTGAAATAGAAATATTATTCCTTCCTACAGAATCGAATGTTTCCAATGATAACATTCGCAGGTCTATTGTGTATGTTTCTTCACTGAAGAAAGTCAGCAAATTGCAGCTACCATTTATTTGGATTGATTTTATTTTGATTGAGTTCTCAAATCTTTTTTTATTCTTTTTCCAGTAGTTCATTTTATTGTGAACTAGACCACAGGCAGAAGTTTTGTCTCAGTGTAAGTTCACATACTCACCAACTCAGGACTCCACTTATCATGTCACAGCTTAGCAATTAATTTTAAGTTCCTCAAATTGGATATGATCTGATCACTGTGTTGAAATCACAGAAGAAATGAACATTAATAATAGGCCCATTGTGCACAATGCTCTTTATGGTTGGGGTTATTATTCCATTTTAAAGATTAGAAAACTGAGACTAGAAAGCTTGACAAACTCTGACAAATAGTAAGTGGGAGAGCTGGAATAGGACCCCTTCTGCTGAATGTACTCATGAGTTGAGAAGGTTGATAAGTACACACATACCTTGGCAAGAAGGAAATTAATTTGTTGGAGAAGGAGATTCCTGTGACAGAGAGAGGTATTTAAAAACAGTTTTCTTTTGCTGAAAGCTTTAACTTTAACTGCTGAAGTCACTGAATTACTGAGGAACTAATATCTGATGATGCTAACAAATTAAGGCCACCGCTTTCTCATTCTGTGAAGCTATATCTACGATTTTAAATGTCAGTTTTTCATTTCAATTAGTTGTGGCTACCCAATTAGCAACTTTACTTCAACGGGCATGCATTTTGGTACAATCAGCAACGGATAATTACTACTACATTAATAAGTTGGGAGTGTTCTTTTTTTTTTTTTTTTTTTTTTTTTTTTTGAGATGGAGTCTCGCTCTGTCGCCCAGGCTGGGGTGCAGTGGCCGGATCTCAGCTCACTGCAAGCTCCGCCTCCCGGGTTTACACCACTCTCCTGCCTCAGCCTCCGGAGTAGCTGGGACTACAGGCGCCTGCCACCTCGCCCGGCTAGTTTTTGTATTTTTTTAGTAGAGACGGGGTTTCACCGTGCACCGTGTTAGCCAGGATGGTCTCGATCTCCTGACCTCGTGATCCGCCCGTCTCGGCCTGCCAAAGTTCTGGGATTATAGGCTTGAGCCACCGCGCCCGGCCGGGAGTATTCTTTTTTTAATGAATACAAAGATATGTGGACAGGAAAAACAGAAGACACATGGAGGGCTGAACCTGAAGAAAAGAAAATGCGGTCAGAATTCACATGCTATTTTCTTTTTCTTTTTTTTTTTTCCGAGCCTTGTTCTGTCGCCAGGCTGGAGTGCAGTGGTGCAATCTTAGTTCACTGCAACCTCCGCCTGCCGGGTTCAAGCGATTCCCCTGCCTCAGCCTCCCAAGTAGCTGGGATTACAGGCATGCACCACCACGCTCAGCTAATTGCTATTTTCTTACACAAGGTGAGGTCAGGAACCATGTGACTAAATTCTACTTATTTTCATGTCTTCCCACTCCCTAAAATAGTGATCTGTATATAGGAGACCCTCAATGAACCAACATTTTGAATTGACTTTATGATTAGGAATATATATGTCCTTCAAAGTAGTTCATTTTTATCTTGACACCATTTAGATCACCAGCAAATAAAACCACATACACAAAACCTTTTTGATCTCAGTAAACAAATATACATTTCCAAAAATAACCTGTTGAGAAATATTTATATGATAAAAGCACAAAAAATGTAATGAACATCTTTTACGCATGAAGCCCAAGATCCCATTCACTGGAGAAGCATAATGGAACACAAAGAGATTTGCAGTTGGACAACAGCAATCCTAAACTGTCACCTTTGGCAGATTGAATAATGTAATTAATAATTTCAGTTTCCGTCGAAATATTGGTCTCCAAATTTATCAGCGATCTTAGTTTAGCCTGCTATAACAAAGTACCATATGTTGGGTGGCTTATAAATAATAGAAATTTATTTCTCACAGTTCTGGAGGCTAGAAGTTCAAAATTAGGACGTCAGCATGGTTGAGACCTCTTCCAGGTTGTAGACTGATGAATTCTTGTATCCTCAGGTGGCAGAAAGAGAGCAGGATTTCTCCCTGGGATCCCTTTTACATGGGCATTGATTCATTCATGATGGCTCCACCCTCATGACCTAATTAGTCTCAAAGGCCCCATCTTCTAATATCATCACATTGGGGGTTAAATTTTATCAAATAAATTTTCAGGAAACACAAACATTCAGTCCATGGCATCAGCCCAAAGGGATCAAGAATGCAATTCAAGTAGTGTGGAAGAATATCGATAAACTTAAAATCGAAGATATTTGCAGTATCACTGTCTCTTTGTATGTACAAAGCTATCTGCTACTTATAGCACATTTTCAGAGACTTAAATCCATTTTACAAATCCTGTTCATGTTTATAAAGATGATTAAATATTTTCAAGGATAAAAGTCATAAAATAACATAAGCTGGAAGGGGCCCAGAAAGAATTTTTTCAAATCCTTTAATTTTGTGTATTCCTCATTTCAAAGGAAGACTTTAAAGACATTTGTGGAAAAATCTGAATGTGTAGTTCTTCTATATGTTCACAACTTTTCTCAGTCTTTTGCAGCTTTATATATACCCCCAATTCCACCCAATTTAATCAAGACTTCCCAAAATATTCAATTTGGTGGTGTTCATAGGTGCAACAACATTCTATTCCACCCATTGATTTAATAACATTTTATTATCTTAAGTAACTACCTAAAGAATACAACTGACAAGTCAGGTTTGGAACAAATGTAACTGCCTCCTGGCCAGCATTCATCTCAGGGGATAAAAGTTCTATCATACACCAGGAGCAAAGTTTGCTTTGATACCAGTCAACATGTTTTACAGAGTGAATAGAGAGCCTCCGTTAATATAGTGAGTCTGTTTCTGTACCTAATTATTGCAAATTTGGTATGTTAGGTAGGACTCTTGTTTCAGCATGTTTACTCCCCCTGCGTGGTTCTGGTACACTCAGACCCATTCTGTGAAGCCAGATTTTCCCCATCTCTTAGGTAAAATCACAAGCAGCTTCCATAATTTTCTCTTATTATTCACAAACAATAAAAAGTTCTAATTAGTTTTATCTCAAAATACTGTCACAGTGATAGTCAATATGTCCAGTTTACTGTAATAATAAAAATCTCTGGCCATATTCAAAGTTAAAGCTCTTCTCAACCCAGCTCAAGCCCACCACAGCAGCAAAGTCGGCAGTGGGCGAGGTAGAGGGCTAGAGAAATGGGGAGAGGGAAAGATGTGGGCTAGCTGCTTCTCTACTTCACCATGTTTTGCTTCCACCCCTGCTAAGCCTGGATTCTGGAGGAAGCAGTAGTGGCATTTCCCTAGCCAGACAGATGCTATTCCTAGGACTGATGGTAGAGAAAAGGGCACATTAGACTATATCTAATTGATTTTGAGAGATGCTATGGATAACACCCTTGGGGATTGTATCCCAGGAGTATTAATAAACCTGGAAGGAAAGTAGCTTTTGCACAAACTGCAGATTGGCCTTATGATTAATGAAAGGAACATACTCTTTCCCTTTTCCAGAATAAGTCATACTATACAGTTGGCCCTTGAACATCATGGGTTGAAGGACGCAAGTCCTCCTGTGCGTGGATGGAAAATACAGTATTTGCCAGTAATATGATTTGGATGTGCATCCCCACCAACTCTCATGTCAAATTGTAATCCCCAGTGTTGGAGATGGGGCCTGGTGGGAGGTGATTGGATCATGGGGGCAGAGTTCTCATGAATGAGTTAGCACCTTCCCCTCAGGACTGTTATGGTGATAGTGAATGAGTGAGTGAATTATTGTGAGATCTCGTTGTTTAAAAGTGTGTAGCACCTCCCTCCTCTCTGTTCCTCCTGCTCCAGATTTGTCAAGTGCTTTGCTTCCCCTTTACCTTCCACCATGATTTTAAGTTCCTGAGGCCTCCCCAGAGGCAGCAGCTGCTATGCTTCCTGTACAGCCTGAAGAACCATGAGCCAATTAAACAATTTTTCTTTATAAATACCCAGCCTCAGGTATTCCTTTATAGCAATGTGAGAAGAAACTAATACAACCAGGATATGAAATCCACCTATGTGGAGGGCCAACTTTTCATACACACGGGTTCCGCAGATGCCTGCTGCAAGATTTGAGTATACTTGGATTTTGGTATCTGCAGGGATCCTGGAACTAATCCCTTGTGTATTCTAAGGGATGACTGTATTTAGAGGATCATTAATGATTGTCTATGCAGAGACATAACTAACATAGCTGAAGCACCCTGTGTGCACTTCCCTCCTCTCCAGGGGCAATCAGGGGCCCCAGCTTTATGTTGATTGTTCCCTTGCCTTTAAACTTGACTCTAAGTGTATATATTACCAAATAATATTCTTTGTCTTGCTTGCTTTCACTTTATATTATTGGTATCACACTATATATAATCTTCTGCTTGTTTGCTGAATATTATATTTGTAAGATTTATCCATATAGATGTAGCAATAGTTCATTTATTTTTACTGTAGCAATGGATCACTTATTGTTACTGCTCTATAGTGTCTAATCATATGACTATCCCATCTTGTTGATGAACATTATAGTTGTTTCCAGTTTTCAGTCACTGCCATACTGCAATGAGCATCCTTGCTCACGTTCCATGGTGCACCATGCTACAGTTTTTTGAAGTTACAAACCTGGAGTGGGGGAATCATTGGGTACGCACATCTTCAAATTTCCTAGAGACACTTCGAGGCCTAAGGTGTTACTTTCCTCAAAAGAGGATTTTTAAATTACCTTTTGTCAAGTGCCCAAAGGCATCAGCCCTCTAGGATCATCATGTAATTTCTGGAGCCAGCTTGGGGGCCACAAGCTGGTCTGCAGTCTGTACATAAGCTACTTTCCTTCTAGGTTTATCCTTACAGCTGGGATGCAGTCCCATATGCTCTCATCTCACAGTAAGATATTTACCAGGGTCCCTATCTATGAGTGGTCTTGGATTCTAACTTCTTGAAATTTCTTTCAAAGTGATCCTGAACATCATTCTTCAAGATCTTGTTAACTCTTTGATGCATTTGATAAGATTTCTTTTAAAATCTTTCAAGCTTTTTAAGTTGTTGTCAGAGGGAAAGCTGGGTTCAATTTACATAGTCTATCATTATCAGAAGCAGAAATTCCACACTTTCAACCTTACTAGGAAAAACTAACTTTTTGGTCAAAATGGTTTATACACCTGCTAAAACTGAATAGCATTTCTATTGATGAGAGATATTTACTTTTCCATGCATATCCTTTTGTACTCTTTGCCTTTTATGCTCTGGGCATAAATTATGTACTCAAAAAATCCATACAAAAATCGTTAAAAATAAAAAATAATCTATCATTAATTCAGAAGGCAATTTACTCTCAGGGAAACTAAACCACCTGTTGTAATTGCTTAACTCTGCTTCCCTGTGTCCTCACTAATTTAATATTGAGCTGATTGTTATGTTAGCCTAGGAATTTTTCTTATGGATGACAATGTCTGGATTCACAGACTCTAAAATGATTAGTGTTGCTGGATTAGCATGGATCAAAAGATCACAGTGGATGGAAAAGATCACAGTGGATCCTAATAATAGGATACCATTGTTAATTTTCATTATTTTAAGTACCTGATTATGCAATCTTAGTATTAATTATTAATATTAATGTTAAGGAACCATATTATTAGTCCCTAATACTAATCATAATTTTCTTACCCGCATCACTTTGTATTGATTTAAGTAACATTCATGGCGGATATCATTATTTGAATATTAATGGGATATTAACATTAATTACCATTCCAAATCGTTAACATTTTAATCCACCATAAATTTTTACGAAGTTTATTGTGATCATTAATATCGATTATTAGTATTAATATTTAATATAGTTATTAATATTAATTAATAGATTGTTGCTGATATCCATCAGGGAGAGGATGATACTACTTTAAACATCACAAAAGATGTACACTCACCCAATGATATTGCTCCAAATTTCCGTCCAAGAAGGGAATATAGACAGGCAATATTGCTGGGAGTAGACACACACCTGGGATAATGTAATTAATCTTCAGGAGGAAGATTGCGATATGACTCCCAATATAGGCGTGGCGTGGCGGCGGCTGGCGGCCCCGGATCGCGGGGCGGCGGGTCCCCCACCCCCCGGCGATGGGGCTCCGCCAGCCGCCGGGGGGCGTGGCGTGGCGGCGGCTGGTGGCCCCGGATCGCGGGGGGGCGGGCACCCCGCCCCCCGGCGATGGGGGCCCCCACTCGTGGGGGCCGTGATGTGGCGGCGTCTTGGGGCCCACAAGTAGGTGTACACTGCCTGTGGTATTCCGAGTAATAATATAGTTATTACACATCAATGATCGATTTTAATAATTCTCAATGGTACTAATAATAGGATACCATTGATAATTTTCATTAAGTACCTGATTATGCAATCTTAGTATTAATTATTAATATTAATGTTAATGAACAATAGTATTAGTCACTAATACTAATCATAATTTTCTTACCCGCATCACTTTGTATTGATTTAAGTAACATTCATGGCAGATATCCTTATTTGAATATTAATGGTGATATTAATATTAATTACCATTCCAAATCGTTAACATTTTAATCCACCATAAATTTTTTCGAAGTTTATTGTGAGGTAGCTAGTCAGACATGAGCAGAGGAGGAGAGGGCTCCTGCCCACCAGGAATGTAGGGTGACCATCATCAGGTGACTGTCAGGCAGGTGTTTCACTGCCTCTTTAAAATAATAATTGGTCCTAACGAGCGCCAGGAAAAGGCAGCCTCCCTCTAAACAGAAACACCTGAAACTGGTTGTCAGCAGCTTCCCAATCATATTAGTATGTCAGGAGCTGGGTTAGTGGACTCAAGCATGCGCAGTGAGAGGCAAAATGGTGGTGGTGAACTGGTATATGACCTTCAAGGGACATTTGGCTGTCAAGGGAAGAACGCCTCAAGGAAGAAGCATACAACTCCAGTAAACACTGCACATGCAGCCCCTCCGAAACTGGCAGGTCACTGCGTGTGCAGACAACCCACCCCAAGTGAAGACTCGGGAGATGTAACGCTAGACCCGGTGAGTACACCAACACATAAAACCCAAAGTCAAAAGGTCAAACAGTGCACTTGAGCTCTCAAGTGCCCACTTGCCCTCTCAAAGGGTACTTTACTTTCTTTCCTCTCTTCTCTAAAGCCTTTTACTAAAGTTTCACTCCTGCTCTAAAAACTTGCCCTGTCCCTCCTGCCTTCTGCTTCCTCATTGGAATTCTTCTATGGAGGAGGCAAGAACTGAGTTTGCTGCAGATCCATGCAGATTCACTGCCAGTAAACACACCTCACTTTTCCTCCCAGAAGATCCCAAACATCGACTCCACCTGTTCCGGAGAGTGAGCACACTCTCTTCCCTGGTTGGCATTTTCTGTTTTCACCTGTGTGCTTCCCATTGACGCGTTTTCCAGTGCGGCAGGCAGTTTTGAAATGTGATTGCTGTGCTAGCAGTCCCGTTTGGTAGGCTTTATTTGCTCTAACACAATTTATGATGCCTTGATTATCTCCGTATGGCCTAAATTGCTAGGCACACCATTAATTCTCCTGATTGACGGAGTTGTGTAAGGCATATACCAATGAGAAGAAAAGGCCTGACAAGGAAACACAGGTAACACAGCCTCCCAATTCATATGCACTTTTAATGGGTGTAATTCTCATTGCACTCCCGCTCTATGCCTTAGGACATCATGTGTGACTTTTATGATCTGTATAGTGTATTGATTCCAAGCCCTTGGGAAGAACAAATTGTAATTTCCTTGCTCGATAAAGGAAAAATTTTAATTCAAGGTTGGCTTAATCATGAAATAACACAAAGATAATTTCTCATACTATGCACCAGTACTCTGCTGATGGCACGCATTGGGATTCCTGTTGTAACACTTAATCTAATTAGTAAGTCTATACATATGAATGGATATTTCAGTACAAATGTTACGCTAAATGAGTCATCAGTTACTAAAAAATATCAGCTAGTCAATTTTTTTTCATTGAGTCATTTTTATTTCTTTTTCTTTTTTTGGGGGGGGGGGCAGAATTTCACTTTTGTCGCCTAGGCTGGAGTGCAGTGACACATCTGGGCTCACTGCAACCACCGCTCCTGGATTCAAGTGATTCTCCTGCCTCAACCTCCCGATAGCTAGGATTACAGGCAACACCACCACCAACCCAGTTAATTTTTGTATTTTTAGAGTAAGACGGGGTTTCTCCATGTTAGTGAGACTGGTCTTGAACTCCTGATCTTGGGTGATCTCCTGCCTGGCCTCCCAAATTCTGAGATTATAGGCATGAGCCACCACCGCTAGTCCATTGAGTCATTTTTAATGCTCACCTAGTTGAGTGCACTATTCTCCTGTGCCCACCCCACCTTGAAAAGTATTCATAATGAATCTACTTTTAAAATTTAAGTGAAAAGGGCTCCATAACCCACTTTTATACTGAATGTGGTTGGTCTATATGTGGTTGCCCATTCCGGTCTCAATATCAGACATTTTGTAGTAAGCCCTGCCATTTTTTGATAATTATTTCTTAGTCCAAATTGCCTCTGGCATAAGGGCATTGACAAAAAAGTTTAATTTATTTTGTTTTGTTATTTTGTGGAGTGTGAACATTATTTTAAGTAAAATTTGTCAAGGTAGAAGAAAGGAATTGACATCTCATAGAAAAATAATATTTCCAGAGAGTGAAAATTTTCAAAAAGTCAAATGACTACTTGCCCTCACCCACCCCACTGCCTTTCGATCTCAGTTGTGTCTGTACCTAGCTTGGACCCAGAATCAACCTTTTCTTTTGTGCTTTATTGACTTCTTCAGTGCGTTTCTCTTCTCCAAAACCAGGAAATCATATACTTTGGAAGCTTTTCTTGTTCTTAGGTTGACAGATAATAGTAAAAGGAGTAAAGAGGTTTGATATTTGGAATTATGCTTTTAACTTCATCTGGACTCTATACTCCATATTTAAAACATTTTTTCTTTCACTGTTATCCACTTTTCTATCAAATTCTAATAATTTTTTCTTAACATTTTCCAATTATCTTCAATTCCTGAACCCCCCTACCTTGTTCTATTTCATGAATATAATTTCTCATCATATAATGCCCTTTTTATGTGTAGAATTTATATTAGCCCTACTCAGTTTACAAATTGCTATATAAATATGTTATAATGATGAGAGCTAACAGAACTAGTTGCTTGATTTGTACCAAGTCCTAAGATATGCTCTTAACACACTTATTTTAACCTTAAAACGTAACTAGTTAAGTATGATCACTATCCCAACTTTTACATGAGAAAACTGTACTTGAAAATTTAAATAAGTTATTAAAGGTCAGTGATTAGTCAAAGTAAGACATACTATTAGGGCACAAAGGGAAAGAAAACCAATTTCAGTATGTTAAGAAATAAAGCTTTATTTCTCACCCCATGAAGTTACATATGGGCAGGTAAGCTATATTTCACATGCCATCTGGAGCATGTGGCCTCTGTGCTGTAACCTCAAGGGCAGAGAAGGTTGAAGGAGACACAAAAGCCAGCTTTCAATTGTCATCTCTCTGAAGTGACACACATCGCATCTGTTTGAGTCTATTATTGAGGACAGCTCTGAGTTGCAGTCTAACAGCACAAGGGTTGAAATGCATGGGAACAACTGGAGAATTTAGTGAGCACTAGCTGTCACTGTCACAGTCACATCTGGATATCAAAAATTTACTTGTTCCTTCAATTTCTCTACACATTAACACAATCAACTCCCCCCAAAAACATAACCCAAACCCTTCCTGCTCAAGCCTGGATTTCTGGGTGATGTTAAGTAGACCTTACATTTAATTTATATACAACTCCTTTTTGTCTGAAAAACTTTGAACTTTAAATATCAGTTTTCTGTTCTCCCATTCTCCTAATATAGTAGAACAGGGATGAAATAAACAAAATAAATCATTCTATTTGGAAAGGAAAAGAATAACTAAGCCTGCCTTAGGAAGCAACCATTTTTCCCTACCTATCTCTTACTAAAAACAGATGGCAGCTGTATGTTGGAATGTTTGTGCCCTCCAAACCTCATGTTGAATGTAACCCCATGTTGGAGATGTCCTGTTGGGGTGTTTGGGTCATGGGTTTGAGTCATGGGGATGGATCTGTATGAATAGCTTGCTTTGTATCCCATGGTAAGAGTTATTTCTCCCTTTTGTAGTTTGTACAGAGTTGGTTGTTTAAAAGAATCTAGTACATCTCCCCATCTCTCTTGCTCTCACCTCAACCATGTGATGTTCCAGCCCCCCCTTGCCTTCTGCCACGGTTGTTGCTTCCTGAAGCCCTCACCAAAGCCATACAGATACTGGTGCCACGCTGGTACAGCCTGCAGAACTGCGGGCCAAAATAAACCTCTTTTTTACATAAATTGCTCAGTCTCAGGTATTCCTTTATATAGGCAAAATGGACTAAATACAGGAGTCCAGCTATTTCTTAAGACTTAAGAGTGAAATTCAATTTTGCATATATTTAGTGCTGGGAAATTAGTAAGTTTTCTTATTTATTAACTTTCAAACTGGTCTAAAGCTACTCATTACATTCAAATTCCTTTTAGATCATTGTCTTCCTCCATTTTCTGTTGCTATGACTAACACCCTAAAATTAGTAACTTATAAATAAAAGAAATTTATTTATTTGTTTATGCTATTACAAGTCTAATATCTAGGACTTGACATCTGGTCGCTTCTGGTGATTGCCTTGTGTTCCCTCACATGATGAAAAGGCATCACAGAGTGAGACAGGTGCACTGAGAGCCAAACTGGCCCACTAAAACCATTTGTACTCTCAGGAGAGCTAACCCATTCCCTGATAACCATTATCCACTAACCTTAATCTATGAATGAATTACTTCATGAGGGGAACAGCCCTCATGTCCCAACACTTCTTAAGGCCCCACTTCTTCATAAGTTACATTGGGAATAAAGTTTCAACATGAGTTCAGAGGACACAAATATTGAAACCATAGCACTCATTAACGTAATCTGCACTATCTTTTGAGGATAGGATATGAGTGGTTCTTTCCTTATCCCTCACTAAATTGTCAGCTAATTTAAGACTGCAGCATAAAAAGAAAGTTCCACACAAGTATCTGATCTTTACATTGATCTCTACTCAAGAAATAATTTACTAGACCTGTGTGTCTGAAGCGTATTTAATCCGTTACTTTCATTTATAATTAATAACTGTGACTTTTCTGAACCCGAGAGGCCCGATATAGACTCTTTATTAACATTTTCTTAAATTCATTTTCTAAGAGATACAATTCACATACCATAACATTCACTTTTTTAAGGTGTAACATT